>NC_082712.1:89039969-89722469 GCF_030144855.1 Hypanus sabinus | reverse complement strand
TACACCTCTTTAATCTCCTGATAATCTAGTACAATACACTCACCAATTTTTCATGATCATGTTACCTCTTTATAGAACCCTAATGAATTAACCTGACAAACATTGATTTTTTTTCCTGTTTATTTTGTTTGGAGGCTACCGTTGCTCAGGGAGATCCAGCTGTCTAGAAACACAAGCCAGTGCGATCCATTGCCCACGTAGTAGGCTGCCTCCTCTCCATGCATTAGTTGAACACAGAGGATTGGCAGAGACTGATACAGTTTGGCACCAGCAGCGTCGCAGGAGTTGCCAGTCAGCCTTGAGCTCAATGTAGGACTGCCTTAGGGACTCCAGTTCCAGATTTTTTCCTTCGGGTTTACTCCCAGAAAACTCCCGTGTGTGGGTACAGCCTCAGGGCAAAAGCGGTTCGAGATCAGAGTTTTCCTTCTCCTAGATGAGCTGCCAACCACAGCTGATGAGCCCCACCTGCCCGCTGACTAGTTTAAAGGCACCAGTAACCTGCCTTTGCCCCTTCTCCTGACAATAGAAATGATTCTGCTGGGCTTGGTAGCTAAGTCACAAGTGACGGCCAGGAGCTGGACTTGGTTATCAGAGGCTATTTGAGTCTCCATTGTGAGCATTTATATGTAGTGGGAACTTGTCCTCGTTACCACCCCGGCTATACAGCCTTAAAGAATTTGCTTATTTATTGAGATACAGTGCAGAATATGCCCTTCTGACCCTTGAAACCACTTTGCTCAGCACCCACCTATTTAACCGTAGCCTAATCAGGGGACAATTTAAAATGAACACTCAATCTACTAAACCACATGTCATTGGACTGTGGGAGGAAGCCGGAGCACATCAAGGAGGACATACAAACTCCTTACAAACAATGGTGGAAATTGAACCTGGTGTGCTGATACCATTGTGTTAACCACTAGGCTACCATGCTTTGATCCCCTCAAATTTCCACTGTTTTGCAATGGAAAGCTGCCTGGGTGGATTGCCACACCATTGGGCCACTGATATTCTGAACATTAAAAGATCGGTACAGAGTGGAGATTGCAGGATCTCAGGGTGAAGCCTCAGAATTGAGATGAAGAGGAATTTCTTCAGCCTGAGGGGGAGATGTGTGGCCATGGAGAGCTATGGAGGCCAAGGCATTAGGCAGAGATTTCTAGGTTCTTGACTGGTAAGGCAGTTAAGGGGACAAGGCGGAATGATGGGGTTCAGAAAAACATTATTTATCGCACCATTCTCTGCAAACACCAGAGGCTGTTTACATAAATTCCAGTAGATCAGCAGTTTCTGAGATACTCAAACCTCCCCATCTGGCACCAACAATCATTCCACGGTCAAGGTCACTCAGATCACATTTCTTTCCCATTTGGTCTGAACAGCTACTCAACCTCTTGGCCATGTCTACATGCTTTTATGCATTGAGTTACTGCCACACTTGGCTGATTTGGATACTTTGCAAAACAAGCAAGTATACAGGTGCTGGTGTATCTAGTAAAGTACCTACTGAGCATATGTAAGTGTGGGTGGGTGTGTGCGACCATGCCCTTCATTCAATGTGATCATGGCTGAAGCCCCACTAGATGCTGATGAGTCTATTAGACATTTATCAAACTCCACCACAACCTGCTCAATGATGGCGAATGCTGGAGATGTACAGCCTGCTGAGAGAAGGAAGTTCTGCACACCCTGGTTTGAAATGACGGACACAGTCTTTTGATTCTGCAACTGAATGCACCTGTTCAACTTCATAACAGGAAATTCAACAAAGAAAATTTCTGAGTTCCAGAACCACAGAAATGAAACTGAAACACAGAGACGTTGCTCTAAATTTGAACAGGCTGTTCATTAGACCATATTTGAAGAACTGAAAATCAGAATTAGATTTATCTCTTTTGTTAATGTATGACACACAAACACTGGAGGAACTCAGCAGGTCAGGCAACAATGATGGAAATCAGAATCGGGTTAAATATGTCATGAAATTTGTTAACATTGTGGTAGCAGTTCAATGCAATACATGATAAATATAGGAAAAAAGTACTGAAGTACGGTAAATATATACCTTCAGGCTTCAGTACCTCCTTCCTGATGGTAACAATGAGAACAAGGTCTGGCCTGAGTGATGGAGGTCCTCAATGATGGACGCCATTTTTCTGAGGCACCGCTCCTTGAAGATGTTCTGGAGACTACGGAGACTAGTACCCATGATGTATCTGACTAATTTTACAACTCTGAGCAGCTTCCTTCGATCCTGTGCAGTAGCCCCCCTCCTCTTCATACCAGATGGTGATGCAGCCAGTCAGAATGCTCCCCATGGTACATCTGTAGAAAATTTTGAGTGTCTTAGGTGACATACGAAATCTCCTCTAACTCCTAATGAAACAAATAGCCAATGTTTTGGGCCGAGACCCTTCTTCAGGACTGAAAATAAAGTGGGAAGATGCCAAAATAAATGGGGGGGGGGGGTTAAGGGGAAGAAGGATTGGTGAGCACATGGAACATTGAAGATTAAGAGGAGATCTGATGGACATATACAATATCATGAAGGGTATCGATAGGGTAAAGACATTCTACCTTTTGTCTACTAAAATATGGGACTACAACGAGAGGTCATGGGTTAATGGTGAAAGATGAAAAGTTTCACAGGAACTTGAGGGGAAACTTCTTCACTCTGAGAGGCGTGAGAGGGTTGAATGAGCTGCCAGCATAAGTGGTGCATGCGAGCTTGATTTCAATATTTAAGGGAGAGGTACACGAATGGTAGTGTTCTGGAGGGCTAGGGCCCCGGTGCTGGTCAATGGGAGTAGGTAGTTTAAATGGTTCAGCACAAACTAGATGGGTCAAAGGGCCTGTTTCTGTGCCTGACTCTATGACTATGGTTGAAGAGTCAGAGGGTAGCAGAGATCACAGAGGGGGAGCAGATTTCCAAATAGTCCATGAACCGATTAACTCTGCCTTGCTTTTCTTTCTGATATCAACAGTTATTTTAAATTTGTAACTCTGTGTCTTTGGACTGTACTGCTGCAGCAAAACTGTACATTTCAGATCATAGAACGCTACAGCTCAGAAACAGGCCCTTCAGCCCATCTAGTCCATGTGAACTATTAATCTGCCTAGTCCCATCGACCTCCACCTGCACTATACCCCTCCATATCGCTCCCATTCAGGTACCTATCCAAATTTCTCTTAAAGTCTGAAATCGAAACTGCATCGACCACTTGCACTGGCAGCTCATTCCACACTCACACCACTCTCTGAGTGAAGGAGTTCCCCTTAAACATTTTACCTTTCACCTTTAACCTATGACCTTTAGTTGTATTTTCACTGAACCTTGGTGAACGAATAAGACTAGTTATGGCATAGGAGCAGAATTAGGCCATTCAGCCCTTTGGGTCCACTCTGCCATTCTAACATATCAGATATATTATCCCTCCCAACCTCACTTTCCTGTTTTCTCCCATAACCTTTGACACTCTTTTTAATAAAGAACCTATCAACATCTGTTTTAAATATTCCCAATGACTTGGCCTTCACCTCTGGTAATAAATTCCACAGATTCACCATGAACCCTCACCTTTGTTCTCAGGAGACATCCCTCTATTCTGCAGCTGCAGCCTCTGGTCCAAGACTCCCTCACTATAGGAAACATCCTCTCCATGTCCACTCCACCTAGAATTTCAATATTCAATAGGTTTCAAGGAGATCTCCCCTCATTCTTTGAAACTTTGAGGCCCAGAGCTATTGAACACTCCTCTTACGTTAAAATGAGACAGTCTGAAGATTCTGCTATTCCAGCATTGTGAAGTCTTTTCGAGGTATCCCTACCCTAAAGTCTCTTCAACAGGAATTCAGTGAGACCCTCCCTCACTGCTCCCCTCTGTGATCTCTGCTACCCTCTGACTCTTCAACCATAGTCATAGAGTCAGGCACAGAAACAGGCCCTTTGACCCATCTAGTTTGTGCTGAACCATTTAAACTACCTACTCCCATTGACCACCACCTAGCCCTTCATAACCCTTACCATCTGTGTACCTATCCAAACTTCCCTTAAATTGAACCCAGGAAGCTGTTCTTGAATTGTTGAGTGTGGTTCTTCAGTCTCCTGTAGTTCCTTCCCAACGTTTATTTATTTATTTGCGATTCAGTGTGGAATAGGCCCTTCCGGCCCTTTGAGCTGTGACACCTAGCATTCCCCCCCCCCCCACTCCAGATTTAACCCTGGCCTAATCACGGGACAATTTACAATGACCAATTAACCAATCAGCTGGTATGTCTTTGGACCGTGGGAGGAAACCAGATCACCTGGGGGAAACCCAGGCGGTCACAGGGGAGAACGTACGAACTCCTTACAGGCAGCGGTAAGAATTGAACCCCGGTTGCTGCTGCCCCAGTGGTAGTAACGAGAAGACAGTGTGCTGCAGCTTTTGACAGATTTTAACCTGTACATTCTGGAGAGAGATACAGACACAGTGCCTCTGTCGATTAGAACAATGCGGGTTTCACTGGGGTTGTGTTCCTGAGTACTATCTGTAACCTGTGTTATCCATCATCTACAAATTAACAACAGTCTGTGGAAAGGACTCAGGAGCTCAGGCAGCATCTAAGTTGGGGAATAAATAGTCAATGTTACAGTCGCTACATTTCCTACACCAACGTAATGTGCCCACAACTCACTAACCCCAGCCCATGAACCTTTGGGATGTGGGAGGAAAGCGGAGCACCCAGAGGAAACCACAGTCACAGGGAGAATGTACAGACTCCTTACGGGCAGCGGCGGGAATTGAATCATGATCTTACGGCTGACCCTATAAAACAATCGCGCTAACCGTAATACAGCGTAACACCAACTTGGATCTCCTCTGGTAGCATTTGGTGTTGGAGTCCATGTCCAGTGTCCCTGTGAGCTTTTATTTCCCATCTCTAATCACCCCCAGGGAAGGGACGAGCTCGCGTCTGGAACTGGCGTTAGTTGAAGGAGATCCCTCATTTGCAAGGGGGCTCCAGGATTCTGAAGCAGCAGTTGAGAATCGGTCAAACATTTGGACGATACCTTCAGTTGTGAACTCCATGGACTGCAGGCCCTGAGAATCAGAATCAAGTTTAATATCATTGACATTGTCGTGAAATTTGTTATTACGTGGAATAGTAAAATAAATTCCAGAAGGTTGGCGCTTGGCATAAGGTGCATTTACAACACAAGTTTAAAAAGTAAACAGAACAACACTAGACCCTTCCTGCTGAAAGGTCTCAGCCCGTAACGTCGACTGTACTCTTTTCCATCGATGCGGAGTTCCTCCAGCATTTTGTGTGTGTTGCTTGGACTTCCAGCGCTTGCAGATTCTTTCTTGTTTGTGATTTGAGTACAACACTACTGCTTCATACATGATGAGACTTGGGTGTGGCAGGTAGTTCAGTCGTCTCATGATACGGGAGAAGAAGCTGTTTCCATTCCTAACAGTTCGTCATAATGCTTCGATACCTCCTGCCTGACGGTAGGTGGTGGGGGGGAGGTGGGGTCAAAAAGATAATATGATGAATGGGAGGAATTCTTGACAATGCTAGGGCCCTGCATACACAGCACTCCTGATAAATATCTTGGATGTGTGGAAGAGAGACCCTGAGGACCCTCTCTGCTGTCCTCACAATCCTACGTAGGGTAGTCTTTATTGGTGATTGGATTACCTCAGCACGTGGGACCAATTGCTAACGGGAGGGGTTGGAGGGGATCCGAAGGAGGTGGGGAATGGTCCCGATGTTTCCAGCTTTGAACTGACCTCTTGCCCCTCTCTCTCCATCTAGTGATTGGCCATGGCAGCTCCCGTCGTGGTAGTTTCCCAACCGCAGATGAGCACCACAACCACCACGGTGGTTAGCAATTCAAGACAAGGCTGGAGTACCGGCATCTGTGACTGTTGCGACGACTGCGGCATCTGTACGTACCTGCGCTCCCCCACCCTGTGTGCCCGCGTTCACCCGCGCACTGTGAGCCCCCCCATCTCCGAAAAACAATGGGAAGCTGGAGACAAAGACAGTTGAAGGGCAGTTTCAACAGGAGAGTTCATTGTAGGGATGTCCATGGACACATGCCACTGACACGCTCACAAACACACACACCAGAACACCACTCACTTATTTACACACTCGGGTATCTCCCCATGCAAGATGTCGCACAGGCTGATGCACATATCCATGGTACCACCCAGTGTCTGCCAAAGGCTTGTGTGGGGAATACCATGTTGGGAAGTGTATGATCATGTACTTTGGCTGAAGGAATGAAGTGTTTTCTAAATGGGGAGCAAATTCAGAAATCACAGGTGCAAAGGGACTTGACAGTCCTCGTGCATTATTCCCCAAAAGTTAACTTGCAGGTGAGGAAGGCAAATGCAATGTTTGCTTCTGTCTCAAAAGGACCAGAATATAAGATCAAGGACGTATTGCTGAGGCTTCACAAGTCATTGGTCAGGCTGCATTTGGAGTAACGTGAGCAGTTTTAGGCCTCTTATTTAAGAAAAGAAATCGGAGAGCCTGTGGAGAATGATCCCAGGAATGAAAACGTTAATGTGCGGGGGTGCTTGATGGCTCTGGACCTGTACTTGCCAGAATTTAGAAGAATGAGGAGGATCTCATTGAAACCTACTGTATATTGGAAGGCCTAGATAGAGTCGGTGTTTCCTATAGTGGGGGAGTCAAGGGCCAGAGGGCACACCTCAGAAAAAAGAGATGTCCATTTAGGACAGAGATGAGAAAGCAGTTGGTAGTGAATCTGTTATTAAATACAGTACAAACAATGCTTTTCACTGTGATAAATAAGTTAATCTGAATTCAGCTATGCACGCAGACACACTGTAACCGTGTCTTTCAAGTAGATATAAAAAGCACTCACACTCACACTAAAGAAAAACACACACACACACACACACACACACACACACACACACACACACACACACACACACACACACACACACACACACACACACACACACACACACACACACACACACACACACACACACACACACAACACACGTCACGTCAGGACAGGAGCAGGAAGATCTGCATCAAGCCCAGTGCCAAATTCAACTAAACTTTACTAAATGCACAGCCAGTGAACAACCAATCCCCTCCTCTCTCCAGTTGCCTCATGTTAACCCCTCCCACCGGGATCAGATCCAGTTGCTGCAGGACAGAGAGAGCTTCCTAGTTTAACCCATTTAATTTGTGGCAGAGCCATGTGACAAGTTTCAGATGGGTGGGCCACAGACACATGAGAAGTGTGTTAGGGAGCGTCATCAGACGGAGACACAAAAATATTTTGCATCAGATTTATGGCTGTTTTTTAAATGTATTTATGGAACTATGAGAGGAATGTAATAAAACCAGAAAACAGTCCCTCCAGCTGTAAGTTCACCTTGTCAGGCTTGATTACCTTGTCAACAGACAGAGCCAGCGCGTCACCAACTTACACCTGACGTCTGATGTCGGGCTTGATCCTGACATCAGCACTGTGTGTGTGTGTCCCTTCTCCCTGTGAACGCACTGGTTTCCCACGGGTGCTGCAGTTCCCTCCCACATCCCAACGATGTTCAAATTTCAAAGAAAATGTATTATCAAAGTGTTTGTACCACCTTGTCATCATATACCTTAAGATTGATTTTCTGGTAGACATTTACCGGAAAATAAAGAAATACGATAGGATTTGTGTAAAGCTACACAGTACATAAACAAAGACTGACAAACAACCAATGAGAAAAAGACATGAGTTAGAGACAGAGAGTTATAGAAACAGGCCCTTTGGGCCATCAAGTCTATGCCAAACAATTTAAGCTACCTACTCCCATAAACCTGCACCCAAAACATGAGTTCTGGATTAGCGTGTCTACATTAAAGTCAAGTTTAATGTTTGGTGCACAAGTGCAGGAATCCTAAAAGTTAATTTTCAGGTTAAGTCTGTGGGGTGAGGAAGGCAAATGCAATGTTAGCATTCATTTCAAGAGGGCTAGAATATAAAAGCAAGGATGTAATGTTGAGGCTTTGTAAGGCACCGGTGAGGCCTCACTTGGAGTATTGTGAGCAGTTTTGGGCCCCTTATCTAAGAAAGGATGTGCTAACAAAGGAGAGGTTTCAAAGGAGGTTCATGAAAATGATTCCGGGATTGAAAGCTTGTCATATCGGGGGTGCTTAATGGCCCTGCGCCTTTACTCACCGCAATTCTAAAGAATGAGGGCTGGCCTCATTGAAACCTATCAAATGGTGAAAGACCTCAATAGAGTGGATGTGGAGAGAATGTTTCCTACGGTGAAGGACTTTAAGTCCAGAGGACACATCCTCAGAATAGAGGGGTGTCCTTTTATAATGATGAAGAGGAACTCCTTCAGCCAGAGGGGGGTGAATTTGTGGAATTCGTGACACAGGTGACTGTGGAAGCTAAGTCACTGGGTACATTTAAGCAAAGTTTGATAGACTCTTGATTAGTCAGAGAATGAAGGGATACAGGAAAAAGGCAGGAGATTGGGGCTGAGAGGGATGTGCATTAATCATGATGTAATGGCAGAGCAGACTGGATGGGCTGAATGGCTTATTGTTAAATTTATTGAAAGGCTTAGACAGAGTGGACATAGGGGAGTCTAGCACCAGGGAGCACAGCTTCAGAATAAAAGGATCTACCTTTAGAACAGGGATGAATAGCAACTTCTTTAGCCAGAGGGGAGTGAACCTGTGGAACTCATTACCACAGATTCCTACGGAGGTGAAATCTTTGAGTATATTTAAAGCGGAGGTTGATAGGTTGTCATTAATAAGAGCATCAAAGGTTATGGGGAGAAGGCAGGAGGCTGGAGTAATCTCGATGGGCAGAATGGCCTAACTCTGCTCCTATGTCTTGTGGCCTTCAGTTAAGTGTTCTTCATTAACATTCAGGAGCTCTGTCAGTTGATTTATAACTATGGGATGGAAGCCGCCTTGGAGTCTGGAGGGTGGTATGTTCTTTCGAGTGTTTCTACGCACCTTCTGCCCAATGGGAGGGGGTGGAGAGAGAATGTCCTGGGTGGTGGGGTGGGGGGTCTTTATTATGCCGGCTGTGAGGAGTGCAGACAGAATCCCTGGAGGTGAAGTTGGTTTCCATGTTGGCTAGGCTCTCAATTCAGCTCACGACCTGAATGCAAAAGAAACAGCCACAATCAGAGACAAGTCCTCGAGTCACAGAGGACTACAGCATCACGCTAATGTGCTCTCCAGTTATTCCCAATGTCTTTTGTTCGGCCCATATCGTTCCGTGCGTGTGCGTACTTGTGTGACCTCTGACCTTTAGGCCCTGCTCTCCCCAGGTTGCCTTGCTGTCTGGTGCTTTCCTTGCTTCATGTGTAAGACGGCTGACGAATTTGGAGAGTGCCTCTGCCTCCCACTGCTGGAGCTGTGCTTTAACGGCTGTGGCTACGTCTCGAGTACAATTCCACCGATCTCCCTCGTCATGCGATCAGCCACCCGTGAGCGCTACAACATCCCGGTAAGGTCAAAGGTCCTGGCAAGGCATGATCCCAGGCCAAATTTCCAGAGTTGGGATAACCCCACCCATACCATCACCACTTTCCTGTCACTCATGGCCACGTTTCACCCTGTGTTCAGTTGTTCTCTCTCTGTCTGTCACTCTCTCTTTTGCTCACGCCCTCGCTCCCTCGCTCTCCCCTCTCTCTCTGTCCTCTCTCACTCTCTCCCTCACTCTCTCTGTCCCCACCTCTCTCTCTCTCTCTCCCCCCCCCCTTTTCCAACCCCCATCTCTGTCCTCTTTCTCTCTCTCTCTCTCTCTGCCCGTGTCACATTCTGTCTGTCTTTCTCTGCCTATGTGTGTCTCTCCTGGTCTGTATCACCAAATGCAGTTCTGCTGCAGCACTACAGGAAGGAAGTGATAGAAACAGAGAGAACACAGAGGAGACTCACTCAGTCTGTACGGAGGACCATAGTTATAAGGAGAGATTGGATTTCCTGGAGAGTTTGGCTACAGTTGTGTTTTTCTCCCTGAGGGGTGAATTCGTAGAGCTTTCTGAAATTGGGAGGGACCTAGATAGGATAGATGGTCAAAGTCTTTTTGATCCAGGACACAGAGTCTAGAACTAGAATAAGGAAATGTAGAGAAGGTTTGACTCAAACACAGAGCAGCAGAGGTGATTTAGTGGTGAGTGATCATGTTAATAATAAACAGCAAAGTAACAAGCAATGAGGGGACACAAAACAAAAAAGAACAGATACTTTCTTTTTACAATATTTTTATTCAGAAGAAAAAACAAGATTTACAGAGTGCAACACTTAGATAAATCTCAACATAAATTATGTACATTCATATATTGTAATAAAATTGATCAAAATGTTATAGCATATCACATAAAGGTATACTGCTCTGTAATCAAAAATTTAAAGATAGGTCATACATAAAAGAATTTTTTTATATAAAAGTCAACCCCCTACCAACTACCAAAGAAAAAAGCTGATGGATGATAATGGGCAATTAGAAAAAAAACATTCGCTTAAGAAGAGAAGATAGATATATACATAAAAGTCTGTGCACTGTTAAACTTTATAAATTGGAAAAGTAATTTAGGAAAGGTCCCCAGATATCATAAAAAGATTGTTTTGAATTTAAGACTGAGCAGCGGATCTTTTCTAAATTTACATAAGACATAATATCACGTAGCCATTGAAGATGTGTAGGAGGGGTTGACACCTTCCATTTAAGCAAGATTGCTCTCCTTGCTAAAAGAGAGGTAAAAACTAAAACCTGTAGGTTAGGAGTATTTAAAGTTATATCTTCATTTGCAATAATACCAAACAAGGCAGTAAGGGGATTTGGGTCAAAGTTGTGAGAAGGTATGGAATAACCAAAACATATGAATTAAAGTGGCATCAGCAGAGTTGCATTTATTACAAAATGGACAAACGTTCGGATAAAAACTGGACAGCTCCAGTTTAGAAATGTAAGCTCTATGAACCACTTTAAATTGTAGAAGAGAATGACAAGCACAGAAAGATGATTTATTAACCCATT
This sequence comes from Hypanus sabinus, assembly GCF_030144855.1. Classification (NCBI taxonomy): domain Eukaryota; kingdom Metazoa; phylum Chordata; class Chondrichthyes; order Myliobatiformes; family Dasyatidae; genus Hypanus; species Hypanus sabinus. The sequence goes on along the minus strand of NC_082712.1, from coordinate 89,711,428 downwards.
TAAGAATTTTATTCCATCTTTCATCAGAAATCTTGACAATTTAGGTCATCTTCCCAAGCTTTTTTTATTTTATCTAAAAAGTCTTATCTAGAATCAATCAACAAGTTATAGATACCGGTAATAGAACCATTAACAAAAAGTTTTAAATTTAAAAGATCATCCAATAAATTTTTATCAGGACCTATAGGAAAAGAAGTTAATTGGAAATGTAAGAAATCTCTAATTTGAAGGTATCTGTAAAAATATGTTTTTGGCAGTGCAAATTTAATTGACAATTAGTCAAATGAAGCAAGAGATCCTGAGATAAACAGGTCCCAAAAACACTTAAAACCTAGTTCATCCCAATCCTTAAAGACTTTGTCAGTCATGGAAGGGATAAAAAAAGTAATTAAGGAGAATGGGAGATGATAATGAAAAATTCACTAAACCAAAAAATTTTCTAAATTGAGACCAGATCCTTAAAGTTTGCTTAGCAATTATGTTATCTGTTGTTTTATTTGCTGAAAAAGAAGAGTATGATCCAAGAAGAGAGACAATAGAGGAACTTTTTACAGAATTAACTTCTAAGGAGACACATGATGGGCAATCTTTATGATAAATATAATAGTACCAAAAAGTAATATTCCTTATATTGGCAGCCCAATAATAAAACCTAAAATTGGGTAGGGCTAATCCACCAATCTCTTTATTATTTCTTTGTAGGTAAACTTTACTTAAAAGAGCTTGTTTATTATTCCAAATATAAGATTTGTTGGGTTAAATTAATTTACTTGTCTCCTACTGCTCAGGTTATTACTAACTCTCAAATTTCTAAGCCCTTTAAATTACAGCGGGGAGCTAGACAAGGTGGCCCTCTTAGTCCTTTACTTTTTGCTTTAGCTGTAGAACCCTTAGCAATAGCATTTCGAGAATCTAAGGACATTTCTGGTATACTAAGGGAAGGTATGACTCATAAAATTTCGTTACATGCTGATGATATTTTACTTTTTATCTCTAACACTGAAACTTCTTTACCTTTAGTTCTTTAATTTCCCAGTTTAGTTTTTTTCAGGATATAAGCTGAACTTACATAAAAGTGAGCTATTTCCTTTAAATGACCTAATGTCATCAAATGCCAAATTTACGTTCCATGTTGTTACAAGTCAATTTACATATCTAGGTGTAACAATTACTAAAAATTTCAAGAATTTATTTAAAGAAAACTTAAAACCCTTATTGAATTATGTGAAAAAGACGCTTTTTAAATGGTCTCCTCTTTCTTTATCCCTAATTGGCTGAATTAATTTGATTAAAATGAAGATTCTTCCCAAATTTTTATATCTTTTTCAGGCTTTACCTATTTTATTCCTAAGACCTACTTTGATTCTTTAGATTCAATTTTAACATCTTATATTTGGAATAATAAACAAGCTCATTTAAGTAAAGTTTACCTACAAAGAGAGAACAGATACTTAACATGATGAGGCAACAAGGTGACAGAAAGCTAATAGCAACTGGCCGGTTCAATGGGTGAAGAAGGGGTGTGAATGAGAGCTGGGTTTAAATAGGCTGCAGGTGACAAGTTAGAAATGAGTGGCAGGTGATCCCTGTTAGCTGTGTGGAGACTGGAAGGTGCCTGGTTGTGCAGGCCTGGGTTCATTGTCAAAGTGAAGACATTTAAGTGAAGACAATAAGTGTACCGTTTTGGATACTGTTGGTGGGGACGACCTACCAGGGATAAGTTGCAGTGGTTGTGTCTCTGGCACCAAGACTGGACGCTCAGCTCAGAAGGGAAGGAGGGAAAAGAGGAGTGCAGTAGTGATAGGGGATTCAGTAATTAGGGGGACAGATAGGAGGTTCTGTGGAAGAGATCGAGAAACCCCGATGGTCTGTTGCCTCCCTGGTGCCAGGGTCCGCGATATCTCGGATCGAGTTCTCAGTATTCTCAAGAGGGAGGGTGAGCAGCTGGATGTTGTTGTCCGTATAGGGACCAATGACATGGGTAGGAAGAGTGAGGAGGTCCTGAAAGGTGAGTTTAGGGAGCTAGGTGCCAAGTTAAAGGACAGGACCTCCAAGATAGCAATCTCAGGATTGCCACCAGTGCCACGTGCAGGTGGGTTTAGAAATAGTAAGATAGTGCAGATCAACATGTGGCTGAAGACATGGTGCAGGAGGGAGGGCTTCAGATTTATAGATAATTGGGCAGTTTTCCAGGGAAGGTGGGACCTGTTCCTGTTAGGTTGAAAGGAAAGGTTAAAAGTTTGAGAGAGCCATGATCTTCAAGGGATATTGGAAACTTGGTTAGGAAAAAGAAAGATATCTACAATAAATATAGGCAGCATGGAGTAAATGAGGGGCTCGAGGAATATAAAGAATGTAAGAAGAATCTTAAGAAAGAAATTAGAAAAGCTAAAAGAAGATACGAGGTTGCTTTGGCAAGTAAGGTGTCTATATGGACTTCAGTAAAGCCGTTGACAAGGTTCTGCAAGGAAGGTTAGTTAGGAAGGTTCAATCATTAGGTATTAATATTGAAGTAGTAAAATGGATTCAACAGTGGCTAGGTGGGAGATGCCAGAGAGTAGTGGTGGATAACTGTTTGTCAGGTTGGAGGCTGGTGACTAGTGGGTGTGCCTCAGGGATCTGTACTGGATCCAATGTTGTTTGTCATATACATTAATGATCTGGATGATGGAGTGGTAAATTGGATTAGTAAGTGTGCAGATGATACTAAGGTAGCAGGCATTGTGGATAATGAAGTAGGTTTTCAAAGTTTGCAGAGAGATTTAGGTCAGTTAGAAGAGTGGGTTGAACGATGGCAGATGGAGTTTAATGCTGATAAGTGTGAAGTGCTACATTTTGGTAGGAATAATCCAAATAGGACATACATGGTAAATGGTAGGGCATTGAAGAATGCAGTAGAACAGAGTGATCTAGGAATAATGGTGCATAGTTCCCTAAAGGTGGAATCTCATGTGGATAGGGTGGTGAAGAAAGCTTTTGGTATATTGGCCTTTATAAATCAGAGCATTGAGTATAGGAGTTGGGATGTAATGTTAAAATTGTACAAGGCATTGGTTAGGCCAAATTTCAAGTATTGTGTACAGTTCTGGTCACAATTATAGGAAAGATGTCAACAAAATAGAGAGAGTACAGAGAAGATTTATCCGAATGTTACCTGGGTTTCAGCACTTAAGTTACAGAGAAAGATTGAATAAGTTAGGTCTTTATTCTTTGGAGCGTAGAAGGTTGAGGGGGTCTTGATAGAGGTATTTAAAATAATGAGGGGGATAGATTGAGTTGACATGGATAGGCTTTTTCCATTGAGGGTAGGGAAGATTCAAGCAAGAGGACATGAGTTGAGAGTTGGGGGGCAAAAGTTTAAGGGTAACGTGAGGGGGGATTTCTTTACTCAAAGAGTGGTAGCTGTGTGGAACAAGCTTCCAGTAGAAGTGGTAGAGGCAGGTTCGGTATTGTCATTTAACGTAAAATATGGACAGGAAAGGAATGGAGGGTTATGGACTGAGTGTGGGTCAGTGGGACTAGGTGAGAGTAAGCGTCAGCACGGACTAGAAGGGCCGAGATGGCCTGTTTTTGTGCTGTAATTGTTATATGGTTATTTAAAGGAGATCTGAGGGGTAAATTTTCCATACCGAGGTGGGTGAATATCTGGAACGAAAAGTGAGGACAGAAACAATGGTAATGTTTTGAAGATGCTGCTGATCCTGATTGAAATGCAGAAGGCTGGAAATCCAGTCCTGAGGAAGGGTCTGGGCCATATCCACTACTACTTGTAGGATTTTCCATTCAAGGGGGTTGGTGCTTCCATACAAAGCTGTATTGGTTTCACTACACATCTATAGAAGTTCGTCAAAGTTTAAGATGTCATGCCGATACTTCTCAAACGTCTGTAATTTATCTGGTGTTTTTTAAAGCTGCACCTAACATCCTAACTTTTACCCTCATCGACACTTTATTAGGTTGCTTCTGTCCCTAATGAAGTGGCCACTGAGTGTACGTTCAATTTCTTTTGTAGCTGCAGCCCATCCACTTCAAGGTTCCAATGTTGTGCATCCAAAGATTTTCTTCTGCACACCACTGTTGTAACTCAAGATTCAAGTTTGTTTAATGTCACTTCCAGTACACAATTGTAAAGGAGAACAACTGTCCAGATCTGATGACACTCAAAAGAAATTACACATGAATAAAAAATTGCAATAAATATAAATATATAAGATAGCTTATATATATTGATTGAATGTCCATAAAGTGATAATAGGTGCAGGAGAATCTATATAAAAACAATATAGTGTGGTGGGGTGGGTTAGTGAGTGGAGGTGTTGATCACTTGCTGCTTGGGGGTAGTAACTACCTTTGAGTTCAATGGTCCCAGTGTGGCTGCCACGTAGGGATTGGGACAAATAGTCCATGAGCAGGTGGGTGGGATCCTTCACGTTGTCACTGGCCCTTTTCCAGCACCTTTCTGTAAATAGACATACATCTTTGATAGTGGGCAGGCTGGTGATGCGTTGGGCAGTTTTGACTACCTGTAGGAGGCTACGGTGTGGTTTCCGTACCAGGCACAGATGACGCACCCTGCTGAGCATCTGCAGAATGGTGTGGGTATGAATGTGCAAAGTCCAGCTCCCTTCAGCCTCCCCAGAACGTAGAGGTATTGAGCTTTTCCTGATTGTGTTCTGGGACTATGAGAGGTTATCTGAGTTCCTGTCAGTTTGAACCAGTCTGGCCATTCTCCTCTGACCTCTCTCCTTAACAAGCTGTTTTCACCCACAAAACTGCCGCTCACTGGGTGCTCTTATTTTCTTGTTTTTCACACCATTCTCTGTTGTGTGTGAAAATCCCCTGGAGATCAGCAGTTTCTGAAGACTCAAACCACCCTGTACGACACCAGCAATCATCCCACAGTCAAAGTCATTTAGATCACACTTCTGACGTTTGGTCTGAACAAAGCTGAATCTCTTCACCATGTCCGCATGCTTTTATGCATTAAGTTGCTGTTGTATGATTGGTGGATTGGATATTTGCATTATCTGCAGGTGTACCTGGGTGTATATTCAATATCCCAGCCTATGAAGGTGACAATGTCATACAGTATATGTCAATGTCAATACAATGTCAACACCCCCATACAGCTGCTTTGCAGACAAGTATGTGGGGAGAACGGCTGGTGGTGGGTTTGGACTGTTTGGGACTGAAGGGCCAGCTGAAAGGGGTGATGCCATTCAATGTGGGCAACTTGCCAAAGGTCAGACACTGACGAATCGTTCTGTCTCTTCACTCAGGGATCCATCTGCAATGACTGCTGCATTATGTACTGGTGCCTCTCGTGCGGCTGGTGTCAAATCGCCAGGGAGATAAAGCAACGCAAGCAGCAGGTGACCGTAATCAACGCCACCACCTCCATGTTGCCTCACCCGACCTACGTGCCCCAGCCTATGTACGCAGCCCAGCCTTCCAATCAGGTGGCCCCTCAGTACCCACAGTAAAGCTGTGTGTTTGGGCTGAGAAAATGATCTATGCAGAGCAATAGAAGTTTGAAATAATGTTTATTGGATTGCACTCTCCCCATAAGACACGGACCAGTTTCTCTCAGTCCCTCTCTCTCAGGAGATATCTGTACACTGACCGGTGTCTCTCAGTCCCTCTCTCTCAGGATATCTGTACACTGACCAGTGTCTCTCAGTCCCTCTCTCTCAGGATATCTGTACACTGACCAGTGTCTCTCAGTCCCTCTCTCTCAGGGGGATATCTGTACACTGACCGGTGTCTCTCAGTCCCTCTCTTTCAGGATATCTATACACTGACCGGTGTCTCTCAGTCCCTCTCTCTCATGGGATATCTGTACACAGACCGGTATCTCTCAGTCCCTCTCTCTCAGGATATCTGTACACTGACCAGTGTCTCTCAGTCCCTCTCTCTTTCAAGGAGATCTGTATTTGTGGATTTGATTGTAAAAGTGAACTCTGATTAGTTAGAGCCCGCTGTATTGCAAAGAACTCTCCCAGCTTCAAACAGGCTATCTACGTGAATCCTCTACCCCAACGTGCATTGGGCAGAACAAAATCTCGATCTCGCTGCAAGAGAGTCCAAAACATTTGGAGGGTAGAACCCACACACACAGGCACTTGATCACTCACATACACTTACCCAGACACACAGAGACGCAGATGACACACACATAGTGCATACACACACACACATATATTCTCCTCCATTATGTCATGTTTAAGTTTGGAGAAAATCAGAAGTCGGACATTTGATACATCTTTTAAATTTGAGCAAACGTGGCAAACCTTTTATTCAATATTTTCATATGATCTAATTCTTTTTACTTTTTCGGTTAATCTTTTTTTACTTCACCATGAAGTTTTAGATTTGACCAGAAGGATATTTCCATTTTTTAAAAATTATATTCTCAAAATGGACTGCCCAGTTCCTTTTTCTTTGTTTTAGGCTAGTTTAGTGGGTTTTTTCTCTTCTCATAATAGAAGTTTTTGAGTCTTTTTTTCTATAAATTGTTAAGAGGAGTTGTTCTTTTTTTCCTTTATATTAGCTTATTACTATACTATATATGATTGTGACAGTGTATATTTCTTTCCTTGTACTATTTTTGAAATATGTATTTGAGATAACCTCCTCTGACTTGTACTTATCCTTATTCTTTTAAATCAATAAAAAAAGATTGAAAATGAACACTCCATCTTATTGGACTAGGGAACCACTCAGTCGTCTTATAACAGAATCAGGCTGAAATTTTCCTGACATCCATCGTGAAATTTGTTGTTTTGCGGCAGCAGTACAGTGCAATGCATAAAATACACTACAAATTACAATAAAAATATATATTGAAAAAATAGTAGTGCAAAAAGAGAACAAAAATACTGAGGTAGTACTCCTGGGTTCATTGTCTGCTCGGAAATTTGATGGCCAAGGGGAAGAAGCTGTGACGAACTTTTTTTCCTCACAGTTAGAGTCTGCGAGCAATATCCTTGAGCCTGGTGGTATGTGCTTTCAGATTTTTGTATCTTCTGTGGGATGGGAAGGGGGGAAAGGTGAAAAGAGACAAGAAAATAATTCCTTGCATAACAATGACAGCCCCTGTGCTGTTATAAACTCGCACCCCTGCAGTCTTTGGGATCTTGGTGTTGTGTCTGAGATAGGAGAGTGGTGGAAGGTGTAACACTGAACATTAGTATCTGTGGTCTCATAAGGGAAGATGTGGTTGAAAAGTGAGGAACTGAGATAGATGTCTTCTATATTCGAAAGTCTGTGTGCTGGCAATTCTACAAACAGCGTCTGGAGAAGGACTCATTCTGGAATTGGTTCCACTAATTCTGCACTACTTGCAAAGGGAGTGTGGGAGCTTCCATTTCCCGAGACCATGACAGGATGGTAGAAAGGCTCGTAGACAGGCTCGCGACTGGAAGGTCATGCACATTGTGTAGGCAGAAGGAACTGGTCTGGTGGAGCGTTTTAATTTACTCGTTTAACTACTAATTTCATTCCGTCAGCCGTTCATGAAGGAGTCAAACGAGAGTTTGAGAGGGAGATTCTCAATTTGTTTTGTCTGAGCTGTGTCATGAAGGATATGCCCCAGAGACAGACAGAACATAGAACACGACAGCATGGTAGTGGGCTTTTTGGCCCATTATTGATCGATTGATTTAGAGATACAACGTGGAACAGGCCCCTTCCAGCCCAGCAACCCCTGATTTAACCCTCGACTAATCACAGGACAACTTACAATGACCAATAAACTTACTAACCGGTACGTATTTGAACTGCGGGAGGAAACCCATGGATTCGATGTGGAGAAAGTACAAACTCCTTACAGAGGATGCTGGGATTGAACTCCGAAACCCTGAGATAATATTATTAGCACGCTAACCGCTATGCACCCACGATATAGTGCCAAGCAAGTTAAACTAGTAATTAAGTCCACAACTAAACTAATCCCTTCTGCCCTATACAATATCCTCATCCCCCCATTTCTCTGCACGTTCATGTGCCTATCTAAACAACCCTTAAATGCCTCTAGTGGAGGGCCTCCCAATCTGGGGTCCACGGACCCCTTGGTTGACAGCAGGGAGCCATGGCATGAAAAATGTTGGGAACCGCTGCTCTGGCATATTTGCCTACAGCACCAACCCTTCCAGTGCATTCCAGGCAACCACCTCTCTAAAGTACTTGCCCCATTCATCGTCCTGTGAACTTACCCCCACCCGCTTAAGTGAGACGTTTCAACCCTGCAGAAAAGATACCAGCTCTCTTCTCTATCTCTGCCTCTCATAACCTTATGAGACTTTATCACGTCCCCCCTTAGTCTCTAACGTTCCGAAGAAAACAATCTTATTTGTCTAAGCTCTCTTTGTAGCATGTGCCCTCAAATCCAGGCAGCATCTTATGAGCCTCCTCTGCACCCACCTCCAAAGCCTCCACATCCTGTATTGGGGGAGACCAGAAGTGTACCCAATATGTGGCCTAAGTAGAGCTGTATAAAGCCAAGAATAGAAAGGTGCATTGAGGGACCTCCAGTTGTATTTGTGAAGTTTTGGACTCATAGTAACACAGCACAAAAAATTCCCTTCAGTTCAACTAGTCCATGCTAACCCAGGTGCTTCCTTGTTGCCTGAATTTCGCACATGTCACTCTAAGCTTTTCCTATATCCATATCCATTCAAACATCGGAACCAGAATCAGATTTATTATTGCTGATACATATCGTGACATCTGGTTTTGCAGCGGCAGTATAGTGCAAAGCATAAAAATTAAAATAAGAAAAATATATTCTTACAATAAGAACATATAAAAAATAATGGTGCAAAAACGAAGCAAAAGTAGTGAGGTAGTGTTCATGGGTTGAGGGACTGTTCAGAAATCTGGTGGCAGAGGAGGAGAAGCTGTTCCTAAAATGTTAAATGTGGGTCTTCAGGCTCCTGCATCTCTTCCCCGATGGTAGTAATGAGAAAAGGGTATGTCTGGGACTGTGAGGGTCCTTCATGATGAATACCACCTTCTTGAGGCATGGCCTATTGAAGTTGTACTCAGTGAGAGGAAGGCTCGTGCCCTCAATGGAGCTGGCAGGGTCTGCAACCCTCTGCGGCCATTTCTGATCCTGTGCTTCGGTGCCTCCATACCAGATGATTAACACAACCAACACACAAAATCCTGCAGGAACTCAGCACGCCAGACAGCATCTATGGATAAGAGAATAGTCGACATTTCAGGCCGAGACCCTTCTGCAGGGCTGGGAGCAAAAAAAAAGATGAGTAGAGTTAAAAGGTGGGGGGGAGGGGAGGGAGAAACACAAGGGATAGGTGAAACCCGGATGGGTGAGGTAAAGAGCTGGGAAATTGATTGGTGAAAGAGATATAGGGCTGGGGAAGGGGGAGTCTGATAGGAGTTAAATAAAGGCCATGGAAGACAGAAAAGGGGGAGGAGAACACCAGATAAGGTGAGAGAGGGAAAAGGGGATGGGAAGTGGTGAAGGGGGAGGGGAAATTACTGGAAGTTTGAGAAATCAATGTTCATTCTATCAACTTGGAGGCTACCCAGATGGAACATAAGGTGGTGTTCCTCGAACCTGAGTGTGGCCTCATTGTAACAGTAGAGGAGGCCATGGACTGACATGGCGAAATGGGAATGGCAAGTGGAATTAAAATGGGTGGCCACTGGGGACGCAGTTTCTGGCGGACGGAGCATGGGTGCTTGGCGAAGCAGTCTCCCAATCTATGTCAGGTCTCACCAATATACAGGAGATTACTCTAGGAGCAACAGACACAGTAGATGACCCCAATCTTCTCACAGGTGAGCAAGAGCAGATGTATGTGAAATGGAAGACATACGGTTGAGGGCAGCTTTGATGGTGGAGGAAGGGAAGCTCCTTTCTTTGAAAAAAGAGGATATCTCTTCCATTCTGGAATGAAAAGCCTCCTCCTAAGAGCAGTCGTGGTGGAGACAGAGGAATTGGGAGAAAGGCATAGTGTTTTTACAAGTAACAGGGTGGGAAGCGGTCTAGTTCAGGTAGCTGTGAGAGTCTGTGGACTTATAATAGATGTCAGTAAATAAGCTGTCTCCAGAGAAAGAGACAGAGAGATCAAGAAAGAGGAGGGAGGTGTCAGACATGGACCAGACAAATTTGAGGAAGGGCGGAAGTTGGAGGCAAAGTTGATGAAGTCAACAAACTCTAAATGCGTGCAGGAAGCAGCACCAATGCAGTCGTCAATGTAGTGTAGGAAAAATAGGGGATAGATACCAGTGTAGGCTTGGTTCATAGACTGTTCCAAGGAGCTGACAAAAGGCAGGCATAGTTGGGACCCATGTGAGTGCCCATGGCTGCATTTTCTGTTTGAAGGAAGTGGGAGGAACCAAAGGAGAAATTATTAAGAGTGAGGACAAGTTCTGCTAGACGGAAGAGTATGGTGGTGGAGGGGAACTGGTTGAGGCCACACTCAAGTTAGAGAAACAACGCCTTCCTGGGTAGCTTTCAACCTGATGGCATGAACATCGATTCCTTGAAACTCCAGTAATGCTCCCATTGCCCCCGCCCCCACCTGTCCTTCACCATTCCCCATCTCACCCTGTTTCCTTGCTTGACCATCACCTCCTTCTGGTAATCTTTTCCATGGATGCTGGCTGGCCTGCTGAGTTCTTCCAGCATTTTGTGAGATTTCCAGCATCTGCAGATTTTCTCTGATTAACACAACCAGTCAGAATGCTCTCAACCATACATCTGTAGAGGCATCTTTCAATTGCACCAAACACAAAGTACACTGCAGATGCTGGGGTCAAATCAACACATACAAACAAGCTGGATGAACTCAGCAGGTCGGGCAGCATCATTGAAAGGAGCAGTCAACGTTTCGGGCCGAGACCCTTCATCAGGACACTGGACAGACCCTTTGTCCTGACAAAGGGTCTCGGCCCGAAACATTGACTGCTCCTTTCTACGGATGCTGCTCGACCTGCTGAGTTCATCCAGCTTGTTTGTACGTTTTAATTGCATCCGCCTCTAAAACTTCATGGTCATTTACTGGAGGAGAACTTGCCCCTGTCTGTATCAGAGGTACTGAGGTCAAAATGATTCAGATCTTCAAGTTCCAAGATATAAGTATTAGCAACAAATTGTGTTGATCCAACCACGTACACTCAGTAGTCACATTATTAGATACCTCCTGTACCTCCTGTAAAGTAGCCACTGACTGTATGTTCCTGGTCTTCTGCTGCTGTAGACCATCCACTTCAAGGTTCGATGTTTTGTACATTCAGAGATGCTCTTCTGCACACCACTGTTGTAACTGTTGTTATTTGAGTTATTGTCAGCTTAACCACTCTGGCCATTCTCTTTCGACCTCTCTCAATAAAAAGAGGTTTATGCCCACAGGACTGCTGCTCACTGGATATTTTTGTTTTTCACAACATTCTCTGTAAACTCTAGAGACTGGTGTGCATGAACGGTTTCTGAGATATTCAAACCACCCCGTCTGGCATGGTCAAAGTCATCTAGATCACATTTCTTCACTGTGCTGATATTTGGTCTGGACTTCTTGACCATATCTGCATGTTTTTATGCATTCAGTTGCTACAATATGATTAGACCTTTGCATTAAGAAGCAGATATACCTAATAAAGTAGCCACCGAGTGCCGATGCTATGGCAGAAAATTCCACAAATCACTGAAGAAATCCCAACGACAGTCATCAGTTTTTACAGGTACAGTATAGAGATTGATGCATCACAGATTGTCTATTTTGTCTACATACCAAAGGAGGTTCACAAAAATGATTCTGGGAGTGAGAGGCTTATCACCTAAGGAGCAGATGGTAGTGAACTTTGATGGATGTTGCTTTCTTGAATGAGTGCCTTCTCTAGATACTACCATAAGTGGGGAGGGATGTCCCTGTGATGTTTTGGTCATAGGATGATGTATCTCCATGTTTGGACCACCTCTCACTTTTCTTTCACTTTCTGGAATATTCCCAATCTATGTTGGATCTCACCGATATACAGGAGGTCACACTGGGGGCACCAGACACAGCAGATGACCCCAAGCTTCTCGCAGGTGAGCAAGAGCAGACATGAATGAAACGGAAGAGATCTGGTTGAGGGCAGCTTTGATGGTGGAGGAAGAGAAGACCCTTTCCTTGAAAAAGGAGGACATCTCTTTCATTCTGGAATGAAAAACATCTTCCTAAAAACAGAGGAAGTGAGAGAAGGGGATGGCATTTTCACAAGTAACAGGGTGGGAAGAGGTATTGTCCAGGTAGCTATGAGAGTCTGTGGGTTCATAATAGATGTGAGTAGATAAGCTGTCTCCAGAGATATACACAGAGAGATCGAGAAAGAGGAGGGAGGTGTCAGACATGGACCAGATAAATTTGAGGGCAGGGTGGAAGTTGGAGGCAAGGTTGATGAAGGGGAGGTTATCTGCAAGCAGTCTGCTCCGCGGCCTGGCAAAGATGGGCAGTCACAGCCCTCAGCAATGCCATGCCATGGAATTGGTCCGAGCAGGCTGCCTGATCCTTTGCCAAAGTGGGGGCCCTTATGTAAGAAAGGATGGTCCCCTTATCTATGAAAGGACGTGCTGGCATTGGAGAGGATCCAGAGGAAGTTCTCGAGAATAATCATAGAAATGGACGGGTTAATGTATGAAGAGCATTTGATGGCTCAGTGCCTGTACTCATTGGAGTTCAGAAGAACAAGGTGGGATCTCATTGAAAACTGAATATTGCAAAGCCTAGATAGAGTGGACATGGAGAGGATGTTTACAAACGAGAGAAAATCTGCAGATGCTGGAAATCCAAAGCAACACACACAAAACGCTGGAGGAAGTCAGCAGGCCAGACCGCACTGATGGAAAACAGCAACCAGTCGACGTTTTGGGCCGAGACCCTTTATCAGGTTTGGAAAGAAAGAGGTCAGGAGGAGGAGGTAGAGGGAGGGGAGGGGAGGATATTCCTCCCGGGTAGGCTCCAACCCGATGGCATAAATGTTTTCTAAAGCTTCTGGTAATTGCCCCCTCCTTCACCATTCCTGTTTCCCTCTCTAATCTTACCTCCTTACCTGCCCATCACCATCTGGTGCTCCCCCACTTTCATTTCTTCCATGGTCCTCTGTCATCTCCTGTCAGATTCCCCCTTCTCCAGCCCAGTATCTCTTTCACCTGTCAACTTCCCTCTTTACTTCAGCCCCTCCTCCTCTCCCGGTTTCACCTCTCACCAGTCACCTTGTACTTCCTCCCCTCCTCCTACGTTCTTATTCTGACCTCTCTTCTTCCTTTCCAGTCCTGATGAACAGTCTTGGCCTGAAACATTGACTGTTTACTTTTCTCCATAGATGCTGTCTGGCCTGCTGAGTTTCTCTGGCATTTCATTCGTGGAGACGATGTTTCATATAGTGGGGGTGTCCAGAATCACAGCCTCAGAATACAAGGAACAGAAATAAGGAGGAATTTCTTCTGCCGGAGGGTGGTGACTCTGGAATTCATTGCCACAGATGCTGTGGTGGTCAAGTCATTGGGTAAACTTAAAGAGGAGGTTGGCAGGTTTTTGATTATTCAGGCTGTCAACTGTTATGGGAAGAAAGCAGGAGAATGGGGTCAAGAGGGTTAATAAATCAGCCATGAGGGAATGGTGGAACAGACTTGATGGGATGAATGGCCCAATTCTGTTCCTATGCCTTATCAGCTTAAGATAAATTTGTGCCCAGCTGACCCCAGAGAAAAAGGACCTTGTGAGCCTTGGATCTTTGTAAGCCTTCTGGGAACAGTAGTTCAACCTGGGGGGTGGGGGGGGGGCAAGGAAGTGCATCAGGACAAAGGAAAGAGTGTTTTAAATCAAATTATGTAAAATATGATGAAGAAATTAGGGAGATATGCAAATAGGCATCTTCACCAGAGTGAAACTTCCTCTGGCTGTCTAAATTTGGAAGGTCAGGTTCTGCTGTGCTTGCATTGGTGGAGGAAGTGGTTGAGGCAGGTACAATACTGACATTTGGCTATGTGCTTGGACAGGAAAGATCTAGAGGTTACTGTACTTAATGGGACTAACTGAGATGGTTTCCAGACAGGCCAACGTTTCAGATTCAGATTCAGATCTAATTTTCACATGCACATCGAAACATACAGTGAAATGCATCGTTTGTGTCAATGGCCTTCACAACTAAGGAGATGTTGGGAGCTGCACACAGACACAGACACACACACACACAGACACACACACCGTTCACATATACACACACACCGTTCATATATACACACACATCGTTCACATATACACACACAGACACACGTTCACACACACACACACACACACACACACACACACACTCACACAGGTTCACATTCACATATACACACACAGACACACACACACGTTCACATATACACACACGCACGTTCACATACACACACACGTTCACATATACACACACTCTCACACAGACACACACTCTCACACAGACACACACTCACACACGTTCACATATACACACACACGTTCACATATACACATTCACATACACACACACAGACACACACATGTTCACATATATACACACTCACACACATATTCACATATACACACACACGTTCACACACACACACGTTCACACACACACACGTTCACACACACACTCTTCTAACCACAGGACTGGGTGCTCTCGGCCTCCAGTGGACTTGTAGATTTATGAACTTTGGGGCTTTGATTTTCTCAGAAACTTGCAAAGATGACAAGACGCAGGAGCAGAATTAGGTCATTCAGCACATCGAGTCTGCTCTGCCATTCCATCATGGCCGACTTAGTATCGCTCTCAATCCCATTGTCCTGTCTTCAACATCCTTACTGATCAAGAACCTATCAACTGTTGCTTTAAATATATCCAATGCCTTGGCCTCCACAGACTTGGGGCTCTGCCCAACAGGCCTCGACAGCTGGAATTCCAAGCAACCTAACTTCTGATCTCGGCCCGAAACGTCGACAGCGCTTCTCCCTATAGATGCTGCCTGGCCTGCTGTGTTCCACCAGCATTTTGTGTGTGTTGTTTGAATTTCCAGCATCTGCAGATGTCCTCGTGTTTGCTCTTCTGATCAACAGTTGCGCTTCGAGCTTCGGTATCAACCAGGACTCACTGATGATGACGGAAGAGGTCCCTGGATGAGGACCCAAATTCCAGGCCTTGAACAGACTCCCTGGTGACCCACCCAAATGTCCTCGCTGGTCTGCTGGCCCCACATCCAATCACGACCATGTCACCAGCCTTCAAAGGTGGTGTGGAGGCTTAGACTCTGGCTTGTCCTCTAATTCCCCCACATCCCCATCCTTAAACCCTAATGGGACTCCTAACCATCATATAAGAGGGCGGCACACTAGCATAGTGGTGAGCACAACCCTCTACAGTACCAGCGATCCCTGGTTCAATTCCCGCCGCTGCCTGTAAGGAGTTTATACATTCTCCCCATCATTGTGTGGGTCTCCTCCAGGTGTTCCGGTTCCACCTCACAGTCCAAAGACATACCAGTTGGTAGGTTAATTGTCCCGTGATTAGGCTAGGGTTGAATCGGGGTGGGGTGGGTGGGTGGTTGCTAGGGAGCATGGCTTGAAGGGCTGTAAGGGTTTATACCACACCATATCTCAATAAAAAACAAATGGATAAACTCCTCTCTCCTGTTTTCCATCCTTACAATCCTAAAAGTACCAAAAAAACAACTAAGCCAGAGTTGTGACCTCAACTGTTCAGAAGTTTGGTTGTCAACACAAACAACGTATTTTACTGTCCATTTCAAAGTACATTTATTATTATTATTATCATTCTTTACATTTATTATTGAAGTCTGTGTACATTATACAACCTTAGGATTCGTCTCCTTACAGGCAGCCACAAAACAAAGAAACGCAGCAGAACCCACTGAAACAAAGGACCGCCAAACGTGCAGGAGAGAAAGAAAACAGATCGTGAAAACAATAAAAGTAAGCAAATAGCATTCGGAACTGCAGCTCAGGGAAGTGAGTTCACAGTCACAAAGCCGGGCAAAGTGGATCCTGGAGCCCGTTAACTACAGGCTACAGTTCAGTGTCGTGATGAGTAAATCTCACCTCAGAGAAGCGAGCTGAACCGGTCCATCCCTCGCCTCAGGCCCATCACCCTGACCTTTTCAAGCTGGCCTGGTGTTTAAATCAGTCAGACCTCAGGTTGCTCCTCAAGCCTGGGCCCAGGCACTGCTGCTTTGATAGACTGTCAGGCCTGTGACCAGGCCCCACCACCTCAATTCGGCCTGTACCTGACCTTTTCAGTCTAGCCCAGCCCTTAAATTGGTCAAAGCTCAGGTCATTCCTCAACGTACACATAATAAATAAACTTGAGTATTGATCCATCGCGACAGGTCTGGAGGGAAGGGCTGAATCAGCTCGCTCCCCATACAGAGCCATGTTCCCTCCAGATCCAGGCAGTGAGGATCCATGCAGAATCTTGTGAGGAGGCCAGCTGGAGGTCACCCCTGAGCTCTTCTTTAAGAGACAGAAGAGCACAGCACAGGGACAGGCCATTTGGGTCATCATGTCTATCCTGACCATGAGGGCAATTTATACCGTCCATCTTCCTGCACGGTCTGTATCCCTACAGTTTATGATCTAACATACAGGTTCTCCTGTACCTGGCATCGCTTAATGTAAGTACATACAACTGTCTATGTATACAAGCTAATCGTACTTACAGTATTTATTGTGTCTTGTATGCTTCTTCTATGCTACATTAAATCCAGAGTAGCCATTCACCATAAGCAGAATTTTAATTCCAATTCTCATTCCGACATGTTAATCAATGGTCTCCTCTTGAGCCAAGATGAGGCCACCCTCAGGGTGGGGGAGCAACACCTTAAATTCCATCTGGGTAGCCTCCAACATGATGGCATGAGTATCAATTTCTTCTGCTGAACAAATCCCATCCCCTACTCTGACCTTTCACTTCTCCTCACTTGCCTATTTCTTCCCTCTGGGTCTCCTCCTCCTTCTTTTTCTCCTATGGTCCACTCTCATCTCCTTTCGATCCTTTCTCCTCAAGCCCTGAAGAAGGATTTACTCTTTTCCATAGGTGGTACCTGGCCTGCAGAGTCCCTCCAGCATTTTGTGTGTGTTCCTTTGGATTTCCAGCATCTGCAGAATCTCTCATGTTTTAACAATTATTTTAGTCTTCTTTACACTAGTATACTGATGAGTGGCAATAAACAGTCTTGAATCTTGAAAGTTGAAATGCTGGAGGAACTCAGCGGGTCAGACAGCATCTGTGCAGGGAAATAGACAGTTGTGGTTTTGGGTCAGGAACGTTCAGTCCATCCAGATGAAGGGTGTTGGCCTGAAATGTTGACTGCCTATTCCCATCCACAAATGCTACCTGACCTGTTGAGTTCCTCCAGCGCTAATGGAAAGACTAATGCTGTTGAATGGAAAATTCTACAAAAAGTAGTGGATACAGCCCAGACCATCATGGGTAAAGCCCTCCCAACCATTGAGCACATCTACATGAAACATCACAGGAAAGCAGCATCCATCATCAGGGTCCCCCACCAACCAGGCCGTGCTCTCTTCTCACTGCTGCCATCAGGATTTACACTATCAGGTTCTGGAACAGTTACTGCCCCTCAACCATCAGGCACTTGAACCAAAGGGGATAAATCCACTCAACTTCACCTGCCCCATCATTGAAATGTTCCCACAACCAATGGACTCACTTTCAAGGACTCTTCATCTCATGTTCTCAATATTTATTGCTTATTTATTTATTATTATTATTTCTTCTTTTTGCATTTGCACAGTTTGTTGTCATCTGCACACTGGTTGAATGCCCTAGTTGTGTGAACTTTCATTGATTCTGTCATAGTTACTATATTATAGATTTATTGAGTATGCCCACATGAAAATTAATCTCAGGGTTGTATGTGGTGACATATTTATACTTTAATAAAATTTACTTTGTACTTTGTGTTTCTCCAGGATTAGCATCTGCAGTCCCTTTTGCCTCCTGTCTCCTGTCCATGTGCCCGACCAAATGTCTCTTAAACAGACTATTGTATATGCGTCCACCACCTCCCTGGCAGCCTGTTCCAGGTACTCACCAGTCTCTGTGTTAAACCTGTCCCCTCTCACTTTTCAAACTATATCCTCCACGGCCTCCTTTACTGCCACAATGAGGCCGCACTCAGGTTGGAGGAGCAACATATTATATTCTGACTGTGTGGCCTCCAACCTGCAGGCATGAACTCAATATCCCGAGCTCGCCCCCCCCCCCCCATCTTACCTCATTCCTGTTTCCCTCTCTCTTCTATCTCTTTATTTGCTCAGCACCTCCCTCTGATGTTCCTTCTGTCCTCTCCTATCAGATTCCCCCTCTTCCAGCTCTTTATCTCTTTCACCAATCAATTTCCCAGCTCTTTACTTCACCCTCCCCCTCTCCTGGTTTCACCTATATCCTACCACTTTATACTTCTTCCTCTTCCACCCCCCCACCCCCTGCAACTTCTTGCTCTGACTTCTCAACCTTTTTTCCAGTCCTGATGAAGGGTCTCGGCCCAAATGGCGATTGTTTATTAATTTCCACAGATGCTGTCTGACCTGCTGAGTTCCTCCAGCATTTCGCATGTGTTGCCTACATCCTCAAGAATTTGACATTTCTACCTTTGAAGAAAGACTGACTGTTCAACAAGCTGTACAAATACAAAAAGCAAGAAAAAATAATATTAAATAAATATCAAGAACGTTCAATAATTTGAATATCAATAACTTGATATCAATATCAAGAACGTTCGGCACAGACTAGAAGGGCCAAGATGGCCTGTTTCCATGCTGTAATTGTTATATGGTTATATGGTTAACATGTATCAAAGAGTTCTTGAAGGTGAGTCCAAAGGTTGTGAGAACATTTTAAAAAAGGGGCAAGTGAAGTTGAGTGAAATTAATTCCTTTGGTTCAAGTATCTGAAGGTTAAGATCTGAAGGTTAAGTTAAGAAGGTTAGGAAGCTCCCTCCACTCTGTCCCATCACACACTCCCAGGGTCAGATACAGAGTGAAACTCCTACACTGTCCCATCACACACTCCCGGGGTCAGACACAGAGTGAAGCTCCCTCTACACTGTCCCATCAAACACTCCCAGGGTCAGACACAGAGTGAAGCTCCCTCCACACTGTCCCATCACATACTCTCGGGGTCAGACACAGGGTGAAGCTCCCTCTACACTGTCCCATCACACACTCCCAGGGTCAGATACAGAGTGAAACTCCCTCCACACCATCCCATCACACACTCCCCGGGTCAGACACAGAGTGAAGCTCACTCCACACTGTCCCATCACACACTCCCAGGGTCAGATACAGAGTGAAACTCCTTCTACATTCAACACAGCAGGCTCTGAACACAGAACAACGCAGAAGCTAAGGGAAGTCAGTGGGTCAGACAGCATCTATGGATGGAAATGGACAGTCGATACTTTTGGGCAGACATACTTCGATTGGACTGGAAAGAAAACAGGCAGGTGCCGAGTTTAAAAAGGTGGGGGGAAATGGGTGGAGCAAGAGTTGACTGGGCCAGGTGAAGAGGGTTGGGTTTGATAGAAAGATGATGGAGGGGGAAGGCAAGAAGAGTGTACGAACCTGGGTAGTGATAGGTGGAAGTGCCAGCCGGCATCTCCTTGTAGCCAAGTACTTTAATCTCCCTTCCCAGTCCCACACTGACACACCTGTCCATGGTCTCCTTCATTACCAAGTCAAAGCTAAATATAAGTTAGAAGAACACGTTCCAGTTATATTCTGTATTTAGAGATTCAGCATGGCAACAGGCCTTTCTGGCCAAAGAGCTTGGGCTGCTCAGTTATGGCTATGTGACCAATTGACCCATGTGGGTCGCTTCGAAGCTCAAAGTAAATTCATTATCAAAGTTCAGAGATGTTGCCATACCTTAAGATGCATTTTCTTGCAGGCCTTTACCGGGTAAAATAAAGCACAATAACATTTTATGAAAACTGTACATAAACCATGAGTTCCCAAACTGTTTTATGCCATGGAGCCTTACCATTAACCAAGGCGGTTGGGAGCCCCTCACATAAACAAAGAAGACAAACTGTGCAAATAAAAAATCATACCGAGAACACTACGCCTCTGCACATCACCTCCCAGCTTCTGACACCTTACCCCTCTCACCTGGATCCACCAGTCACCTGCTGGACTTTACTCCTCCTGTTCCCTCCAGCTCTTTACACGAGCCACCTCGCCTCTTCCTTTCAGTCCTGATGAACGATCTTGACTCGAGACTGTTGGCAGTTACTGTGTTTTTAAATAGTCCTTTTTATAAGATTTGTAGTTTTTAACAAACTCATGCATTTTTCACACTCACTGCCAGAAAGCAGTATAGCAGCTAAACTGATCATGTTTATAGAAACATAGAAACATAGAAAACAGTTGCGGGAGTAGGCCATTCAGCCCTTCGAGCCTGCACTGCCATTCAGTATGATCATGGCTGATCATCCAACTCAGAACCCTGTACCTGCTTTCTCTCCATACCCCTGATCCCTGTAGCCACAAGGGTCATATCTAACTTCCTCTTAAATATAGCCAATAAACCGGCCTCAACTGTTTCCTGTGGCAGAGAATTCCACAGATTCACCACTCTCTGTGTGAAGAAGTTTTTCCTCATCTCGGTCCTAAAAGGCTTCCCCTTTATCCTTAAACTGTGACCCCTTGTTCTGGACTTCCCCAACATCGGAAACAATCTTCCTGCATCTAGCCTGTCCAATCCCTTTAGAATTTAATACGTTTCAATAAGATCCCCCCTCAATCTTCTAAATTCCAGTGAGTATAAGCCTAGTCGATCCAGTCTTTCTTCATATGAAAGTCCTGCCATCCCAGGAATCAATCTGGTGAACTTTCTCCATACTCCCTCTATGGTGAGAATGTCTTTCCTCAGATTAGGGGACCAATACTGCACACAATACTCTAGGTGCGGTCTCACCAAGGCCTTGTACAACTGCAGTAGAACCTCCCTGCTCCTGTACTCAAATCCTTTTGCTATGAATGCCAACATACCATTTGCCTTTTTCACCGCCTGTTGTACCTGCATGTCCACCTTCAATGACTGGTGTACAATGACACCCAGGTCTCGTTGCACCTCCCCTTTTCCTAATCGGCCACCATTCAGATAATAATCTGTTTTCCTGTTCTTGCAACTAAAGTGGATAACCTCACATTTATCCACATTAAATTGCATCTGCCATGAATTTGCCCACTCACCTAACCTATCCAAGTCACCCTGCATCCTCTTAGCATCCTCCTCACAGCTAACACCGCCGCCTAGCTTCATGTCATCCACAAACTTGGAGATGCTGCATTTAATTCCCTCGTCTAAATCATTAATATATATTGTAAACAACTGGGATCCCAGCACCGAGCCTTGCGGTACCCCACTAGTCACCGCCTGCCATTCTGAAAAGGTCCCGTTTACTCCCACTCTTTGCTTCCTGTCTGCCAACAAATTCTCTAACCACGTCAATACCATACCCACAATACCATGTGCTTGAAGTTTGCACACTAATCTCCTGTGTGGTACCTTGTCAAATGCCTTTTGAAAATCTAAACATATCACATCCACTGGCTCTCCCAATATCCACTCTACTAGTTACATCTTCAAAAAATTCTATAAGATTCGTCAGACATGATTTTCCTTTCACAAATCCATGCTGACTTTGTCCGATGATTTCACCTCTTTCCAAATGTGCTGTTATCACATCTTTGATAACCGACTCTAGCATTTTCCCCACCACCGATGTCAGACTAACCGGTCTATAATTCCCCGGTTTTTCTCTCCCTCCTTTTTTAAAAAAAGTTGGGTTACATTAGCCACCCTCCAATCCTCAGGAACTAATCCAGAGTCTAAGGAGTTTTGAAAAATTATCACTAATGCATCCACTATTTCTTGGGTTACTTCCTTAAGCACTCTGGGATGCAGACCATCTGGCCCTGGGGATTTACCTGCCTTTAATCCCTTCAATTTACATAACACCACTTCCCTACTAACATGTATTTTCCTCAGCTCCTCCATCTCACTAGACCCTCGGTCCCCTACTATTTCCAGAAGATTATTTATGTCCTCCTTAGTAAAGACAGAACCAAAGTAGTTATTCAATTGGTCTGCTATGTCCTTGTTCCCCATGATCAATTCACCTGTTTCTGACTGTAAAGGACCTACATTTGTCTTGACCGATCTTTTTCTTTTCACATATCCATAAAAGCTTTTACAGTCAGTTTTTATGTTCCCTTCCAGCTTTCTCTCATAATCTTTTTTCCCTTTCCTAACCAAGCCCTTTGACCTCCTCTGCTGGACTCTGAATTTCTCCCGGTCCTCAGGTGTGTCGCTTTTTCTGGCTAATTTATATGTTTCTTCTTTGGAATTCATACTATCCCTAATTTGCCTTGTCAGCCATGGGTGCACTACCTTCCCTGGTTTATTCTTTTGCCATCTGGGATGAACAATTGGTGTAGTTCATCCATGCGATCTTTAAATGCTTGCCATTACATATCCACCATCAACCCTTTTAAGTATCATTTGCCAGTCTATCTTAGCTAATTCACATCTCATACCTTCAAAGTTACCCTTCTTTTTCAGAACCTTTGTTTCTGAATTAACTATGTCACTCTCCATCTTAATGAAGAATTCCACCATATTATGGTCACTCTTACCCAAGGGGCCTCGCACGACAAGATTGCTAACTAACCCTTCCTCATTGCTCAATAGCCAATCTAGAATGGCCTGCTCTCTAGTTGGTTCCTCGACATGTTGGTTCAGAAAACCATCCGGCATACATTCCAAGAAATCCTCTTCCTCAGCACCCTTACCAATTTGGTTCACCCAATCTATATGTAGATTGAAGTCATCCATTATAACTGCTGTTCTTTTATTGCACACATTTCTAATTTCCTGTTTAATGCCATTCGCAACCTCACTACTACTGTTAGGTGGCCTGTACACAACTCCCACCAGCGTTTTCTGCCCCTTAGTGTTATGCAGCTATACCCATATCGATTCCACATCCTCCAGGCTAATGTCCTTCCTTTCTATTGCATTAATCTCCTCTCTAACCAGCAAAGCTACCCCACCTCCTTTTCTTTCCTGTCTATCCCTCCTGAATATTGAATATCCCTGGAGGTTGAGCTCCCATCCTTGGTCACCCTGGAGCCATGTCTCTGTGATCCAAACTATATCATATTCATTAATAACTATCTGCATATTCAATTCATCCACCTTGTTATGAATGCTCCTCGCATTGACACACAATGCCTTCAGGTTTGTTTTTACAACACTCTTAGCCCTTATACAATTATGTTGAAAAGTGGTCCTTTTTAATTTTTGCCCTGGATTTGCCTGCCTGCTACTTTTACTTTTCACCTTACTACTTTTTGCTTCTACCCTCATTTTACACCCCTGTCTCTCTGCACTTGTTCCCATCCCCCTGCCACATTAGTTTAAAGCCGCATGAACAGCAGTAGCAAACACTCCCCCTAGGACTTTGGTTCCAGTCCAGCCCAGGTGCAGACCGTCCTGTTTATACCAGTCCCACCTCCCCCAGAACTGGTTCCAATGCCCCAGAAATTTGAATCCCTCCCATGCACCATTTTTCAAGCCACGTATTCATCTGAAATATCCTCCTATTTCTACTCTGACTAGCACGTGGCACGTAGTAATCCAGAGATTATTAACATTGGGGTCCTACTTTTTAGTTTATCTCCTAACTCCCTAAATTCACCTTGTAGGACCTCATCCCGTTTTTTACCTATATCATTGGTACCTACGTGCACCACGACCACTGGCTGTTCACCCTCCCACTCCAGAATGTCCTGCAGCCGCTCAGAGACATCCTTGACCCTTGTACCAGGGAGGCAACATACTGTCCTGGAGTCTTGTTTGCGGCCGCAGAAACGCCTATCTATTCCCCTTACAATCGAATCCCCTATCACTATAGCTCTCCCACTCCTTTTCCTTCCCTCCTGTGCAGAGCCACCCATGGTGCAATGAACTCGGCTGCTGTTGCCTTCCCCTGATGAGACACCTCCCCCAACAGTATCCAAAACAGTATATCTGTTTAGGAGGGCGATGACCTCAGGGGACTCCTGTACTACCTGCCTACTGGTATGCTGTCTAGTGGCCACCCCTTCCCTTTCTGCCTGTGTAGCCTTTACCTGCGGTGTGGCCAACTCACTGAACGTGCTATTCACGACTTTCTCAGCATCGCGGATGCTCCAGTATGAATCCAATTGCAGCTCCAGACACTCAATGCGGTCTGCCAGAAGCTGCAGTTGGACACACTTCCTGCACACATAGTCGTCAGGGACACTGGAAGTATCCCTGATTTCCCACATGCTGCAGGATGAACAAACCACGGGGCTAATCTCATCTGCCATGACCTACCCAATACTTGCCTCAACTTTTGAAACTTTCTCCTCTTAAAGGAACTTACCCGGCCTTACCTCACTTGGAGTGAAGCTCGTCCTCAGCTTCTGCTCGCCGAAGCCTCTGGAGACAAAGCCTTCCTACTCTGTCTCCCTCTACTCCGTCACCCGCTCCATCAAACTGCTCTCTTTTAAATACCCCCGCTGCCTCACGGTCCGACTTACATGCGCTTGCGCAGTCGTGCCCCTGTTAAGCTGCCGAAGAAAATGACCTACTTCCACAAACTGTTCTCTTTATATACTCCCGCTGCCTCACGGTTTCTCATTTTTCATTGGCTAAATATTGGCACGTTACCCACATGATGTAACTGGCTTAATTACATAGCCTATTAACTAATTTATCACTATCTAAGGAATTTCTTTATCTTCAATGGTTCAATGTATTAGACAATACTAAAGAAGGCAAATGCAATGTTGGCATTTATTTCAAGGGAATAGAATATAAAAGCAAAGAGATAATGCTGAAGCTTTATAAGACACTAGTCAGGACACACTTGGTATTGTCAACAGT
Organism: Hypanus sabinus; assembly: GCF_030144855.1. Taxonomy (NCBI): domain Eukaryota; kingdom Metazoa; phylum Chordata; class Chondrichthyes; order Myliobatiformes; family Dasyatidae; genus Hypanus; species Hypanus sabinus. The sequence goes on along the minus strand of NC_082712.1, from coordinate 89,686,438 downwards.
CTTGGGCCCCTTGTCTCAGAAAGGATGTGTGGTCATTGGAGAGAGTCCAGAGGAGGTTCACGAGGATGATTCCAGGAATGAAGGGGTTGACATATGAGGAGCGTTTGGCAGCTTTGGGCCTGTACTCACTGGAATTTAGAAGAATGTGGAGGGATCTCGTTGAAACCTACCGAATGTTGAAAGGCAAACACGAGGACATCTGCAGGTGCTGGAAATTCAAGCAACACGCACAAAATGCTGGTGGAACACAGCAGGCCAGGCAGCATCTATCAGGAGAAGCAACATCGACGTTTTGGGCCACGACCCTTCGTCAGGACTAACTGAAAGGAAAGATAGTAAGAGATTTGAAAGTAGGAGGGGGAGGGGAAAATGCAAAATGGTAGGAGAAGACCGGAGGGGGTGGGATGAAGCTAAGAGCTGGAAAGGTGATTGGCAAAAGGGATACAGAACTGGAGAAGGAAAAGGATCATGGGACGGGAGGCCTAGGGAGAAAGAAAGGGGGAGGGGGAGCACCAGAGGGAGATGGAGAACAGTCAGAGTGATGGGCAGAGAGAGAGAAAAAAAAGGAGGGGGGGGAATCTAAATATATCAGGGATGGGGTAAGGAGGGGAGGAGGGGTATTAACGGAAGTTAGAAAAGTCAATGTTCATGCCATCAGGTTGGAGGTTACCCAGTATATAAGGTGTTGTTCCTCCAACCTGAGTGTAGCTTCATTTTGACAGTAGAGGAGGCCATGGATAGACAAATCAGAATGGGAATGGGACGTGGAATTAAAATGTGTGGCCACTGGGAGATCCTGCTTTCTTTGGCGGACAGAGAGTAGATTTTCATCGGAACGGTCTTCCTCTGGCAAACAAAGCGAATATTATGTTGAAAGGACTAGTTAGGGTGGATGTGGAGAGGATGTTTCCTATGGTGGGGGGTATCCAGAACTAGAGAGCACAGCCTCAAACTGAGGGGCAATCCTTTAGAACAGAGGTAAGGAGGAATTTCTTTTCAGCCAGAGAATGGTAAATCTGTGGAATGCTCTGCCACAGACTGCGGTGGAGGCCAAAACCATGTGTATATTTAAGGTGGAAGTTGATCATTTCCTGATCAGTGGGAACATCAAATGATATGGTGAGAAGGCAGCTGTATGGAATTCAGTGGGATCCAGGATCAGCCATGATGGAATGGCAGAGCAGACTTGATGGGCTGAATGGTCTAATTCTACTCCTATGTCTTATGGTATTATGTACTATGTACAACTTGAAATCCTTACTCTTTGCAGACATGCACAAAACATAGGGGAAAAAACCCCAAAATTAATGACAGGAAAACGTTAGATCCCCAAAGTCCCCAGTCCCCTCCAATGCAAAAACAGCAAGAAAAGCATCAACCCTCCCCTCCCCCTCCCCAACTTACTCCAGCAAAGAGCGTCAACACCCCCACCACCACCCACCATGCAAGCAATAGCAAAGGCCCTGGAGACCATGATCTAGAGTGCATGAAAAACCACTGCCCATCCCCACACCTCGATACCTCATAGAGGCGCTCTCTCTCACTAGCGACGGAGAGAGTGATATTGCTCCTGCCGCAGCGAGAGGAGAGACCAACAGCTCGCTGTTTCGATGTTACAATCTGCCACGTACAGAAGAGTTAGATTTTTGCAGAAGAGGCATCTTTATTCTTTCACTTCAGCATTAATTCCACCCTCTGCATCCTTTCTCAGCTCCTTACACAGTTTGCTTCGTATTTGTATGTTCGTCCCTATTCTAAAATGAACTGAAATCTTGGAATCAAGACTGCTTGTCATTTTTGACTCCAAGGAGAACCCTAATGATCAGAAATTAAACGGAGTTTCCTTTCCGCAGATGCCGCCTGACCCGTTCTGTTCCTCCGGCTTTTCGGGGGCCGCTCCAGATTCCAGCGTCTGCAGTCCCTTGTGGCCCACTGGACGCGGAGCCAATTGATATGGAGTCCTCTGCTGCCATCTCCTGGCAGAATCAGAAACAGGTAAATATTAGCTTTATGGGTCGCGCACATCAAAACATCAGAACACACAGTGAGATGTATCATTTGCACTAATGACAAACACAGTCTGAGGATGTTCCGGGGGCAGCTCGCAAGTGTCACAATGCTTCCAGCGGCAAGATAGTTTGCCCATAGCCCATAAGTCTTTGGAATGTGGGAAGAAACCAAAGAAAACCCACGTTGTCACAGGGGCAACGTACAATCTCCTTACAGACAGCAGCAGGAATTGAACCTGGTTCACTGGCACTGTAAAGTGTTAGGCTAACCGGTGGGCTGCTGTGCCGCTAGTTCTCACAGCAGGTGTCAGTTTACCATGACTGACAGGGCAGGAGATTTCCGCAGGTCGGGCAGCACCTATGGAGGTATTTTGGGCTGAGGCCCTTCGTCAGGACTGGAGGGGATCTTGGCCCGAAATGCCAACTGTTTGTTCCCCTCCAAAAGGGCTGCCTGCCCTGCTGAGTTTGCCCGGCATTTTGTGAGTGCTGCTCAGGGTTTCCAGCACCCACAGAATTTCAAGTATTCATGTCCTGAGGTTTGTTGAGTAGTGGCAAATTGATGGAAACATAGATAGACAGACAAATTGAGCATGCAAATGAGGAATAGTGAGGCACTTTGCATCAGTTACAGAGCATTCAGAAGTCTGATGATAGAGTTGAAGAAGCTAATTCTACTGCTGAACCCCATCTCTGTCCTTTCACACTCTCCATCCTCCTCCTTGTGAATTATTGCCAGTAACCTGACTCAATGACAACCATCCAGTAGCACTTACATCCATTGTGTTGAGGTGCTTTCAGAGGCTGGTGATGAAACTTATCAGCTCCTGCCTGAGAAACAAATTGAATCCACTCCAGTCTGCCCACTGACACAACAGATCTGTGAGTCCATAAGACATAGGGGCAGAATTAGGCCATTCATCCCATCAAGTCTGCTCTGCCATTCCAACATGGCTGATCCTGGATCCCACTGAACTCCATACACCTGCCTTGTCGGCTTATCCTTTGATGCCCTGAAAGTTGAAACTTTCAACTTCCGCCTTAAATATACCGACGGACTTGACCTCCACCGCAGTCTGTGGCAGAGCATTGCACAGATTTCCCATTCTCTGGCTACAAAAATTCCTCCTTCCCTCTGTTCTAAAAGGTCACTCCTCAATGTTGAGGCTGTGCCCTCTAGTTCTGGATACCCCACCATAGGAAACATCCTCTCCACATCCATCTGATTTAGTCCTTTCAACATTCGATAGGTTTCCATGAGATCCCCACACAGTCTTCTAAACTCCAGTCAATACAGGCCCAAACCTGCCAAATACTCCTGCCTATGTTAACCCTTTCATTCCCAGAATCTTCCTTGTGAATCTCCTCTGGACTCTCCAATTACAACACAACCTTTCTGAGATATTGGGCCCAAAACTGTTGACAATACTCCAAGTGTGGCCTGACTAGCTCTGCATTATCCCCTTGCTTTTATATTCTATTCCCTTTGAAGTAATTACCAACCTTGCATTGTCCTTCTTTACCACAGACTCACCTGTAAATTAAACTTCTGGGAGTCTTGCACAAGGGCTCTTAAGTCCCTCTGCACCTCTGATGTCTGAACCTTCTCCCCATTTAGATAATAGTCTGCACTTTTGTTTCTTTTACCAAAACCCATTCTCATACATTCCCCAACACTGTATTCCATCTGCCACTTTTTTGCCCATTCTTCCAATTTGTCTAAGTCCTGCTACAATCATTTTGCATCCTCAGCACTACCTACCCCTCCACCTATCTTCTTATCATCCGTAAATTTTGCCAGAAATCCATCAACTCCATTATGCAAATCACTGACAAACGATATGAAAAGCAGTGGTTCCGCGAGGAACACCATTAGTCACTGGCCGAATCAAAGGTGGTGACAAATCAGAATACAGGAAGGAGATTGAAAATCTGTCGGAGTGGTGCTTCAGCAACCACATCTCACTCATACTCAGTGTCAGCAAACCAAGGAGCTGATTATTTACTTCAGGAGGAGGAAACTGAAGGTCCTTGAGCCAGACCCCATCAGGGAATCAAAGATGTAGAAGGTGAACTTTAAGTTCCTTGGTGTTATCATCTCAGTGGACCTGAGCTGGCCTCGGGATGTAGGTGCAATTATGAAGAAAGCATGTCAGTGTCTCTACTTCCTTAGAAATTAGTGAAGATATGGCATGGCATCTAATACTCTGACAATCTTCTAAAGATGTGTGGTGAAGAGAATATATTGACAGGTTGCATCACAGCCTGCTGTGGAAACACCAATGCCCTTGAATAGAAAGTCCTACAAGAAGTAGTGGATATGGCCCAGTCCATCATGGTAAAGCCCTCTTCTCCATTTAGAACATCTACATGGAGCACTGTTGCAGGAAAGCGACATCTGTTACCATGGACCTCCTCCATCCAGGTTATACTGTCTTCTCACTGTTGCCATCAGAAGGCACAGTGATGTCTGGACCCACACCACCAGGTTCAGGAACAGTTATTACCCCTCAACCATCAGGCTCCTGACCAGAGGGGATAACTTCACTCAACTTCACTTGACCCATCACTGAACTGTTCCCGCAATCTATAGACTCACTTTCAAGGACTCTTCATCTCATGTTCTCAATACTTATTGCTTATTTCTCTTTCTCTTTGGTATGCACAGTTTGTTGTCTTTTGCACAGCTTGTCTGCCCTGTTGGGCATGGTTTTTCAATGGTTCTTGGGTTTACTGTGCATGCCCGCAAGAAAATGAACCATAGGGTTGTATGTGGTTTCATATATGTACTTTCATAACCAATTTACTTAGAACTCTGAATTTTGAAATTATGTGGATATTCCCAATCCCAAATAATCATCAAGCTATGTCTAAGTCATTGAGAAAGAGAGATCGAGATTAGCTTCATTTGTCACATGCACATCAAACATCGGAACCTGTCACTTCCTTTAAATCAGTGAGGATTGTGCTGGGGTGAGCTCGCAAGTGGTGCCAGGCTTCCGGCACCAACAAAGCTTGCGTACAACTGACTAACCCTAAACCACATGCTGTTCGATTATGGGAGGACCACCCCAAGGAAGCCCATGCCATCACAAATGTACAAACTCCTTACAGTCAGTGGCAGAACTGAACCCCAATGGGAGATCACTGGCACTGTGAAGTGTTTCACTAACCACTGCACTACCGTGCTGTGTCAATTTGGGGAAAAATTACTCCAAATCGCCCATTGGTATTAAGCCATCCAGTAACAACTGAACCCACAGTGAGTGTGAGTGGGTGGAGAAGGAGGGGGGGGTTCAGATTCTCAAACTTTCTCTTGCCCCCCCACTTCCGTTGAGGTTCTGCTGATTTGCATACTCACTCAAAGGGCAGCATTTTCTCTTTTCACTCTCCTCCCTCTCCTTTTACCCCAATCTCTCATTTCAAATGATGCATGCATGTGACTATCAGGCTCCCCCCACTGTGCATTTGACACAGACTATCTCGAGCTGGAGTAAAGAAATACTGCAGACGCTGGAAATCCGAAACAAAAACAGGCCATGCTGGAAACATTTTGCAGGTCGGGCGACTTCTGTGGGGAGGGGATCAGGGCTGATGTTTCACATTGACAACTCCCGATTATAATCAGGAACTGAAGAAGAGAAGTTGGTTTAGGTTTGCAGAGCAGGTTAAATTATAGTGGTCACCAATAGCAGAACAAAAAATAGTTTTGCCAATGTTAATAGAACTTTAATCTAAATTTTTAGATTCTAAATTATTCTTGAAACTTCAAGGTTTAGAGAGGGTGCGGAGGAGATTTCCCAGGATGCTACCTGGATTATATAGCACGTCCTTTGAAGATAGGTTGAATGAATTCGGGGTTTTCCCTTCGAAGAGACTAAGGATGAGAGGCAACTTCATTGAGGTGTATGAGACGATGAGAGGCAGAGATCAAGCAGACAGCAAGAGACCTTTTTCCCCAGGAAGGAAATGGCTAATACAAGGTGATTGGAGGAAAATGTAGAGGGGATGTCAGAGATATGCTTTTTCACAGAGTCGTAAGTGCATGGAATGCCCTGCTGGAGGTGGTGGTGGATGCAGATAGATTAGGAACAGTTAAGATAATCTTAGATAGGCAGGTCTATGATAGAAAAGATGGAGAGCCACGTGGGAGAGATTGATCTTGGAGGTGGCACAACGTTGTGGCCCAGCTGGCCTGTCATCATCATTATCATCATCTGCTAGTCATATGACATGGACAATCATGGTCTCACGACCATGGTTGTTCTTGGCAATTTTTTCTCTATAGAATTGGTTTAAGACCATAAGATATAGGAGCAGATTTAGGCCATTTGGCCCATCAAGTCTTCTCATGACTGATCCAATTTTCCTCTCCTGTCTTCCCCCAACCCCTCGTATCACTTAATGCCCTGACCAATCAAGAATCTATCAACCTCTACCATTAATATACTTAATGACTTGCCCTTGACAATTGCCTGTGTATATGGATTGTGAGGACACTCAGTCCTCGTTTATTGTCAATTAGTAATGCATGCATTAAGAAATGATACAATGTTCCTCCAGTATGATATCACAAAAACACAAGACAGACCAAGACTAACTGACAAAAACCACATAATTGTAACATATAGTTACAACAGTGCAAATCAATGCTGTAATTTGATAAGGGCAGACCATGGACACAGTAATAAAAAGTCTCAAAGTCCCCGGCAGCCCATCATCTCACGCAGACGGTAGGAGGAAGAAAAACTCTTCCTGCCACGAACCTCCAGCGCCGCAAACTTGCCGATGCAGCCTCTGGAAACATCCGACCACAGCCAACTCCGAGTCCGTCCGGAAAACTTCAAGCCTCCGACCAACCCTCCGACACTGAGCACTATCTCTGCCAAGCGCTTCGACCCTGGGCACAGCCGCCAAGCGACAGGCAAAGCCGAGGACTCGGGGCCTTCCTGTCCGGAGATTTTTTGATCGCACAGTAGCAGCGGCAGCGAAACAGGCATGTCAGAAGTTCACCAGATGTCCCTCCGTGCTTCTCATGTCCGTCCCCATCAAATCAGGATTGTGCACGGCCCCTACTCACAGATAGCAGATATTCATTCCTGGAGTGGCCGCGCGTGCTGCCATTTTCTATTGTCATTTTCTGGCAAAGAATTCCACAGATTCAACATTCTAAAAGGACGCCCCTCTATTCTGTGACCCCTGGTCTTAGACTCTCTCATTGTGGGAAACATCCTCTCCACATCTACATATCTAGGCCTTTTACCATTTGATAGTTTTCAATGAGGTCACCCCTCGTTCTTCTGAATTACAGTGGGTAGATGCCCAGGACCATCAAATGCTCTTCAGATGACAAGCCTTTGAATCTTGGAATCATTTCTGTGATCCTCCTTTAAACCTTTTCCACTGTCAGCACATCCTTTCTTAGGTAAGGGGCCTAAAGCTGCTCACTATGCTCCAAGTGAGGCCTCACCAGTGCCTTTTAAAACCTCAACATTGCTTTTCTATTCTAGTCCTCTCAAAATGAATGCTAACATTGCATTTGCCCCCCTTACAACAGAATCCACCTGCAACTTTACCCTTAGGGAATCCTTCACAAGGTCTCCCAAGTACTTTAGCACCTCAGATTTCTTAATTTTCCCTACATTTAGATAACAGTCTACGGCTGTATTTCTTCTACCAAAGTGCATGATCCTACACTTCCCAACATTGTATTCCATCCAGCCCCTCTTTCTAATCTGTTTAAGTCCTTCTATAGCCTCTCTACTTCCTCAAAACCATCTTCCCCTGTACCTACCGTCCACAAACCTGGCCACCAAAGACATCAATTTTGTCATTCAAATCCTCGACGTATAACATAAGAAGTAGTGGCCCTAACACAGACTCCTGTGGAAAACCACTAGACACCAGCAGCCAACCATTGCCTACTTCTGGGCAGTGTCTTTACAAGATGGGTGACCCCAGCCATTATCAATACTCTTCAGAGAGTCTTGATGGCATCAGTGGTCACATAACCAGGACTTGTGATAGGACCATCCACTACCTGTTCCCATGGCTTCATGTGATCCTGATCGGGGTGGGAGGAGGGTGTTAAGAAGTTACTACACCTCGCCCAAGGGTGACCTGCAGGCTAGCAGAGGGAAGGAGTGCCTTACACCTCCTTTGGAAGAGACATATCTCCACCTGCCACCCAGAATGGCCTGTGTGGTGCTGTGGCATTCCATGGTCTATGTTCCATAAATCCATATTGAAACCAGAAAGTGCTAAACATATTCAGTAGGTCAGGTAGTTTCTGTGGAGAGAGATGAGGGATCTTTAACCAGAATCATCAATTAACTATGTCAATAACTTATCCTCTTAGCAGCCCTTTCCTCACGCTCTCACAGGTATGCATACAGAGACAGAGGTATGGTTATACAGGACAAGCCCAACTCATCAGTGTCAAACAAATGCCTCTCTAAACTATATACAGGAATTCAGCAGGTCAGGCAGCATTTATGGAAGTGAATAAACAGTCAATATTTTGGGCCGAGACCCTTCCTCAGGACAGGAAAGGAAGTGGGAAGACAATTGCCAGAATAAAAAGGTGGGGGGGGGAGGGGAAGGAGAATAGCTAGAAGGTGATTGGGGACAGGTGGGTGGGAAAGGTCAAGGGCTGGAGAAGAAGGAATCTGATAGGCAAGGGGAGAGGACCAAAGGAGAAAGGGAAGGAGGAGGGGCACCTGGGGGAGGTGACAGGCAGCTGAGGGAAGTAAGAGGCTAGAATAGGGAACAGAAGAGGGGGAAGGGGAAGAGAATTTTTTACTGGAAGGAGAAATCGACCTTCGTGACATCAGGTTGGAGGCTACTCGGACGTAATATAAAGTGGTGCACCTGCACCCTGAGAGTGGCCCCATCTTGGGACAAGAGGACACCATGGACTGACATGTCGGGACCTTCGGGAATGGGAATTTAAATTTTGGCCTTCGGGAAATTTCACTTTTGACAGAGGTGTTTGAAGCTAAGCTAACCTCATCTCCCTGCATTGTCTCTGTGTATCACCCACTTCCCACTTTCTAACACTAACTTCTTTTCCCTCTGTCAACAAATGAGGTCAGTAGAAGAGGAAAGGAATGGTTGTAGCAGAAATAGCTTAGATAAGAATCTTCTTTGATTTATCCTCCTGCGTCTCCCTGGGGCCTGGGGTCTCGGCCCGAAACGTCAACTGCACTCTTAGCATTTTCTGTTGTTGGGCGGCAACCTTGCCGTTTCTTCAGCATTTACCAGGCTGAATTGCTAACTCGATGCTCACCCAGCACAGATAGAAAGGGTGCCACATTTTGTGCCACAAAATGGCCACATTCGAACCCGAGGCCATTTGCATCGAATTTTTGGCACGGATGCCACCACACCACACTGGCTGGCTGAGACGGCATTCTCGGTCAGCATTAACCAAGTGGGCCAAAGAGCCTTGCTGTGCAATTCGGTGACAATCTAACTGCGCCCCCGACCCCAAACAACTTAACCCTTACAGCAAACCTTTCCTCAGCCTACCAGTATTGGAGTATAAAAGTTGCAACTTGCTATTTGCTAGAGAATGAAATCTTAGGAATGTAGAAGACAATGGTGTGTTAATGAGAGGTAGCTAAGAGATGTAGATTAGAACATGATTAAGTCACGAAATCCTAAGAATGTTGAAGACAATGGTGTGTTAATAAGAGGAAGCTAAGAGATGTAAATTATGTAGTCTGAGTTTGCTATTTGCTATGCATGTACCCAATTTAGTAGGAGAATGAAATCTTAGGAATGTAGAAGACAATGGTGGGTTAATGAGAGGTAGCTAAGAGATGTAGATTAGAACATGATTAAGTCAATGGGTAGAAACAATAGGGGCGGATGTACGTGTGATACGCAACTATAGACCGATTGCATATGCTAATGCAACTAAACCAGGAGATTGCTATAAAACATGCTATGTCCAAGGATCGGTGGGCAATCAGCGACTAGCTCAATGACTGTCTCAGCTTTGATTTGCAAATTAAAGTTTAAACCTTCTTGAAGAATCTTCTGCATCTCCTGGTCATTTGTGGGGCACAAGAAACCACAACAAAATTGGCGACTGTGGCAGGACTGGAAAGAGACCTGCGGAAAGGAAACGGCAGATTGGGGACGCTTCCCAGTCCTCTAGGGACCCTCACAACGCTAACAGAATTAAGGGTGCACCCAAACAAAAGGTAAGCACTTTTTGCGACAATTTGGACTAAGAATTCTGTTGGTTTTGGGGAGGTCTTGGAGTCTCAGGAGTGTGGAACCACTGCCGAAGGGTCTCTCCGGTCCAAAGAATCTGGCAGAATTGGGGGTTAACAGGAGGCTCAGAGGATTGATCAAGAACACTGCAGTGAGGGTAAGTACAAATAAGTTAATAAGAAGTTAAGTTAAGAAAAATTCCACGTGGTGTTGGTAAATCCCTGTGGATACCACTTCGTATGAAATGAAGGTCTGAAAGAGCAGGGAAAGGGAAAATAGAGAAAATCCTCGTGGATACCGCCTTAAGAGATAAGGGTCTGAATAGATGAGGTGCAAAGAGCAAGTTCTGTGGGTATCGCTCTGAATAGAGGTTTGTATGGGCAGAACAGAATAGGAAACAAGGACAGTCCAATATATAGTTTAAAGCGCTGGTAGATAGATGATAGACTAGGCATAGAATTAGAGTAAATAATGTCCAGTAAATGAACTGTGAACCTCAGAAATACCTTAAAAAGAGAGAACAACATGACAGGTAAAAGAACGGCAGTAGAGATTCTGAGCAAAAAAAAAAAAAATCCCGGTAAGTAAATATGAGATCACAAAAACTTCAGAAAAATGGGAAAAGAGAACCAAAAACCTGGTCACAAAATGGCCAAGAGAAGGAACGTTTTATGTAAGCTTGTGCGAAGAAATGGAGGCACTAATTAAAAATTACAAACCAAAAGATAAATCTAAGAAAAGAGGGCAAAAAAGAGAATGAGAAATGGAAGTGCTAAAACTCTTCAGAACGGAGGGAGAGAGGCTGAGGAGGACAGGAAGAATATTGATTACAAGTGAGGAAGACACTAAGGTGCTGGAGAAACAGCCTGTTAGAGAGAGAGGAAGGTACAGTGAGAAACTGGCTTCAGCTCCGTACCCGGATGCGAAAGAAACAGAAAAGCCCCCTCCCTATAATGAGGAAGGAACCCCTAAGCAGTGCCCCCTGCTGACGGGAACAGTAAACATGCAGGGAGAAGTACAAGTTTGGGATAATGAGGAGGAAAAAAAACAATACGAGAAGGAAAAAAGACAATATGAGAAGGAAAAAGCGGTGATATGGAAGGAGATACATGCAGAAAGGATAAAGGTGGAACAGGTACAGAGAGAAATGGAAGAAGGGATTGAACAGCTGAAATACTTGAGAGAGGAAAAGGAGTATGAGGAGTATCGGTTATGCTATAGAAATAAACAGACTAGAAAAGAAGGTGACTCATTGGAGGAGCAAGAGTTAAGTGGAGAGAGAGAGAGAGGATGTGAGAATTTGTGGGGAAGCGGTAGGAGGCAGAAGCCTAGAAGAGCAGAAGGAGGCGGTAGGGTATCGACTTGCGGAAGTAGAGAGAGAGCCAGATAAGTTACTGAGAGGGGATTGCCAGAGGAGATGTGAAAAATACTCCAGGGGCCAACCAAATATTGAATTAAGACAGAAAGGAAGGACTCCACAGGGAGACCGAGGGAAGAAGAGAACCCCGGAGACATTTGTGTGGGAGGCAGTAAAGACATACCCTGAGACAGATGGGGTCAGGTGAGGAGGAGAGCCAGGGCAGGTGGGAAGGAGGAGGAAGAATGATGCCGTTGTTAGTAAAAGGATCAGGACAAGTGCAATATATCCCTTGGGGATCCCAGGACCTAGAAGGGCTGAAAAACACTCTGCCCAATCTATATGAAGGAGCAGGGAAATGGATTAGAGCCTTTGAAGAAGAAATGGCAGGACGATTATTGGCTATGGGAGATTTGAAGGCACTATTGATAAGGTTGATGGGAACCACCAAATTTAACAAACTAATGGAAATGGCTGGCATAGTAAACTTGAACGACCCGAGAACTGATGGAGACGGGTTTGACAGAGTGAGGCAGAGGGTATGGCAGGCCCCCAGGAAGTTTTATCCACCCAAAGTGGACCCCAAGGCCTTAAGGGGGATCCACTGGGAGACACTGAAAACCCAGCAGCCTACGTAGAAAACCAGTTGAAAAATGGAGACTGGAGACTGAGCAAGAAGTGGAGAATAGCTTATTTATGACCTCACTGTTCCGACACAGCATTTTGGATGCAATGCCTCCGCAAGTAAAATCCAAACTGGAGGAAGTGGTTGGGCTAACGTCAAAGAACCCACAAGAATTTAGAGACCACGTAGTCCATGCGGTTGAGAAATACCAGAAAGACAAACGAAGGTTGGCTGAGCAGCAGGAAGAGGTGCAAAGAAAGTTATACAAATGCAGCTCGAAGAACTCAAAAAGAAAGAAAAAGAGAAAAGCAAAAAGATGCTGCCAGCAACCACCGGTCCGAGTACAGCCATTGAACTGGACAATGCACTGCTATATGGAGGGACTGATCATACTGTAAGACAAGGGCTGGAAAACCCCATGCCAATAATTGTCTTTGGAGGAGCATTCCCACAAATGCCCTATCAGGAACAGATTAAATTCAAACAGCCCAGACAGGACTGGAAGTCCCAAGGAGGGGGACAGAGGAGCTATGGGCAGAGGGGACCAGTGAGGAAACGGGGAAAGAGAGGTAAAGAGATTGTGCTGGGGATGCAATCAGCCAGGTCACATGAGAAGAGATTGTCTGTTTACACCATGGCCTGTCACACACCAGCAGGAGCCGATAAGAAGGGAACTAAAGTTTAGCCAAGGACCAGCCCCCACAGGCCCAAGCGGACCTGTGAACCCCTATGCGAGGTATTGGGGTGCCCCGAGAACTCGAGTGGGAAGGGACATTACCCAATGATAACAAGGGAGGCAGACGAGGAACCCATTGTTCAGGTTATGTTAGAAGGGCAACTGACACCAAAGATGATAGATACTGGAGCCACGTACCCTTGTGTACAGCCACAGTATGCCCTTCACCTTCCCGTGTCAGGAAAGTTTATTAAGATGGTAGGGTTCTCGGGGAAAACACAGTTGACACAGTGCACGGCTCCAGTGCAGTTGAGAATGGGAAATAAAGGAATTGTTTTTCCGGTGCTAGTATCTAAAGGAACTCCGATTAGTTTGTTAGGCAGAGATGCCTTATTGAAACTGGAATTAAAATTAAAATGCACCAGAAATGGGCTGAGTGTGGAAAGAGCAGGGGCTCAATTGATAGTGTGAGAAGACAAGAAGGCTAATGTCTTTTGGATAGGAGACATCGCAGATCAGATTCAGGAAACCTGGGAAAAATGGAAAAGGGCGTGCAGGCTATATTACCCAGGTCTGTAATGCCCAAATCTGAGCTACATTGTACAGTGATTTTTGACGAGACTCAGAACAGGGAGTTAGAGGAGAGATGGCACGTGGAGGCATGTACCCAACAGCACCTGGAAGGGGAGGCTGTGATGATTGGAAAGCAAGGGGCGGCTTTACAAGTTAAGTGGAACACCTTTTTAGAAAAATGGTACAGGATACCGGAGGCTGCGCCCCACGTAACGTTGTTGGTAAACAAGGGATATCAGTTTAAAGCGGGGGTTGGCAACCCGCGGCTCCGGAGCCACATGCGGCTCTTTTACCTCTGTGCTGCGGCTCCCTGTTGCTTTGGGAAATAATTGGTCTTTTGCAGCATCCGCGCCCATGGGGGCCAGGTTGAGGGAGGCTTAAAAGCAAGGCTGTTTAGTTCGAATAAAGTTATTCGACTGCAGTTTACTGACTGCGTGAGCACACCGCTACAAACGTGTTTTTATCGCTATTAATATACGTCACCACTGCCAATACCTGACACCCGTCAGTGCGCGATTTCTTTAATTTTTCGATCCAAGGTAGGCCAACTATGGAGAATTCTAAAAAAAGAAAAGTGACTGAAGAAAACAGAATGTTTAATGATACGTGGACAGATTCATTTGCTTTCACTGTTGACGAGACTGGTTTACCGGTATGCTTAATATGCAATGAGAAACTAGCAAACAACAAAAAGTCAAATGTTGCAAAGCATTTCTAGAATAAACACGCAGCCTTTGCTCAAAAATATCCGGATGGAGATGAGAGAAAAAAAGCCGTTTCGGAACTGATGCGGAAGGTTGATCTGAGCAAAAATCATTTCAAGCAATGGATGAAGTCCGGAAAACCAACGACATACGCTAGTTATATTGCCGCTCAGGAAATAGTCAGGCACGGGAAGCAGTTTACAGATGGTGAATATATAAAAGAATCTTTCATTAAGATTTCAGAACATCTATTCACGGACTTTAAAAGCAAGAGTGAAATTGTGCAGAAAATCAGGGATATGCCCCTCTCTGCAAAGACTGTCAAAGACAGAACCATAAAAATGGCAGAAGACATCACAAGACAGCAAATTAAAGACATCAATTCAGCTGTGGCCTACTCGATTGCCTGTGATGAGTCTAAAGACAAAGGTGATATTGAACAAATAGCGTTGTTCCGCCGGTATGTAAACTCTGCCGGGCCACAGGAAGAAATGATTGAGTTGATACCTCTAAAAGACCAAACACGGGGGGAGGACATCTGTGAGGCTGTCTTGAATTGTTTAAGAGCCAAAGGAATAAAGACCACCCACCTGGTGTCAGTAGCTACTGATGGGGCACCAAGTATGACGGGAACGCACAAGGGAATTGTGGCTTTACTGCAGAAGTCGCTGGACAGAAAGCTGCTGATTTTTCACTGCATCTTGCACCAAGAGGCACTGTGCGCTCAAGCATTTCCTCCGGAATGCACAGGAGTAATGGATGTTGTCATTCAGATTGTCAATAAAATAATGGCAAAAAGTTTAAATCACCGTCAATTCCGTTTGTTACTGGACGAGCTGGAAAGCGCATATTCTGATCTCCTGCTGCACAACAAAGTCCGGTGGCTGTCCAGAGGGGAGGTGCTGAAACGCTTTGTCGCGTGTCTGGAAGAAGTGAAAACTTTCCTGGGCAGCAAAGGGCTGGAAAAGCTACACTTCATGGTAGACATGACAGCGCACCTGAACACGCTGAACACAGCTCTTCAGGGGAAAGGACGTACAGCCCTACACATGTTGGAGGAGTTTTGGCATTCGAGCGCAAGTTGACAGTGCTTGCCAGAGATTGACAGAAAGGCACTTTGTCTCACTTCCCCAATTTGAGAGAGTTCAAACAAGGTCACGACATGATAAGTTCGGAGTATTTACATTCTGCAATCATCGCAATGCAAACATCGTTTGGGAAATGCTTCTGTGAGTTCAGAGAGGAAAAAAACACATTATCCTTCCCGGTCACTCCCCCAAGCATCGATTCATCTCTACTGAATACGACTGCATTGGCAGGTGTGAGTAAACCTGATCTTGAGATGGAACTGGCCGAAATAGCCGACAAAGACATATGGGTGTCCAAGTTTAGACGCTTGACGGCAGACCTTGAAGATGTTGCCCGTTAGAAGGCCGTTCTTGCTCAGAATCACAAATGAAGTGATATTGAAAACCTCCCTAAACCGGACAAACTTGTGTTCGAAACATGGAATGCTATCCCCGACATTTATGTAAACATTAAAAAGTATGCGCTTGGAGTCCTGTCGATCTTTGGATCCACATATGTATGTGAGCAGGTGTTCTCCAACATGAACTTTATTAAAAACAAACATCGTGCACGCCTCACAGATGACAGCTTGCGATCCTGTGTAAAGATGAAGGTGACGTCATACAGCCCTGATGTGCAGATGCTGTGCGCTGAGGTCCAGGAGCAGAAATCCCATTAACCAAGTATGATAAATATTTTAATTGCCTATTATTTTAGGAATATTCATATTTTTTCATTGTTCAGTGAAATAGTCCTTTTATTTTTCAGGTTGACAGCTGGCTGACGTTATTTTTGGTTTGCTGCTGGCGGAAAATTTAAGTTCAGCGTTTTTCATAAATACAAGAAGAACTCAAATAGACATTGAGTATTTTACTTAAAAGTAACCTTCAACCCAACGTCTTTTTTTCGGAGTTCAAAATGTTTTTGTTGCATGCAGAAATGTAATTTCGTTTTCTCTGCAGGAGTTCATCAATTTCATAAATGCAACACATTATAGTTTGTTTATACATAGCATAAAGGCAAAAAAAACGTTGTATGCAGTGTTATTTCATTTTAAATGTCAAACGGGTTTTGCGGCTCCCAGTGTTTTCTTTTCTGTGGGAAATGGGTCCAAGTGGCTCTTTCAGTGGTAAAGGTTGCTGACCCCTGGTTTAAAGACTTAGGACCCTTAGTTAAGAGTGCTGAAACCGTAACAGTGTGGTGGAAAATCACGCAGGAGGTGTGGATATCAGAAGACAACAATTGCTTTAAAATAATGGTAAGTGTAGATATGGTAGGGACAGTGAGAGAGGTCGAAAGAACTCCCCAACCATACATGCCCTTGCTGGGAAAGGAAAGAGGCCAGCAGAAAGATAAAAGGTTAGATGAGTTGCCGTCTATTCTGCGGTCACAGCATGACACGGACGTAGGGAAAATAAAAACAGCTAATCCGCTGGAAATAAGGCTGAAAAGGGGAGTAATTCCACCCAGGAGACCACAATGCCCTCTAAGACCAGAAGCAGAAGAGGGAATAACATCGACAGTGCAGGGGTTGCTTGAAATAGGAGTGCTTAAAAGAACAAACAGTCCATGCAATACCCCGTTGCTGCCGGTCTTAAAAGCAGATAAATCTAAATGGAGATTGGTGCATGATTTGCGAGCGGTAAATGACGTGGTGGAGGACTGACCAGCGGTAGTCCCCAACCCACACACGCTTTTGACTAATGTTCCACCAGAAGCAAGTTACTTTTCAGTGATTGATTTGTGTTCGGCTTTCTTCAGCATTCCTCTGGCCGACCAGTGTCAGTATCTGTTTGCATTTACTTACAGAGGTGCTCAGTATACCTATACCAGAATGCCGCAAGGTTTTAAACATTAACCACATGTTTTTAATCAGGTGTTGAAGGCAGACCTAGAGGACATACCATTGGAAAGTACATTGTTACAGTATGTGAATGACCTGTTAATTTGCTCCCACAGTAAGGAACAGTGTGAGCAGGACACTATAACTCTGTTACAGAAACTGGCGCACGGAGGACATAAAGTATCCAAAAAGAAACTGCAATTTTGCAAGCAGCAAGTGGAATACTTCGGCAGGGTAATATCCAAGGGAGTGAAGGCGATAGCACCAGATCAGATTGAGGCAATAACTAAGGTCCCAAAACCCCAGACAGTAGGGCAGATGATGACGTTTTTGGGAATGGCAGGGTACAGCTCAGATTGGATAGGAGAATATGCTGAGATTGTGGCACCTTTGAGAATGATAATGAAAGAAGCAGGACATACAAATTTGAAGAATGCCTTACCGTGGAATGGAGAGGCGGAGATAGCTTTCAATACTATTAAGCGGGAATTGCAGTCAGCACCAGCATTAGCTTTGCCTGACTACGAGAAGGTTTTTCATTTGTATGTATCTAACCGACAGGAGGGTTATGTCACAGTGGTTCTAACACAAGAGACAGGCACAGAAAAAGCAAAGCAGCCGATAGCATACTACGGTACGAGACTAGATGAGGTGGCTCAGGGATAGCCACCCTGTTATCAGGGATTGGCGGTGCTGTACTATGCATATGAAAAGGCATCATCTGTAACTCTGGGCTATCATGTGACTCTGTACACACACCACAAAGTAGCAGAATTGCTGGAAAGAGGGAAAATTGTGCTGACAACAGCCAGGATAGCAGCGTATCAGATGTTATTGACATTTCCAGGCATAACTATACAGAGATGCACTCCCAGTAATATAGCCGATTTTGTCCCTTTGGGCAATGAAGGAGAACCCCATGATTGTGTAGGGAAGACGATGGCATTCGCCAAACTGAGAGCAGATTTACGGTCAGAACCACTAGAGGATGCAGATAGAAAGGTTCTGTTCATAGATGGCTCTTGTTATAGGGATTATGATGGAAATCATGCAGGGTTCTCAGTAATGCAGCAGGATCAGTTGAGCTTTAAGATTATTAGGATGGAGTCCTGTCCCCAACCGTGTTCCGCGCAACTAGCGGAAATCAAAGCCCTGACAACTGCGTGTGAAATGATGGAAGGTGAGAAAGTAGACATTTATACTGATTCGGCATATGCTCGTGGAGTATTGCCATTTGTTCGGGGCAGTGTGGAAGCAGAGACGTTTTAAAAAAAGTAATGGAGATCCCATACAACATTGTCAGCAAATTCTAGACTTAATAAAAGCCATAATGAAACCTAAAGCATTGGCTATAGTAAAATTCCAGGCACATAAAAAGGGAAATGATGTAATAACAAAGGGATATCAAGCTGCGGACGAGGCAGCCAGAAAAACGTCTGGGCGTACATCAGCTGTCATTGCCCCCCAGGTAAGCCTAACTCGGGGTCGGCAACCTGCGGCTCTTTCATCTCTGTGCTGCGGCTCCCTGTGGCTTTGGAAAATAAATGGTCAGTATTTAATTACAATGTATTTTATGTTAGTTGGTTAGTTTTTGAAATGTAATTCTAAATTTGAAGATTATGGTGATCTTGTACAATCTAAATAAAACGTTGTGGTGACCCACTTCCTGGCACATCCGAACTGGCTCACAATTAGCCAGCGTTCAGGCTAAGGGAGATAGCCTACGGGGTTTGTGAGTACGCGTCTTTTGGACCATCCACGCCCATGGGGGGGGGGGCGGGTTGAGGGAGGCTTAAAAGCAAGGGTGTTTAGTTTGAATAAAGTTATCTTTGACTGCACTTTACTGACTACATGTAGCACACCGCTACAACATGTTTTTATCGCTGGCTGTCCAGAGGAGAGGTGCTGAAACGCTTTGTCGCGTGTCTGGAAGAAGTGAAAACTTTCCTGGGCAGCAAAGGGCTCACCTTTCCTGAGCTGGAACAGTCAAAGTAGCTGGAAAATCTACACTTCATGGTAGACATGACAGCACACCTGAACACGCTGAGCACAGCTCTTCAGGGGAAAGGACGTACAGCCCTACACATGTTGGAGGATGTTTTGGCATTCGAGCACAAGTTGACAGTGCTTGCCAGAGATTTACAGAAAGGCACATTGTCTCACTTCCCCAATTTGAGAGAGTTCAAACAAGGTCACAACATGATAAATTTGGAGTATTTACATTCTGCAATCATCGCAATGCAAACATCGTTTGGGAAATGCTTCTGTGAGTTCAGAGAGGAAAAAAACACATTATCCTTCCCGGTCACTCCCCTAAGCATCGATCCATCCCTACTGAATACGACTGCATTGGCAGGTGTGAGTAAACCTGATCTTGAGATGGAACTGGCCGACATAGCCGACAAAGACATATGGGTGTCCAAGTTTAGACGCTTGACAGCAGACCTTGAAGATGTTGCCCGTCAGAAGGCCGTTCTTGCTCAGAATCACAAATGGAGTGATATTGAAAACCTCCCTAAACCGGACAAACTTGTGTTCGAAACATGGAATGCTATCCCCGACATTTATGTAAACATTAAAAAGTATGTGCTTGGAGTCCTGTCGATCTTTGGATCCACATATGTATGTGAGCAGGTGTTCTCCAACATGAACTTTATTAAAAACAAACATCGTGCACGCCTCACAGATGACAGCTTGCGATCCTGTGTAAAGATGAAGGTGACGTCATACAGCCCTGATGTGCAGACGCTGTGCGCTGAGGTCCAGGAGCAGAAATCCCATTAACCAAGTATGATAAATATTTTAATTGCCTATTATTTTACGTATATTCATATTTTTTCATTGTTCAGTGAAATAGTCCTTTTATTTTTCAGGTTGACAGCTGGCTGACGTTATTTTTGGTTTGCTGCTGGTGGACAATTTAAGTTCGGTGTTTTTCATAAATACAAGAAGGACTCAAATAGACATTGAGTATTTTACTTAAAAGTAACCTTCAACCCAACGTCTTTTTTTCAAAGTACAAAATGTTTTTGTTGCATGCAGAAATGTAATTTTGTTTTCTCTGCAGGAGTTCATCGATTTCATAAATGCAACACATTATAGTTTGTTTATACATAGCATAAAGGCAAAAAAAATGTTGTATGCAGTGTTATTTCATTTTAAATGTCAAACGGGTTTTGTGGCTCCCAGTGTTTTCTTTTCTGTGGAAAACGGGTCCAAGTGGCTCTTTCAGTGGTAAAGGTTGCTGACCCCTGGCCTAACTCCAGAACCTGAAGTAGAGGACCTAATTGAAATACAAGGTAAGGCAACTTTGGCAGAACAGACAATGTGGAGAAAAAGGGGGGCCAAGCAGAACCCAGAAGGCTTGTGGAGCACGGAAGACGGTTTGTTGGTAGCACCCACCCCTCTACTGACGATTCTGATTTCAGAAGTGCATGGGATGGACCATTGTGCAAGGGGGGAAGTGATAAAGAAAATAAAGAAGGATGGTTTTTGGTCACCTAATTGGACTTTGTCTTGTCACAGTGCGAGGTATGTGCACAGAATAATGTTCGGAAGGGAATTGCAACCCCATTAGGTCACATTCCTGTACCTGAAGGACTATTTAAACATCTAGTGATCAATTACGTAGACATGATAAAGACAGTGAGAGGGAAAAGATACATGCTGATAGTAATTGATCGATTTAGCAGATGGGTGGAGGCAGTACCTTCAAGAGATCAAGGGGCAAAGACAGTGGTAAAATTTCTGACAAATGAAGAGATCCCAAGGTTTGGAATACCTACAGAAGTTAGCTCAGACAATGGTTCAGCTTTTATCCAGAAAGTGGTCAAACTGGTACTACAGGCGCTGAGGATAAAGCAAAGATTTGGATGTGTATACCACCCTCAGTCGCAGGGCATGGTGGAGAGAATTAATGGAACCCTGAAAGCCAAACTAAACAAAGTTTGTGCAGACACTAAACTTAATTGGGTCGATGCTTTACCGTTAGCATTGATGAGTTACTGCATGCAAACTAATCGAATGACAAGCCTGACACCGCATGAGATGCTCACTGGGAAGCTATCATACCTGTGATAGGGGTAAGCAAAAATGCTGAATGGATAAAATATATATACTACAATCAACAGAGATTCATCAACTACACTGAAGATGCACTGGAGGCCTTAGGGCAACAGCTGGATGCAACTAGCAGGATGGCGTGGCAAAACAGACAGGTACTGGATTGGCTTTTGGCAGAAAAAGGGTGTGTGTGTGTAATGTTTGGAGAACAATGCTGCACTTTCATACCGAACAATACTAGCCCAGAAGGGTCTTTCACCAGAGCAATGAATAAATTAAAGAATCTGCGGACGGAGGTCAAACAGAATGCAGGATTTGAACATCAGTTATTCAATTGGTTGGAAAGTACTCGGAGGATGGGGAGCATGGCTGACTAAAATAGCAATAACTGTCAGTATTGTATTGTTGAGTTGTGTGCTTGTGCTGTGCTGTTTTCTTCCTTGTCTCAAATCTCTTGTAGTGCGTGTTGCAACCAAACAATTTCCGATGCTCGTGGCAATTACTGAAGCAAGCTTAGTGGAGAAAGAAACACCGAAAATGTATCGTTACAGCCTACAACACCTGCAGGATGAACAAGAGCAAAACGACAGTGTGGGAGTAGATTGTAAGGGCTTCTGAGTCTTTTTCCCTGTCTCAGGTACAGAGGGACAGGTTTTTGGCTCAGCGGCCCAGGGTAACAGGGAGAGAATACTTTGAGGTCTTGGCGCAGAAAATTATAGTTTAACCCGAGATTTGGGAATAAGTGCTTGAGTTTATTGGGGCTTTTGTGCGCGGACTCTTTAGTCTTCTTACTCTGTTGCAACTTGCTATTTGCTAGAGAATGAAATCTTAGGAGTGTAGAAGACAATGGTGTGTTAATGAGAGGTAGCTAAGAGATGTAGATTAGAACATGATTAAGTCATGAAATCCTAAGAATGTAGAAGACAATGGTGTGTTAATAAGAGGAAGCTAAGAGATGTAAATTATGTAGTCTGAGTTTGCTATTTGCTATGCATGTACCCAATTTAGTAGGAGAATGAAATCTTAAGAATGTAGAAGACAATGGTGTGTTAATGAGAGGTAGCTAAGAGATTAAATTAGAACATGATTAAGTCAATGGGTAGAAACAATAGTGGCGGATGTACTTATGATACGCAACTATAGACCGATTGCATATGCTAATGCAACTAAACCAGGAGATTGCTATAAAACATGCTATGTCCACGGATCAGTGGGCAATCAGTGACTAGCTCAATGACTGTCTCAGCTTTGATTTGCAAATTAAAGTTTAATACTTCTTGAAGAATCTTCTGCGTCTCCTGGTCATTTGTGGGGCACGAAAAACCACGACACCAGCAGAATTCACTGATGTTTTTTTTTCCAATTTTTTAATCTTGACTGGAAACTTGCGAAAGAATTGAGCAGAGAGAGTTTCCTTCCTCCTTCTGCCCAGAGATGTTCGGGCGGTTCCCGAACGGACGATCCTGGGCAGAGCTCGCTCCTAGAGCAGGGGCGTCCACGCACCCTGCTCGTGCTGAAGGTCTGGACTTTGAGACTGTGAAAGCACTGATTGCTTTAGTTTTGATTGGATGTGATTTATGGTTCTTTATCTCTCCTCTCTGTCACGGAGGTGTCAAAGGTCGAGGCTCTTGAGCTGGGGTAACTCACTTTGCATCTGGGCTGCTCCTTACACCGGCCGGGCTGAGGACGGCAGGACGGGCGCTCCGTACCCGGGCTGGGAGCGCTCGGGACTGGAGCTTGGAGCAGAGGGAGACCGCGGGAGGGAGTCTTCACACAGGTCATCCTGATAACCCTGGGTCGGCGGTGCGGGCGAAGAGAAGGAACCGGCCAGAGGATTCGGTGTCCGGGGAATAGGTGTGCCATCTACTTTACACACTCCTTCCTCACACCTGTTGTGTGCATACACTCTGCCAGCAAGTTTACACACTGCCTCACACGCATCACGTTCTTACACACTCCTTCTCACACCTGCTCAGCATTTAGATTGTCTCACACCTGCTGTGTGCTTTCATACTTATACCTGCTGTGGGCCTGCACGCTGCCTCACACTTACTGTGCGCTTGAACACACCTGCTCACATGTACCACATGTTCTGCATTTAGACACTGCCTCACACCTGTTGTGTGCTTACACGCCTCTTCATGCTTGCTGTGTTTTTGCACACTTCTCTCCCCGATGTGTGTAATTACTCTCTCCTCTTTACGCTTGTGTGCTTCACGCTCCCCCTCTTGTGGTGCAGGTTTACACACTTAACACACCTCCTCTGTGTTTACATCTTGTCTCACGTCTGTTGTGCATTTGCACGCCCCTCCTCCTCATACCTGTTGTGTTCTGCTTTTCTCCAGGACCCTGGCAGGAGGCGGTGACAAGGATGCGGTACCCCAGCCTGATCGAGAGACTCTGTGTGTTCCAGTGGGTCTTGACCTTCCTGGCGATGGGTGAGATGATGCCGGTTTCCGCCGATCCCTGCACTTGCGGCCCGTCATACTCGGTTACAAAGTTCTGCCCAGTCGGTGCTCAGTAATTCTCCCAACAACCCCCATCCCCATCCTCGGGTATCAAACAATGTACCAGGGTGCTGGGGGTGGGGGGGGGGGGCGTTCACAGCCTGAAAGTTCCAGCGATAACCTCCTGCCTCATGGGAGCTGTGAGAAGATGATAGGGTTGGGATGGTGGGGATGGACGTTGTCTTGTTGAGGCAGAGCCTCCTGTAGATGGTGGGGAAGGGTTTGGCTGAGTTCAGCATCTCTCTGGGATGGTAACAGGATTCGCTGTCTGCTTCTAGGTGTCTTTTTCACCCTTCTGACTGCCTACTTGCTCCTCACACCTCTCTGGCCAGTGTCTGCCCTGTACCTTGCCTGGTTAGCCGTGGATAGAAACACCCCCGAAAGAGGTAAGAATGAAGGTTCTCTGCTGATCCCATATCCACCCCCTGAGGGTGAGTTCTAGTGGGCTGCACAACTACAGTGACCATCACAGCCAGCTTTGATGCCCACTCACACTGGAGAGTTGGGACACCAGAGCTGCAGAAAAGAAGAGGCCAGGAAGTCCAGATCACTATAGCACAAAAATAGGCCATTTGGCTGGCCCATCTAGCACTTTGTTTGCTTATTAATGTCTTTCCTGTAGGTAGGTGACAGGAACTGCACTCAATACTCCAAATTTGGCCTCAACAATGTCTTATGCAACTTCACCATAGCATTCCACCTCCTGTAAATACTCTATGTGCCAAAAGCTTTAGAACATAGAACGGTATGGCACAGGACAGGCCATTCAGCCCATAATGTTGTACTAAACCAGCTATAAAGCAAATCAAAAACAGCCAAACAGTAATCCCTCCTACTTACACAATGTCCATATTCCTCCACCTTCCTCATATCCATGTGCCTATCCAAATATCTCTTAAAAGCCTCTAATGCCCAAGTTGCATGCCATCTTGAACAATGTCTCCCATCCACTCCATGATGTACTGGTTGGGCACAGGACTACATTCAGCCAGAGACTCATTCCACCGAGATGTAACACTGAACGTCATATGAAGTCATTCCTGCCTGTGGCCATCAAACTTTACAACTCCTCCCTCAGAGTGTCAAACACCCTGAGCCAATAGGCTGGTCCTGGACTTTTTTCCACTTGGCATAATTAACTTATTATTATTTAATTATTTATGGTTCTATATTGCTATATTTCTACACTATTCTTGGTTGTTGCGACTGTAATGAAACCCAATTTCCCTCAGGATCAATAAAGTATGTCTGTCTGTATTTGCACCTACCACCATACCAGGAAGCACATTCCAGGCAAACACATCTCTCTGAGTAAAACACTTAACCCTCACATCCTCTTTGAACCTACCCCCTCTCACTTTAAATGCATGCCCTCTGGTATTAGCCATTTCAACAATGGGAAACAGATACTCCCTGTCTACTCAACCTATGCCTCTCATAATCTTGTAAAGCTCTATCAGATCTCCACTCAGCCTTTCCAGAGAAAACCAACCAAGTTTATCCAGCCTCTCGTGATAGCAACACACCCTCTAAACCAGGCAGCATCCTGGTAAACCTCTTCTGCACCCTCTCCAAAGCCTCAATGTCCTTCCTACAGTGGGGCCACTAGAACTGTATGCTATACTCCATGTGGCCTAACCAGAATTTTATAAAGTTGTAACATAAACCTTTATGAGCCTATCTACTTGCCACACTACTTTCAAGGAATTCTGGACACATTCTCAGATCTCTCTGTTCTGCAACTCTTCAGTGCCCTACCACCATGTAAGACCTTCCCTGGCTGGTCCTCCCAAAGCGAAACACCTCACCCTTGTCTGCATTAAATTCCTTTTGCAATTTTTCAGCCCATTTTCCAGATCTCACTACAAGCTTTGATAGCCTTCCTTGCTGTCCATAACATTCCCAGTCTTGGTGTCAGGTGCAAAATTGTTGATCCAGTTAACCACATTATCATCCAGGTCATTAATATATGAGATCAAAGTCAAAGTCAAGTGCATGATCTTAATTACAGATACTCATTTGCACAGATGCAATGAAAAACTGACTCATAGCAGCAACAAAGTTCAAAGGAAATTTCAAAATAAATTTATTATCTAAGTATGTATACATCACCACATACAACCCTGAGATTTATTTTCTTGTGTGCATACTCAGTAAATCTATAGAATCATAACCACTGCAGAATCAATGGAAGACCGCCCAACTAGGGTGTTCAACCAGAGTGCTGAAGATAACAAACTGTGGAAATATAAAAAGAAATAATTATAATAAATAAAAAAGCAATAAATATCGAGAACATGAGATCAAGAGACCTTGAAAGTGAGTCCATAGGTTGTGGGAAAAGTTTAATAATGGAGCAGGTGAAGTTGAGTGAAGTTATCCCCTTTGATTCAAGAGCCTGATGATTGAGGGGTAATAATTGTTCTTGAACGTAGTGGTAGGAGTCCTGAGGCTCCTGTGCTTTCTTCCTGGTGGCAGCAGCAAGAAGAGAGCTTGTCTAGGGTGGGGGGAGTCCCTGATGATGTTACTACTTCCCTGCGGCAGCATTTCATGTAGATGTTCTCAATTTTCCTATGATGGACTGGACCGTATCCACTACTACTTGTAGGATTTTGCCATATTATATCCATATAACATCATATAAGCAGCATTCACAAGAACAATATAGCTTGAACAGACAGATTTTGCAGGAAAGAATGCAAATAGAACAAGCAAAAACAACGTGCTCTGTAGTACGAAGTGATCAAAGTGGATGTAGTGTTGCTTTACTGAGATAGTAATTAGGGTCAAGAACTGAATGGTCGACGGGAAGTAGTTGTGGTGCCGAACTTCAGGCTTCTGTACTTCCGGCCTGATGGTAGCTGCGAGGAACACACAAAATGCTGGAGGAACTCAGCAGGTCAGGCAGCGTCTCACTGGCTGTACCACCATCTGGTATGGGCGGGCGGGGGCACTGCACAGAATTGAAATGCAGGAAGTCATGAGCTCAGTCATGGGCACTGGCCTACCCAGCATCCAGGACATCTTCAAGGAATGATGCCTTAAAAAGGTGGTGTCCATCATTAAAGACTGCCCTTCACCCCACAAATCCTTGTAAATCATCTCTGAACCATGTCTTCCCTATAACAGGGAAAACTATATACATTAGCCAAGCGCGACCTCACCAACAACTTTCGCAACTGCACCATGATGTCACAACTCCTGTACTCGCTGCCCTGACAGTTTACTTGTTAAAGATTAGCTTGTTTGGGTTATGATTAAGAAACCTAAAGAGAGATTACTGAAGATTTGACTTATTGATTGGGATAATTAAAGCAAAACTTGGATCAGGTTTTCCCCCTTTTACCATGGGGGTTTATTCTGTCATTATGTTATAAAATACTACATTATTCCACAATTCACACTATTTACAGTTTCAAATGATAACACAGTTATCTCTGTTGTGTGTTTCAATATCGTTTGAGTAATCTTTTCTATATGTATTGATTGATTAAGCATTGTTTTTTATTTAAATAATTCGTATGTAAAACACAACTGAGTACATCATCATGCTAGGGCGTGATACATGCGTGCCTTGCTTAAAGTAAACACAAAGTTAGACCCAGATTCCCAGACTCCTGTGTATTCTTTTGAATAATTTTGATGTTTTGAAGTTACAAAACATAACAGTCTTCTTCCAGAATGCACTCAGGCTATTGGTGACATCCTGGAGATCCCCCATTGCACCTGTGGGCACTGTGCTCCTTCTCCCCGGACACTCAGGGACAGAAGTAACCCCAGGAAAGGGGAGGGCAATTGGCTTGGACAGGTCCGTTTACCTGGACCTGTGAATGTTCACCTTGGCTGGGCAGATCAAGTCCACACTTTCCGCATTGATATTACAGTTCCTATCAGAATTTGTTTGTTCATTGTGTACCATGGTGACCATTGTTATTCTTGGCAAATCTTTCTACAGAAGTGCTTTGCCATTGGCATCTTCTGGTCAGTGTCTTTACAAGACGGGTGACCCCGGCCATTATCAACACTCTTCAGAGATTGTCTGCCTGGTGTCAGTGGTCACATAACCAGTGTGATATTCACTAGCTGCTCACACAACCATCCACCACCTGCTCCCATAGGTTCATGTGTCCCTGATCAGGACGCTAAGCAGATACAACTTGCACAAGGGTGACCTGCAGGCTACAGAGATAAGGGGTGCCTTACACCTCCTTTGGTAGAGATGTATCTGCGCCCTGCCATGCTGGGGCTAAATCAGGGTTTGCTAGGCGGCTTGAAGGGTTGTAAAGGCCTGTTCCATACCGTTCCTCTAAAAACAAATAGAAAATCTACAGTACTCTAAGTGCAGCTTCATCAGCGATTTCTACAACTGCAACATAATGTCCCAGCTCCTGTACTCAGTACCCTGACTGATCAGTTGTTAAACAGGAGTGCTGTGTACATAGGGAGCTTAGTATTAATAAGGATTTCCACGCCCACCCCCCATCCACCCAGCATCCTCTTTGACTTCCTACCATTAGGCAGGAGACTCTGATGCATAAAAACAAGAACGGTCAAGATGGGAAACAGTTTCTTCCCTCAGGCCATTAGGCTTCTCAACTCCCTGTTGCATTGTGTTCAAAGTGTCAGTGGTTAATCTGTTCTGTAGTTTACAATATTTAATTTATGCACTTTATTTTGTTTATGTGTAATTCATTTGTAGATTTTATCCTTATTTTCATAAGTTATTGTGTGTTACATGTGTGTGCTACAGTGCTTTACACCCTGGTTTGGAGAAACGTCTCATTTGACAGTATACACATATAGAGTTAAATGACAATAGACTTGACGTGGCTTGAAGGCTGGGGTGCTAACGTAAGACGAATATCCACACAGAGTGGAGCCTGGCGGTTATTTTATTTGACATTTTGTAATTCTAATTGGTTTGTTTCATTTCCAGGAGGTAGACGATCAAAGTGGGTCAGAAACTGGAGAGTATGGAAAGGAATGAGAGATTATTTTCCTGTGACGGTGAGATCCTTTCAGAATTCTCAAATTTACCTCAGACAGCAAGGAAGTAGGCCTTTTGGCCATCCATCCACTGTCTGGTTACATTGATCCCAATTTATTCTCCCAACATTCCCAACAACTCCCACTCCCAGATTCCACCCTTTTGTCTCTCACCAATTATTATCGATGCACCAGCCAGGATCAAGCCGATTTTGCTCACTCTCCCACGATGTTCACTCCTCTCTGTGCTGCTGAGTCTGTGAGACTGTCCCGGCTGCCACATACTTAGTGTCTGCGAGCTTTGCAGCAATTTGCCCCATTAACATGATGAACTGAGTCCAAGGTTTTGGGCCAAGTTGTTTGCTCGGGGGATTCAGATCTAAGGACTCAATTTGCTCGATTAGTGTCCTTTCTCCTTCCCTACACATTAGGTGTTGCTTTTCCTTTTCTTAATTAAGCTCTTTAGGGTTTCTTGCTTTGGGGCTGCCTGTAAGTAGACAAATCTTAAGGTTGTATAGTTTACACATACTTTGATAATAAATGTATTTTGAATCTTTGGTTCTTTGAAAACATCCTTTTTGAATGCATGATGGCTCAGTACGATAACTACTCTGCACAAGATCGCAAGAAATTGCAGAGAGTTCTGGACTCAGCTCAGAACTTCACAGCAACCAGCTACAGACTTTGTCTCTATTTCTCATATACAACTTCCACGTAGTATTCCAACTCCTGTACTCAGTACTTTGATTTATGAAGGTCAATATGCCAAAAGCTCTCTTTATGGCCCTATAAACCTATGACATCACTTTTATGGAATTATGGATCTGTATTCCCAGGTTCCTCATCCTGCTCTGCTCCTCTGTGCCCTAATGTTTACTGAGACTGTAACATTGAAACAGTAAGCTGCTGGTTTCCCCTCCCACTGTCGCAGGAGTGATACCTCTCCCTTCCTCATTAGCGTGAGAAAGAGCCTGTGGCATGTCAAAGTGCTGGGTTTTGGGCTGTAGTTTTTGAAGGACTGTGGATCATGGGGTCCTTGGGGACTTTGCTATTGCCTGCACAGTGGGTGGGGGCTGATGCATCCTGCTAGAACAAGTGGGGGGAGGGTTGATGCTTTGCTGCTGCTTCTCCGGTGTTCATTCTTTGGGGTTTTCTTCTGTTTGTGGATGTCTGCGTAGAGTAAGAATTTCAGGTTGTGTAGTGTACAAGGGGTGATTGATAAGTTCCATGGCCTAAGGTAGAAGGAGTCAATTTTAGAAAACCTAACACATTTATTTTTCAACATAGTCTCCACTTACATTTACACACTTAGTCCAGCAGTCATGGAGCATAGGGATCTTGGACCTCCAGAAAGTGTCCACAGCAGGGGTGATTGATAAGTGTGTGTCCTAAGGTAGAAGCAGATGAGTTATTAACTTCAAACTTCCTGCATAATCACTCAAAGAGTTGGACTGCATGTTCACGTAATGAGAGCTGTATAACACATCTCCTTCTACCTTAGGCTTCAAACTTATCAATCACCCATCTGTGGACACTTTCTGGAGGTCCAAGATCCATATGCTCCACAACTGCTGGACTAGGTGTGTAAATGTAGGAGGGGACAATTCGGCCACGATCATATCAATCACCCCTCGTATGTATTCTCTGACATTAAATGGAACCAGTAAGCCATTGATATGTCTAACATGGTTTGTTTTTCCAAAGTACAGTATCTTACATTTCTCCGCATTAAATTCTACCTGTCATTTGTTCAGCTCACTTTTCCAGCTAGTTCAGATTGCGCTGCAAACTCTGATAGCCTTCCTCACTGTCTACTACGTCCTGGTCCTGGTGTCATCCGCAAGTTTGCTGATCCAAGTTGTCTTATCCTCCAACCACATCCCTACCCACTTCCCACCAGCTCGTGAAGACATCCAAGCTCAGCCCCAAGAAGAACTACATCCTCGGCCACCACCCCCATGGAATAATGTGCTTCGGCGCCTTCTGCAACTTCGCCACGGAGGCCACCCAGTTCTCCAGGGTGTTCCCAGGCATCACCCCGCACCTGGCCACGCTGAACGGCCTCTTCCGTCTGCCAGTCTTCAGAGACTACCTCATGAGTTCAGGTAGGGTTAGTGGTGGCCAATAATTGACATGGATTATGTTCCTTTGAAGTCAAAGTTAAGTTTATTGTGTTCTGCACAAGTACGGTATATGTATGCGCATGTATGGAAAACTTCGAGTAGAATCACAAGCATTTAGCACTCACAAGAAAAGAATAA
The DNA here is from genome assembly GCF_030144855.1 of Hypanus sabinus. Lineage (NCBI taxonomy): Eukaryota > Metazoa > Chordata > Chondrichthyes > Myliobatiformes > Dasyatidae > Hypanus > Hypanus sabinus. Next base: position 89,655,547 of record NC_082712.1, on the reverse strand, counting down.
ATTAAATGTAAACTGTGCACAGTATTTACAAGAAGGAACATAATTAGAACAAAAATTACAAAGTGAACGAAGTGGTCATAGTAATGCTAAACTATAGTAATCTGTTTGTTCACTGTTTCGTCATATGATGTGGGTGATTACAGTCTTACGTTATTGCCCAAGATGGTCTTTAGAAGTGGTTTGTCATTTCCTTCTTCTGGGCAGTGTCTTTACAAGAGGGGTGACCTCAGCCAGTCTCCTCAGATTTTGTCTACCTAGCATCAGTAGTCACATTACCAAAGCTTGTGATGTGCACCGGCTGCCCATATGACCATCTGCCACCTGCTCCCATGGCTTCACGAGACCCTGATATGGGATGGTGGTGGGGAGAGGCTAAGCAGGTGCTACACCTCACCCAAGGGTGACCTGCAGGCTAGCGGAGAGAAGAAGTGCCCTACACCTCCTTTGGTAGAGACTTATCTCCACCCTACCACCCGTGTAGTGCTTCAGGTTGTGCAAATTCTGGAGGAACTCAGCAAGTCAGGCAGCATCTATGGAGGAAAATAAGCTGTCAACATCCTGGGCCAAGAACTTTTATCAGGACTGGAAGGGAAGGTCTCAGCCCAAAACATTAACTGTTTACTCTCCTCCATAGATGCTGCCTGCATTGTTGAGTGGCATTTTGTGTGTATTGCTCACCATTTATAGCATCTTCAGAAACTCTTGTGCCTGTGAATATTGCTGTGCTAGTTGGTTCAGGAACCAAATGATCGAAGGGAAGTAATTACTCATGAACCTGGTGGTGTGAAACTCTGGGCTTCTGTACCTCCTGCCTAATGGTAGCTTGGCCTGGATGTTGGGGATCTTTGATGATGGATGTTGCCTTCTTGAGATGGTGCATCTTGTGGACACTATGGTGGGGTGGGATGTGTCCTTGATGTATTGGGCTGAGCCCCTACCCTCTGCAGTTTCTTACATTCAGGATGTTTTCAACAGTTCACCCGTTTGCTGAATGACCTTAGCCTCCAAAGAAAGGAAAGATGCTGATATGTGTTCTTTATGATCATATCTGTGTGTGTGTCGGGTCCAGGACAAGTCATTCAACATGTTAACACCCAGGAATTCAAAGCTGCTGATTCTTCCCAAAATGACATATATATTTTGTTTTATATATATATATGGACTGAGAGTGGGAAGCGGGTAGGGAGAGGAGAATCAGGTTTGGGGAAAGGGGAAGGGAGAGGGAAGGGAGCGGGAAGCACCAGAGAGAATCCGAATCAGAATTGGGTTTAGTATCTCTGGCATGCGGTGTGAACTTCGTTGTTATTCAGCAGCAGTACAATGCAATACATAGTAATAACAATCGGCCCTTCAGTTTTACTGATGTTGTTGTGGCTCCACTAAACCAGGTGACCTATCTCGACCTGGTAAGCCGACTTTGAATCTGTGATTCTTTCAAAGGCAATTGTTTAGACTAGTAAATTGTTTTATTATTGTCACACGCACCAAGGTCCATACGGATCATTTCATCGCAATAGTTCATTGAGGTAGTACAAGGGAAATTCAGTAGCAGAATGCAGAATAAAGTGTTACAGAGAAAGTGCAAGGGCCAATAACCAGGTAGACTGTGAGGGTGAGAGTGCATCTTACAGTACTAAGAGGTCCTTCAGTATTCTTGTATATATCAAGAGCATGTAAGCTGTCCCAGAGCCTGGCTGTATGTTCTTTCAAGCCTTTGTACACATATTAGGTTAAACTATTTTGCTATTTTGGGTAATTTTGATTGGGGTGGTCGGCAGATGATGAATGACACAAAGCTATATTGACCTGAATTGAGTTGACCAGAATATGCCTGGACTTATTTGATTTTATGTTTTATATTCTGTGCTTTTCACTCACTTTTTTCTTTTTCACTGCTTGCGTGATCTGTTTTTTTTTGGCGTGTTGGAGGAGCCAGTTGATATTTTTCTTCAATCAGGTTCCATGGTTTTCTTTGTTTCATATTTGTCTGTAGGAAGGCAAATCTCGGAGTGGTAGACTGCATACATACTTTGATAACAAATGTGTTTTGAATTTTTGAACTGTACACACATTCTTTAATGCAAGTATCTAATGTGGCAGCAACTTAAAAGCATGCAGAACTGGTCAAGAGGTTCAGTTGTTGTTCAGACCAAACATCTGAATGGGGAAGAAATGTGATCTAAGTGACTTTGAGCGTGGAATGATTGTTGGTACCAGACAGGGCAATTGGGGTATCTCAGGAAGTGCTGATCTCCTGGGATTTTCACGCACAAGAGTCCCTCAAATTTGTGATCTAAATAAAATCATCCAGTGAGCAGCAGTTCCATGGGCAAAATCGCTTTGTGGAATCAGGGGAGAATGGCCAGACTGGTTCAATCTGACAGAAACGTGACAGTAACTCAAATAACCACACTTTGCAACAGTGGTGTGCAGAAGAGCATCTCTGAACGCACATCATGTTGAACCTTGAAGTAGATAGGCTACAGTAGCAGAAGATCACAAATCTGCACTCAGTAGAGCAGGTACCTAATAAAGTGGTCACTGATTGCATCTTTTGTTGATTGGGGATGGGGGAGAATAGAAAAAGACAGGGCTGGAAGGGGGCCTTGAAGATGTTATCTAGTTTCCCAAGGAAGCCGGAAATGTAGACAGAATCTATAGGTGATGTTTGTTTCTGTAATGTGCTGAGTTGTGTTGACATCTCGGCAGTTTTTAGTGAGCGGTTGCCATACCAAACTGTGATGCATGCAGATAGGATGCTTCCTACAGCGTGTCAATAAATATTCGAGAGGGCCAACAGAAGCATGCCAAATTTTCTTAACTTCCTGAGGGCGTAGAGACACTACTGAGTGTTTTGGCCATGGTGCCTATGTGATTGGACCAGGATAACAGTGAATTTTTAAGTGCCCTTGATCCTATGCTGAGTCACACACTCTGTAGATAGACCATAGTGTCCATTGCTGACGTAATGATCAAGATCGTGAGGTCAGTTCAAAAGCCAGATGTGAGGATCAGTGGCAAACTCAAGCGCAGGAGTCACAGAGACTTCGCCAATTCAAACCAGACTAAAGATTTAGTACATAAATTAACTAGAAAAACTAACAACAGCTCAGTCAAGCTATACAGAATCCTGAACAGACATCACTGATGATACACAGAAGAACAAGGAATCACAATGACCCAATAAAGAGGGATAATACTCGTGTAAGAATTTTGGACACAGACAATAATGTGTTAATTAAATTATCCCAAATTGAAAACAAGTGATAAATTCAAAGAGGTTAACAATCCCCACAATAACAAATGAGACACCTGCAACACAAAGACAAACAATTAAGATATAACAGATAAACAATCCAAAGACAACACAGACCCAAGAGGTGACATTGAGAAAATACAAACCACTTACTAACTGAAAAAAATTTTAAATGATCCCTATCTGTGACGCCAGATGGTTGAAGGGGAAGTAGCTGTCTCTGAGCCTGGTGGTGTGGGAATTCAGGAGCTCCTGCGTGATGAGGCCATTGCCCAGATGGTGGACCCACAGTGTGGCGTTGGATTGTCTCCCCTTTCTTCCCTCAGAAGAATGAGGGGGGACCTTATAGAAACATATAAAATCAGGGAAGAGACAGATAAGGTTGAGACAGGAAAGTGGTTTCCACTGGTAAATGAGACTACAATTAAGGAATATAGCCTCAAGGTTCAGGGGAGTAGATTTAGGATGGGGATGAGGAGGAGCTGCTTTTCACAAACCTGTGGAATTTTCTGCTCAGGGAAATATATTTGTTGTAAGCAGTTCAATTAAATGTGGAACAATATGACAGAAACAGCATAGTATAGGCCTATACTGGCGGGGTGGAGATACGTCTCTATTAAAGGAGGTGTAAGACACTCCTTCCCTCCACTAGCCTGCAGGTCACCCTTGGGCAAGGTGTAGCACTTGCTTAGCCTCCCCTCTGCAATCAGGGTCATATGAAGCCATGGGAGCAGGCGGTGGATGGTCGTACGAGCAGCCGGTGCAGATCACAAGTCCTGGTTATCAGACCAGTGACGTCAGGCAGATAATCTCTGAAGAGTATTGATAATGGCTGGGGTCACCCGTCTTGTAAAGACACTGCCCAGGAGAAGGCAATGGCAAACCACTTCTGTAGAAAAAAAATGCCTATATCAATGATAGTCAGGGGACGATGATCACCCATATCTTAATGATGATGATGATGATGATATGCCCTTTGGCTCACAATGTTGTGCCGAACTTTTAATCTTCTCTAAGAACAATCTAACCCTTTCCTCGTACATAGCCCTTCATTTATCTTTCATCCATGTGCCTATGTACCTATTGAACTATTGTATCTGCTAACCCATCAGGAGCTCTGACACTGGCCTGGTTCACTGCCAAGCACGGGGACATTGCGGGCTCTTCTCTAGTTGGCCAGTCTATATCCTTCCTGTACAAACCTAACTAATTCTGCCTCATCTGAACCTTTGGAACTAAGGAAGCACCAATCAATATTAGACGAGTTGAAGTCCACCATGACAAAAACCCTGCTATTTTGCCCCTTTCCAAACTGCCTCCTGATGTTTCTCAGTCTCTTTATTGCTATTTTGGGGTCTATAGAGTTATAGAAAACTATAGCATAGAAACAGGCCCTTTGGCCCATCTAGCCTGCACCAAACCACCGACCTGCACATGGACCATACCCCTATCCATGTACCTATCCGATAGACTCTTATATATTGAAATTGTATCCACCGTTAGTGTTGGCACCTCGTTACACCTTCTCACCACCCTCTCAGTGAGGAAGTGTCCCCTCATGTTTCCTTTAAATATTTCACCTTTCCCCCTTAACCCATGAGCTCTGGTTGTAGTCCCACCCAACATCAGTGGAAAAAGCCTGCTTGCATTAACCTTGTCTATACACCTCATAATTTTGTATACCTCTTTCAAATCTTCCCCTCAATCTTCTACATTCTGGGGAATAAAGTTCTAACCCATTCAATCTTCCTTTATAACTCAGGTCCTCCAGACCCAGCAGCAGCCTTATAAATTTTCTGTGTACCCCTTCAACCTTGTTTACATCTTTCCTGTAGGTCAGAAATTTAAAATGCAAATACTCCAAATTAGACCTCAGTAATGTCATATAATGTCTCAATGCTTATACTCAGTACACTGATCTATTAGGGTCAGTGTGCCAAAAGTTTCATTTCTGAACCCATCTACCTGTGACGCCGCTTTCAATGAATTATGGACCTGTATTCCCAGATCCCTTTGTTCATTTACACTCCTCAGTTGCCTACAGTTCACAGAGTGAATGCTCCTTCCTGTTTCTGACTTCCACCCTCTCTGACTCAGGAAGCAATTCCCTCCTTGATGTTTTCTGCAGCCGTGATGCTATCTCGGATTAACAATGCCACCCCTTTTCCTTCCCTGTCCCTTTTGAAACAACAAAGTATTTTAGGCACAATTTGCTAAATATTTGCACAATAGGGTAATCAAAGGCAGGCTGGTAGAGTCCATCCATGATCTTATTAAATGTCAGAGCAGATTTGATGGAGCGGATGGCCTCTTACGTTGTAACGTTCTCTCCCCTCCAACCCCCATTCCCCCAGGAGCATGCCCGGTGAGCAAGTCAAGCCTCAGACACCTCCTGGAAGAAAGCGGGGTGGGCCAAGCGGTGGTGATCGTGGTGGGGGGCGCAGCAGAGTCGATGGCTGGCCGGCCGGGCGAGCACGGGGTCTTGCTGAAGAACAGGCAGGGCTTCGTCCGCATGGCTCTGGAGCATGGGTAGGTCGTGGAGTTTCCTGTCCGCATGGAGAGCAACCACATTTGGTTAGGCAATGCACTGATCCACGGGCCAGTGGCAAGACCTGAATCTTCTCTTCAGCCGAGGCATTGTGTTCACCCTGTCCCCTCTTCCACACACAATGTATCCCCTTCCCAAAGAGAGATCTATGCTCCCTCTGCGTGACTCCCAGCTTGCTCCCTTCTGCAGCTCACACGATGTCCAGGGCAACTCCACTGCCACTCCTCTTACTGGCTCTTCCCCTCACATGATTGGCATGGATTTCCCCAGTCAAACAGAGGTAACTGTCTTGTACACCGGGTGCAGGTACAAATTTATTTATTTATTCATTGGGATACAGTGATGAATAGGCCCTTCCAGCATTTCAAGCCAGCAATTCCCCCGAGTTAATCCTAGCCTAATTATGGGGCAATTTACGCTGACCGGTTAACCAGCCAGCCAGTGCAGTCACGGGGAGAATGTACAAACTCCTAACAGACAACAGCAGGAATCGAACTGTTGTCACTGGTACTGTAGAGCATTGTGCTAACCACTACTCTGCAGTGTCGACCCTGAGAAACTAACTTGCAGCAGCATCATCTGCTAGTAGGTACGTACAGACCAAACAAAGAACATGATTTAAAGGATGGTGAATCAGAGGAACTTGTTGCTTTCAGTTCCCTGTGGCCATCGGGAAGGAGATTCAGGAGCCTTGTGCCCCAAGCCACCAAGTCAGGGACAGTTATTACCCTACGACCATCTGGCTCCTGAACCGACAAAGATAACTTCACTCACCTCAACACCAAAGTGATTCCACAACCTATTCACTCTCCATGTTCTCAATATTATTTATTATTGTTGTATTTTATTTTTTCTCTGCTCAAGCTGGCAAAACCTAAGGTACAGGCATAGCCAAGCACACTCATTCCTCAATCGCTGAGAACTTTCAAACTATTCTAGTGGTATTTAGTATTGCGGTTTCTGGAGATTTACATAAATATTGCTGTGTAGCCCTAGTGTTTAATGCTATTTTGTAGTGCCATTGGGATGATAGCAGTTGTAGATATTATTATTGGGACATATATACAGTGTTAATGTTCCATAGTCTTTCAATTTCCTCTTTTTTATTCAGCATATTTCTGGTGTTTTTCACTTGCTGATTTCTGTAAGTTTTGTGTGTTTGGAATGGCAATATCTATTAAGTAAGTTGTTCTTGCTTGTTTATCCTGTATTATTATATCCGGACAGTTATTGTGGATTGTCATATCTGTAATAACGTATGGATTGTAATATAATTTGTAGGACTCTGACACTAAAGCTGGACAGGCTTGTATTTACAGTAAGGTGTGATTTCTTGTATGAATTGTATTTTAAGGTAAGATGTTGGTGAATGATGTATGCCACTTGATTGTGCCTGTGTGAGTCATCAGTTTGAGTTAAACTGCTACGGGATCCTATAATGTTTTGAATTGTTTCTAGTTTCTCTTGGCATTTTCTGCAGTAATCATCTTGAATTTGTTGGTCTTTTTATTATTATTATTATTATTATTATTATTATTATTATTATGATTTTTCTCAGTTCAAGCTGGTAAAACCTGAGGTACAGGCATAGCCAAGCACACTCATTTCTCAAATACTGAGAACTTTTGGACCATTTTAGTGGTGTTTAGTATTGTGGTTTTCTGAAGACTTACATAGATATTGCTGAACGGTCCTAATTGTTGAATGCTTTGTTAATATTTTGTCTTGTTTTGCATATGAGTTGTTTATCTGTCTCCGTGTGTAGCTTGTCATTGATTCCATTGTATTTCTTTGTATCTACAGTGAATGCCTGGACGAAAATAAATCTCAGGGTAGTATATAGTGACACATACATACCTTGAAAATGAACTTGAACTTGGAACATGGAGCCATGTCAGCCAAGTCTCTGGGTGTATTGATGTTGATGATTGATAAGTTTTTGATTGGTAAGGGGGTTGAAATTTAGGGAGAAGGCAGAAGAATGCTTTTTTTCGGCCATGATTGAATGGCAGAGCAGACTCGATGGGCCAAATGGTCTAATTCTGCTCCTATATCTTATGATCTTATACAAAACACAAGGGATAGAAAAGGACATGCCCTTGGTAGTGTAAGAAAAATGCGTGTTCAAACACAAGACTTAGAGCAAAAAAAGATTCACAATCCACAGAGCGGTTGGTGGTGTTACTTTGCTGAGATAGCAATCAGGGTATTGTAGATCAGATCAGGAACTTGATGGTTGTAGGAAAGTAACTGCCCCCGAACCTGCTGGTGTGAGACTTCAGCTTTCTGTACCTTTTACCTAATGGTGAGAAGTGAGAATGGTGGGGATCTTTGATTGCAGATACTGCCACCTTGTAGATACTATCAATAGTGGGGAGGGCTGTGCCCACTACTCTCCACAGCCTCTTGCCTTCTCTCTCCACTCCCCAGGAGTATGTATAAACTCATGAAGGACATAGCCAGGGTAAATGCACACAGTCATTTTCCCAGAGTTGGGGAATCAAGATTTAGAAGGCGGAGATTTAAGTGAAAGATGTTGGAATACTGTATTGTTTTGATCATCGTGCTATAATATCTCAAGCTGGAAGGGTGCAGAGGAGATTTATGAGAATGTTATCGAGTCTCAAGGGACTGAGTTATGGTGAGAAGTAGAGTTATGGTAGATTGGGACTTTTTTCATTGGCATACTAGCAAATGAGGGGAGACTTTAAGGGGGTGTATAAAATTGTCAGGGCTCAGAAAGAATGAGAGCCCACAGTCTTTTCCCCAGGGCTGGGAAATCAAGAACTAGAAGGAAAATGTTTTAAGAAGTGAGTGAGGCCTCAGTTGGTCAGGGTCGACCATGGATGTTGTGTCCTGGCTGTCTAGATACACAAGCCTAGGCAGTACAAAATGGAGAACAAGCTGTTGCCCATGTAGCAATCTCCCCTCTCCAAGCATCTGACGAACCCAAAGGAACAGCAGAGACCGATACAGTTTGGCACCAGCAGCCTCACAAAAAATGCCATTCCACATTGAACTCAATATTAGACTGCCTTAGGGACTCCAACTCCGGATTTTTCCCCTCAGGGCTTACTTCCAAAGCCTTCTCCATGAGTGGGTATAGCTGCAAGGCAGCAGGGTTTTGAGATCAGTTTTCCTTCTAGGTGAGCTACCAACAATGGCCGACAAGCCCCATTGGCCCAGAGCGACTGGTTTTAAGATGCCAGTAACCCGCCTTTGCCCCTTCTTCTGTCAATACTAGCAGTTCTGTGAGGCTTATTAGCTGAGCCACATGTGAAGACCAGGAGCTGGACTTGGTTGTCAGAAGCTATTTGAGATGCATGCTATTGGGAATATTTAATAGGTTGTGAGAGCTTATTTCCCCTCTTCAGTGAAATGTGTCTTTTAAAAGCAAGTGTTCTTGGTAGAATTGACAGTGTCTTGGGAAGGCAGAATTGAGGCATTTGAGCGTTAGAAAGCCAAATACCAGGAGCTGGTAGTGCAGTGCCAGAGTCAGGGGTGGGGTTGGGGTGTAGAGGTTTTGCTGGCCACTCGCTCTGCAGAACCTACTCTCTCCTTGCCTTACAAAGGGGAGGCTGCAGAGCGAACTTCCAGATGGCTGTGGATTGAGAGGTGTCACTCGCAGACCAGTGCGGCTGGGACACAAGCCGGGGCCTGCTGAACCCTGGCTGGGATGCCTGGGCGAGAGTACCTGATGTTGAAAGGCCCAGAACACCCGATGACCCCAGGTTACTTCACTGAGGATGTGTCCCAACGCACCTGAGGGAATGTCTCAGCAGCATTAACAACCTAGGGATGTGCTGAGCGCAATCTGCAAGTGTTGCCACACATTCTGGCACCAATATAGCATGCCCATCATTGTCAGCATAACACAGAGCACAACAAAACTCAATATACAGGGTCAAAAGTAAATCAACAGGAAAACAAGCCCCTTTCCTCCCTCCCACCCACACACACGGAAGTTCTCCAACACCAGGACAGGCCTCAAAGTCTCCAGCTGGGCGACAGAGTATGTTTTTATAGGACCATATGGCATAGGAGCAGAATTATTCCATTTGGCACTTTGAGTCTGCTCCACCAAGGCTGATCTATTATCCGTCTTAAGCCCATTCTCCTGCCTTCTCCCATAACCTTTGACACCCTGACTAATCAAAAATCTCTCGACCTCTGCTGTATGTATACCCAATGACTTGGCCTAGTTAATTCCAGATTCACTGCCCTCTAGTTAAAGAACTTCCTGCTCATCTCTGTTTTGAAGGGGCATCCTTGTATTCTGAGGCTGTGCGCTTCAGTCCTAGATTCTTCCACTATCAGAAACATCCTCTCCATGTCCACTGCATCTAGGCCTTTCAATATTCAATAGGTTTAGTCCCATCATTGTCCTAAACTTTAGCAAGTGCAGGCCAAGAGCAATCAAACACCCCTGTACTGTGTGGCCCGATGATACAATCAGTTCTGGTGACAACAGCCCTCTCTTCATTGCTCTCTTCCTTCCACTCAGGGCTGACCTAGTTCCTGTCTACTGTTTCGGAGAGAACGACATCTATGACCAGGTGGTTCTAGAGCCAGACAGCTGGGGGAATCGACTGCAGCGGCAGTTCCAGAAGCTGGCAGGCTTCGCTCCCTGCCTGTTCAGAGGCCGTGGTCTCGTGTTCAGCCGCTCCTGGGGGCTGCTGCCCTTCGCCAGGCCTATCACTACTGTCGGTGGGTATCACGGTGGCCATCCCCTGCCACTCGTTAACACAACGTTTCACCTAGCGGGAGAGGACAACCACAGGAAGTCAATGTTCTGTTTACTGACCTCAATATTGGGATTGGTTTATTAAAGTCACATGTACTGAGATGGGTGAAACTTTATTAAAGATCATATCACATCAGACTGCAGGCAAAGCCCTCCCCACCACTGAGCACACCTACAAGGAGCACTGGAACAAGAAAGTAGCATCCATCACTGTGGGCCCTCAACATCCACACCATGCTCCTTTCTGACTACTACCATCAGGAAGGAGGTACAGGAGCCTCGGGTCCCACACGACCCCTTCAGAAACAGTTACTACTCTTCAGCCATCAGGCTCCTGAACCAGAGTGGAAACGTCACTCACCTCAACACTTAACTGATTCCACATCCTACAGATTGACTTTCAGGGTCTCCATAGCTCATGTTCTCAATATTATCTATTTATCATGATTTGCACTATTTGTCTTTTTTTGCACATCGGTTGTGTCTCAGTCTTTGTTTACATGTAGTTTTTCATAGATTCTATTGTATTTATTTATTTTCCTTGTAAATGTCTGCAAAAGAATGAATCTCAAGGTGGTAGTAGAGGTAGGCAGCCGTCGATCCCAGGGGATCCTGGGTTTGCGCCTCTGGTGGATTGTGTCCTCTCCAGGGTGCAAGCCTGACAGGAAGATTTGAAGAACCGACTGTTGCCCATTCAGTGGGCTCCCCCTCTCCACGTCACTGATGTAGTCCAAGGGAAGGGCAAGTGCCGATACAGCTTGGCACCAGTGTCGTTGCAGAGGTTGCCAGAGTGAAGTTGTAAACAACATCAAACTGTCTTAGAGACCCCGGCTCCAGATTTCTTCCTTGGGGTTTACTCCCGAAGCCTTTCCCATGGCAACTGGTTTTGAGGCACAAGTGGTCCGCCTCTCCCCCTTCTCTTCTCAGTAGAAACAGTTCCACCAGGTCTAGTGGCTAAGCCACACGTGAAGGCCAAGAGTTAGACTTGGTTGTCAGAGGCTGTTAGAGACACACACCATTGGGAGCACTTTATAGGGTAATGGGAGCTTATCCCCATTACCACCCTGCCTATGACAACCTTAGCAACCCTCAAGGTAGTATGTAGTGGCATACTCTGTATGTGCTTTGATAAAGTTCAAAGTAAATTTTATTACCAAAATATACGTAACCATGTACAACCCTGAGATTTGTTTCCTGCAGGCATACTCAACAAATCTATAAAATAGTAACTATAAACAGGATCAATGAAAGCTCAACCAGAGTGGAGAAGACTACAAACTGTGCAAATGCAAATATAGATAAATAGCAATAAATAACGAGAACATGCGATAAGGAGTCCTTAAAGTGAGATCATTGGTTGTGGGATCTTCTCAATAGATGGGGCAAGTGATGTAGTTGACCACTTTGGTTCAAGAGCCTAATGGTTGATGGGCACTAACTGTTCTTGAACCTGGTGGTGTGAGTCCTGAGGTTCCTGTACCTCCTACCTGATGGCAGCAGTGAGAATAGCTTGTGTGGTGTGGATCTCTGATGATGGATGCTGCTTTCCTATTTCATGTAGATGTGCTCACTGGTTTACTTTGAAGATACAAAAAGTGAGCTTTTCTCTGCAGGCGCTCCAGCACCTCTGCTTTCTCAGGAAGCTAAAGAGTTTCAGCACATTCCTGTTGACCCTTACCAACATTTTATTAAATTGCAGCATTGGAAGCATCCTATCTGAATGCATCACGGCTCGAGACTGCAAGAGAATGCAGAGAGTTGTGTACACAGCTCAGCACATCCCAGAAACCAGTCTGCTCACCTCAGATTCTGTCTAAACTTCTTGCTGACTTGTCAAGCAGCCAGCAAAATCCAAGAACTCGCCCACCCACACAGTCTTTCTTCTCCCTCCCATCGGGCAGAAAATAGTAAAGCCTGAAAGCGTGTATCACCGGGGTCAAGGGTGCTTCTATCCCGCTGTACTCACACTCTTGAATGGACTGTTTATATGGTAGGATAGTTCCTGACCTCTCAATTTACCTCATCATTGTCAGTCAGGGCAGGTTGTCCATTACACGGCTGGCGTTTAGGACAGCAGTGAAGCTCCTCCATCTCTGGCGGTGTTCAGGGCTTCCTTCATCACGTCAGTAGCTTCCCCTCGGTTTTCACTACTGTCTGTTATGTTAGTCCTGGTTGGAAACTCTGGAATACTTTGGGACTCAGATGTAGGAGTACCATTCTAGGTTGTCAGCCCTGAGTTGAAACCCTGAACCTGGAGGAACAGTGGACCACTCTTAGTCTGACCTCTACCCTTTGACCTGTTTGGCCTGGGTGACCCTACCAAGAGCCAAATCATAAAGCCCTGAACATAGCTCTCTGGGTCATTGAGGTAGGCAAGCAAGCCTCTGAACCCAACGATGAGGTTGTCCTCTTGGAGAATTCCATCATAGCCTTGCACTTTATTGTCTGTCCACTACTTTCTCTGTAGCTGTAGCACTTTATTCTGTATTCTGTCATTGACTTTCCCCTGTACTAACTCAGTGTAATGAAATGATCTGTATGGAGGACGTGCAAATCAAAGTTTCCCACTCCACTTCAGTGTCTGTGACAATAATAAAAACCAGTGTCCAATAGAGTAGACAGTGAGAATCATCATCATATATGCCATGTCATATGACATAGGCGATCATGGTCTTCCCATACTGCCTCTCAGACCGATCCCATTTGCCCCACACCTCACCACTATTCTCTTCCTCATCATCATCACCATGTACCATGCCACATGATGGCGATCATGGTCTTTCCCTGAACGTGACTGTTCTTGACAAATTTTTCTATAGAAGTGGTTTGCCATTCCCTTCTACTGGGCAGTAACTTTCTCAAATGGATGACCCCCCCCCATTATCAATACTCTTCAGAGATTGTCTGCCTAACGTCAGTGGTCGCATTGTGATGTGCACCAGCTGACCATCCACCACCTGCCTGCCTGATCCCATGGCGGCCCATGACCCTGATCAGGAGGTGCTACATGTTGCTAGCAGAGGGAAGACCATAAGACAAAGGAGCAGAATTAGGCCAGTTTACCTATTGAGTCTGCTCCACTATTCCATCATGACTGATCCCAGATCCCACTCAACCCTATAAACTGGTCTTCTCACTTATCTTTTGATGCCCTGACCGATCAGGAAATGATCAACTTCCACCTTAAATACACACATGGACCACAGTCAGTGGCAGAGCATTCCATAGATAAACTCTGGCTAAAAAAAAAAATCTTCCTTACTTCTTTGCTAAAGGGTAGCCCCTCAATTTTGAGGCTGTGACCTCTAGTTTTGGATACCCCCATCATAGGAAGCATTCTCCCCACATCCACTTTATATAGTCCTTTCAACATGCAGTGGGTTTCAATGAGATCTCCCCCACATTCTTCTAAATTCCAGGTAATACAGGCCCAAAGCTGCCAAATGCTCTTCGTTGAATCTTCTTTGTGAACCTCCTCTGGACTCTCTCCAATGACAACACAGCCTTTCTGAGATAAGGGGCCCAAAACTGTTGACAATACTGCAAGCATGGTCTTATAAAGCTTCAGAATTATCTCCTTGTTTTTATATTCTATTCCCTTTGAAATGAATGCTAACATTGTATTTGCCTTCTTTACCACAGACTCAACGTATGCATTAACCTTCTGGGAATCTTGCACAAGGACTCCCAAGTCCCTCTGCACCTCTAATGTTTGAACCTTCTCCCCATTTAGATAATAGTCTGCACTATTGTTCCTTTTACCAAAATGCATTATCATATGTTTTCTAGCACTATATTTGATCTGTCACTTTTTTCCTATTTTTCCAATTTGTCTAAGTCCTTCTGCAATCTACCCCTCCAACTATCTTAATATTATTTCCAAACTTTGCCGCAAAGCCATCAATTCCATTACCCTAAATCACTGACAAACAATGTGTAAAATAGCGGTCCCAATACTGACCCCTGAGGAACACCACTAGTCACTGGCAGCCAACCAGAAAAGGCCCCTTTTATTCCCACTTTCTGCCTCCTACCTGTCAGCCATTCTGTTATCCATGCCAGTATCTTTCCTGTAATGCCATGGGATCTTACCTTGTTAAGCACCCTCGTGTGGCACCTTATCAAATGCCTTCTGAAAATCTAAGTAAATGACTTCCAATGCCCCTCCTTTATCCACTCTGCTTGTTACTTCCTCGAAGGACTCGTAATAGATTTGTCATACAAGATTTCCCTTTACGGAAACCATGCTGACTTTGACTTACTTTATTATTAGTCTCTAAGTACCCCGAAACCTCATCCTTAATAAGGAAAGGAAGGAGCACCTTACACCTCCTTTGGTAAAGAAGTACCTCCACCCTGCCACCCTATGTCAATGTACTGATGTGGTGAAATGATCTCTCTGACAGCAACCAAAACAAACACTCTACCTCGGTACATGTGACAATAACAAAGACCAATTGCCAATAGCTTCAGGGGAGGGAGGGAATAAAAAGGTATGAGAGGGGAGGGAGGGAAGGAATGTGGGGGAAAGAGATGGGAAGAAAGAGACAGACGGTTGGGGGTACAGGCAATGGATGGGTCACTGATTCCCCTCACCACTGGGCAGACCCTCCTGACTCTGACCACACGAGCAGTGGGCTGTGATGATGGAGTATCAGGGTGAAGGTCGAATGAGAGTAATCGGGGGTTAATGTGGGAGGAGAGGATGAACCACTGCTTAACAGCTGTTCTCTTCTCTCTAACAGTGGGCAAGCCCATCGTTGTCAAGAGGATGCCCAACCCTCCTCAAGAAGAGGTGGATCGCTACCACACTCTGTACCAGGAAGCCCTTCTCAGGCTCTTTGATAAGCACAAGATGCGATATGGACTGTCCAAGGACACCAAGCTGACCATATACTGAGGCCCATCACCCCTCTTCACCCTCTACCCACATCCCTCCACGTGAAGCAAGAGTATCGAACCCCAACCCTCAGCTTCTTCACTCCATATTCTCCCACAGGGACAGGGCAGGACAATTATTTCCTGTAGGCCATAAGGCCTAGGGCACTATCAATAAGCCCTGGGGCCCAGCCCACAATTTTCCACAGGGACTGAGGTTTTGTTCATCCACACCCACAGGCTCTGAGGCCTAGCAAGCACCACCAATGAAACCTGGGGCCCAGCTAACCATCTCCCACAGGTTCATCTACATCCACAGGCCCTGAGGTTTATGAGAATGTTGATGAGACTCAAGTGACTGACTTACAGAGAGCGGTTGACCAGGTTGAGAGCTTACATATTGCAGTGTAGGAGATTGAGAGGTAACCTTTTAGGGGTGTGTAAAATCAGGAGGGGCATAGTTAGAATGAACACTTGCAGCCTTTTTTTTTGCAGGATTGGGAAACCAAGAACTAGAGGGCAGACATTGAAGGTGAGAGTGGGAGAGATTTAATAGGAACTTAAGGGGCAAGATTTTCACCTAGTGGGTGGTCAGTGTCTGGAATGAGCTGCCAGAGGTTGTGGTTGACACAGGTATACCAAAAAATACCTGAGGCAACTCACAGTCTCCCACAGCATCCAGCTCATCTTTACAAAGCAGGGCCTTACACTGATGATGCTTATTAGATCACCATCACTCTCAGGGCCTAGGTGACGACAAATGCTTCACTGCCCTCAGAAGCTCAGAACCCACTTGCAAATGTGACTGAGGGCAAGATCAACATGTTCCACAGGATCTGAAGTTCATTTGATACCCATTGGGCCTGAGACCTTGTTCACCATCTTCCACAGGTCTGGTGAGAGTTTAGCCAGGCCTGAGGTTTAGATCACCATCACTCTTGGAGCTTGAGGGAAAGACAATCTCATTGCTTCCCTCTGGGTCTGAGGGTAGGAAACTACCTCCAATTGGACCTTGAAGCTGATTTGCTGATTGCTATTTTCCACATGGCCTGGAGCTTGCTTCCTTGCCCACAGGGATAGAGGCCTTGTTCACCATCTCCCACAGTTGGGGGTCTCCATTTCATTTTCTCAACTGGGCCTGAGGGCCAGATCACAATCACTTTTGGGGCCTGAGGGAAAGACAATCACTTCATTGCCTTCAGGAACCGAGAGCTAGGAATCCACCTTCAACTATGCAAGATCACCATATCCCTCAGGTCCTGAGGCCCAGTTGACACCCACAGTGCCTGAGATCTACATAATCACACTTCTGGGTCAGAGGGCAGAACAATTGTTTAACTGCCAAGGTGCTGAGAATGAGTTCATTATTTCCTAGGTCTCCAGGGCCACAGGCCTAGAAAATCACCTCTGATAAGGCTAGATCACCAACTGCCATGTCCTATAGGGCCAGGGGCCCAGTTCATTATCCACAGGGAATGACGTTAATTGCTTCACTGCGCATGGGGCTTGAGGCCTTGTTGACCAACTTACACCAGTCTGAGGTCCAGGTCATCTTCTCAATAGAGCCTGAGGAAAAGAGATTCACTTCACTGTTGTCAGAGCCAGAAGTTGAGGAAACTACTTCCAATAAAACCTGAGTGCTACTTCACAGCCACCCACAGCATCGGTGGTTTAGTTAATCTCCATAGGGCCTGATACTAACACACCCACCACCCTGAGAGGACAAGGCCTGTGTCAACTCCTACCATCCCCCATCTACTGCAGCAAATCCCCCTGCCCCATTTACCAGTGTTTCACAGGGTTCTTTAGTCCTGCTCTGTGTTGCTTTGGATCTAAATTAGAGGGGAATATTATTTTGTATTCTGAGCAGCAGCATTGCATATTCCATGGCAGAATCAACATGAGTGAGTGAAAGTGAGAATATGCCATCACACACTCCCGGGGTCAGACACAGAGTGAAGCTCCCTGTACACTGTCCGATCACACACTCCCAGGGTCAGACACAGAGTGAAGCTCCCTCCACACTGTCCCATCACACACTCCCCAGGTCAGACACAGAGTGAAGCTCCCTCTACACTGTCCCATCACACACTCCCAGGGTCAGACACAGAGTGAAACTCCCTCTACACTGTCCCATCACACACTCCCAGGGTCAGACACAGAGTGAAGCTCCCTCTACACTGTCCCATCACACACTCCCCAGGTCAG
The DNA here is from genome assembly GCF_030144855.1 of Hypanus sabinus. Lineage (NCBI taxonomy): Eukaryota > Metazoa > Chordata > Chondrichthyes > Myliobatiformes > Dasyatidae > Hypanus > Hypanus sabinus. The sequence continues at coordinate 89,637,913 of NC_082712.1, read as the reverse complement.
ACACAGAGTGAAGCTCCCTCTACACTGTCCCATCACACACTCCCAGGGTCAGACACAGAGTGAAGCTCCCTCTACACTGTCCCATCACACACTCCCAGGGTCAGACACAGAGTGAAGCTCCCTCTACACTGTCCATCACACACTCCCGGGGTCAGACACAGAGTGAATCTCCCTCTACACTGTCCCATCACACACTCCCGGGGTCAGACACAGAGTGAAGCTCTCTCTACACTGTCCCATCACACACTCCCAGGGTCAGACACAGAGTGAATCTCCCTCCACACCGTCCCATCCCACACTCCCGGGGTCAGACACAGAGTGAATCTCCCTCCACACCGTCCATCACACACTCCCGGGGTCAGACACAGAGTGAAGCTCCCTCTACACTGTCCCATCACACACTCCCGGGGTCAGACAGAGAGTGAAGCTCCCTCTACACTGTCCCATCACACACTCCCGGGGTCAGACACAGAGTGAAGCTCCCTCCATACTGTCCCATCACACACTCCCGGGGTCAGACAGAGAGTGAAGCTCCCTCTACACTGTCCCATCACAACTCAAGCCAAGGACAACATTCTGCTCCCCTAGCAGGGATGGTCCTGACCCTCTGAGAGGGAGCTGAGCTCCATGATACAGATGCAGAGTCAACATACATAGCAGGGAAAAGGCAGAGTTTGAGATAATGACAGTGGTCTGATTTATTACAATCAAGGTGAGGCGGAAGGACTGAGGCTTGGTTCTGGGGTCTACCGGTTGGACTTGACATCCCGGGAAGGTGTAGCCTCTGCTATATAAACACCAAGTGGCTGTCCTCTGCGATGCCATACTGGGTCTTGTGTTCCTCGAACAGGCGGGTGAGGTGATCCAGGTACAGCTTGTGGAGTCTCTCGATGTCGCTGTGGGAGGGGCTGAGGTTCTGCTCCACTGGAATGGGTTTGCCCACTGGGAAAAGGAAAGGCACAGGAGGGAGGAGGTGGGAATGATGGACAGAGGGGGAGAGAAACAGAATGGGAGTGAGAGATAGGGAAAGAGGGGAGGGAGAGAGAAGGGAACAGGGAGGGAGACAGAAGAGGGAAAGGCGGAGGGAGAAGGGGGAAAGTGGCAGATAAAAGAGATGGGAAGTGGGAAGAGGGAGATGGAGAGTAGGTAAATGGAGGGATATGGAGAAGGAGAGTAGGAGAAGGGGGTGAATGAAAGGAAGATGGGAGTGGGATGGGTGGAGAGTAGAAGAGAATAAAGGAAAAGAAATGGAGAGAAAGAAAGGAGGAAGGGGATAATAGGAATATTGAAGACGAACAAGGATGACAGAGGAGACAGACAAGGGTGATGATAGAGTGTCATGGAGTGAGTGTTCAGAGATGAGTGTCAGAGAGACGAGGGTTGGGGTCAGAGAGGGTTCAGGGGCAGAAGGAGGTTCAGGGATGGCGTACAAAGAGAAGGTCACAGAGTGAAGGATGGGTCAGAGGGTCAAGGTTAGAGAAAGGGGGTCAAGGGTCAGAGTGCAGAAGAGAAAAGTGTCAGAGGGCGTCATATTGAAACATTTGCCCACTTGCTATTCGAACCTCCTTCACCCAGCAGCCCTCCCTGCCTTCACCCTGTGGCTGCCTACTGTTGGAGAGCAATCATGTCTGCCCCGTGGTGGCCTCACCCTGTGCAAGAGGGTCCAGATTGGGGACGGGAGACACCAACAGTGGTGGTTAAGAGGGTCTGGACCATACCCTGCCTCCCAATCTCACTCTCCTCCCTCCTCCACCATTCCCCCTCTTCTTGCTCCTCCTCACCCAACCTGCCTCCTCTCCACCTCATCCCAGAGATTCTCCCAAATCACCACAACTCTCCCTCCCTGCCTATCCTTGCCATCTTCCCTCCTCTTCAGCCCAACACCCCCTTCCCTCCCTCCATCTCCATTAGTGCTCGAAGGCCAGCAATGTGGACTGAGGAATGTCGGGCGGTCCCAGGTCAGTGCACGAGGGCTGGTCAAAGTTCGAGCCATGGGGTCCCGTCATCAGCTAGGCCAATGTCAGTTCTGAAGACTGAAGCAGGGATGAGAGAGGTCAATTGGATGTCCAGAAGTTATTGACTGATGGCCGAAGCCTGGAGACCCAGAGGCCTATTCTGGTTTTGGAGGGCTGTCCACGTGTGTGGTTGGGAGAGATGGAGGAACAGAACTTGTTTTGCTGTTGTTGTTTGTCAGGCTCTGTTATATCACTGAGCATTGTGGGCAGGCTATGTTGGTCCCAGAATATGCATTGACACTTGTGGGTTGCCTAAAGCATGGTATCAGGTATGCTAGCTGTTAATGCAAATGACACGTTTCACTGTACAGCGTGTTTCAATGTACGTCATTATGTGCCGTGTTGTATGATGTAGGCTTTCCATGACCATGATTGTTACTGGTAATTCTTTCTGCTAAAGTGGTTTGCCATTGCCTTCCTCTGGACAGTGTCTTTGCAAGACAGGTGACCCCAGCCATTATCAATACTCTTCAGAGTTTGTCTGCCTGTTGTCAGTGCTTGCATAACCAGGACTGTGATCTGCACCGGCTGCTCCCATGGCTTCATGTGACCCTGATCAGGGTGCAGGGGGATAAGCAGGTGCCATATCTTGCCCAAAGGTGACTGACAGGCTGGCAGAAGGAAGGAGTGCCTTTGTATATCCACCTGCCAAAAAAGTTGAATCTGCTTGATTCCTACATCCTCCTCATCTATTCTTCCCCTCTCCTGAATCACCACAACTCTCTCTCCTTCCTCACCTTTCCTACCACTTCTGCCTCCTTCTCCCTCCCTACACCTCTTCCCCTTGCCACATCCCTCTAATCCCCTCCTCATTCTCCCATGGGAACTGGATAGGGCTGAGGATGGGGCAGTTAGTATGCGTCGATGCAGCGTGGGGTGAGACTGTGAGGAAAGACAGGCAGATGATGGCAAAATTGCACTCAGTGGGATGAGTTGAAGTGTAACATGGGGGCAAATCGAAAAGGGTGATTAATTCAGGACTGTAGGTGTTATATTTGAATGCAAGCAGTATACGGACTAAGAGAGATGATCTTGTGGCAGAGTTAGGGATTTCCAGATACAGTGTAATAGGTATCACTGAGTTGTGGCTGAAAGATTATAATTAAGAGCATTACATCCAAGGATACACATTGTAGCGAAAGGCCAGGCAGGTAAACAAAGGGGGAGGCATGGCTCTGTTGTTAAAAAAATTGTTTCATAGGATCAGAATATGTAGATCCCAGTGGGTAGAGTTTAAAAAATTGCAAGACGAACAGACCCTGATGGAACTTGTATACAGGCCTGCGAAGAGTAGCCAGGATGTAGGATACAAATTTCAACAGAAAAGATAAAAGGCATGTAATAAAGGCAATGTTATGATAGTCACAGGGGATTTCAATATGCAGGTAGTTTAGTTGGTGCTGGATCTCAAGAGAAGGAATTTGTAGAATGCTTACAAGATTGCTTTTAGGAGAGCTGAAGATTGAGCCCACTAGAGGAATGACAATTCTGGATTGAATGTTGTGTAATGAAAAAGATTTGATTAGGGAGCTTAAGATATAGGGACAGTTGGGAGACAGTGATCACAAAATAGATAGAATTCACACTGCAGTTTGAGTGGGGTAAGATAAAGACAGATGCATCAGTATTACAGTGGAGTAAAGGGAATTAGAGGCATGAGAGAGAAGCTGGCCAAAGTTTATTGGAAGAGGATATCAGCAGAAGATGACAGCAGTGCAGCAATGGCTGGGATTTCTGGGGACTTAGAAGGGGGAAGATAAATACATCCAAAAGATGCAGAGGTATTCTAAAGGGAGGATGAGGCAACCATGGCTGACAAGGGAAATCAAAACAGCGTAAAAGCAAAGGAGCAATATGGCAAAAATAGTGGGAAGTTGGAGGATTGGGAAGCTTTTAAAACCAATAGAAGGTAACTAAATAAGCTACAAGGAGGAAAAAGATTAAATACGAAGGTACGAGAGCCAATAATATAAGAAAGGATATCAAAAGTTGTTTTTCCCCTAAGTACATACAGAGTAAAAGAGGCAAGTGGAAATCAGACAGCTGGAAAATGATACTGGTGAGGTAGTAATGGAGTCAAAAAAATGGCAGACTTATATTGAATTTTACCTCAGTTTCCACTTTGGAAGACACTAGCAGAATGCAAGAAATTTGAGAGTGTCGGCGGGCAGAACTGATGTAGTTGTTATTACTAAGGAGAAGGTGCTTGGGAAGTTGAAAGGTTTAAAGGTAGCTAAGGAGGAACTTATTTAGCCAGAGGTTAGTCAATCTGTGGAATTCGTTGCCACAGATGGCTGTGGAGGCCATGTCATTGAGTATTTTTATAGCAGAGTTTGATAAGTTTTAATTAGACTCGACATCAAAGGTGATGGGGAGAAGGCAGGATGGGATCAAGGGGAATGACCAATCAACCACGATGGAATGGCAGAGCAGACTTGAAGGGCTGAATGGCCTCATTCTGCTCCTATGTTTTATGATCTAAGATGCCATTTAATGCAAGATATTTACCTCAGTGCCGATTCCTGCCTCAAACCCATATCTCCATAGCCCTCCATAACCCTACTATCCATGCACCTATCAAAACTTCTCTTAAATGTTGAAATTGGGCTTGAATGCACCACTTTCACCCGCAGCTCATTCCACACTCTCGTGACCCTCTGAGTGGAGAAGTTTCCCCTCATGTTCCCCTTTAACTTTACACCTTAACCCATGACCTCGAGTTGTAGTCCCACAAAACCTCAGAGTAAGTGCAAGGAGGCTTTTTTCCACTATCTATAACCCTCATAATTTTATATACCTCTATCAAATCTCCCCTCAATCATTTACATTCCAAGAAATAAAGTTCTAACCTATTCAGTCTTTCCTTTTCACTCAGATCCTCCAGTCCTGACAACATCTGTACTCTTTCAGTCTCATTTATATCTTTCCTGCAGGTAGCTGATGAAAATGGCACACAATTAGGCCTCACCAACATCTTATACAGCCTCAACATAGCATCCCATCTCCTGTAATCAATACTTTGATTTATGAAGTGCAATGTGACATATGACCCTATCAACCCGTGATGACGCTATTTTCAATGAATTATCCCTGTTGGCTTGGTCTTGACTTCCTGCTGCCTCAGTAAAGCAGCCAGCATTATCAAAGACCCTCACCCAAAGAATATTCATTCTTCTGCCCTCTCTCATAGGGCAGAAGGTACAAACTCTAAAAGCAAGTACCTCCAGGCTCCAAGGACAGCTTCTACCCTGCTGTCAAAAGTCAATTGAATGGTTCCCTAGTACAATAAGATAGATTATTGACCTCACAATCTACCTCAGTACGACCCTTGCACCTTATAGTCCACCTGCACTCTAATCTAAGGGTGGCACTATAGCATAGTGGTTAGCACAACACTTTACAGTACAGGAGATCGGAGTTCAAGTCCCACCGCTCCCTGTAAGGAGTTTGTATGTTCTCCCCTTGAGTTTCCTCCCACAGTCAAAAGTTGTACCAGTTGGTAGGTTAATTGGTCATTGTAAATAGTCCCATAATTCGGCCAGAGTTAAATCGGGGGATTGCTGGATGTCATGATTTGAAGGGCTGGAGGAGCCTATTCTACGCTGTATCTCAATAAAATAAATAAACAACTTCTCCACAGCTGTAACACTTCATTCTGCATCCCTTTATTACTACCTCGATGTGTTGATGTGGTGAAGTAATCTGTACAGATGACATGCAAAACAACATTTTTCACTGTACCTCAGTTAATAAACCAATAACAACATTGGGTCTCTTTCAAGTTGTCAGCCATTAAGTCCAAAGGGCGAACAAGAGAAGGATTAGTTTTCCTTGTTACACGTACACTACTGTGCAAAATTCTTCGGCACATGTATGTAGCTAGGGTGCCTACGACTTTTGAGTAGTAATGTATTTGTTAACATGGAGAGGAGAGCAAGTTTGTAAGTCTGGCAGGAGTAAAGGATGGTGAGGGTGGAGCACTATGGGAGGGGTGTGGGACTGGTGGCAGCGGAGTGCCAGAGGCGGGGGTGGGGGTGGCTGCAGACACACCCAGCATTGAGGCAGCAGGCAAGGTCATTTAATACCAAACAATTGGTTTACAGATCATTACAGAATGTCACTCGAGTGCTTCCCACTCCCTCCCCTCTCCCTTTTCCCACCCATGATTCCCCTCTCCCTGCCCCCTTCCCACTCTCAGTCCACAATAGAGACCCAGATCAGAATCAGGTTTATCATCACTCACATCTTTCATGAAATTTGTTTTTTTTTGTGGCAGCAGTAGAGTACAATAAATAAGATTACCACAGTAGTGTGCAAAAGTCTTAAGCATCCTTGCTCAATATAGACCTTTGCACAGTACTGAGTGAATTATTATTTGTACACAATAAAAAAAAACTTAATTTCCCAGTGGATAAAAGCAGATGGTTCACCCAGAACCCAGGGTTATGATAGTGAGCTGGTCACAAGCGGTCAGTATTGAACAGAAATCAACGCATTAGCGTTTACCCGCGTTAAGTATGTCTTTATTGAAAACGTGTTGCTGTACATCCAGACTTCGAAACATACTGTGAAATGCGTCGTTTGCGTCAGCCTGGGGTGCCCTGTAGTGTCGCTACGCTTCCAACGCCAACATAGCATGCCCACAAATCACAAACTTAACCCGTAAGTCTTTGGACTGTGGGAGGAAATTGGCGCTCCCTGAAGAAACCCACGCGGTCATGGGGAGAACGTGCAAATTCCTTACAGATGGCGGAGGGAATTGAACCCCCCGATCTTGCAGCTGGCTGTAATGCATTTCACCGCCTCTACAATGAATATCTGACCACTTATTCTGAGACTGTGACCCCTGGTTCTAGATTCCCCAGCCCAGGGAAACAACACCCTCCTTAGACCCGACCGAGCCCAGAGAATGCTAGATGTTACTGTGGTGCTGAGATCTTACCGACAGTGTAGATAGGTTTTCTGAAAGGGATCAGACCGAAGCTGTACTGGAATATGCCGCGGGCATGGAACAGTGGCATTGCCAGCCCCATCATCTTCTGCAGCCTCTCCTGGACTACCCGCAGTGCGGATCCCGGGGGGTTCTCCACTTGGTTAAACAGCTCATTCTCACCAAAGGAAAACACTGGCACCAGCTGAGCCCTGTGGAGTGGAGAGGCAGGGAGGGGTCACACGGAGGACCCAGCGGCTGTGAAACGCATTGGCTCTGTTTACCACCACCCACCCCTCCTGCTTCAGAGTTCAGGCTGTGCTTGACGACAGCACCAATGGCTGAATAGCCGATACCCACGCGTTCTTTCCACACAACACTGTCGCCACGGCAGGAAGGCATAAGAGCCAATCTTATCTGAAGGGTATTGGAGGATGCATCCCCGATGCCCCCCCCCCCCAGCTCATGGGCAGGTCTCAACTCAACCCCACCCTCTCACTCCTTCCTTCCCTCTTCCTCCCTTAAGACTTCATGGGTGGTCGGCACTTCAGGGAGGGGAGGCCGCCCATTCAATGCTCCTACCTTCTCCCTCCATTAGTCCTCTCTTCATTCCACATCCCACCCACAAGCCTTCCTTCCTCTTTGCGTATGGAACTTTCCATACCATGTGGGGTAGGAGCACTCTTGGCCCCAGCCCCAACCCCATAGATAAGACACACCCCCAATGATCCCACACTCAATTTCAGTCCCACCCTTCTTACACACTGCCATGACCCTTCCAATGCAGAGCCCAGCCCCTTCTTCTCCTTGCCCTAGCGACACAACAAACCATGCCCCTCACCCCAAAACCACCCAGTTACTCCTGTACTGCTGCTTGTACAAGCTCTGACCCTTGTTAGAGTCCCGCCAGTATGCCCCTCATTACACACTTGCCCTCTTCCCGAGGTGCACCCGTCCTTGCACCTGACACACCTTTTCTTTTCATCCTGCCTGCTTGCCCTACCCATTCTATCAGCTTTCACACCAGCCCAGCATCACTCACTTGCCACCCAGCCCCCTTCTCAGACCCACTCCAGTCCCGCCCCTATCCCCTGCTCCACCCACTTGCTCCAGTCCCACCCCTCTCCCCAGCTCCACCCACTTTCTCCAGTCCCATCCCTCTCCCCAGCTCCACCCACTTTCTCCAGTCCCATCCTTCTCCCCAGCTCCACCCACTTGCTCCAGTCCCACCCCTCTCCCCAGCTCCACCCAGCTTCACCAGTCCCGCCCCTCTCCCCAGCTCCACCCAGCTTCACCAGTCCCGTCCCTCTCCCCAGCTCCACCCACCTTCACCAGTCCCACCCCTCTCCCCAGCTCCACCCACCTTCACCAGTCCCACCCCTCTCCCCAGCTCCACCCACTTTCCCCAGTCCCGCCCCTCTCCCCAGCTCCACCCACCTTCACCAGTCCCATCCCTCTCCCCAGCTCCACCCACTTTCTCCCGTCCCGCCCCTCTCCCCAGCACCACCCATCTTCACCAGTCCCACCCCTCTCCCCAGCTCCACCCACTTTCTCGTCCCACCCCTCTCCCCAGCTCCACCCACTTTCTCCAGTCCCACCCCTCTCCCCAGCTCCACCCACTTTCTCCAGTCCCATCCCTCTCCCCAGCTCCACCCACCTCCAGTCCCGCCCCTCTCCCCAGCTTCACCCACTTGCTCCAGTCCCGCCCCCTCTGCAGCTCCACCCACTTTCTCGTCCCACCCCTCTCCCCAGCTCCACCCACTTTCTCCAGTCCCACCCCTCTCCCCAGCTCCACCCACTTTCTCCAGTCCCGCCCCTCTCCCCAGCTCCACCCACTTTCTCCAGTCCCACCCCTCTCCCCAGCTCCACCCACCTCCAGTCCCGACCCTCTCCCCAGCTCCACCCACTTTCTCCAGTCCCACACCTCTCCCCAGCTCCACCCACTTTCACTCCTCCCACACCTCTCCCCAGCTCCACCCACATTCTCCAGTCCCACCCCCCTCCCCAGTTCCACCCACTTTCTCCAGTCCTGCCCCTCTCCCCAGCTCCACCCACATTCTCCAGTCCCACCCCTCTCCCCAGCACCACCCAATTTCTCCAGTCCCACCACTCTCCCCAGCTCCACCCACTTTCTCGTCCCGCCCCTCTCCCCAGCTCCACCCACTTTCTCCAGTCCCACCCCTCTCCCCAGCTCCACCCATCTTCACCAGTCCAGTCCCTCTCCCCAGCTCCACCCACATTCTCCAGTCCCGCCCCCTCCCCAGCTCCACCCAATTGCTCCAGTCCTGACCCTCTCCCCAGCTCCACCCACTTTCTCGTCTCTTCCCTCTCCCCAACTCCACCCACTTTCTCCAGTTCGCCCCCTCCCCAGCTCCACCCACTTTCTCCAGTCCCATCACTCCCCCCAGCTCCACCCACTTGCTCCAGTCCCATCCCTCTCCCCAGCTCCACCCACTTTCACGTCTCCCTCTCCCCAGCTCCACCCACCTCCAGTCCCATCACCCCCCAGCTCCACCCACTTTCTCCAGCCCGTCCCTCTCCCCGGCTCCACCCACTTTCTCCAGTCCCACCCCTCTCCCCAGCTCCACCCATCTTCACCAGTCCCACCCCTCTCCCCAGCTCCACCCACATTCTCCAGTCCCGCCCCCTCCCCAGCTCCACCCAATTGCTCCAGTCCTGACCCTCTCCCCAGCTCCACCCACTTTCTCGTCTCTTCCCTCTCCCCAACTCCACCCACTTTCTCCAGTTCGCCCCCTCCCCAGCTCCACCCACTTTCTCCAGTCCCATCACTCCCCCCAGCTCCACCCACTTGCTCCAGTCCCGTCCCTCTCCCCAGCTCCACCCACTTTCTCCAGTCCCACCCTCTCCCAGCTCCACCCACTTTCTCCAGTCCCACCCCTCTCCCCAGCTCCACCCACTTTCTCCAGTCCCACCCTTCTCCCCAGCTCCACCCACTTTCTCCAGTCCCACCCCTCTCCCCAGCTCCACCCATTTTCACCACTCCCACCCCTCTCCCCAGCTCCACCCATTTTCACCACTCCCACCCCTCTCCCCAACTCCACCCACTTTCTCCAGTTCGCCCCCTCCCCAGCTCCACCAACTTGCTCCAGTCCCACCCCTCTCCCCAGCTCCACCAACTTGCTCCAGTCCCACCCCTCTTCCCAGCTCCACCCACTTTCTCCAGTCCCACCCCTCTCCCCAGCTCCACCCACCTCCAGTCCCACCCCTCTCCCCAGCTCCACCCACCTCCAGTCCCACCCCTCTCCCCAGCTCCACCCACCTCCAGTCCCACCCCTCTCCCCAGCTCCACCCACCTCCAGTCCCACCCCTCTCCCCAGCTCCACCCACTTTCTCCAGTCCCGCCCCTCTCCCCAGCTCCACCCACTTGCTCCAGTACCACCCCTCTCCCCAGCTCCACCCACTTTCTCCAGTCCCACCCCTCTCCCCAACAAACACTTGCCTCAGTCCCACCCCTCTTCCCAGCCCCGCCCACTTTCTCCAACTTAAGCCCACCCCCTGACCCAGCACTACCCACTTCCGGTGGTCTTGCTCCTTACCATAACCTCTCCCTTCCTTGCCTCAGCCACGCTTCTTTCCCAGCCACACTATTTTCAAGCCCCACGCCATCATCCAAGCCCTGCCCTCTGAACTTGCCCAGTCTTCAGTGCCATCTTGATGAAGCCCTTCCTGGCAAGGAGGCTGAGGGTGAGTGCCCCCGGCCGTGCATCCAGTGACTCTGGGGGGCCACCCACTGCCAATACTGCCACTTGACCCCCACCCGGCTGGCTCAGGATGTGATTGGCGCTCTGCTTGTCTGAGGAGACCAGACCTGTGGGCAGAGGAGAGAGCGACATTGGTGGATGCAACAGTTCTATCTGCCCCCACCCTCCCCAACCACGAACAAACTCCACCCAGTCCCTGCCCGCTCAGAGAAAGCACCCTTCCCTCCCCACCAAGGCAACCCTGAGCATCAAACACCGAGTGCCAGTCGGAATCAAGAAGTCAATTCAGGCACAGCAAGACCCCAGGTGAAGCCCCATATATGTTTGTTAAGGCCCAACATTTCCACCCATCTCAAACAACTCCCCCTAATAGTTACTACCTCAGCCCAAATGCCAGCCCTCTCCCAACAAGCGCCCTAAGTTTTCCCAATAGCCACTACCCCATCCCACCTGACCATTGGCTTGGTGGGAGGAGAGACAATGCGGTGGTGAAGGTTTCCCGTTCAGACTGGAGGCCTGTGACTGGTGGTGTGCCCCAGGGAACAATGCTGAGTCCTCTCTTGTTTGTTATCTATAATTGCGATTTGGATGGTAATATTTGTAACATATACGCTCAAAGTAAATTTATTATCAAAGTACATATATGTCACCATTTTCATTTTCTTGTGGGCATCCACAGTAGATACAAAGAAACACAACAGAATCGATGAAAATCACACACAACAGAGACAGGCGAACAACTAGTGTGCAAAAGACACCAAACTGTGCAAATACAACAAAAACTAATAATAGTAAATAAGCAATGAATGTTGAGAACAGGAATTGTAGTGTCCTTGAAAGTGAGTCCATAGGTTGTGGAATTGGTTCTGTGTTGGGGAGAGTGAAATTATCCATGCTGGTTAAGGAGCCTGATAGTTGGGGGGGATGGGGAATAATTATTCCCGAACCTGGTGCCATCTCATGGTTAGGCTGGGAATGGTAAATGATGCAGAATAGAAAAACCTGTGGTACAGATGCAGCATTCTCTGAAAGTGTAGACGCAGGTAGACAGAGTATTAAAGAAGGTGTATGGTATTCTTGCATTAATCAGTCAGGGCACCAAGAACAAAATTTGGATGTCATATTCAAGCAGGACAAGATGGTGATGCAACGGACGGAGGGGGCAGCAGCATGGCCTCAGTTATAGTGAGGACTAGGCCTCAAGCCGCGGGCTTGCCTGCTGCCGTAATCCAAGTGAGGAGACACTGGAGGTGGTGTAGTGTGGCATCCATGGTCAGTTGAGGCTGGCCTCTCCCATCGATGCTATCCTCCAGAGCCCCATTGGTGGAATGACAGCTTGGATTGCCAAGAACTGTAAAATTTGTGGGACATGTCGCTCAGAGTCTTAGACTATTGATATGTTTTCTTTGTGACTGTTTTTATTTTTGCTCTCTATTTTGAATGTACTGTGTATATTTTGTACCTTGGCCACAGAGGAATGCTGTTTCATTCTGCTGTATCCATGTATAGTTGAATGATCATTAAACTTGATTTCATTTTTTTTTACTTGATCTGCAAATGCTGCATATCCAAAGTTACACACACAAAATGCTGGAGGAACTCAGCCGGCTGGGCAGTATCTGTGGAAAATATTATATAGTGGGCATTTTGGGCCGAGACTCTTTTTTCAGGACTCAGGAAGATGTTGGTGAGATGTCACGTGGAGTGTTATGTGAAGATATATTCACTCAGCCATAGGAAGTATACATTAAGCTGGAAAGAGTGCAAAGAGATTCCCTAGCCCAGGGGTGGTGAATCTTTTTGAGAGCATGTGCCTAAATTGGCGAGAACATTCTAAAAAGTATTATCTTATGCACTATAATTTGATCAACGCTTATCATAATTAATAAATGAGTAACAATGAGTATGAACATGTTTAAGGGAAAGGGATGAGTTCCATTGCTTATTTATGTGTACTCACTGTTTTATCATTAATAAAAGTGTAACAGAGACAGATTGAAATAAGTGGTTTGTCACAGACTAGATGGGCCGAAGAGCCTGTTTCTGTACTGTACTCTTTGACAATTCTAGATAAAGCATTTTAGAATTGTTCAAAATTATTGAAATTACTAATTTTAAAAGAATTTTAAAAACATTGTTTCTGAAAAGTGTTATTATAACTATTTATTACATTTTTTTAAATGTGTTAAAATTGGAGATGGGCCAGAAGTGCTTTATGAGAATGATCTCGGGAATGAAGGGCTTAACATATGAGGAGCATTTGATGGCTCTGGGAATTTCATTGAATCCTACTGGGTACTGAAAGGCCTAGATAGAGTGGACGTGGAGAGGATGTTTCCAAGTCTAAGACCAGAAACCTCAAAGTCAGAATAGAAGGATGTTCCTTCAGAATAGAGAAAAGGAGCAATTTCTTTTGCCGGAGGGTGGTGAATCAGTGGAATTCATTGCCACAGGCGGTGTGGAGGCCAAGTCATTGGGTATATGTATTTAAAGCGAATGTTGATAGGTTCTTTATTAGTCAGGGCATAAAAGGTTACAGGGAGAAGGCAGGAGACACAGGCACATGCACACACACACACAGGCAGATACAGACACACTTGGGCAAACTCAGACACCACAGATAGATAGATGCTCACAGGCCAACACAGACAGGTAGACATCGACAGGCAAGCATGCCCCATCAGGCACAGATGCCCTCAGGCAAACACCTACAGAGGTGTTTGCAAAGGTATGACAGGCAGACACAGACACACAGAGGGAGACTCAGAGGCAGATATCCGGACACACACAGGTGGACACAGAGGCAGATATCCGGACACAGAGGCAGATATCCGGACACACAGAGGCAGATATCCGGACACACACAGGTGGACACAGAGGCAGATATCTGGACTCAGAGGCAGATATCCGGACACACAGAGGCAGATATCCGGACACACACAGGGAGACACAGAGACAGATATCCGGACACACAGAGGTAGATATCCGGACGCACACAGGGAGACACAGAGGCAGATATCCAGACACACACAGGCGGACACAGAGGCAGATATCCGGACACACAGAGGGAGACACAGAGGCAGATATCCGGACACACAGAGGGAGACACAGAGGCAGATATCCGGACACACAGAGGGAGACACAGAGACAGATATCCGGACGCACACAGGGAGACACAGAGACAGATATCCGGACGCACACAGGGAGACACAGAGGCAGATATCCAGACACACACAGGGAGACACAGAGGCAGATATCCAGACACACAGAGGGAGACACAGAGGCAGATATCCGGACACACACAGGGAGACACAGAGGCAGATATCCAGACACACACAGGCGGACACAGAGACAGATATCCGGACACACACAGGGAGACACAGAGGCAGATATCCGGACACACAGAGGTAGACACAGAGGCAGATATCCGGACACACACAGGGAGACACAGAGGCAGATATCCAGACACACACAGGCGGACACAGAGGCAGATATCCGGACACACACAGGGAGACACAGAGGCAGATATCCGGACACACAGAGGGAGACACAGAGGCAGATATCCGGACACACACAGGGAGACACAGAGACAGATATCCGGACACACAGAGGGAGACACAGAGGCAGATATCCGGACACACACAGGGAGACACAGAGGCAGATATCCGGACACACAGAGGGAGACACAGAGACAGATATCCGGACACACACAGGGAGACACAGAGGCAGATATCCAGACACACACAGGCGGACACAGAGGCAGATATTCGGACGCACAGAGACAGATATCCGGACACACAGAGGTAGACACAGAGGCAGATATCCGGACACACAGAGGGAGACACAGAGGCAGATATCCGGACACACACAGGGAGACACAGAGGCAGATATCCGGACACACAGAGGGAGACACAGAGACAGATATCCGGACACACAGAGGCAGATATCCAGACACACACAGGCGGACACAGAGGCAGATATCCGGACACACAGAGACAGATATCCGGACACACAGAGGGAGACACAGAGGCAGATATCCGGACACACAGAGGGAGACACAGAAGCAGATATCCGGACACACACAGGGAGACACAGAGGCAGATATCCGGACACACAGAGGTAGACACAGAGGCAGATATCCGGACACACACAGGGAGACACAGAGGCAGATATCCGGACACACAGAGGGAGACACAGAGGCAGATATCCGGACACACACAGGGAGACACAGAGGCAGATATCCGGACACACACAGGGAGACACAGAGGCAGATATCCGGAGACACAGAGACAGATATCCGGACACACACAGGGAGACACAGAGGCAGATATCCGGACACACAGAGGCAGATATCCAGACACACAGAGGCAGATATCCGGACACACACAGGCGGACACAGAGGCAGATATCCGGACACACACAGGTGGACACAGAGGCAGATATCTGGACACACAGAGGCAGATATCCGGACACACACAGGCGGACACAGAGGCAGATATCCGGACACACACAGGCGGACACAGAGGCAGATATCCGGACACACACAGGCGGACACAGAGGCAGATATCCGGACACACAGAGACAGATATCCGGACACACAGAGGTAGACACAGAGGCAGATATCCGGACACACAGAGGGAGACACAGAGGCAGATATCCGGACACACAGAGGGAGACACAGAGACAGATATCCGGACACACAGAGGGAGACACAGAGGCAGATATACGGACACACAGAGGGAGACACAGAGGCAGATATCCAAACACACAGAGGCAGATATCCGGACACACACAGGCGGACACAGAGGCAGATATCCGGACACACACAGGCGGACACAGAGGCAGATATCCGGACACACACAGGGAGACACAGATACAGATATCCGGACACACAGAGGGAGACACAGAGGCAGATATACGGACACACAGAGGGAGACACAGAGGCAGATATCCGGACACACAGAGGGAGACACAGAGACAGATATCCGGACACACAGAGGGAGACACAGAGGCAGATATCCAAACACACAGAGGGAGACACAGAGGCAGATATCCGGACACACACAGGCGGACACAGAGGCAGATATCCGGACACACACAGGCGGACACAGAGGCAGATATCCAGACACACACAGGCGGACACAGAGGCAGATATCCAGACACACAGAGGCAGATATCCGGACACACACAGGCGGACACAGAGGCAGATATCCAGACACACAGAGGCAGATATCCGGACACACACAGGCGGACACAGAGGCAGATATCCGGACACACAGAGGTAGACACAGAGACAGATATCCGGACACACAGAGGGAGACACAGAGGCAGATATACGGACACACAGAGGGAGACACAGAGGCAGATATCCGGACACACAGAGGGAGACACAGAGACAGATATCCGGACACACAGAGGGAGACACAGAGGCAGATATCCAAACACACAGAGGGAGACACAGAGGCAGCTATCCGGACACACACAGGCGGACACAGAGGCAGATATCCGGACACACACAGGCGGACACAGAGGCAGATATCCAGACACACAGAGGCAGATATCCGGACACACACAGGCGGACACAGAGGCAGATATCCGGACACACACAGGCGGACACAGAGGCAGATATACGGACACACAGAGGGAGACACAGAGGCAGATATCCAGACACACAGAGGCAGATATCCGGACACACACAGGCGGACACAGAGGCAGATATCCGGACACACACAGGCAGACACAGAGGCAGATATCCGGACACACACAGGCGGACACAGAGGCAGATATCTGGACACACAGAGGCAGATATCCGGACACACGCAGGCGGACACAGAGGCAGATATCCGGACACACACAGGCGGACACAGAGGCAGATATCCGGATGCACAGAGGCGGAAGAGGTCACTGGCAGGCTGCTCACCTCCACACATGATGTACTCCCTGTAGAAAGGCACCCTGAACCAGAAGGGCAGCATCAGCAGGTAGGAGGTGAGCCCCGGGAATAGCCGGGAAAAACCGGTTGCCTCGGTGCAGAAGTTCCCGAACGCTCCGGCCACCAGGATGCCGTGGGGATGGAAGCCGAACAGGTAGTTGTATTTTGGGTCCAGTTCTGCCGTCTTCACCAGCTTCGTCATGGTAGGTGGGGTGGAGGTGGGAAGCAGAAGAAAAGTGGGATCGCATTGTCCAAGGCAAACATCATTACTTCTTTCTTCACCCACCTCTCCGACGTCTGGTCTGGAGTCTCCAACACACAGCATCAAAAGCGGATGCAGAGGGCTGCAGACCTGGCCAATTCCATCACCAACACAATCCTCCACACCATCGAGGACAGCTTCAAAGTGCTGTTCCCCTGTGGTGTGCCCGCGGCCGCTCTCAGACAGTCTGGATTTGGCGGGGGATATCTCTGCGTGCAGAGCAGAGGACCTAGGAGCACTGGGTGGTGGGCAGGGCAGTAAAAGGATGGGGTAGGATCCCAGGGAAGCAGAGAGACTGGAAGGGGAAGGCAAAGCTGTTTATTCCCACTGTCCACTACCTTGTTCCGTCCCACACTGCAAGCCAGCTTTGGGGGGCAATCAGTAGGGGGGGCAATCTCTCCAACCTCTCTCAGATGTTACTGCCTAACGAGCCCACCACCCAATTACACCCACGTGACCAACAGACCTACTAACCTGTTTGTCTTTTGACTGTGGGAGGAAACCAGAGCACCCAGAGGAAAACCACGAAGTCAGGGAGAGAGCGTACAGACTCCTTACAGGCAGCAGCAGGAATTGAACTTGTGTCACTGGTGCTGTAAAGCATTATGGTGACCAATACACTAACGTGCTGTGCACCCCCCAACATGCCATACGCTACCAATGATGGAGGAGGGGATTGATACGATTCCCTGGTGCTGAAAGTGTCAATCAGTTACAAGATTTAACAAGAAACTTCAGTGGTGAGAAGGTGTGGTCCATAAGAGGATAGGAGTCACATTAGATCATTTGGTCCCTCAAGAATGTCCCGGTCTGCCTGGTGCCTCCTCTGAGGTAGCTTCCCATAGCCCTCAGTTTCCCAATTCTTTAAACTATTATTTATCGCCTGTTTCAGTACCCCGGTGATCTAAATTGTGATAATATTGTGGTTAGCACAACGCTTTGCAGAGCCACCTGCAACATCGGGCTTCGATCCCCGCGGCTGTCTCCAAGGAGTTTGTACGTTCTCTCTGTAATGGTGAAGGTTTCCTCCGGGTGCTCTGATTTCTGCCCATATTCCACAGATACGCCGTGAGGGCTATGGAGTTGTGGGCATACTATCTCAGCATCAGAAGAGTTGCAACACTTACGCCCCCCCCCCACCCCTAGCACAATCCTTGCTGATTCAATTTGACACAAAACAATGCTTTTCACAGTCACTGCATGCATTTACCCGCTGAAATTTGGGGAAAGGAGAGGGGTGGGTGGCAGTGTCCAGGATTTCGATCGGTCACCTCCACCGCCGATAACTCACCGTAATGGGGAAGTATTCGCTGAAGCATCTCCAGATGACCCAGTTTCGGACCCACGCTGACCTCCGCCCGCCGCTAGATGGCGTCTCTCGGTCCAGGTAGAGCCAGCCAGCGTAGAGCACGGCAGCGAGCCAGTAGTCGGTGAACAGGAGCAGAACAAAGGCGACGAGGCAGCACTGGGCTAAAGGCAGAAGTTAAAGCTAGTCTTCCACCTCCCTTTTGTGCCTCCCCCTGACTCTCCCATCTCCGATGAGAACAATCCCCAATTCCCCCAGCTAACCTCAACCCTAGTAAAGGCACAACACAGTGCATGTGGTCAGACAGCCTTGTCTGTATCTGCTGTCTTGACCTATCCTAAAGAAAGGGCACCAGCATACCTACTTTCTTAGAAGATTGGGGAAGAGAAAAAGAAATGTAGGAGGCATGTCTTCAAAAACTGAACAATCATCTACATATGAACAATGAAAACCGTTCTGGCTGGTTGCATCAAAGTTTGGTACAGAAACTCCTCTGTACAGGACCATAAGAGACTACAGAGAGTGGTGGGACTCAGACAGTTCCACGCTGGGTGCAGCTTCCCCCCCCATTGAGGAGATCAGCAAAGCAGCGATGTCTCAGGAAGGTGATGTGTCCAAGATCAGGGAATCTCTCCATCCAGGCCAAACCTCTACTCAGTGCTGCCACCAGGCAGGAGGTACAGAAGCCTGAAGGCCCACACCTCAAGACTCAACAACGGCTTCTCCCCACCGCCTTCAGGGTCTTGAGCTCACCTAAAAACCCTATCATTACCTCCATCTACATTTCTTTTTCTCTCCTCATCTTGCTCTAGTGACATTACGTTTGTTTTCATCGAACACCTCTGCCCACCCTTCTCTTCCTCCCATGCTCCACTCTCCTGTCCTATCAGATTCCTTCTTCTGCCTTTACCTCTTCCACCTAACACCTCCCAGCTTCTCGCTTCATCCACCACTTCCCCCACCCGCTGGCCTTTCCCTTCACCGGGTCTCACCTAACAGTCTGTGCTCCTACCCAGAAGGGTCTCGGCTATGCAGGTCATTCCCCTCCATAGATGCTGAATGACCAGCTGAGTTCCTTCAGCATTTTCTGTGTGTTGCTCTGGATTTCCAGCATCTGTGTTTCTGTTTGGGTGGCAGAGTAGAGATGAGTCTCTACCAAAGGAGGTGTGAGGCTCTCCTTCCTTCTGTTGGCCTGCAGGTCAGCCTTGGGTGAGGTGAGGCACCTGATTAGCCCCCCCCCACCCCCCCCCCCAGGATCAGGATCACATGATGGGAGCAGGTGGTGGATGGTCGTACGAGCAGCCGGTGCAGATCACAAGTCCTGGTTATGTGACCACTGACACCAGGCAGACAATCTCTAAAGAGTGTTGATAATGACTGGGGTCACCCGTCTTGTAAAGACACTGCCCAGTAGAAGGCAATGGTAAAGTATTTCTGTAGAAAAATTTGCCAAGAACAGTCATGGTCATGGAAAGGCCATGATCACCCATGTCATACGACATGGCACATAATGATGATGATGTATTTATGTTTATTTTGTCACAGGTCTTTTATATATATGTATATATTATACATTTTTTTGCATCAGCTTATGTTTGTCCTGTAATGTACTGTGCTGCAAAAAGTTAATTTTCATGGCATTTTTAAGACTATAATACCATTAAGCCATTTGGCCCATCAAGTCCGTTCTGCCACTCCATCATGGCTGAATTATCCCTCTCAACCCCATTCTCCTGCCTTCTCCCTGTAACTTTTGATGCCCGGAATAATCAGGAACCTATCAACCACTGCTTTAAGTATATCCAAAGACTTGCCCCCCACAGTCATCTGTGACAAAGAATTCCACATGTTCTCTGGCTAAAGAAATTCCTCTTTATCTCTGTTCTAAAGGGATGTACATATACTGTGGGGGTATGCCTTCTGGTTCTAGACTTCCCCTACTCTAGGAACCATTCACCCCATGTCCAACCTTTCTTAGACCATAAGGTATAGGAGCAAAATTAGGCCACTTGGCCCATCGAGTCTGCTCCGCCATTTCGTTATGGCTGATCCATTTGCCCTCTGAACCCCAATCTCCTGCTTCTTCTGGTTCAAGAAATTCCTTCTCAATTCAGTTCTAAAAGGACACCCCTCTATTCTGAGGCTGTGTGTTGTCTTAGACTCCCCCACCATGGGAAACATCCTCTCTACATCCACTCTATCGAGGCCTTTCAACATTCAATAGGCCACCCCTCATCTGAATTCCAGAGAGTACAGGCCCAGAGCCATCAAACACTCCTCATATGACAAGCCTTTTAATCCCAAAATCAATTTAATGAACCTCATTGAACCCCTTCCAATGTCAGCACATCTTTTCTTATATAAGGAGCCCAAAACTGCTCGCAACATTCTGTGTGTCTTTCAGTGTTCGATAGGTTTCAATGACTTCAGGAGGGCAAGGAGCGACTACTCCCCGCTGAACATCGACGGCTCCTCGGTAGAGATCATTAAGAGCACCAAATGTCTTGGTGTTCACCTGATGGAGAATCTCACCTGGTCCCTCAACACCAGCTCCATAGCAAAGAAAGCCCAGCAGCACCTCTACTTTCTGTGAAGGCTGAGGAAAGTCCATCCCCCACTCCCCCATCCTCATCACATTCTACAGGGGTTGTATTGAGAGCATCCTGAGCAGCTGCATCACTGCCTGGTTCAAAAATTGCACCATCTCGGATAGCAAGACCCTGCAGCGGATAGTGTGGTCAGCTGAGAAGATCATCGGGGTCTCATTTCCTGCCATCACAGACATTTACACTACACGCTGCATCCACAAAGCAAACAGTATTATGAAGGGCCCCTTGCACCCCTCACACAAACTCTTCACCCTCCTGCCGTCTGGGAAAAGGCACCGAAGCATTCGGGCTCTCACGACTAGACTATGTAACAGTTTCTTCCCCCAAGCTATCAGACTCCTCAGTACCCAGCGCCTGGCCTGACACCAACTTACTGCCCTATTGTCCTGTTTATTATTTATTGTAATGCCTGCACTGTTTTTGTGTACCTTATGCCATCCTGGGTAGGTGTGTAGTCTAGTGTAGATTTCTCTGTGTTGTTTTTTTATGTAGTTCAGTCTAGTTTTTGTACTGTGTCATGTAACACCTTGGTCCTGAAAAAACGTTGTCTCATTTTTACTGTGTACTGTACCAGCAGTTATGGTCGAAATGACAATAAAAGTGAATTGACTTGAGACACTCCTCGTCCTTTTAAATTATGGAAAGTAAAAATATATATATATATATATATATATATACCCTAGGTACAGTATGTACCTACTCCTATGACAATAAACTTGAACATTGACCCTGAATGTTCAGGGATGCAGTCTCCACCTTACAGAGGTCCAGAAAGCTGTGGGGCATAAGGCAAGAGATTCGGAAATGGATCAGGATATACAATGGTGATCCCTCATACGGTTCTATACTCCCGAGTCCTCCTTCGTCCTCTGAAAGGGCAGGGGAACTGACTGATGGCAGGATCTCTCTACCCCCTCCGGAAGGCAGGTCCACTGACCCCATCCATTACACAAGTCATCGCACTGAACTTTAGACACCATGTCGACACGAGCGTTGCGCAACCTGGAGCACTGTGGAGATTTCCTTCACCCAGATCACCACCGAAAATAATATTACTTTCTGCGTATCTCGCTGCAGGCTGGCCAGAGAGTGTGTGTGAGAGAGAGTCAGAGTGACAAAGAGATGGTGAGAGAGAGAGACAGAGAGAAAGAGAGAAAGGGAGGGGGGGAGAGTGAGAGAGAGAGAGAGAGAGAGAGACAGACAGACGGACGGACGGACAGACAGACAGACAGACAGACAGAGCCAAAGAAAGGGAGGGAGACTATGGGGAGAGGGCAAAAGAAAGACGGGTGCGGGGGTGGGATGGACTGACGAAACCCCGGAGGACTTACCCAGACCCAGGAACGAGAATATCCATTGGAAGACCCCCAGAGTCTGCAGCCTGCGTTCCAGGGGGATACGGAGAGGAGCAAACTGGATCCTCATCACGGCTGGAGTGGAGGGGCTGGATCCCGGGTGGTGGGGCTGCTTATGTAGCCTGAATCAGGACGGAACCGCCCCTTCCCCTCCCCGTGTCCGAAGACATAAGCACCTCGGATCAGTCCCAGGCACTGTCCTGAAACTGGCTCGCCGCCCGGTTCCGTTTCGACCTCCGACACCTTCCCTTTCCCACCAATCCCATGTCCAAAGCGAACCTCGGCCCTCACCGCTGGGACAAACCCCGAGCGCGCATTTAATCGATGGCATTGTCCCCTCCCAGTTTCGATCCTGGATTTAATCCCGGTAACCCTCTACTTTCTCAGAAGTCTGCATATATTCGGCATGTCACCTAAAATTTTGTCAAACTTCCACAGAAGCACAGTTGTGGGCTTCCCGGCCATTTGTTATGCCATGGGCCAATGCCAATAAGCCAGGGGCCCAGCGGACCCCGGGCTTGGGAGAGAATCCCGCCGAGTTCCATCACGGCCAGGAGCGTAAAAGTCTACGCAGAGTGGTAGATACAGCCCAGCCCCTCACAGGCAAATCCCTCCCCGCCACTGAGCACATTTACAAGGTGCGCTTCAACAGCCAACACCAAGGACCCCCAGCATCCAGACCATGCTCTCTGCCCGCTGCCGCTATCGGCAAGAAGGTACAGAAGCCCACACTGACAGGTTCAGGAACAGTTATTACCCCGAATCATCAGTTTATTGCCACGGACATGCACACCCAGGGTATAAATACATGAAGATCAGTTCCGTTGAAACAGCTGTACGTTACATCTCACGCGTAAATTGCATAATGAGCATAAATTGAAAACAAAGGAACGTCCATCTATAATTTTCTGTCAGAATCACCTTTTGTTCAGATATTCCCGTATACATACGATCAGACTATGGATATAACCTAACCTTATGTATAGACTTACTGCCTGTTACGCCGCTGGCGTTTAAGACAGCAATGAAGGTCGTCAAAATCCGTCTGTCCTTGGCCGCACACAGATGTAGGAGGATAGTTCATTGCTGTTGATGTGACAGTAGCCTCCAACCTCATGGCATAATGTCGATTTCTGAAACTTCTGATAAATGTACCTTCACCCCCCCCCCCCCTTCACCATTCCTCATTCCCATTTCCCTCTCTCACCTTATCTCCTTACTTGCCCATCACCTCCCTCTGGTGCTCCTCCCCTTCCCTTTCTCCCATGGTCTTCTGTCCTCTTCTAGCAGATTCCATCTTCTCCAGACCTTTATCAATTCCACCAATCAACTTCCCAGCTCTTTCGTTCAGCCCTCCCCCTCTCTCAGTTTCACCAATCGCCTACCACCTTGTAATTCTTCCTCTCCTCCCACACCTTACTCTGACTTCTCCTCTTTCCTCCCAGCCCTGAAGAAAGGTCTCTGCCTGAAACTGTTTACTCTTTACTGAAGATGCTGCCTGACCTGCTGAGCTCCTGCAGCATTTTGTGTGTGTTGCCCTGGATTTCCAGCTTCTGTGGATTTTCCCGTCTGTAACAGTTTTGTTCAGCCTGCCCTGAGCTGAACCTCCGAACCTGGAGGACCGGTAGACCACTCGTGGTCTGGCCTCTACCCTGTGACCTGTTCGGCATGGGTGACCCTACCAAGAGCCAAAGCCAGCTTGGCTCTCTGGTACATTCAGGCAACAAATCTCCAAACTCTCCGGCAAGGCTGTGGCTGTCTGAGGGGATATGTACTGCATAAACGACCTGACTCAGTTAGTTCTACTGTGTTTGATGGGATTGCTTTTACAGTTATGTGTTTTTATTGTATTCTTTATGCTGCATTGTTTCCAGAGTAACAATCACTTCATTGAACACAGAACAGTACAGCACAGGAACAGGCCATTCAGCCCACAATGTTGTGCCAAACCAGCTAAAAAAGTAAATCAAAAAGCCCCAAAAACTAATTCCTCCTACCTGCACAATGTCCAAATGTCTCCATCTTCCTCATATTCATGTGCCTAACTAAATGCCTCATAAAAGCTCCTAATGTCTTTGCCTCTGCCACCATTACCAGGCAGAGCATTCCAGACATCCACTGTCTCTGAGTAAAAACTTACCCCTCATATCCCCTTTGAGCCTTCAATGGATGCCGTCTGGTATTATGCATTTGGAAAAAGATACTCCCCGTCCACTCTATCTGTTCTTCTAATAATCTCGTAAACCTATATCAGATCTCTCCTTCAGCCTCCACCACTCCAGAGAAAACAGCCCAAGTGTATCCAGCCTCTCATGACAGCACAGGCCCTCTAAACCAGGCAGCATCCTGGTACACCTCTTCAGCACCCTCTCCAAAAACATTATCCTTCCTATAGCAGGGTGACCAGAACTGTACGCAGTACTCCAGAGGTGGTCGAACTGGAGTTATATAAAGTTGCAATATAACCGCTTGACTTTTGAACTCAATGCCTCGACTAATAAAAGCAAACATTCCATAAACCTTCTTACCCACCCTATTGTGTTCTGATTTACACTTATGTACTGAAGAATGACAATAAGCAATCTTAAATCTTGAATAAATTGTACATAACATGCCAAAATAAACTTAACAACATTGGAGCAAGTTGAGGGAAAAGTATTCTGAGATTGTGTTCGGGTTTTTCAGGTGAGTTCAAAACCCTGATGATTATGTGGGAGAAGCCGCTGTTGAACCATGAGGTGTGAGTCCTCAGGTTCCTGTATCTCCTACCTGGTGGTAGCATTCAGTAGATGGCATGGCCTGGATGATGGGGTTCCTGATGATGGATGTCAGCTTCCTAAGACATCGCCTCTTGTAGGTGTCCGCAATAGGTGGTGGAGGCTTTACTTGTGATGGAATGGGCCAAGTCCCACCACTCTCTGTAGCCTCCTGTTTTCCTGTGCATTGGAGTTCCTGTACCAGGCTGTGATGTAACCAATCAGAATGCTTTCTACTGTACATCTGTAGACATTTGTCAGTCTTCGATGACATCCCAACCTCCTTAAACTTCTAACAGAGACGCTGGCACTCCTTCATTGGGATAGGTGCCCTCTCTACAGGAGGGTCAAAACAGCAGATGTTTGACCACAGGTGGTATCCTGCACTGTGTTGTCGCCTTGCTAGAATCCCAGAGATGAAGTTAGACAGGAGAATTGGGGATTTTTTTCCAGAGATAAGAGAATCGGGGTGTGGGGAGGCATGACAGGGAGGCGGGAGACGTGCTCTAACTCCTGACGTTAGCCCAGCGCTGTCTGGTCACCTTTGTAATGCTCCTGTTCACTGACTACTGGCTCGTCGCAGAACTCTACGCTGGCCGGCTCTACCTGGACCGAGAGATGTTGTCCAGCGGCAGGCGGGGGTCAGCGTGGGTCTGCAATTGGGCCGTCTGGAGATACTTCCACAATGACTTCCCCATCACAGAGAATATCCTGTGGTGGAGGTGACTGTCAGGAATTCCTACCATCACCGCCCTCCCACCTTCTCCCAAATTTCAGCAGGTAAACAAATGCACAGGAAAGCTTCATTTTGCATCACATCAGATCAGCGAGGATTGTGGTGGGGGCAGCCCACAAGTGTCACCATGCTTCCAATGCCAAGATGGGATGCCCACAACTCCATAACTCTCAATGTGTGTCTATGGAATGTGCATGGATATAGGAACACTGGGAAGAAACCCACGTGGTCACCGGGAGAACGTATAAACTCCTTACAGAAAGAAAGCCTGATGTTACAGCCGGTGCTGTAAAGCGTTGTGCCAACTGCTACCCAACCTGGATCACTGGGCATAATTAAACAGGAGATATATAGATATCTGGAGATACTTTCCAGATTACTTCCCCCGTTACAGTGCGTTCTTCCCTGCAGGAGGGACCGATCAAAATTCAACCCCACACCTCTCCTTTCCCCAAATCCCAGTGGGTAAATGCATGGAATAGCCCCAAGGGAAGGCCCTGCAGCCCAACTGATCCATTCGTGCTCCTCTCCAGCTCTCCTTTCCGTTCCCATCTCCCTCACCAACACACTTGTCTGGTCTCTCCCTAAATGCATCAGTACTCCCTCGCTAGTAGGAGTCACAGGTCCAGCTGGTCCATGCAGACCAAGTTAGTCCCATTTACCCATGCCCCTCTAAACCTTTCCTATCCAAGTACCCCTGTTATGTGTTGTTAATGTATCAATCTCAACCACTGACTCTGGCAGCTCACTCCATGTACGGATCACGTTCTGAGTGAAAATGCTGCCCCTCGTGTTCCTAATCTGTTTCCCTCCTCTCACATTAAAGCTGTGCCCTCTAGTTCTTCATTCCCAACAGTTTAACTGACCATTGTTAATTGCTCAAGTGTGTGGGTGAGGGGGAGAATCAGGAGCTTGATGGGAACATGGAGAAAAGTAAAATGGGATTGGTTTAAGTGGGTAGTTGATCATAGGCGGCGGTTAGTCATCATAAACTTTAACAAAACATACACAGCAGCGTATCCTGACTGGTTAAATCACAGCCTGGTATGGGAACACCAATGCCCAAGAATGGAAAAGTCTACAGAAAGTGATGGATACAGTCCAGTCCACCACTGACACACTTACTGCCACAGGAAAGCAGCATCCGTCAGCAAGAACCCCCACCAACCAGGCCATGCTCTACTCATTGCTACCATCAGAAATATGGTACAGGGGCCTTAGGTCCCACACCATCGGGTTCATGAACAGGAACCCTACAACCATCAGGCTGCTGACCCAACATGGCTAACGAGCACAAGGAAATCTGCTGAAAGACGATGGAAATCCAAGAACCACACAGGAAAACGCTGGAGGAACTCAGCAGGCTAGGCAGCATCTATGGAAATGAATACAACTGACGTTTTGGGCCGAGATCCTTCATCATTCTTGATGAAGGGTCTTGCCCCAAAATATCAGCTGTTCACTCTTTTCCATAGACGCTGCCCCAGCCTGCTGAGTTCCTCCAGCTTTTTGCAAGTACAGCATGGATAACTTCACTCACCTCAACTCTGAACTGATTCCTCAACCAATGGACTCGCCTTCAAGCACTCTACAGCTCATGTTCTCAATATTATTTATTTATCTGTCACCGTTTGTTGGTTTATTTATTTATTATTTGCAGTTTGTCTTCTTTTGCACATTGTTTCCTTTGTCCATCTATTTATGTGCAGTTTTCATTAATTCCATTATATTGCTTTGTGTCTACTGTGAATGCCAGCAAGGAAATGAATCTCAGTATAGTACATGGTGACATATATGTACTTTGATAATGAATTACTTTGAACTTCAAAGGTCCCGTTTCCATGCTGTAGCTCGCTATGGCCCCCTCTAGTGGCAATTCACAGCAATGGACTGACCACCCATTAAAACCCAGGGAGATTTGGTCTTGCTGAAGGGTTTCAGCCCAAAACACCAACTCTACTTTTTTCCATCAATGCTGCCTGGCCTGAGTTCCTCCAGCATTCTGTGTGTATTACTCAGATTTAAGATGATCTTTATTTGTCACATCTACATTGAAATGTACATGAACCGAATCCATGCTGAGCATGGTACTCATCGACATCAGTTCTATTTACCAGCGTTTGGTCTGAGTACTTCTCTGCCTTGCTACTTGTGCTTCTCCAGATACTTTGGGCCCCTTATCTAAGAAAGGATGAGCTGACATTGCAGAAGATTCAAAGGAGGTTCATGAAAATGATTCCGGGATTGAAAGGCTCATCATATGAGGAGCATTTGATGGTTCTAGAATTCAGAAGAATGAGAAGGGATCTCATTGAAACCTATTGAATGTTGAAAATAGAGTGGATGTGGAGAGGATGTTTCCTATTGTAGGGCTGTCTAAGACCAGGGGACACAGCCTCAGATCAGGGACAACCATTTAGAAAGGAGGTGAGGAGGAATTTCTTTAGCCAGAGAGTGGTGAATCTGTGTGGGTACAGGGAAGCTATGGAGGCCAGGTCACTGGGGTCATTTGTCAGGGAAATGGCCCAATTAGGAATTGAACTTAGGAGTTGAAAATCCAGCATTCTACCAGTGAGGATTGTGAGTGAACACAACAGCAGACGAGAGTTGATGTGCAGATTCAAAAGCAACTTTTACTTTCTTTTAGCCAAGATGGTCAATTATAGGCATGGAGAAAGCCAGGCAACCAGTCCAACTCAAAAGAGCAATAATTGAAACACAAATCCAGTAATCCAAGATCTTGATGCACAAATAAAGTCCCAAAATGACAGGGCAGCAAGTAGACATCAACAAAACACAGAAAATATTAACACTCACGCCCTTACAAGATCACTCTTTAAGACTGAACAAAATAAGGTACAGGGTTCAAACACATTAACTTTAATTGGGAATTTCTGTAGTTAATGATCAATACAAGAGAGTCCAATAAGTTCTTAAAAAAAATACTCTTAGGGAACTATGTCTGCCCCTGCTAGCCAACCCCAGAATAGACCACAGTCCTAACAATATTTAAGGCAGAGGTTGACAGCAAACATGAAATATTATGGGGGGAAGGTTGAGAGGGAAATGGATCAGCCATAATGAAATGACAGAGCAGACATAATATGCCAAATGGCCTAATTCTGCTCCTTTATCTTATAGATTTATGGTTTTAAGTGTTGTGAGATACTCTGTCTTCAGTATGCTGACAGGGCTTGTGTTCCAGATCTGAAAAAGTCCACGTGTAAGCCGCATACACAAAATGTTGGAGCAATTTGGCCCAGCACACACAAAGTGCTGTAGGAACTTGGCAGGCCAGGCAGCATCAATGGAAAAAAGTACAGGAAAGTACAGTCGACACTTCCACCCTTGTCATTTTATTTTGCTTGCTTTGGTTACATAAGTTATGCATAATTTACACCCATTTAAGTTTGTGTTAACTTATGTTTTAATGTACTGTGCTGTTGCTGCTATTAGAACGTAATCTTCATAACATTTGTACTCAACATGGATGCCGAGAGAGAGTGAGAGAGTGAGTCTGTGGGAGGGAGGGGAGAGGGGGCAGGGGGGGAGAGGGAGAGAGAGATGTGTGTATTTGATGTAGTATTTAAGTAATTCTATATATATATTGTTTGTTTAAGCATTCTCATTCATTTAAATAATTGATTGCAGGTTATATGTACAGATACTCAAATTGCAGACAACATCACTCTACCATGTGATATGTGCATGCCTCGCTTAAAGTAAACTCAAGGTTAGACTCACAGTTTGGACTCCTGGGTCTTCTTTTGAATTAATTTAATGTTTTGAAGTTACAAAACATAACAGGATAGAAGGAGAGGGAGAAAGAAAGAGACAGACAGAGGGAGAGAGGTAGAGAGAGCAGGAGAAAGGTAAGAGAGACATTAGAGACACTGGAAGATAAAAGTAAATGGATGAGCAAGAAAAATAATGGAAATGAGGAGTGAGGAGAAGGTGGAGCAGCGGAGGGGACATCCACTCTAAGGTAGTTTGAGTGATTCAGTCTCTGGTTAGATGTAGTAAATTTGGAGATGGATTCTTTGTCAGAAGTCTTGTTTCCATGGGAGTAGGGTACCATCTTCTGGAGTCATTACAAACCAATACCCTTGAAATGTAGAAGTAGGACAGTAGGGGAAGGGGTAAGCCCACTGCTGGGACCATGAAGACATATCAGGTTGCTCGAATCAACGACAGTGTGCTAAATTCTACATGGGCATCTCTCTGGTTCTGAACATTACTGAACGTTGTCCTGTAAAGAGAAAAAGCATACGGTGAGAAACAAGTCAGCAGGTATAATGACAGCATAACTCCATATAGAGGTGATCTGCTGTATTCTCCACTCCTCCCCTCTATCATTGGGCCGAAGATGCAAAAGCACAAACCACCAGGCTCGAGGAGAGCTTTTGTCCCCACTGTCTGTCTTGGACAGACTTCTTGTATGATGAAGATAGATTCTTCATCTCACAATCTACCTCATTACTCCTTGCACCTTATTGACCACCTACACTGCACTTTCTCTGTAACTGTAACACTTTATTCTGAAATTTCTTATTTACTTTCCATTGTACGACCCAATCTAGCGATATTCGGAATAATTTGTACAGACATGCTGTTTGTAAAGCAAAGTTTATCACTGTATCAATACAGGTGCCAATAACACTGGACAACAAATTTTTTCACAAGTTTGGCTTTCTCAGAATTAGTTTGTGTTTACAATAAGCTGCTTTAAACTGAAGTCAGATAAAAGTTCAGCCGACTTGTATCACATAGGAATTTGGAGAAACAAGCAATAGTTCAACTAATCTGAAAATGTTTTTTTTGTGATTTTCATTTGTACTCAGTGTCTGAGGCTTCTCACTTAAGTGTCGAACAATAATCAGCCAGCATTGGTGGATTCCATTTGTCCCAATACTGTTTCTCTATGACTCCAGACAGTGCCAACATAAATGGGAATGCAGAAAATGAATCTTTAGTGACATGTTGCACTTTATGGTTTTGTATGCTTGAAGCATGTTGTCAACCAACTGCACATTGTTTGGTGCTCTGTAGTTGCCAAGAAAATTTTCTACAACATATTTGAATATCTTCCATTCGATTTTGTCTGTCATTGATTACCTGTTTGATTTATGGAGCAACAAAAATCCCTTCCTTAATCTTGGCATCAGCTATTCTGGGAAACAGCAGTCTCAAATATCAAAATCCTTCATAGAAATTTATAGCCTTTCTAGAATCTGTCCCGTCATGCAGCATCTGCTCTGCCTAAGCATTCCCAGGCACGTCTGGACAAGATAGAAAACTTCTCCGCTTAAATTGTGCACAACATTTTAATTAACTTGAATTATGAATTGAACTAACAAATATAGGCAATTTCAAAAACATGGTGCGTGATAGAGAAATTTCATAGTGATTTTCATGATCAACGGGCCAAAATCCACAAGATACACCTCAAAGTATTCGGGAAGCAAAATCTTTCTGGTTCACTGTGAAAAAAAAACATTCAACTCTCTCAAGATTCTACCCCTTACCCACCTCTGTCAGGTGATTTACAATAACCAGTTAACCCAGCGGCACCACAGGTCTTCAGAACGGTGGGAATCAGACAGTTCCACCCTGAGTAAAGCTCTCCTACCATCAAAGATCTCTTCAAGTGGTGATGTCCCAGGAAGGAGATGTCCAACATCAGGGACCCTCATCATCCGGGCCATGCCCTTGTCCCAGTGCTGCCTTCAGGGAGGAGCAACAGGAGTCTGAAGACCCACACCTGAAGGTTCAAGGACAGCATCTCCCCCACCCATCAGCTCCCTGAGTCCACCTGCAAAACCCTAATTCCACCCCAGGCTAGATATCCTCAACTTGCACTGATGTCGTTAATCTTAATTTTTAAAATTTTGTCATGTCAATTCGTGTAACTTACTCTGCTGTTCCTGTGAAAAGCTGATTTTCATGGCATTTCTAGTGTGCCTGTGACAATAAACTCAAACTTGTTCTCAGTAGCTTGTGCTAGACCTGAATCTACACACAGTGGCCACTTTGTTAGGGAAATCTATACACCTGCTTGTTAATGAAAATACCTAATCAGCCAATCATGTGGCAACAACTCAATGTATGAAAGCATGCAGACATGGTCAAGAGGTTCAGTTGTTCAGATCAAACATCAGAATGGGGAAGAAATGTGATTTAATTGGCTTTGTTCATGGAGCGATTGTTGGTGTCTGATAGGGTGGTTTGGGTATCTCAGAAACTGCTGATCTCCTGGGATTTCCACACACAACAGTCTAAAGTTTACAAAGATACAAAAAAAAACATCCAGTGAGTGACAGTTCTGCGGGTGAAAACACCTTGTAATGAGAGAGATCAGTAGAGAATGACCAGACTGGTTCAAACTGACAGGAAGGCGTCAGCAGTTATTATTCTATTATGGATTTATCCGGTATGCATTCAAGAAAATGAATCCTAGAGTTGTTAATGGTGCATTTTGAACTTTGAACAACCTTAACCCTACCTCAGAATGGAGCATAACAGATCACCGTGGACTTGTCCCCTATTGAGTCCTTCTTTTCCCAATAAGGTCTTGTTTTTGAACCCTTTCTTCATCTCTCTCTTTTCTATCCTGTAAGACTTATGCTCTGTGTATCATCTGTATTACCATTCCTGTGACGCTGCTGCAAATAAGATTTCCACTGTACCTGTATCTTGGTGTACTTAGAGCACTACAGCACAAAAAACAGACTTCTTGACCCGTCGAGTCTGTGCCCAACTATTAGTCCCATACCCCTCCTAACCATCTACTTATCCAAACATTTCTTAAGTGGTGAAATCAAATCCACATCCACCTTCCACACTCACATCCCCTTCTGAGTGGAAGAGTTCCCCTCAGGTTTGCCTTAAGAATTTCACCTTTTACCTTTAACCTATGACCTCTTGTTCCAATCCCAAACAGCCTCAGTAGAAAAAGCCTATTTGCACGTACCCTATCTATACCCTTCATATTTTGGTATATCTCTATCAAAACTCCCCACATTTTCCTACACTCCAAGGAATAAAGTCCTAACCTTTTTAACCTTTCCTTGTAAATCAGGTCCTCAAGTCCCAGCAACATCCTTGGTAAATTTTCTCTGTACTCCTTTAATCTTACTGATATCTTTCCTGTAGGTAGATGATCAAAACTGCACACAATACTCCAAGTTTGGCCTCACCAACATCTTATACAACTTCAACATAACACTCCAACTCTTGTACTCAGTACTTTGATTTATGAAGACCGATCTACCCAGACCTCTCTTTATGAACCTATCTAACTGTGATGGAATTATGGATTTGTATTCGCAGATCCCTCTCCTCTGCTCTAACCCACTCAGTGGCTTACCATTCACTGTGAAAGTGTGCACGTGATGATAATATCAACTTACCCCTTTCCTGTTTTTCCTGCAGTCTCCACAGAACACTCCAATGACTGCGTTAACGGTCTGAAAGCCACATAATACCAGCTCGATCACACTGGCCGCAAGTAAAATGGAGAAGAGGACCACGTTCCACATCACGATATTGTCGGGCTTACTACAGATTTTCCACAGAGTCTGATTCATCAGGTAGTTAGTCCTGTTGGGAAAATAATTGCTTTCCACATTAACACGCACAAGATGCTAGAGTAATTCAGTGGGTCAAGCAGCACCAATAGAGAGTTGACATTATGAGCCGAATCCTTTCATTGGGGCGGGAAAGGAAGTGAGTAGAAGCCAGAATAAGAAGGTGAGGAGGGAAGGTGGGTGGGTGGGGGAGAGAGGAATGAAATGAGAAGCTGAGAGGTGAAAGGTGGAAGAGGAAGGAGGAATCTGATAGGAGAGAACAGTGGTGCATGGCAAAAAGGGAAAGAGGATGAGTACCAGAGGTGAGGAGAAGAGGTAAGAGGGGAGCCAGAATGGGGAAAGGAAAGGGTGAGATGGGGGGGAGAGAGAAGAAATTCCCAGAAGTTAGAGAAATTGTTGTTCATCCCGTCAGGTTGGAGGACACTCAAACAGAATGTGAGGTGTTGCTTCTCCAGCCTGAGGGTGGCCTCATTGCAGCAATAGAGGACTGACATTTCTGAATGGGAATGAGGAGCAGAATTAAAATGGCTGTCCACCGGAAAATCCTCCCAGTCGCTGACGAAGCAAACGTGCTTGACAAAGTGGTCGCCCAGTCTATGTCTGGTCTCATTGACGTAGAGGAAGCCACACGTAGTCTCATTTTGTGTGTGTCAGTCTGGATTTCCAGCATCTGCAGAATCTCTTCTCCCTATGCTTTTCACTTTTTTGCCATAGCATTGAGAGAAATTTGTACCACTTTTCCACCTTCCTTTCCTCACCCCCTCTCTCCCTGCAACACCAGTCCCAGGGTACAGGCCACCATCCATGCTTGACTCACCAACTCTATGTGTGCCACCCCATCTGCGATGTAGAGAAGTGGTAAACGGTGATCAGAAACGTAATCTGTAGATGTTAGAAATCCTGTGCTGTGCTCTCTTGTTCAGGAGAGGAACGTAGGCATGTAAATACACACACACACACACACGCAATGCTGGAGGAACTCAGCTGGCCAGGCAGCATCCGTGGAAAAGAGTAAAGAGTTGGTGTTTCAGGCTGAGACCCTTCATCAGGGACTGCAAAGAAAGAGCAGGTCAGAGTAAGAAGGCAGGGTCAGGAGAGTGAAACCCCTTTTTATTGGGCATCTCTAAAGATGTGGTTTATCAGCCACCGGACTCAGCGGTGTCAAGAAAGCCACCTTCCCCAGGCTCCGTACGTCTAGGGTTGGTATGTCTTGGGTCCCTCCAAACCCGGGAAGTTGGGATGTCTCTCCCACCCGAACCCCGATCTGTGTGAATACTGTGTAATTACTGCCCCATGCAATCGCCCGTCATCAAGAAAGAACATACCGTACACTGCATACAATTATAAAGGAAGTATATTTACAAATTTCAACAGCTAGTAGGAAAAGAAAAGGAAAAAAATTAAAAGGGCCTATTACAGTTAACCCCAGTCCAAATGTGCACACAAGCTGGAGCTCATCTCAAAGTTGTCTTTAACTCATGCTCTGCACCCACGATCTGCCTGAAAGTCCACACCATCTTCCAAATGTCACTCAAAATCCATCCTGAACATTCAGGCACCCCCATGGGAGTATTGGTTCTTTCTCCTTGAAGCCATTCATCTGCACAAAGTACCTTGTGCAACAGGGACAGCATCCTCAGTCATCTTCCCTCCTGTCATTTCCCAGCTCCCACCAAAAAGACCTCGAACCACACCAGTGTCCGTCACAAAAACCTCTCCGCCCAGGATTCTCCCAATTCCACCATCCTGACTGGACGACACTACATTCCTAAGCATGAACATCACGACCCCTTATCTTTAGCTCAAACCCAAACATGAGGAAAGCAGAAAAGATTGCTCTTACAGACCTGCTAAAATGAAATAGGCAGTGCATAGCAGTAAAAATCTTAGCCAGGGCATCACAAGAGGAAGAAGTACAAGGTGGTAGGTGATAGGTGAAACCAGGAGAGGTGGAGGAGGTGAAATCAAGAGCTGGGACGTTGATTGGCGAAAGGGATAAAGGGCTGAAGAAGGCGGAATCTGACAGGAGATGACAGAAGACCATGGGAGGAAAGGAAAGAAGGAGGAGCAACAGTGGGAGATGATGGGCAGGCAAGGAGATAAGGTGAGAGACGGAGACAGGGATGGGGAATGGTGAAGTGGGGAGGCGGGCAATCAATGTTCATGCCATCAGGTTGGAGGCTACCCAGACGGAATACAAGGTGTTGCTCCTCTAACCTGAGGGTGGCCTGGTTGCAGCAGTAGAGGCGGCCATGGACTGATGTGCCGTGCTGCTTGGCAATGATCAGGCATCAGCAGATCGTTCTGATTCCGCCACTCCTTACAACTCACCTGGTTCTGACTCCTAAACATCCTTAAAATTCACCAGATTTACTTCAGCAAAACCAAAGAGTCAATGAACTACTGGAGGGCGTTGCCAGGGGTCCATGAACCAGATCTCATTATGTGGATCAGAGGTGGAAAGGGTCAGTAACTTTAAATTCCTTAACGTTCTCATATCAGAGGATCTGTCCTGAAACTAGCTTTTCAGTACCATCGCGAAGAAGCCACGGCCGCACCTCTGTTTTTTAGAAGTTAGCACAGATTTGGCACATCATCCAAAATGTTGACAAACCTCTACAGATGTACTGTGCTGGGTATCCTGAGTCGTTGCATCGCAGCCTGGTATGGAAACACCAGTGCCCAGGAATGGAAAAGTCTGCCGAAAGTGGTGGATGCGCCCAGTCCATCACAGGCAAAGCCTTCCCAACTATTGAGTACGTTGACAAGGAACACTGCTACAAGAAAGCAGCATCCATCATCAAGGACCCCTGCCAAACCGGCCATGCTCTCTTCTCACTGAGCCTCCAGGGAGGCACAGGAGACTGGGGAACACTTACGCTCCT
Source organism: Hypanus sabinus (assembly GCF_030144855.1). Classification (NCBI taxonomy): domain Eukaryota; kingdom Metazoa; phylum Chordata; class Chondrichthyes; order Myliobatiformes; family Dasyatidae; genus Hypanus; species Hypanus sabinus. The sequence goes on along the minus strand of NC_082712.1, from coordinate 89,601,819 downwards.
ACAACCATCAGGCTCCTGAACCAGCGTGGATAACTTCACTCACCTCAACTCGGAGCTGGTTCCACACTCGGTTTCAAGGACTCAAAAATTCATATTTTCTGTATTATTTTTTAAGATTGTGTGCACAGCTCACCTTATTTCACACATTGGTCCTGGTATAGTATTTATTTATTTTCTTGCAAAGTGATCTCTCTCCCTTTTGTGTTGTAAATTTTTTGGCTTACTTTTTGGTTGTCATTTGCACAATTTTTTTGCATGTTGAGGGCTGATGATGATTGATGATTGATGGGTTTGGTTGTTTCATGACTGTCCGTGGGGAAGACGCATCTCAGGGTTGCACACGTACTTTGGTAATAAACGTACTTTGGATCTGATCTGCTGGTCTGGCAGCAGGCATGACAAGTTATCAGAGTTTAACTACTTAGATAGAGGGAAGACTCTAGATCGATGGATGGATGCCTTGGTCTGAGTTTCTGAGGACAAAGAGCAATGGAAGTCCCCAGTGGTATTGGAAATTAGGTCTGCCACAGCCCAATAAATGTTTGATTTTTGTTGAAATGTTACAGGGGGAAATGGGAGGAATGGGATGGACAGGATAGGTCCGAGAACCAGCATAGAGGCTTTGTGCTCATCACCTCCTTGCTCGCTGTTAAGGTAAGTGGAGATGTACGTACCCATTCAGAAAGTCCTGGAAGGGGTATTCCCATTTCCCGGACTCGGCAAGACACAATGGGCCATTCCCCAGTGCTGTTCCAGACACAACCAGGCAGTAGAGGGAGCCCAGCACCCCGAAGGCGGAAGAGAACACAGATCGCAGCATCTGTAAGGAACAAAAGCATTCTCAGTGCCACTGGCCCGGGGTCGCCACACATACGATGCTCTACAGTTCTCTGTTCTGTGTCCTAGTTCAGCAAGAAGGCAAGAAGAGTAAGATAACACAAAACACTGGAGGAACTCAGCAGGTCAGGCAGCACTTATGGAGCAGAATAAACAGTCGACATATTGGGTCAAAACCCTTCCTCAGGATACCATTTTGGTCAAAGAACTTTCAGCTGAGATACTAACTATATAATTCCCTCCATAGATGCTGCCTGGCCCGTTGTGTTCCTCGAGAATTTTGTGTTTGTTGCTCAAACTTTCCAGCATCTGCCAGATCTCTAGACTCTGAAGAACAGCACATTAGGGATCATTCTGGTGGTATGATATTGTCGATAACTTATTCATGGATGAGCTAAATGAGAACCAGGATTCAGAAGATAGACACCTGTACACAATTTGACCTGCGGTGTGGAGATGACCAGGAGTCTACCAAAGGAGGTGTGAGGTGTTCATTCCTCCACTAGCCTGCAGGTCACCCTTGGGCAAGGTATAGCACCTGCATAGCCCCCCCCCCCACCCCACCATTCAGGGTCACATGAATCCATGGGGTCAGGTGGTGGATGGTCGTATGAGCAGCCGGTGCAGATCACAAGTCCTGGTTATGTGACCACTGACACCGGGCAGACAATCTCTGAAAAGTATTGATAATGTCTGCGGTCACCCGTCTTGTAAAGACACTGCCCAGGAGAAGGCAACGGCAAACCACTTCTGTAGAAAAATTTGCAGATAGCTGGGGGGGGGGGGGTGGGGCAAAGGGTGAGCTGGCTGGGGGTGGGTGAAAGGGGGTGTGGGGTGAAGGGAGAACAGGGGTGTGAAGCAAAGGGAAAACTATGGGTGGGGCAAAGGGAGAACAGGGGGTGTGAAGGGAGAATGAGGGTGGGGTGAAAGGGGATTGGGGGTGTGAGGCGAAGGAAGAAAGGGGGTGGGGCAAAGGGAGAAGAGGGTTGGGGTGGGAGGAGAACAGGGGTGGTTCAAGGGAGAAGAGGGGTGGGTCAAGGGGAGAACGTTGAGGGTGAGGGGAGAAGAGGGTTGGGGGCGAGGGGAGAATGGGGGTGGGGCAAAGGGAGAACAGGGGAGTGAAGAGATAGCGAGGGGGTGAAGGGAGAGCGAGGGTGTGAAGAGAGAGCGAAGGTGCAAAGGGAGAGTTGGGGGGGTGCAAAGGAAGAGTGAGGGCTGCATCATAGTCTGGTATGGAAACACCAATGCTCTTGAACAGAAAATCCTGGAAAAAGTTATGGGTGCGGCCCAGCACATCACAGGTAAAGTCTTCCCACTATCGGCCATGAAACAAATTTGCTGGAAAGCAGCACCCATCATCAGGGACCCCCCACCACCCAGGACATTCTCTCTTCTTGCTTCTACACTCAGGAAGGAGGTACAGGAGCATCAGGACCCGCACCACCAGGTTCAGGAACAGGTACCACCTCGCAGCCATGAGGCTCATGAGGCAAAAGGGATAACTACATACAGCTTCATTCACCCCATGAGTGAAGTGTTCCCACAATCAAGGCATCAGTTTCAAGGACTCTCCATCTCATGTTCTCAATATTTATTTCCTTCTTTTACTACTTTCACAGTTTGTTGTCTTCAGCATTCTGGTTGAACGCCCTCGTTGAGCAGACTTCATTGATTCTGTTAAGGTTATTATCTTATAGATTTATTGAGTATGCCCACAAGAAAGTGAATCTCAGGGTTGTATACGGGGACATATATGTACTTTGATGATAAATTTACTTAGAACTTTGAGACCCTTCATCAATACTTCTGAATCGTTGACTCTTTATTCTTTTCTACAGACTCTGCCTGATCTGCTGAGTTTCTCTGGATTTCTAGCATCTGCAGAATCTCTTGTCTTTATGATTTTCTCTCTCCTGGAGGTTTGCTGAGCAAAATTACTTTCCTGTTTCCCAATGGCTCCGTTTAATGAGTGACAACAGGCAGGGCTGTGGAATCTGACAGATCCGAAGGGGAAGTGCCACGATGACTGCCAGATGTAAATGAGAGCAATATCAGAGATGGGCTGGGAACAAGGAGCGATATCTCCGAATGATTACTCAACAACAGTAAACGACTGAGCAAGTAAAGGTCAAACATTGGTAAATTATCCATAGCACGATCGATAGCATTAACATAGTCCAAAACAGGCAGCAGTGTGAGTAGATGGAAGGCTGGTCTGCTCCTGGATACATTGAGAAGGTTGGCACTTAACTGTTCACAATCACTCCAGGCTCATTCCTTCGGCTAATCTGAAGCCAAACATCTATAGGCTTGAGTCCAAGTCTGCTGAAGTCTGGAGGACTGTGCGTGTGCGTGGGTGGGAGGAAGGAACTCACTTACCAACTGCCCATTATGCCATCCTCTCCATGGATGCTGCTTGACCTGCTGAGTTCCTCCAGCTTTTCTTTGTGTCGCTCCAAACATTCATCATCCTTTCCCTAATGAGACGCCTCACCTTTTTACAGGTCCTTTTACCTAAGACGTGCCTCCAAAAGGACCACAAACTTGTCCTTGTTTAGAGGATTGTGTGCCTCAATGACCCAGAGAGCTAGGTTGGCTGGTGTCAGAACTTTATGCTTTGGGGTCACCCATGCCGAACAGGTCAAAGGGTAGAGGACAGACCAAGAGCGGTCCACTGGTCCTCCAGGTTCAGGGATTCAGTTCAGGACTAACATCCCTGACTGGTCAAAAAAAATTGTTACAGAAACAACAATGAAGAATCCTTCTACATCTGAGTATCCACCCGGGACCTGCATGACTGACAGCAGTGTAAACCGAGAGGAAGCTCTTGGCATGACGAAGGAAGCCTTGAACACTGTCAAGACCAACACCTTTTCAATATTGAATCCTGGTCTTCCTCACATGCACGCTGCAGTTTCCTAGCATGCCACTCACCCATGCTGGGGCCTACACACTCAGGGTGGGGAGATAGTTTACTGCCGATTCTGGAGTCGAAGAAACTCAAAGTAAAAGTGACGCTTTTGATTTTAGATTGTAGCATCGAAACAGTGAGCTTTTACTCTCCCCTCTCATCGTGGAAGTGGGGTGTTACCTCTCTGCACTGTTAGAGAGAGATCTGTAGGATGTCGAAGTGCTGTGTTTGGACTGTAGGCTTTGATGAACTCTAGATCATCTCTTTGGAGGCCTTGCTATTGCTTATACAGTGAGCGGTGACGGGCTGATGCTCCCTGGGAAAGGGGAGGGGGGGTTGATGCTTTGCTGCTGATTGTGCAAGGAGGGAAGGGGACTTTGGGGATCTAACAAGTTTTGTCATTCATTCTTTGGGGTTTTTCTTCTGTTTCGAGGATGTCTGCAGGGAGTAAGAACTTCAGGTTGTATATTGTCTACATTCTCCAATATTAAATGGAACCATGGAACTAATTAAGCTAATGCATTCTGCTGCACATGGTCCATGTCCCTCCATTCACTATACAGTCATGTTCCTGTCTAACAACCTTCCAAACATCTCTATCCTGCTTGCTACCACCACCCCCAGCAGAACATTCCAAGCCCCACCACTGTCTGGATACGAAAACTTGGTCCCATACATTCCCCTTTGAAATTCCCCCTACCACCACCACTTTAAATACATGCCCACTAGTATTATATTTTGACCCTGGGGAAAGATGATTTATTTATTTACTAATTCATTTATTGAGATTCATTTGTTATGTGCTATGTCACATGATATGGACGATCGCGGTCTTTCCAATACCTTGATTGTTCTTGGCAAATTTTTCAAAGTTGCCTTCCTCTGGGCAGTGTCTTTACAAGACGGTTGATCCCAGCCTCTATCAATACTCTTCAGAGATTGTCTGCCTGGTGTCAGTGGTCGCATAACCAGGACTTGTGATGTGTACTGGCTGCTCGTACGACCATCCACCACCTGCTTCCGTGCATTCATGTGACTCTGATCCGTTTGGTGCAGGGGGTGGTTATGCAGGTGCACACTTTGCCCGAAGGTAACCTGCAGGCTAGTGGAGGGAGGAGGTGTCTTCACCCCGCTACCCAGTTTATTGAGTTACGGAAATGAATAGCCCCTTCTGGCTCCTCGAGCCATGCCACCCAGCAATCCACCAGTTTAACCCAAGCCTAACCATGGGACAATTCACCATGACCAATTAACCTATCAACCACTATGTCTTTGGACTGTGGGAGAACACCAGAGAACCTGAAGGAAACTCAAGCAGTTTACAGCAAGAACATAGAAACTCCTGACAGGCAGCAGTGGGAACTGACCCCATGTCCCCTGTACTGTAAAACGTTGTGTTAACCACAAAATGCTACCATGCCACCCCTTGCTGTCTGCTCTATATGTACAGCTCATAGCTTCATAAACTTCCATCACGCTCCAGAGGAAATTACTCAAATTTCTCCAATCTCTCCTCATAACTCCTCCCCTCTGATCCAGGCAGCATCCTGGTGAACCCCTTTGGCATCCTTGCTGAAGCCTCCACATCATTCCTGCAATGGGGTGACCAGGACTACACACAATACTCCAGATGCAGCCTAACCTGTGTTTTATAAAGCTCCAACGTGACTTTCCAATTCTTGAAATAGATGCCTTGACCCTTACGCTCACATCACCCACTGCCAATCCACCTCAACCTGCCACCTCCCATCCATCATCAGCCTCACTCTCCCCCCTACAGTCACATCCCCAGCTGCCCCCCCCCCCCCAGTAACTCAATCACCCTTCAACACTTGGGAATTCTTCAGGTAAATGCTAGGTCCAAAAGCATTGGCTGAATAGACATCAAGGATCCATGGGTCAAGAATCTTACCCGACATCTGTTGCCACAGCAACCGGCTCCGCAGCAACCTTTCCCACCAGCTCGAATGGCAGCACAGCTAGGGCACAGGATCTGTGGACAGAAACATCACCAATGATGAACCAAGAAAGAACATAGAACATTACAACTTACAGCCTACAATGGTGTGCCAAACTTTTAACCTACTTTAAGATCAATATAACCCTTCCCTCTGAAATCAACCTCCATTTCCCCAACATAAAATTTTTAAATTCCCCAAGTGCAGAGGTTCCTGACCTTTTTTATGCTATGAACCAATACCATTAAATAAGTGGTCCGTAGACCGCAGGTTGGGACCCCTGCCTCAACCATCACCCTGGCATGGCATTCCACACCCTCAGTACTCTTTGTGCAAAGAACTTACCTCTGACATTCCCCTTATACTTTCTTCCAATCACTTTAAAATAATGCCCCCTGGTATTAGACATTTCCGCCCTGAGAAAAAGTCTCTGCCTGTCCACTCTTCATCTCATTCCCTCTTTGGACCCAAGATCAGGATGACACTGAGACTCAGGAGGGAACAAAATAAAATAAAACAAAAACAACAAAAATTTGAACTTACAAGTCCTAGGGTAACTCAGCCAGAACTTCACTAGGCAAAGATCAGGATGACCAAGACAACAAGAGGTAAGTACAGCCCCTGTAAATACACCCCAGCCAATAAAACCTCAGAATAATTGCAAACTAACAAGTAGCTATTCCAATAAGAGGCAAAAGTCCAAGGGTTATTAATTAGACACCTGCAAAGTCTCAAAGAGAATTAACAGGAAACATCCAAAGATATTTGCAACTTAATGTAAGCTAGAGAAGACTAGAGCTCAGTTTCAATGTTTAAGAGAAGTTTGGATAGGTACATGGATGGTTTTGGTGCAGGTCGATAGAAGCAGGCAATTTAAATGGTTTGCATGGACTAGATGGGCCAAATGGCCTGTTTCTGTGCTGTACTTTTGTATGACTCCATAAGACCTAACCATAACACATAAAAACCCAAAGCACATATTTTCACATGATTTGGGAGTGTTCCATGGTTTGTCCATTTTGGTGTAAAGTTCTTGATTTGTTGGGGAATTGGTCGAGTCCTACACTGCCCTTGTGCCCACGGCTTTGTCTCCTGGGTGATAGGACAATGATACCTAATGTAAACAATGACAAGTTTACCATTTTAAAGGTGGGTCTCATCACAGCTGCAAGAATTATATTGCAAAACTGGGAAAAACCCAGATGTCCCACTGTGAGGGGTATGAACTGAGGAAATGGTTAAGATTTCTTCATATTAACAAATGTTGGGAAGAATTAACAGTGAGGGAAAAGTGCCAGCATGGGATCAATTTTGGTTGTATATTAACTTAAACTTAAATTAGAAGTTTTTTTCTGTTTCTTAGTTTTATATGTTTTCCTGTCATGGGATGGCTGTGTAAGTATGCTGTACTGTATCTGCTCTATGATATGTTGTGCTGCTTTGTAAAATAAGAATCAATAATAATAAAAACTTGAATTACAAAAAAAAAGATGTCCATCCTTGCTCATCTCACGTGTCTGCATTGCCTCATATCCCTCTAAGCCAGGGATTCCTAACTTTTTTTTATGCCATGTACCCTTACCATTAACCGAGGGCTCCGTGGAACCCAGGTTAGGAACCCCTGCTCTTGGCCATTTCCTTGAATGCACCAATCCAAATATCATTTATATATCTTCAATGTACTCATCTCCTACCACTTCCTCTGGCTGCACATCCAAGTACCACTACACTCGCTGTGAAAATATCTCCTTTAAATCCTTCCCCTCTCATGTTCAACAAATCTTCCGCCTGTCACCTCACAACTTCAAGAACTTCATCCCTCCTTCACTTGATTTCACTTTCCAATTGTCATCTCCTTCCCCTCCCCCTTATTCTGGCTTCTTCCACCTTCCATTTCCAGTCCTAAAGAAGGGTCTCAGCCAGAAATTTTGACTGTTTATTCCTTGTATAGATGCTGACTAAATAGCCGCTGACAACCAAGTCCATCTCCTGGCCTGCACATGTGTTTTAGCTGTCCATCTCCTGGCCTGCACATGTGTTTTAGCTGCCAAGCCCAGTTTCTTCTGACAGGAGAAGGGGCAAAGGCGGGTTACTGGTGCCTCAAAACCAGTCAGCTTGGGCAGATGGGGCTCATCAGTAACTCACCAAGGGGAAGGAAAACTCTGATCTGAAACCTCCACTGCTTTGCAGCTATACCCACCCTTGGGGAAGGCTTTGGGAGTAAGCCCTGAGGGAAAAATCAGGAGCTGGAGTCCTTACGGCAGTCCTGCGTTGAGTTCAATGCTGACTGGCAACAAACTGTATCAGTATCAGTATCATCGGATGCATGGAGAGGGGGAGCATGGTACATGGGCAACAGCTTTCTCTCCATATCATTATGTCCTGGCTTGCATATCTAGATAGCGAGGACACAACATCCACGGTTGATCCTGACTGATGGAGGCATTCAGTAAATGCTGCTGAGTTCCTCCGGAAGTAGTTATATGTTGTCCAAGAGTTACAGACTGATTTCCTGGGATTAAAGAGACACAACAGTCCAAAGAAGTGGGAATCTAGAGGAACCCCAGATAAAGGATCTCAGTCCCAAAGCCTCAGCTCTCTACAGATGCTACAAAATCTTACAAAAAGTAGTGGATACAGCCCACTCCATCACAGGTAGCACCCTCCCCACCACTGAGCACATCTAGATGGAGCATTGTTACAGGAAATCAGCATCCATCATCAGGGAACCCCTCCACCCAGGACATGCTCTCTTCTGACTGCTGCTATCAGGAAAAAGGTGCAGGATCCTCAGGACTCACACCACTAGGATCAGCAATAGTTACTATCTCTCAACCATCAGGCTATTGAACCAAAGAGAATAATTGCACTCAACCTCACTTGCCCCATCATTGAAACATTCTCACAATCTAAGGATTCTTCATCGGATGATCTCAATTCTATCTATCTATCTATTTATCTATCTATTTATTTGTTTGTTTGTTTGTTTTTTTATTATTATTTCTTTCTTTTAGTATTTGCACAGTTTCTAATCTTTTTCACACTAGTTGAATGCCCAGGTTAGTGCAGTCATCCATTGATTCTATTATGGTTATTATTCGATTATGGATTTATTGAGTATGTCCACAAGAAAGTGAATCTCAGGGTTGTGGATGGTGACATTATATGTACTTTGATAATAAATTCACTTTGAACTTTGACCTGCATGATCTGTTTGATCCATGGGATGGCAGGCTGTCTTGTGAGGAGAGTTTAAGAAGATTGTGTCTACACCCTTTTGAGGTGAAAGGTGAACTCACCAAAATACTAAACGGTCAGCAGTGAAGATTCAATTTTATTACTTATTCTCTTTTATTTTATTTAGGGATACAATGCAGTACAGGCCTTTCTGGCCCAGCGACCCTCTTGTTTGTTTGTTACATACCATGTTGTATGACGTAGGTGATCATGGTCTTTGACCATGATTGTTCTTGGCAAGTCTTTCTACAGAAGTGGTTTTCCATTGCCTTCTTCTGGACAGTGTCTTTACAAGACAGGTGACACCAACCATTATTAATACTCTTCAGAGATTGCCTGGCATCAGTGGTCACATAACCAGGAATTGTGATATGCCCTAACTGCTCGTATGACCATCTACCACCTGCTCCCATGGCTTCACATGACCCAGATTGGGGGGGCTAAGCAGGTGCTACACCTTGCCCAAGGGTGACCTGGAGGCTAGCGGAGGAAAAGAGCACCTTACAGCTCCTTTGGTAGAGACCTATCTCCACCCTACCACCCAATAGTAATAAACTTCACCTTATCCTAATCACAGAACAATTTAACATAAAAATATAGGAAACATAGAGCACAATACAGGCGCTTCACAAAGCTGTGCTGAACATGCCCCTACCCTAGAACTACCTAGGCTTTACCCATAGCCCTCTATTCTTCTAAGCTCCATGTACCTATCCAGGAGTCTCTTACACCTCTGTGGGAGTTTGAACTCAGGCAGCATCTATGGAAACGAATAAACATCGACGTTTTGGGCCGAGACACTTCTTCAGGAAAGAAAGGGGGAAGACGCCGGAATAAAAGGGAAGGAGGCCAGCTGGAAGGTGATTGGCAAAGCTAGGTGGGAGGCTAAGGTAAAAAGCTGAAGAAGAGAGTGGAGAAAGGGAAGGAGGAGAGGGCAGGGGAGAGGTGATGGGTAGGTGAGAAGAGGTAAAAGGTCAGAGTGGGGAGAGGCAGGGTGAATTATTTTTGCTGCAAGGAGAATTCGATATTCATGCCATCAAGTTGGAGACTATGCAGATGGAATACTCTTCCTGTATCTGTGGGAGTTTATTCAAGATCTGTACCTTACAATCCATTGGAGATGAGGGTAGGGATCAGACCAAGCTTGTTACTGACGTCCCACCACTTACATACACTCAGAGTTAGCAGCAGATGATCAGACAGATAGTCAGTGCCCACTTTAATAAGCACCTCCTGTACCTAATAGAGCGGTCACTGTGTACGTTTGTGGTCTTCTGTAGCCTACCCTCTCCAAGGTTCAATGTGTTATGGATTCAGAGATGCTCTTCTGCACACCACTGTTGTAACATGAGGTTACCTGAGTTACTGTTGCCTTCCTGTCAGCTTGAACCATTCTCCTCTGACCTCTCCCAATAACAATGCATTTCCATAGAAATGGCACCCACTGGATTTTTTTCTTTAACTTTTCACACCATTCCCAGTAAACTTTTGAGATAGTTGCATGAGCCCAGATCGGCAATTCCTGAGATACTCAAACCACCCCGTCTGGCACCAACAATCATTCTATGGTCAAAGTCACTTAGATCACATTTCTTCCCCATTCTGATGTTTAGTCTGAACAACTACTGAACCTCTTGACCACGTCTGCATGCTTTTATGCAATGAGTTGCTGCCACATGATTGTCTGATCAGGTACTATATTTTCATTAGTGAGCAGGTATGTAGGTGTACCTAATAGAGTGGTTACTGAGTGCAGAGTGGTAGAAACTCCCATCTCCGGAGACTCGGGTTCACAACAGGTGTGTGTGTGTGTGTGTGTGTGTGTGTGTGTGTGTGTGTGTGTGTGTGTGTGTGTGTGTGTGTGTGTGTGTGTGTGTGTGTGTGTATATATATATATATATATATATATAGCTTGCACTCTTTCCCTGTGACCCTGGATTTCCCCTGGATATTCAGCATTCCTCTCACATCTCCGCCACGTATGGGGTCAGTGGGTTGTTTTGCCCTAGCGTGTGGGTGAGGGGTAGAATCTGGGAAAATGAAATGGTTTGGGAGGTGGTGAGTGAAAATGGGTGGATGTTGGCCAGTGCCGACTCAGTGGGCCGAAGGGCCTGTTTCTGTACTTTCCCTCTCTCTCTATGACTGCAGCAAACAGGAGCGGAGTGGGAGGGAAGGAAATTTGAAAAGAACCAAAGGTAGAGCACTTACAAAAAGTCCACCTCCGACAATTCCTCCCATCAGCCAGACCTGCACGGTGATATGATCGACCCAGTCCCTCTCGGCGTTGGGGAACATGAGCAGTATATTTGCTATAATGCAGATAAAAGCCAGCGGAAGCAGCATCAGGCCGATGCATCGTGAACACTGCCCAGTGCACATTGTGCAGGCCAATCCACCCAATGTCCAACGTTGGTGCCTGAGAAAATCTCCAGTAGCCTTTCACGACTGATATGTCTCTTTGTTCTGAACTGCAGTCACCGTTTACTCTCTGATAAGGAAGTGAAACTACCTCATTGTGCAAACAGGATACCAAACAACGAGATAGCCACTGAGCAGAGAGCATACAGCAGAAAGGCAGCACAAAGCACTTCAGACTTTCATCCCTGTTCCACCGCCCAGTATTCTGATCCTGATCAGAATCGGAATCGGAATCAGGAATCAAAATTAGATTTAATATGTCATGATATTTCTCATTGTGTGACAGCTGTACAGCGCAATGCATTAGAAAACTATAAATTACAAAATCCATCAGTGACTACTTTATTAGGTATCTCCTGTGCCTAGTGAAATGGCCACTGCGTGTGTGTTCTTGGGCATCTGCTGCTGTAGCCCATCCACTTCAAGGTTCAACATGTTGTACATTCGGAGATGCTCTTCCACACACCACTGGTGTAACGTGTGGTTATTTGAGTTACTGTCACCTTCCTGTCAGCTTGAACCAGTCTGGCCTTTCTCCTCTGGCCTCTCCCATTAACAAGGTATTTTCTCCCACAGAACTGCCACTCACTGGGTGTTTTTTTGTTTTTCTGCATCACTCTCTGTAAACTCTAGAGACTGTTGTGCGTGAAAATCCCAGGGGATCAGCAGTTTCTGAGATACTCAAACCATCCCATCTGGCACCAACAATCACTCCACAGTCAAAGTAATTGAGATCACATTTCTTCCCCATTGTAATGTCTAGGCTGAATAATAACTGAACCTCTTGACCACGTCTGCGTGCTTTTATACACTGCTGCCACATGATTGGCTGGTTAGATACTTGCATTAGTGGGCAGGTGTCCATCATGAAGTGGCCACTGTGTGTGTATTAAAAAAAATAATGAAAACAGAGAGCTAAAAAAGTGAGGTAGAGTTCATAGGTTAATTGTCCATTTATAAGTCTCTGAATTTCGGATGGTAAGGGGGTGTACAGGAGTGAGTGAGATCAGCTGGTTGAGTGGTGCTGTAACATCAGCCTTCCAGTCCATATCAGTAAGACCCTTTTTGTGGACTTCAGGAGTTGAAGTCAAGGGAACACATACAAGTTCTCATTGAGGGGTCAGCAGTGGAAAGGGTGAGCAGCTTCAAGTTCCTGGATGTCACCATCTCTGAAGATGTATCCGGGGCCCAACATATTGAAGCAAAGAGAAAGGAGACACAACGACAGTTTTGCTTCATTGGGAGTTTGAGGAGACTTGGCATTCGCCAACTTCTGCAGACGTACTGTGAAGACCATTCTAACTTTTTGCATCACCGTCTGGCATGGGGGGTGGTGGCACAGGATCAGAAAAAAGCTGCAGCCTGTTGCAAACTCAGCCAGCCCTATCATGGGCACCAGACTCCCCAGTATCGAGGACATCTACAAAAAGCAATGCTTCAAAAAGGCAGCACCTGGTATTAAGGATCTCCATCATCCAGGAGATTCCTTCTTCTCATTGAAGGTACACACACTCAGTGTTTTAGGAACAGCTTCTTCTCACCACCACCAGATGTCTGACTGGGCAATGAACCCATGAACACTATCTCAGTATTTCTCCCTCTCTTTGTACTCTCTTTATTTAATTATATGTATTCCCATTGTAATCAATAGTTTTTTTTTCATGTACTGCTGCCGCACAAAAACAAATTTCACGACAGATGCCAATGATATTCTAATTTTGATCATGGAGGGGAAGAAACTCTTCCTAACGTGTTGATGCCGTGCTTTCAGGATCCGCTACCTCCTCCATTATGGTAACAACATGAAGAGAACGCGTCCTGGGTGATGAGGATCCTTAATGATGGAGTCTTCCTTTCTGAGGCATCGCTTTTGAAAATAATCCTGACTATTCTGGTTAACACAACACTTTACAGAACCAACCATCGTGTTTCCCTTCGGGCTGCTCTCTGTGTGGAGTTTGTATGTCCCACCCACGACCATGTGGGTTTCCTCAGGGTGCTCTGGTTTCCTCCCATGTTCCAAGGATGTAGAGGCTAGGGTTAGTGAGTCGTGGGCATGCTCTGTTGATGCTGGAGGCACGATGTCACCTGCGATTTCCCCCTTTACCATTCTCGGACTGTGTCAGCCTTTGCTGCATATGATGCATTTCCCTGTATGCTTCAATGTACATGTGACAATAAATCTAATCTTTAATCTTTTGGAGACAGAGGAGACTACAGATGCTGGAATCTGGAGCAATGTACAACATGCTCAAAGGACTCAGCGTGTCAAGCAGCATCTGTGAAACGATATTAGTCCAGGCATTAAGTTCAAAAGACGGGAAGCTATGCTGCAGGTTTCTAAAATTCTGGTTAGGCCAGCTGGGGAGGGTGTCAGGACTGGAAGCGAGGGTTGGGCCGATTTTGTTCACTCTCACAGAATGTTCACTCCACTCTCCGCAGCCCTGGGGTTGTGAGACTGCTCCGGCTGCAATGGGCTTTGTGTCTGTGAGCTTATTGGCGATTTGACCCGCTATATGACAGACTGAGTCCGAGGCTTTGGCTGCTCTGGAGATCTGGATCTCTGGAGACAATTTGGTTCGGAATGCTGCTCCTGGCTTCTACTGTTTGCATAATTTGTGTTTTTTTTCTCTTTTTCTGTGCATTGGGTATTCTTTCTTCTTTGGTTTCTTTGGGTTTCTTGAAGACAAATCTCAAGGTTGTATAATTTATACATAGCTTGATAATAAATGTACTTTGAATTTGCTTGGTACCTTGGACGCCTCTAAAATCTCTTTGCAACAGTCCACTGTCCCTGCAAGCTTCAAGGCAGCCACCATCAGTCAGGAGACCAAGAGAGCGATGGCCCGAGGAATTACCCCCAGTGGCACAGACCTCAACAGTCATAAAGAGCTTTGAGTGGCTGGTAATGGATCATATGAAATCCCACCTTTCAGCAACTGGACCCTTTCCAGTTTGTCTACTGCTCAACTGGAGCACTGATGATGCCATAGCCTCGTCTGCCCACTCCGTCCTGTCCCACTTAAAGAAACAATGCCTCATATGCCAAGATATTGGTCATTGTCCCCAGATTGGTGTTTAACTCAATCACCACTGAGGCTGGTGGGTGAATTGCCCTCTTTGGGACTCATCTCCTCTCACCGTGGCTGGATCTGGGATTTGACGGAATGATGAACTGGCAGCAACATCTTGTATTCCATCACCCTGAGCACTGGTGCCCACCCCCACCCCCACAGGGTGGTATCCTCAGTCCTTGGCCGACTCACAACTGCGCTGCCAGATCCAGCCCCAAATGTATTAAAAAGTTTGCCAATGATACTACAGTGGCTGGCCTCATCAACAACAATGGTGAGTTAGCAGCATACAGGGAGGAGGTAGAGAGGCTTGTCGAATGGTACGAGAACAACATCCCGAGTCTCAACATGGACAAGACTAAAGAGATGATTGTGGACATCAGGAAGATACAGTTCAGCCACTCTCCATTGCCATCAAATGGCTCCAGCTGGCAGATTGTGAAGAGCATAAAGTTCCTTGGTGTGCCCATAACGGACGATCCAACCTAGTCACCTTGTTAGTCAAGAAGACACAGCAGTGTCTACGCTTCCTGAGGAGAATGAGGTGTGCAAGGATCCCCACCCCCACAAGAGCACCAACAAGAGTGTCCTGTCTGGCTGCATCAATGTGTGGTACGGAGGCTGGGGTCCTCAAGACCCCACAGAGGATAGAGAAAACTTCTAAGGGGATCACCAACATTTCCCTCCACCCTATTTGTGACATTTACCGGGAGCTTTGTATACGAGGGGCCTGAAGCATTGTTGAAAATCAACCTCCCACCCATACACAAACTTTCTGACACACTACCGTCAGGGAGGAGGTACAGGAGCATCAGGATTAGGACTGCCAGACTGGGTAACAGCTTCTTCTCTCAGTCTGTGAGACTAATGGATACCCCTGTCACAACCAAGATCTTCCCAAAAGGAGAGCAAGCTGTTTACTGTACTGTTAAATGTTTACAGTTTACCTGTGCTGGACATTACATGCACTTAGAATTGTATTTTATTGACTTATTTGAGGTAGTATTTTGTTTTATGTGTTTTGTGGGTGCACCGTGGTCCAGAGAAAAATTTTTTTGTTTGATTGTATATACGTACAGTCCAATGACAATAAACTTGAACTTGAACCAGAACACTGCCTGAATTAGAGCCCATGTGCTATGAGGAGAGGCTGGACAATCTTTGGGTTGTTTGCACTGGAGTAGTGAAAGCTGAGGGAAGTCCCTGATATTAGTCTATAAGATTATGAAAGGCATAGATGAAGTCATCATCATCATTATGTGCCGTGTAGTATGATGTGGGCGAGCATGGTCTTTTCACCATGATTGTTCTTGGTAAATTTTTCTACAGAAGTGGTTTGCCATTGCCTTCTTCTGGGCAGCGTCTTTACAAGACGGCTGACCCCAGCCATTATCAACACTCTTCAGAGATTGTCTGCCTGGTGTCAGTGGTCACATAACCAGGACTTGTGATCTGCACCGGCTGCTCGTACGACCATCCACCACCCGCTCCCGTGGCTTCACATGACCCTGATCGAGGGGACAAAGCAGGTGTGACACTTTGCCCAGGGGTGACCTGGAGGCTAGCGGAGGGAAGGAGCACCTTACACATCCGTTGGTAGAGACGTATCTCCACCCCACCACCTGATACATAGAGTAGGCAGTCAGAACCATTTTCCTAGGACTAAATTGTCTACAACCAGAGGGCATGCTTTTAAGGTGGGGGGGGTGGGGGTTTAAATCCTAAGGACATGAGCAGGGCAAGTTTTTTTACATAAGGTAGTGGGTGCTTGGAATGTGCTGCCAGGAGTCATAACAGAGACAACTACCATCAAGCCAGTAAAGAGGCTCTCCGATAGGCATGCAGGCATGTAGAGAAAGGGAAATGCATATTGTGCAAGCAGAAAATGGATTAGTTTTGTGAGGGACTTAACACTCATCAGTGTGCTGAAGGACCTGTTCCTGTGCTGTACTGTTCAATGTTCTGTTACAGGAATTACCTAGGGTCTGAGTTGAAATGTCCCCGCATCTTTCCCCACACCCCCTCCTAGTTTCATCCACCCTCCGCACACAGGATCTCCAACCTACACCTGGTTCCATCTGCCATATACACCTCTCACCCCCCAAACCCCCGCTCCCCCACCTGCTTCTGTCTGCCATATACCTCTCTCCCCACATCCTCACCTAGTTCCATTTGGCATATACCTCCCCTCCTCCCCCACACTACTACCTGGTTCCATCTGCCAAATGCAGTACCTTTCCACCCCCCACCCCACACCTTCACCTGGTTCCATTTGGCATATACCTCTCCCTCCCCCACACCTTCACCTGGTTCTATCTGCATATACCTCTCCTTTAATGGTTCTCGTTCTCATCTCTGCTACTTTTCAGAATCCGGCACCTGTAGCATTTTCAGTTCCTGCTTATCTCCCTCTAGTAGCTTGCTTTCTTCATAGACCCCTCCCCACACTTGCTCTGTTTATTTGACTTCCCCTTTTTCCTCACTTTCCCTCTCTACCTCCATCTATCATTCACCTGCTCACCTTCCCTACCTGTCTGTTCTCTCACACCTCACTTCAGTTCACCAGTCACCTTGGAATTGTCTCTCGCCATTGAGGAATGTGTAGAACAAATGGATCTGGGAATTCAGGTCCATAATTCATTGAAAGTGGCGTCACAGGTAGATAAGATCATAAAGTAAGTTCTTGGAACATTGTCCTTCATAGATCAGAACATTGAATACTGGAGTTGGGATGTTATGTTGAAGATGTGTAAGACATTGGTGAGGCCTAATTTGAAGTATTGTGTACAGTTTTGGTCACCTACCTACAGGAAGGGTGTAAATAAGATTGAAAGAGTACAGAGAAAATTTACAAAGATGTTGCCAGGACTAGAGGATCAGAGTTATAAGGAAAAATTGAGAAGATTAGAACTTTATTCCCTAGATTGTAGAAGATTGAGAGGAGATTTGGCAGAGGTACACAAGATAATGAGAGATATAGGTAGGATAAATGCAAGAGGCTTTTTCCAGTGAGGCTGGGTGAGACTAAACCAAGAGATCATTGGTTAAGGTGAAAGGTGAAAAGTTTAAGGGAAACTACTTCACTCAGAGGGTGGTGGGAGTGTGAAAGGAGCTGTCAGCGCAAGTGGTGCATGCAAGCTCGATTTCAATGTTTAACAGAAGTTTGGATAGGTACATGGATGGGAGGGGTATGGAGGGCTACGGTCCCGGTGCAGGTCAATGGGAGAAGGCAGCTTAAACATGGACTGGAAGTGTCAAAGGGCCTTTTCCTGAGTTGTAGCTTTCTGTGATTCTATGACTTCCCTTCACTTTAACCCAACCACCTCCACTCTCAATCCTGATGGATGCTTTGACCTGAAGCATTGACAGTTCCTTTCCTCCCACAGTTGCTGCTCAACCTGCTGAGTTCTTCCAGTAGACTGCTTGTTGCTCAGGACTGTTCATTTACCTCAGTCCCACTTTAAGAACGTAAAACATAGAACTCTACAGCACAGTACTGACCCTTCAACCCATGATGTTGGCTGACATTTAGCCTACCCTAAGATCAATCTAACACATTCCTCCTACATAACCCTCCATTTTTCTTTCATCCATTTGCTTATCGGTGTTTCTTAAGTTCCCCTAATATTTCTGGGTTGGGTGACAGGGTGTAGACACATCTCCATCAAAGGAGGTACTAGCCTGCAGGTCACTGTTTGGCAAAGAGTAGCACCAGCTGAGCACCCCCCCCCCCCAATCAGGATCAGGTGAAGGCATGGGAGGCTGGGGTTACCCCTCTTGTAAAGACACTGGCCTGAAGAAGGCAATGGCAAACCACTTATGTCAAAAAATTTGCCAAGAACCATCATGGTCACCATGATTGCCTACATCATACAACACGGCACATAATGATGATGATGAATGTATCTGCCTCTACAACCAACTATCTCAGTGTGTTTCTTGTGTCCACCACCCTCTGTTGGAAAAAAACTACCTCTGATATTCCCCTTACACTTTCCCCGATTCATCCTAAAATTATGCCCCTTGGCATTAACCATTTCTACCCTAGGAGAAAGTCTCAGGCTATCTACTCAATCTACGCCCCTTATCATGTTGTAAGTCTCTATCTCAACGTTCATCCTCCTTCAATGTTATCCTGCTGTTTGAAGACTGCTGAATGGTTCCCCAGGATGACAAGACTTGGAATCTACCTTGTCATGATCTTGCACCTTATTGTCTACCAGTACTTCATTTTTTCCATAGATTTCACACTTTGCTCTGCATTCTGTTATTGTTCAACATCATCACCATTATGTGCCGTGTCATAAAACATGGGTGATATCATGGTCTTTCCTTGACCAGGATTAATCTTGGCAAATTCTACAGAATTGGGTTACCATTGCCTTCTTCTGGGCAGTGGCTTCAGAGACAGGTGACCCCAGCCATTATCAATTCTTTTCAGAGATTGCCTGCCTGGCATTAGTGGTCGCATAACCAGGATTTCTGATACACACCAGCTGCTCAGATAACCATCCATCACCTACTCTCATGGCTTCACATGACCCCGATAGAGGTGGGGGCTAAGCAGCTTGTCCAAGGGTGACCTGTGGAGGAAAGGAGCGCCTTACACCTCCTTTGGTAGAGGTATTTGTCCACCCCAACCCTCAAACTATCTCAATACATTGTGTAATGATCTGATATGTATGAACCATATGCAAAATAACTTTTCACTTTATCTCATTACATTGAAAATAATAAACCAATTCCCAATTACTACTGCATAAGGAGGTAGCAGGAGTTAGGAGATAGATCTAATTGAATGCTAGAACAAATGTGAAAGGCTGAATGCCCTCGTCCTCCATGATACATTTACTTGCTGTGTCTGGGAGATAAACATAATTATATTAAATACATCACAAAGTTATAAAACAGTTCAGTGAATTTGCTAATTACCCATCCAGGACATTAATTTCAGTACAAAGTCGAACTTCCTTATGGCCAATAAATCCAGTTTGCTGATTTAAAAATTTGTTTTACAATGCCGCATTATCACTTTTGGGTCATCTTAAGAGGAATGGCATAGAATAAATGGGAGCAGGAAGTTACCGGCGGATCAAATGACAAAGGTGAATCACTGTTTGTTTATTTATTAATTTATTGGGCTACAGCACAGAATAGGCCCTTCCAGCCCTATGAGCCACACTGACCAGCAATCCCCAAATTTAACCCTAGCCTGTAAATTGTCACGGGACAATTTACAATAACCAATTAATCTATCAACTGGTACATATTTGGACTGTGGGAGGAAACCGCAGCACCTGGAGGAAATCCATGTGGTCACGGGGAGAACGTACAAACTCCTTACAGGCAGCGATGGTAATTGAACCCAGCTTGCTGGGCCCATAAGTGTTGTGCTAACCACTACGCTACCGTGCCACCCTTAGTTATTTATCTATGATTATTATTTGACTTTTTTTTGTATTGTATAGTTTGTCCTCTTTTGCACATTGGCTTTCTTGACTGCCTTTGTGTGTAGTTTTTCTTTAATTCCATTGTATTTCTTTGTATAACCACATAACATATAACCATATAACAATTCCAGCATGGAAACAGGCCATCTCAGCCCTTCTACTCCGTGCTGAACGCTTACTCTCAACTAGTCCCACTGACCTGCACTCAGCCCATAACTTTCCATTCCTTTCCTGTCCATATACCTATCCAATTTTTTTTTAAATGACAAAATCAAACCTGCCTTTACCACTTCTACTGGAAGCTTGTTCCACACAGCTACCACTCTCTGAGTAAAGAAGTTCTCCCTCGTGTTACCCCTAAACTTTTGCCCCTTAACTCTCAACTTATGTCCTCTTGTATGAATCTCCCCTACTCTCAATGGAAAAAGCCTATCCATGTCAACTCTATCTATCCCCCTCATAATTTTAAATACCTCTATCAAGTCCTACCTCAACCTTTTATGCTCCAAAGAATAAAGACTCAACCTTTCTCTGTAACTTAGGTGCTGAAACCCAGGTAACATTCTGGTAAATCTCCCCTGTACTCTCTCTATTTTGTTGACATCTTTCCTATAGTTCAGTGACCAGAACAGTACACAATACTCCAAATTTG
The DNA here is from genome assembly GCF_030144855.1 of Hypanus sabinus. Lineage (NCBI taxonomy): Eukaryota > Metazoa > Chordata > Chondrichthyes > Myliobatiformes > Dasyatidae > Hypanus > Hypanus sabinus. Next base: position 89,581,282 of record NC_082712.1, on the reverse strand, counting down.
GCGTCACCAATGCCTTGTATAATTTTAACATTACATCCCAACTCCTATACTCAATGCTCTGATTTATAATGGCCAGCATACCAAAAGCTTTCTTCACCACCCTATCTACATGAGATTCCACCTTCAGGGAACTATGCAACATTGTTCCTAGATCACTCTGTTCTACTGTATTCTTCAATGCCCTACCATTTACCATGTATGTCCTATTTTGATTATTCCTACCAAAATGTAGCACCTCACACTTATCAGTATTAAACTACATCTGCCATCTTTCAGCCCACTCTTCTAACTGGCCTAAATCTCTCTGCAAGCTTTGAAAACCTACTTCATTATCCACAACGCCACCTATCTTAGTATCATCTGCATACTTACTAATCCAATTTACCAGCCCATTATCCAGATCATTAATGTATATGACAAACAACATTGGACCCAGTACAGATCCCTGAGGCACACCACTAGTCACTGGCCTCCAACCTGACAAACTGTTATCCACCACTACTCTCTGGCATCTCCCATCCAGCCACTGTTGAATCCATTTTACTACTTCAATATTAACACCTAAAAATTGAACATTCCTATCTAACCTTCCATGTGGAACCTTGTCAAAGGCCTTACTGAAGTCCATATAGACAACATCCACTGCTTTACTCTCATCAACTTTCCTAGTAACCTCTTTAAAAAATTCAATAATATTTGCCAAACATGACCTTCCACGCACAAATCCATGTTGACTGTTCCTAATCAGACCCTGTCTATCCAGATAATTATATATACCATCTACCATGAATCCCCACAAGTAAGTGAATCTCAGGGCAGTATGGCTCACATATCTGTAATTCGAAAATAAATTTACTTGTAGTCGTGCAAGATGTCGGTGAGGCTGCATTTAGAATATTGTATTCAGTTTGGTTAATTCGTTATGAGCTGTGGTGGCTAAGCAGGTGCTACACCTTGCCCAAGAGTAAACTGTAGGCTAGTGGAGGGAAGGATCACCTTCCACCTCCTTTGGTAGAGACGTAATAAATTTACTTTAAACTTTGAACAGATTGGTTGTTTCATGGCCTGGTATGTCAATTCAAATGCGTGGAATATAGAAGCTGCACGGAATATCTAGCATCAAATCATAGACACAAGAAATTCTGCAGATGCTAGAAATCCAATCAACACACACAAAATGCTGGAGGAACTCAATATGTCAAGGAAAAGTTCAAAAGTTCAAAGTAAATTCATTATCAAAGTATATATTTTGTATGTACACCTTGTATGTACAACTCTGAGATTCATTTTCTTATGGGCATACTCAATAAATCGAATAACCATCATGGAAACAAAGGAAGTCCACACCCAACAGGTGCATAAACAGTGTGCAAAAAATAATAAACAGTGCAAATACAAAGCAGAAATAAAATAATAAGAACAATGAATCAGCAATCAATATCAAGAAGAGACTAAAGAGTCCTTAAAAGTCAATGGAGGGAAATATTAGCAATATGATGACCCCTTTGCACTAAAATGGACTTTTCTTTGTTCCAAATGTGTTCTTGAAATTGTGTTCTTTGAGTGGGGCAACACGATAGAATAGTGCTTAGCACAATGCTTTACGGAACAGGTGATCCGGGTTCAATTCCCACCACTGCCGATAAGGAGTTTCTATGTTCTTCCTGTGACCATGTGGGGTTTCTCCAGGAGTTCCGGTTTCCTCCCACATTCCAAAGATGTACCATTTGGTAGGTTAATTGGTCATTGTAAAGATGCCCCATGATTAGACTAGGGTTAAATCGGGGGACTGGGAGGCAGCATGGCTCAAAGAGCCAGAAGTGTCTATTCTGACCTGTATCTCAATAAATTTTTAAATATTGTGCATTTAATTTAAGTTTTTCTTGCGAATATTGTGTATCTGACGCTCTGTGCCTGTGATACTGCTGCAAGTAAGGATTTCATTGCACCTGTGTGACACTTGGAGTTGTGCAGTAATAAACAATTTTGAATTTGAAAATCACAGGAAATATAAAAGTTAAAGTTAAAGTCTGTCCTCATTAGAGCCAGTGTTTATGCTGGTTTCCATGGTGTGCAGCGACTGAGAGTACAAGACTCCTCACCCCCACCCCGGATAGGACAGCAGTCTGTCACCAGGTTAACCCCCAGCATTTTCAGCTGTGTGAACTGGAGCAATGTGTGGTTAAGTGCCTTGCTCAAGGACTCAACATGCTACCTCAGCTGCCGTTCAAACTCATGACCTTCAGATCCCTAGTCCAACAGCTTAACCACTTGGCCATACGCCACACACTGGAAACATAAATCTAGACTCTGAAACATTCTTAGACACAACCGTCAATTTGATTTTAACCTCTGAAACACTCTTCTTCCCATTCCCTGTGACCCTTGACACTCTGCTAGAAGAACATTCTCAGCTTTGAATCAATTGAGTATTCTTAACTCGTAATTTTAGGTTTATTTTAAAGTACCAATAAATGTATAAAGAACTGAGGAGTGCATGGATGAGAAGACAAAGGAATAGGGAAGCCAAGATGGTTCCTCTGAAAAATTGATCACTTTTATAGATAAGAGAAGATAATTCCTTAGACAAGAATTAGTTAGTTAATAAGCTGCATAATTAAATTAAATATATCACATGGATATTGTGCGAATACTTAGCCAATGAAAAATGAGAAAGGCGATAAACCGTTAGTTTAGCAGCTAGACCACTTTCTGCCAAAAAGCATGAAAAATGCAAGACTTTGTTAAAATGTAGAAATTTTATAAATACTGTAGTGTTATTTCTAAATAAATAATTGTTTTTCAACACCAAAATCTTTGCTTCCACAGCTCTCTTAGTTAGAAAATTCCAACTGAGGGCTATGGTCCGGATGCAAATCGATGGGACTAGGCAGAATAATAGTTTGGCACTGACTAGATGGGCTGAAAGGCCTATTTTTGTGCTTTAGCACCCTTTGGGTGGCAGGGTGGAGATACATCTCCACCAAAGGAGTGTAAGACGCTCTTTCCCTCCACTAGCCAGCAAGTCACTCTTGGGCAAGGTTTGCACCTGCTTAGCCTCCCACCCCGACAGGGGCACGTGAAGCCACGGGAGCAGGTAGTGAATGGTCATAAGAACAGCTGGTGCATATCACAACCTGATTATGTGACAACTGATGCCAGGCAGACAATCTCTGAAGACCATTGATAAAGGCTGAGGTCACCCTTCTTGTAAAGGCACTGCCCAGAAGCAGGCAACAGCAAACCTCTTCTGTACAAAAATTTGCCAAGCATGTCATACAACACAGCACATAACAATGATGATGAGTGCCCTATGAGTCTCTGACTCAGAGAGAAGAAATTCTGCTTCACTTTGTCATTACTTGGTGACTCCATCCCTTCTCAAACTACAACCTTTCTTCCACCAAGGTTCCCCCATTAGAGAAAATTCAATATCTTTCGATAAGATCACTTCTCTTTCTTCTGAACTCAACCTACATGATGTCAGTTGTGACCTTCTCTATGTCTATTTGTTCTTCCCACAATCTAACCCTTATGAACAGCCTCTAGTGCAAACCATTTCCATAAAACAAAAGACCAAAACTATCTTGATTCTCCAGGTCACGGGAAAAGCTGCAGATGATGGAAATCCAAAGCAACACAAACACACAAAATGCTGGAGGAACTCAGCAGACCAGTCAGCATCTGCAGAAAAGAATGAACAGTCGATGTTTCAGACCAAGACCCTTCATCAGGACTGGAAAGGAAGGGGGAAGAGGTCAAAGGAAGAAGGTGGAGGAAGTGGAGGAAGAAGTACAAGGTGGCAGATGAAACCGGAGAAGGGGTTGGGGGGAGGGTGAAGTAAAGAGCTGGCAAGTCCATCAGTGAAAGAGATACAGGGCTGGAGAAGGGGGGATCTGATAGGAGAGAACAAAAGACTATGGAAAAAAGGGGGGGAGGGGCTCCAGGGGGAGGTGATGGGCAGGTAATAAGATAAGGTGAGAGGAATGGGGAATGGTAAAGGAGAAGGAGGGAGCTGGGCAATTACTGGAAGTTCAAGAAATCAATGTTCATGCCATCAGGTTGGAGGCTACCCAAGCAGAATATAAGGTATTGTTCCACCAACATGAGTGTGGCCTCATCCTTGCAGTAGAGAAGGCCGTGGACTGACATGTCAAAATGCAAGAAGAGGGATTTCCCAGTGGCCGCCATTTCAATTCTTCCCATTCCCATTCCTCAGAAGTAAATTAATCAATGTGGAACCAATCACTGAGTGGTGAATTGAGGAGAAAAGTTACTGACCTGGAGATGTAAGTATGACATTTATGATAACAAAGAGCAATTGAGAAATAAACAAAATCTGGAAATTCTCACCAGTTAGGCAGCAGCCATAGAAGGTAAACACAAGGAAATCTGCAGATGCTGGAAATTGAAGCAACACACACAAAATGCTGGTGGAAACAGCAGGCCAGGCAGCATCTAAAGGGAGAAGCGCTGTCAACGTTTCGGGCCGAGACCCTTCATCAGAACTCACAGCATCCATAGAAGGAGGTTTAGATTGATAAACACAAGCGATTCTGCTTGTTACACACAATACTGGAGGAACTCAGTAGGTTAGGCAGCATCTATAGAGAGGAACAAAGAATCAACGCTTTGGGCTGAGACTCCTGATGTGTCTCAGCTATTTGTCTGATACTCCTTCTGAGATTGAGCGCAAGGGTTGGCCAAGGAACAATGTAGCTGCTGAATTGTTGGTTGTGGAGTGTGCTGCTTTGCGATATGCAAGGAGGAAATGGGTGAGCTTTAGATTCTGATTCAGTGTCAGTGTAAGTGTGTTCAGCTGACATTGTCTTTATACTCTGGACAAACCTTTCTGTCAAGCTGTTTGTAGCTGGGTGCTACATTGCAGATGTAATATGTCTTATTCCGTTCATTTTCAGGAATGACTGAAACTGTTCCAGTCAGTACAGTGTCTGATGTCACCATTTCCCTTACTTTTTTGGAAAGCCACTTCACACTGCTTTGTCCATTGTCATTTCTTGCTGATTTGTAGTAATGGTTTCAAGGGGTGGAGCACAGTAGCCAAGTTTGGCAGGAACCTGTTATAGTGATTGAAAATCAGTAAAAGAGGATCACAACTGTGACACATCCTTTGGCGTTGGGGTATCCATCACTTCTTGAACTTTCTCAGCACGCTTGTATAAATCTTGTGCATCAATGGTGCAACCACAGTAAGTGATACTTGGTTTAAGGAAGACACACCTGTTGTGGCATGCTCTGAGCCCCAAATCTTCTAGTCGTTTCAACACTGCCTTGAGATTTTGGAGATATTTCTTGTGACCTGGATGACAATGCTGTCATCCAGGTAACACTGAGTGCCTGGCAGCCTTGCAGCACCTTGTTTATAGCTCTCTGCCAGAGATGCAAAATAAAAAATAAGGCTATTATAGTGATCAACCCCTTTGTAAGTGTATATGGTGAGAAACATTTTGGACTCTTCTTCCATCTCCATCTGTAGGTAGATCTAAGCTAAGTCTACTTTGCTGAAGTGTTTCTTTCCAGAAAGTCATGGCCCCTTCTGGCAATCCCCCACCTGGCTATTTACCTCAGGAATTGGGCCTCAATCCCCTCGTTTAGTTTCCAATCATTCCTAGGTTCCACTGACTACAAACACCTGCTTTCCATCAGCAAATGCAGTATTAAAACCCTGTGACCACAACAAGGAGCTGCCAGTTTGTTGGTTGACTCTGGTGTGAGTAACCTTGTTTCATGGTTCTTAAGACTGCCAGTTCTAAGTCTAGCATCACTCCTGGATGCCGACTCCATGCTTGCTATGTCAAGAATGCCTCCTGACTCTGCCTATGTTCTGCACTTGGGTTTGTCTGCCACCTCACTTGTGTAACAAATATATCCTTTATCCTGGGCAGAGGGGATTGATATACTTTTAGTACTAGGTGATGATGACCTTAAAATCACCAGAAAAACCTGACAGACCCATTCTTCTTGGCTACTGGGGCCACTGGCTCCATTCAAATTTGGAAACAATTCCTTCACCCTCTATGCTATTTAGCTCACTGGCTACTTTATCACAGAAAGTAAAAGCAACTGGACAGGTTGTGTAAAACTTGGGTATGGCATTTTCATTTAACACTATTTTACCCTTGATATGTTTGAGTTTTCCAATGCCATCCTTGAACACTGCTGTGGCATCAAACCACCTTTCCTAATTTGCTTTCAGTTGATTCAATTGCAGGAGATATGGCATGCTAACAGTGGATGGATCTCCAATCAAGTTGTAGGTGTCTCAGCCAATCACAGACCCTCCTGTTTTGACCATATACAAGCCCGATATGGTCTGTTGGTTGTTGTATTCCATTGTTATGAATGTCATTCCCACAGGACTTATCTTTTGTCTGCAGATGCCTAACTGAGAACAGAGTTAGACATCTAAGAACAGAGAAGTCTAACTCTGTTCTTAGTTAGACATCTGCAGACTTCAGTTCAGCATCTTTGAAATGCCATTCAATCTTATTTTGTGGAAAGTCTGAAACAACTGAGTCAGTGTCTAATTCCATTTTAATTAATTTGCTGTTCACTTCTGGTGTAAGCTTGTCTCTTGTTGGTTTTCACACTGTAAATCTTAAAGCTACTCAGTCCAGTGTCACTCACTCTCATCAGAATCAGATTTTTCATTAATAGCATGCAGATTAGTGCTCTTTTCAAAACTGCAACTTGATCGTTTATCTTTTTCATTTATTTTTGTCTATCTGACATGCTCTTTGCCTGTGTCCTATCTTTTTGCATCCTTTAAACCTGCATTGGTCTGGTGTATATGAGTTCCTGCCATAATGGTAACACAATTTGTATGGCCAAGTAGCTTTCTGGTTACATATTGCAATTTTGTTCACACTCACTTTCATTCCGGACTACAACTCAGTTGTGTCTCTGGCTGCTGTTTCCATTGATACAGTGATTTCAACTGCTCTCTTAAGTGTGAGTTGTGCTTCAGTTAGGAGCTGTTTTTGAACGTTTCTTGAAAGATTCCACAACCTAAATGATCTTTCAGTACACCGTTAAGCCCATAACTGAACTGACAATGCTTGGATGATTTCTTCAGTTCAGCCACATAAGATGAAATGGACAGTCCTTCCTTTTGATTCTGCTTATGAAACCTAAACTGTTCTGCAATCAACACTGGTTGTGGTTCTGAATGTACTACATTATGTTCATGAGAACAGCAAAGCTCATTTCAGCAGCTTGGTTGGTGCAGTCAAATTTCTATGCAAACTGTGTGTTTTTCCACCTATTACACTCAACAAGACTCGTTTCTTGTTGGCTATTTCTTCTGCTTTAAAATGTCTCTCAATCTGTTCAGTATACATGATCTAGTTATCTATTGTACTATTGAATGCATCTATCTTTCCGATGTGGCCAGCACCTTCTGTGTTTTTTAGTTAATTATTATTATCATCCAGTACTTACTGTCTATGAACTTACAGCCTATATGTTGCTTGTTAATCCTGCCTTTCTTTTTAAACTCAATAGTCTTGCTCCTGTTCCAAAGAAAAACATGCTGTGCTTTTTTATATATTTGAAAGTCTTTCTCCTCTTCTGAAGAAAAATGTGCTGAGCTCAACAGGTTGGTAGTTGTCTCGGGTTTGTTTTGAAACTGCCTTGTCACCACTGTTAACTTCCAGTAAGATAGCAGCTTGTTCAATTGCAGTAGCTCCTCCGGGAGTAACCAAAGGTATTATTTTTCATTTTAAGCATTCTTTTATGATCACAAGGCCATGCTGGACATTAAAAACTTACAATATAGGTCTACCCCATCAACCAGTTGCTCATTGGTGGAGAAACTGAAGGAGCTGGACTTTGTGTAGATCGTGCTACAGCCTACTTCAGGGAGATATCAGAGGAGTTGGTGCATGAAGGTGTTGTACAGTGTAACAGAGAGTGAACATCTTAGTTGCTTTTCTTGTGATCACGAGACCGTGTTGGATATTGTTAACATGGAATGCTGCAAGTCCAATTCACTGATTTATTGGCAGATGGTGGGGGAGCTCTGTGGCGTTGGTCTTAGCGGTAACAGGCCTCAAACTGTGGTGTTGCCTTGTTTACAGCTGCCCAGGAGAGAGGTGTCAGAGTCATTGAGCTCCACCGGAGGCAGTGTTGCGCAGTATCCAATCTGGTGCTGCCCCCCAGTGTTCACATGGCAGAAAGCAAGCTGTATTGTTTTTACTGAAGACTGCTACAGCAGTGGTCCCCAATTACTGGGCCGCAAAGCATATGCTACTGGGCCGCGAGGAAACGATATGAATTGGCGATATGAAACAATATGAGTCAGCTGCACCTTTCCTCAATCCCTGTCATGCCCACTGTTGAACTTGAATGCAAGTGAGGTCATCAGTCGCCTAAATGCAGTGATACCCTTGCACGACGGATCATTGGTTGGCCTTGGGTAACCCGGCCGCCTTGCGTGGTCGACGGGAAGTGCAGTTGATACTGGCCTGGAGCGCGGACAGATGGGCGCCGCCTCTAAAAGCAACCTCACTGTGATCTACTGAAAGTCATCCCTTGAGCCAAACTTGGTCGGCCAATAGATCCTACCTACCTACAAGGGGGGACGGGCGCAAGCCCTGTCGCACTCCTCGCTCAGTCGCTCGCTCTCTCCGGACTGTGACTGCCATGGCCCCGGCATGGGGACCTCCGGCCCTGACCTTGTCCTCTCACCCCACCCGTGACCAGCCGCACCTGGCCAAGGCCTCTGGCGACGGGCGGGCAGGAAGCTGGAGTTCAGGCCTGGAGACTCTCTAATGAGGCAAATGAAGCCCTGAAAACTGCTTTGGCAGCTTGAGTTCGGCTCCCTGCACTTAAAGACAAACCCGTTGAGTTTTTTGAGTGGGAAAATCGTGAGCAAGCGGGACAGAAGCAAGTGCTAAGAGCCACAAAAACGAAATTGTGGAATAGACTGGACATAAGGAACCTACTTTGAGTATTGCTCTCTCCCATCACCCCTCGATGGGACCTGTCTTGTTGCAGAGAAACAAGCCCAGGGCTCCCACTGATTCAGCAATATTGGTGTGTTGCAATGATTTTATATGTTCATACGAGGAAAATATGCACTGTGTGTTTAATATTAAATTTGTTAGATAAACCCTTTTAGAAACAAAATTGAGTGTATTAGCCACTTATAAGTGACTCATGGTTGACATCACTTATATTCTGGTCGTGATTAACACGCCCCTCCCCCACCGTCGGTCGGTCCACAAGAATATTGTCAATATTAAACCAGTCCGCGCTGCAAAAAGGGTTGGTGACCCCCTGTGCTACAACATTCATGGGACTCAGGGTCTTAGACCATATTTTCTGAGTGACACCGATAGCTTATGTGTGCTTGCTACTTATATGTGCCTTGTGCTGTGTATGACTGTTGACACTATGTTTTGCAACTTGGCCCCGGAACACTACCTCACTAATTTTTTTATTTGTTTCCGTTTTAGCACTACTTATTTTAACTTAACTATTTAATATGAGTCTGAGGCCTCCGTCGGTCAGAGTTGAACATGGATGTTGCATCCTAGCTGTCTAGGTACGCAAGCCTGGGCAGTACAATACGGAGAGCAAGCTGTTGCCCATGTAGCAAACTCCCCCTCTCCACACAACTGAGGGGCCCAAAGAAATGGAGGAGAACGATACAGTTTGGTACCAGCAGCATCGCGCAAGTTGCCAGACAACATTGAACTCAATGTAGGACTGCTTTAAGGACTCGAGCTCTGGAATTTTTCCTTTGGGGTTTACTCCCGAAGCCTTTCCCATGGATGGGTATAGCCACAAGGCAGCTGAGGTTTGAGATCAGAGTTTTATGCTACCCCTGTATAGTGTGTTTAAGACAATACACCTAAAAATGAGCTGGACTGGTAAGTGGACATGACAGGACATTTCATGATACCAAACAAGCTCTTTCAATGTAACACCCCCCCCCCCCCCCGGTGCACCCACTCCCACTCCCTAATGCACCTGTAGCCATTACTACTGAAGCTTCAGACCATGCTGTGGGTGCTGTACAGGACTACTTGGTCAGAAGCGTGTGGCAGACGCTCACCTTCTTCAGCCACATCTCCGTCAGCCCTGAAAGGAAGTACAACACACTTGACCAGTGAGCTTCTCAGTCTTTGTATGTCTGTGCACCATTTTCATTTTCTTCTAGAGGGTCACAATTTCCCAGCGTTCATTGACCACAAACCTTTCATGCATGCGATGGCCAAAATACCAGACTGTTGGTCTGCAGGGCAGCAGCACCACCTGGCCTACATATCTGAGTTCACTACTGAATTATAATATATCTATGGGAAAGTTAATACCGTGGCTGATTGCCTCTCATGTCCAGCCATTGAGGCCATACTCATAGGGGTTAACTATGCTAGCATGGCAGCAGACCGAATTACTGACCCAGAGGTCCAGGCTTACCAAACAGCAGTCACGGGCCTGGGGTTGGCTAATGTTAAACTCAGGGGAAGCTGGGGTTTCTCTCTGTTGCGATGCCTCTACTGGTTGCCCTCGCCACGTCATGCCTGCAGACTGCAGACAGACTGTTTTTGAATGCATACGTGGCCTCCCACATCCGGGCCAGGAGGCCTCACAGAAGCTGGTTGCACTGAAGCTTGTTTGGCTTGGCCTCAGAAAGGACTTGTGTGATTGGACTGCAGCCTGCATGGAATGTCTGCAGGCAAAAGTTAACCTTCGTGTCCAGGCACCATTGGCACCTTTTGAGATGCCTGACCAAAGATTTGAACATGTCATTAAGGACCTTGTTGGTCCTCTTCCCCCCCCCCCCACTTGGCTGTTTCATGTACCTCCTTATCGTGGTGGACCATGCCACCAGGTGGCCAGAGGTCATCCCCTCGCAACGGCAATGGCCACAGACATGGGTCGGGTGTTCACCAGCACCCGATCTGATTTTTCCTCTCACTGCAGTGCCCAATTCATATCAGACCATTGGGCTGTGATGGTCCAGAACAATGGCATTCGGCTAGATCACACCAGGGTGTATCATCCACAGTCCAATGGCCTATGCGAGCAGTTTCACCACTCCTTAAAGGCTGCTCTGAGGGCTTCCCTGACTGATGAGTGTTGGCGTGGTTGTCTCCCGCAGGGCTCAGAACAGTTTCTAAAGAGGACTTGCAGTTACCCGTGGCTGAGTTGGCATATGGACAGCCATTAGAGATGATTGCATTCCTGACAATGACCGCCTGGTCAGCCTCTCAGCAGCGTTCCACCCTCTTCAATAAGCTGAATTCCTTTTCACCTGTTCTTACCTCCCATCATGGCGTACAGCACTCTTGGGTTCCTGTGGACCTACATTCCACCTTGTTTGTGTTTGTCTGCCATGATGCACACCAACATCCCCTTATGATGGCCAGTTCCACGCTTTGGAATTGGCAGGAAAGACTTTTATCATAGATAAGAGGGGTAAACCTGAACATATTTTCAGTAGATCGTCTTAAACTGGCCCACCAAGATTCGGAGGATTCCACTACCATGCCCGTGACGTCGGGACATGACCATGAACACAGCAGAGGTTCCTGCTGTTCTTCCACCTATGGAACACAGCTGAGCTCCAGACGGGCTCAAAATGTTGGTTTTAGTGAATTCTGGGGGTTCCTGTGAAGGGTGATGTAGTTGGTGGAAATGTACATAACTCACAACCAGTGACATTAATTTGGGGTTTCACTTTAAGAGGGTGGTTTGAGGTGATGGCATAAATATGTAAGGAGTTTTAGTGCACTTTGGTGTTCAGGTTTTTGAGCGCAATAAAATGTGCTACAGTTTTTCTTAAACATAGAATGCATCACTTTCTTTTATTTGTGATAAAACTGCAAGATTAGCAAATGAGGAAGTGTTGCGGAAAGTCAGAATAAGGAGAGAGCTGATATCAACAATCAGGAAATGGCAGCTGGAATTTCTGGGACATGTACCGAGGAAAGAGAGGCTTGCAGTGATGAGAAAAATTGATGGAAGAAAAAGTCGCGGATGACAACACATGGCATTCATGAGTTACATATAAGGTTGGATAGGCAAAAGTTTTGCAAAGCTTATTAGATAGAGCTTCTCAGATTAGAGAGATGGCCCACATCACACAGCAAATGATGATGATGGCTTCTTGGACTTTTGCACAGCATAGCACTGTAGTAGTTTTATGTATTGCATTGTATTGCTGCCACAAATAAAAATTAACAAGTTTCATGATATATGTGAGTGATAATAAACCTGATTCTGATATGGGACTCTATTGTGGACTGAGAGTGGGAAGGGGACAGGGAGAGGGGAATCATGGTTGGGAAAAAGGAAAGGGAGAGGGGAGAGAGTGGGAGTTTGCTGTGTTCTTTATACATACTGTGGGTTTCTAATAATGAAGCATATTCTGGAAGAATAGAACTAGAACTTTCATTTACAACAGCAATAACTACACATGTGTCTTACAGCACCATGCTTCTCGATGAGTCTGTCATTTCTGAGCATGCTTCGAACTCCATCCGATCACTTTCTTACACATGACACTGATATCACCACACCTTCCTTTCCTTAAAAACAATTAGCAACATTAATCAAAACAATGCATAATTTAACATGTCTCTATCAGTCTCTCTGGGGGTTTACAAACACGAGTAGACCTTCTAAGTGGTTCATACAGTTCTTATGTTTTGTTGTTATTTTCATGTTTTGTCTGGTCTGCATCAGTTAATGGAAACTCTAAAGTTGGCTCTTTCTTGACGTCTTTGTGAATTCTTCTTAACACTAATCCTTCTGTTTGGACCATGTATGATCTGAGTTGTACTTCTTCAAGTACTGTAGCTTTCTGTGTCCATGTGTTCATTTTGTCTTGTATCCTCACTTCATCTCCTTGGTGCAGTTCAGGTAATGGACTAGAACATCTGTCAAAGTATGTTTTCTACTTTGCTTTGTGTTCATCTTTCCATCTTTTCACTTGTTCACCTCCCTCTGTTCTCAGAAGGCTCTCACCTATTGGCAGATTGGATCTCAAATAGCGTCCCATCAAGAGCTGAGCAGGTGAAAGTCCACATTCAGGTGGAGTACTTTGGCAGGCTTACAAAGCTTTATAAAAATCACCTCCACTATCTTTTGCTTTGTGCATCAGCTTCTTGACAATTCCCACTGACTTCTCAACTAATCCACTGGACTGAGTGAAAATGGACTAGATGTTGTATGAACAAAGCCCCATTCATGAGCAAAATGTTTCATGCATTCACCATTGAATTGTGGACCATTGTATGTGAAAACTTCATCAGGTACACCACGTCTGGAAAAAACTGATGTCATGCATGTAATTACATTCTCTGCCATTGTTCTACTCAAACCATATACTTCAGGATACAATAAGTAGTTATTTGTTATTAATAGATAATCTTTGTTGTCAGTTACAAAAAGATCAATGCCTACCTTCTGATAAAGTCTCTGAGGACTAGGATGTGGATGCAGTGGCTTCTTAGGGTTGCCAGGTTAGTATTTAAAACATATTTGACAAGAAGACACCAATTTTGCAACTTCATGATTCATCCTGGGCCAAAACATCACTCCCCGTGCCCTTCTCTTGCACTTTTCAATACCTAGGTGGCCGTCATGAATTTTCCCAAGCATTTCTTTTTGGAAACTTTTAGGTATCACAATTCTACTACCTTTGTACATTATCCCATCCGCAACAGACAGTTCTGATCTGTGGTTCCAATAATCTTGTACCACTGAAGTACAGTCATGCTTATTATCTGGCCATCCATCCATCACCACTTGTATTACTTGATTAAGAATTTTGTCCTTCTCTGTCTCAAGACTCAGCAGTTCCAACTTTTTGGAGCAACAGGTACAGACTCTATGATCATATCAACAAATGCCTGAACATCAATAGCATCCCTGTCACCGTCTTTTGTTGTTGGATCCACAGCTCTGGAAAGTGTGTCAGCCGTGTACATGAATTTTTCAGGTGTGTATGACACATACAATGCATAGCTTTGCAATTTGATCATCATTCGCTGAATTCACAAAGGACAGTCGCTTAAAGGTTTGTTAAACAATGCAATCAGAGGTTTATGCTCAGTTTCAACATCAATAGATTGCCCTGACAAACTGATGAAATCTCTCACAAGTGAACGTAATGCAGAGCAATTCCTTTTCAACTTGGGCATACCTTGTTTCTGGAACAGATAATACATGAGTTGCATATGCCACTGGTAGCCATTCCTGATCATGTTTTTGGAGTAATACTGCCCCTAAGCCTGCTTGGGATGCATCACATGAGATTTTGATGGATCACTCAGTATCATAGAATTTCAACACAAGTTCTTTGGTGGGCACTTTTTTGAGATTTTGTCCTGTTCATGATTCCAGCTCCATTCATTTTTCTTTTCTGTTAGTTGCCTCAATGGAGCAAGCTGTTCTGAAAGATTGGGTATGAATTTTTCCATGTAGTTGACCATTCCCATAAACCTCTGAACATCCTTTTTACATTACGGTTTTGGCATGTTCTCAATAGCAGAAACCTTCAATGGATCAGGACGCACACCCTCATCGCTGATGATATCACTCACAAAGGTAAGTTCAGTCACTCCTAGTTGACACGTGTATTTATTCAACTTCAGGCTTGCCTTGCGTGTTGCCTCAAAGACTTGTCTGAGCCTGGCGTCATGTTCTTGTTTAGATGATCCTCAAACAATAATATCGTCCATGGAAGTATCCACGCCCTCAATGTGCTCATATAGCGTGTGAATAGTTTTATCGTACACTTCAGGAGCTGATGCAATTCCAAATGGAAGCCTAAGAAAACAATATCTGGGAAAAGGAGTGTTAAAGGTACACAACTTTGAACTTGGTTCATCTAGTTTAAGTTGCCAGAATCCAGAGGATGCATCTAATTTACTGAAGTACTTTGCATTAGCAAACTGTGACATAATTTCTTCACGAGTTGGCAGTTTGAAATGCTCTCTTTTAATGGCTCGATTCAAGTCTCTTGGATTTAAGCAAATCCTCAGTTTTTCATTTTTCTTATCAACAAAAACAAGTGAATTGACCCATTCAGTCGGTTCATCAATTTATTTTTGTTTTCAGTTGATCATGTAATGCAAAAGGCACTTTTCTACATGGATGTACTATGGGTGGCCAATTTTAACCGTGTGCTCTTCTGGAAGACAACCAAGCCCTTTGAACAAGTCCTCATACTCTTTCATCAAGTCACTGTATTCTGTCTATGTGTCATGATGCAGGACTAAGACACTTCTCATCAAATTCAGTCTCTCACTGGCAGATAAACCCAATATTGGCTGTACATTCTTTGGCACCACCACAAATGAAAGCGTGTGCTCAGTATTTTTGTGTGATACTTTTGCCACACACACTCCTTTAACTGGAATATCTGCACCTGAATACCCAGTCCTTTTCATATTTGTCTCACGTAACTTTGGTCTTGGCTTTAATGGTCTTGGCATGTGTGTTGACTACAGGACTTTGAATCGGTGAACCGTCCCTGATCAATATACTGTCCCGAGGGTCGGAGACGCGTTGGCCTGCTTGAGTGGAACAAAATGGTTCAGTGTGCTGGACTTAAAGAGTGGGTATTACCAGATCCCGATGAGTGAGGGTGATAAAGAGAAGACAGCCTTTATCTGCCCGCTGGGGTTCTTCCAGTTTGAACGAATGCCCCAGGGCATATCGGGGGCCCCAGCCACCTTCCAGAAGCTCATGGAGAGGACTGTGGGGGATATGAATCTGTTGGAGGTGCTGGTGTACCTGGACGATTTGATAGTGTTTGGATCGACTTTGGAGGAACATGAAGAGCGGCTGTTAAGGTATTAGGCCGGCCAGTAGCATTCTTTTCTCGTACCCTTCAAGGCTCTGAAATTCGGCACTTCGCGGTGGAGAAAGAAGCCCAGGCCATAGTGGAAGCCATTAGGCACTGGAGGCACTATCTTGCCGGCAAAAGGTTCACCTTGCTGACCGAGCAGCGCTCGGTTGCGTTCATGTTCAGCAACCAACAGCGGGGCAAAATCAAAAATGATAAGATTTCGCGGTGGAGAATAGAACTCTCCACCTACAACTATGATATCCTGTACTGGCCTGGCAGACTCAATGAGCCCCCTGATGCCCTATCCCGGGGAACGTATGCTAGCGCACAGCTCGACCAGCTATACGCCCTTTATGCACATCTTTGCCATCTGGGGGTCACCCGATATTACCATTTTGTGAAAGCCCGGAACCTGCCGTACTCCCTTGAGGACATCAGGACGATGACCAGGGACTGCCAAATCTGCACTGAGTGCAAACCGCACTTCTACCATCCTGAAAAGATGCAACTTGTCAAGGCCACCCGCCCTTTTGAGCGACTGAGTGTTAACTTTAAGGGCCCCCTTCCCTCCACTGACTGCAATGTCTATTTTCTCAATATTATCGACGAGTACTCGCGGTTCCCCTTTGCCATTCCCTGCCCTGACACCACTACCACGTCCATCATAAAAGCCCTGCGCCAGCTCTTCACTCTGTTCGGATATCCCTGCTATATCCACAGTGATAGAGGGTCCTCCTTTATGAGTGACGAGCTGCGCCGGTACCTGCTAGCTAGGGGCATTGCTACTAGTTGGACCACGAGCTATAATCCCCGGGGAAATGGACAGGTGGAGAGGGAGAATGCCACAGTGTGGAAGGCCACACTTTTAGCCCTTAAGTCAAAAGGGTTGCCGGTCTCTCGCTGGCAGGAGGTCCTCCCTGAGGCACTCCACTCCATCCGCTCCCTGTTAAGTACGTCCACCAATGCCACCCCTCACGAACGCCTATTCTCTTTTCCCAGGAAGTCTGCCACTGGGACCACCCCACTGGCTTGGCTGACGTCCCCAGGGCCAATGCTGCTCCGGAAACATGTGAGGAGTAATAAATACTCCCCGCAGGTCGAGAGGATTCACCTTCTACATGCGAGCCCCCAGTGTGCCTACGTGGTCTTACCTGATGGGCGAGAGGACATGGTCTCTGTCCGCGACCTGGCGCCCGCAGGAGCAGCAGACCACTACCCTGAGTACTCCCCGGTAACTATGAACCCTGTACCCAAGGTGACACCGCGCACACCAGGCCCTACACAGACTCCTCACGACACTCATATACCGGGCATTTTGTACGCGTATATACCAGGCGCCTCGCACATGCGTGAGGGATCACTGACGCCTAGTGGGCTGACACCTCCAGTTAGGCCGGAACCAGCACAACCTCCATCTCTGGTGCAATCACCACCGGCACCTGTGCAATCACCACCACCGGCACCTGTGCAATCACCACCACCGGCACCTGTGCAATCACCACCACCGGCACCTGTGCAATCACCACCACCGGCACCTGTGCAATCACCACCACCAGTACCTGTGCAATCACCACCACCGGCACCTGTGCAATCACCACCACCAGTACCTGTGCAATCACCACCGGCACCTGTGCAATCACCACCACCGGCACCTGTGCAATCACCACCACCAGTACCTGTGCAAGCACAGCCGGTGCTATGTAGATCGCAGCGACAGATTCGACCACCTGATAGACTTAACCTGTAAGAAACTTCGCCACATGGGAACTCTTTTTTTAAAACAAAGGTGGGGTGAATGTGGTGAACTACATATACCTGTCTGGACAGGCCCCCCCCACCCCCCCCCCCCGCTGACAGCTCCTGTGGCTCCTCCCACAGACCCCTGTATAAAGGCGATTGAGGCCTGAGCCCAGCCTCTCAGTCTCCAGGATGTAGTATGGTGGTCACTCACTGCTTGTCCCTTCTTCCAGTCAATAAAAGCCGATATCTCGCCTTTACATTTCAGAGTGAGTTATTGATGGTGCATCAAGGAGGAAGGGCTGAAGCTTTCCCTGGAAAAATGCCAGTTCTGCAAGTTGTCGGTCAGCTATGTTGGTCATATCATTTCGCAAGAGGGAGTGGCTACTGATCCAGCCAAGATAGAGGCCGAGACCACAGAAAGTGAGCGCTCTGCGCTAATTTTTGGGGTTCTGTGGGTATTACCGCCAATTCATGAAAGGATATGCCAGAATGTGTCACCCGTTGACTCAGCTGTTGGATGGCTATCCCCCGGTGGGAAAGAAAAGGAAGGGGGACTGGAGGCAGGACGCTGGAGGATAATGGAACACGGAAGAACCTTTTGGCTTGAGATGGGATGATCGATGTGAAGAGGTGTTCCGATCTTTAAAAAGGGCGCTGACCCAGGCCCCAGTGTTGGGTTTTGCCGATCCTCAGAAGCCGTATGTGCTGCACACGGATGCCAGCCAAGGGGGGTCTCGGGGCTGTTCTGTACCAGGAGCATGGCAAAGCATTGAGACCGGTAGCCTTTGTCAGCTGAAGCTTGTCGCCATCTGAGAGAAACTATCCCACTCACAAGTTGGAGTTCCTGGTGCTGAAGTGGGCGGTGGTGGACAAGTTAAGCGATTACCTGTACAGAGCCAAGTTTGAGGTGAGAACAGATAACAATCCTCTCACTTATATTCTGACTTCGGCTAACCTGGATGCCACAGGACATCGGTGGCTGGCGGCCTTGTCGGTATAAGATTTCAGCCTGAGGTACCGCCCAGGAAGCAGGAATATCGATGTGGATGCTTTGTCACGTCGGGAGTCGGGGGAACAGGAGAAGGACGAGGAGTGGGAAAGTGTCCCTGCCCCTGGAGTGAAGGCCATGTGTCAGTTTGCTATCACCGTGAAGGCTGAGGGAAGAGGAAGGCTGGAGCGAGCCGTGGACCATTTGGGGGTTTTTGACAACGCCATACCCCTAGCTTACTGTGACCTGACCGCACTGCGGACTAAACAGTTGCCGGAACTGAGTCCGGGGGAAGTGGCAGCTGCTCAGCAAAATGACCCGGGCATTGGCACAGTGTGGAGAGCAGTAGAGAAGGGGAATGTGGCGTTGGCCGAGAAGGTGAAACACCCGTCTGTGCCTCTGTTATTGAAGGAGTTGCCTCAGTTAAAATTAAAGAACCAAGTCTTGTACCAGGTCACGGCACCTCAGGACCAACCCCGCCGTTGGCAACTGGTCCTGCCGGAGAAGTATCGGCAGGCTGTACTCCAGGCCTTGCATGATGATTCCGGACACTTGGGGGTGGAAAAGACCTATGGATTACTCAAAGACCGGTTCTACTGGCCCCAGATGAGGGGGGGAGGTCGAAGAATATTGTAGGGGATGCAGTTGTTGCATCCGAAGGAAGACCCTGCCAGCATTGGCGGCTCCACTGTCACACTTGCAGAGTGCGGGACCTCTGGACCTGGTGTGTATGGATTTCCTGTCGATTGAGCCTGACACCAACAACACCGCAAATGTCTTAGTCATCACTGATCATTACACTCGCTATGCTCAGGCATTTCCCACTAAGGATCAGAAGGCGACAACAGTGGCGAAGGTGTTATGGGAGAAGTATTTTGTTCATTATGGCCTTCCCAGGTGAATCCATAGTGATCAGGGGCGGGACTTTGAGAGCCACCTTATCCATGAATTACTGACTATGCTTGGGGTTGATACCCTTTATCACCCCCAGGGTGATCCTCAGCCAGAGAGGTTCAACAGGACCCTGTTGGATATGCTCGGGACGCTGGAGATTGGGCAGAAAAATAAGTGGAGTTGTCATATTGGACATTTGGTCCACTGTTACAATTGTACTCGCAATGATGCTACAGGGTACTCGTCTTATTTTCTGATGTTCAGGCAGGAAGCGAGGTTGCCCATTGACTTGTGTTTTGGGGCTGAGGTGGGTGAATTACCCAGGAAGCCCTATCTAAAGTATGTGTCCGATATGGAGTTACAGCGGGCGTACGAGTTGGCCAAGGCGGCGGCTACCAAACAAAATCAGATGAATAAGATGAGATATGATCAAAAGGTGAAGTTTGCCCAATTATTGCTGGGCGACTGGGTCCTTTTACGGAATTTGGGACTCCCTGGTAAGCACAAGTTGGCAGATCAATGGGCGGCCAGCCCCTGTGTAATACAGAGCCAGATGCCGTATCTACCAGTTTACCGGGTGAGACCTGAGGATGGGAAAGGGCCTATCAAGGAACTCCATCGGAATCACCTGCTGCCCCTGGGTCAAGCGGTGCGGGTAGACAAGGAGCCAGAGTGGGAGGCTGTGCCTCGTACAAGGACTCTGCGAGGGCGCGGAACGAGGGAAGGTCCCGCTGCTGAAGAGCCGAGATGAGTCCTTAACCCGGGAATGGATACTGATTCGGAAGGTGACGACTCAGATGAGTGGCCCCTGCTCCCATTCGCTGGTGTTTCAGTACCAGAAGAGGAGGCTCCTGGCCCTTCCCCTACTGAGTTGGGTGAGAGGATGGAAGGTGTTGATGGTCAGATGGAGAGGCAGCCAGCATTGGGCGGAGAGAGGGTGGAACCCGAACATGAGCCAGAGAGTTCTCAGGTGAGGGGGGAACCCCGTAAGGGAGGGAGTGAGGATCTGACAGGTAGACCTGGGGTGTTAGAGGCAGAGGGTTCGCAGGTGAAGAGGGAACCCAGTGAGGCGGAAGGGTCGGCAGAAGGGGTATGGAGATCTCAGAGGAGTAGGCACCCCCCAGAGAGGTTGACATATGTGGTGCCAAGAGAACCAAGTGTGATTTCTACTGCTCTGGGTAGTTATGTCGCTGCTTTCTGCACCTGGGTTGGGTTTTGTGTGTTGCAAGAAGCCTTGAGGAACCCTGGTAATGTCATGAGGGCATGACATTTGCTGGTGGGGGAAGAATATACAATGTACTGTGTATGTAACCAAAATGGCTTCCTTGGTTTGCTAGAGTAGGAGTGCTTTTATGTCTGATAAGTGTTTTTTTCTTGCAGTTGTTTAGCTTTGGACTTGCTGATATGGGGATTGTATTCATTTGTTAACCAATGGGGAATGTTATTTTGTCTTGTGGGGCTGGGAGCTTGGGGGGGGGGTGTTTGTGGTCTTTTGAGGGAAGGTGGAAAGGAGACGCCGAGGAAGGTAGACGTGCACTGCACTGCTCGGTCGACCACCGGGGGTGGTCCCAGGTGCGAGGACGTGGAGGTCGGAGGCAAGCAACGAAGGGTCGAATGGTTCGATGGTTGAGCTCCAATGATGTGCACTAAACTGACTGAACTTTGATAAGTTAGCACCTTTTGCTTTATTTTCTTTTCCGTCATATATACTGTATTGCATAGTACTCTTAGTTTTAGTAAAATCTTTAAAGTGTATTCTGTAACGGTATCTGGTGTGAGTTTGATATTGTGTGGTACGCGCGGCATAAACTTGATTCTCACAGCACCTGCATGTACGGGAGGTGGGGTTGGTGAGTGGCTGGATCTCCTTTTCCCCTAGACATATACCAGCCTGTTGGGTAAGTGTTACACATGAAACTCAGATTCTGCAAGAACATTTACTTGTGCTCCAGTATCCAAATTAAACAGAATAAGGTTTTGGTTCACTTGCAATGGAATTGTCCAGTCATTCTTACTTTGTTTTTTTCACAAAGCACATCTATATAAAACTCTTCATGTTCGTTTTCAAGCACTGTATTTATGTGTTTTATTTCCTTTCTACTTCTGCAACAGCATGAAAAATGATTACTCTTACACATTTTTGCACGTTTGATTGTATGTTTTTCTATATGCTGGACACTTTTTTAGGTTGGTGCTCCCGCCCACAGTGATCACAAAGTTTTTTTCTTTCAGATGACATCTTGCTCTCTGTCGGTTTCGTTGCCATATTATTACGCTTTTCCACAGCGTCTACGTAGCTCTCAATAAAAAGCTCTCTAGCCTGCAATGTCACGGATTCCAACACTTTGCAGAGAATCAAAGCTTTTTTCCAAATCTACGTCTGGTTCTCCACCCTCATCTTAAAAATAGCCACTCCGTAGGGCTGTGTGCTGAGCCCTATACTCTACACACTCTTCACACATGACTGCACTCCCATCTACACCTCCAACTCCATAATTAAATTTGTGGATGATACCACAGTGGTTGGCCTGATCTCAGACAAGGATGAAACAGCCTACAGGTTCGAGGTGGATCATCTGACGGAGTGGTGTAAGGACAACGACCTGGTCCTTAACACTTCTAAAACAAAAGAGATGATCATTGACTTCAGGAGATTAAAGGACAGAGTACACCACCCCCCCCCCCATATACATGAAGAGGTAGTGTAAAGTGTGGAAAACATAAAGTTCCTTTGAGTTATGCTGTCAAAACAGCTGACATGCACCACCAACACCTCGCTGCTTGTAAAAAAGGCACAACAAAGACAGTTCTTCCTCAGAAAGCTAAAACAGGCCAAACTCCCACTGTAGTGTTCTCGCACAGGTGTAAAAACTCTGAACTAAACACCAAGTATAAACCGGTCAATGAGGCGTGGTGCCAGTAAGATTAACCGTTTACTGTTCACTCTTCCACATTAACGTATGGTGAAAACTGTTGATAAAACAATACAAAATATATACAGTATTTGTTTCCTTCTTGGCATCACATTTACATCATAAATACTTGCAAAAATAAAACTACAACAAACTATATTACTGTAACACTTACCCAAAAGGCTGGTATATGTCTAGGGGAAACGGAGTTCCAGCAACTCACCAACCCACCTCCCGTACACGCAGGTGCTGTGAGAATCGAGTTTATGCCTCGCGCCCGCCAACAGTATCAAACCCACAACAAATACCATTATGAAATACACTTTAAAGAGTTTACTAAAATTAGAAGAGTAGTAGGCAATACGATATATATATATATATATATATATGGAAAAAAACAAAAGACACCAACTTATCAAAGTTCAGTCTGTTTAGTGCACTCGTTGGAGCTCAATCAACGAACCAATCGACCCATCCGACCACCACGCCGTCGGACATGGGACCACCCCGGTGGTCTTATGAGCAGACCAGCACATGTCCACCTTCCTCGGCGTCTTCCTCGGCCTCTCCCTCACACCAAAAACCCGCAAAAACCCCTCCCCCAAGTTCCCAGCCTCACAAGACACAATAATATTCCCCATTGATTAACAAATGAATACAATTACCATATCAGCCATTCTAAAGCGAAACAACGGTGAGAGAAACACTTATGCGACGCAGAAGCATTCCTGCTCGTAACAAACCAAAGAAGCCATTTTGAGTAACATACACAGGACATTGTACATTCTCTCCCCACCAGCAAATGTCATGCCCTCATGGCATTACTAGAGTTCCCCAAAGCTTCTTGCAACACACAAAACCCAACCCAGGTGCAGAAAGCAGTGACATAACTACCCAGAGCAGTAGAAATCACACTCGGTTCTCCCGGTACCACATATGTCAACTGCTCCGGGGGGCGCCTAATCCTCTGAGATCTCCATACCCCTTCTCGACCACTCTCCACACTGTGCCAATGCCCGGGTCATTTTGCTGAGCAGTTGCCACTTCCCCCGGACTCAGTTCCGGCAACTGTTTAGTCCGCAGTGCAGTCAGGTCACAGTAAACTAGGGGTATGGTGTCGTCAAAAACCCCCAAATGGTCCACGGCTCGTTCCAGCCTCCCTCTTCCCTCGGCCTTCACAATGATAGCAAACTGACACATCGCCTTCACTCCAGGGGCAGGGACACTCTCCCACTCCTTGTCCCTCTCCTGTTCCCCCGGCTCCCTATGAGACAACGCATCCGCATCGACATTCTTGCTTCCGGGGCGGTACCTCAGGCTGAAATCATATACTAACAAGGCCGCCAGCCATCGATGTCCTGTGGCATCCAGCTTCACCGAAGTCAAAATATAAGTGAGAGGATTGTTATCCGTTCTCACCTCAAACTTGGCTCCGTACAGGTAATCGCCCAGCTTGTCCACCACAGCCCACTTCAGTGCCAGGAACTCCAACTTGTGAGTGGGATAGTTTCTCTCAGATGGCGAAAAGCTTCGGCTGACAAAGGCTACCTGCCTCAATGCTTTGCCATGCTCCTGGTACAGAACAGCCCCAAGACCCTCTCGGCTGGCATCCATGTGCAGCACATATGGCTTCTGGGGATCGGCAAAAGCCAACACCAGGGCCTGGGTCAGTGCCCTTTTCAAAGATCGGAACGCCTCTTCACATTGATCATCCCATCTTGAGCCAAAAGGTTCCGCCGGGTTCCAGTATCCTCCAGCGTCCTGCCTCTGGTTCCCCGTCCTCTTCTTCCCCACCGGGGGATAGCCACACAACAGCTGAGTCAACGGGTGACACACTTTGGCGTATCCTTTCACAAATCCCCGGTACTACCCACAGAACCCCAAAAATGAGCGCAGAGCGCCCACTTTCTGGGGTCTCGGCCAGGTGGTCACGGCCTCTATCTTGTTTGGATCAGTAGCCACTCCCTCTCGTGAAATGATATGGCCAATGTAGTTAACCGACAACTTGCAGAACTGGCATTTGTCCAGGGAAAGCTTCAACCCTTCTTCATTAAGCCGGCCCAACACCTTCAACAGCCTCTCCTCATGTTCCTCCAAAGTCGATCCAAACACTATCAAATCGTCCAGGTACACCAGCACCTCTAACAGATTCATATCCCCCACAGTTCTCTCCATGAGCCTCTGGAAGGTGGCTGGGGCTCCCGATATGCCTTGGGGCATTCGTTTGAACTGAAAGAACCCCAGTGGGCAGATAAAGGCCGTCTTCTCTTTATTGCCCGCACTCATCGGGATCTGGTAATACCCACTTCTTAAATCCAGCACACTGAACCACTTCGCACCGCTCAGGCAGGCCAGCGCATCCTCGACTCTTGGGACAGTATATTGATCAGGGACAGTTCACCGATTCAACGTCCTGTAGTCAACACACATGCGCACCCTCCCATTCTTCTTCCGTGCCACCACTATTGGGGACGCATAAGGACTTCGGGACTCAGCTATGATTCCGGCTTCCTTCAACTTGCACAAGTGCTGTTGCACGTCCTCAACATCTGCCGGAGCCAGCCGCCGGGATCTCTCTCGGAACGGGGTGTCCTCCGTCACCCGGATGGTGTGGCGAGTGCTTTTGGAGCAGCCAACATCAAACTCGCCCCGAGAAAAAAACAGCTTCCATCTTCAGCATCTTCTCCACTAGCCGGTGTTTCCACTCCTGCGATACAGGGGAATCCCCGAAGTTAAAGGCTTCAGCGGTCAGCTCCCTTCGATGCTCCGATCCCTCCCCGTTAGGGGTCCGCACTGGTGCGCTGGACATTACAGTCACCGGGAACAGATGTGCCAGCGGCATTCCCCTCTTAAAGGTGATTTCTCTTGCCGTGGTGTTCCTGACACTTATAGCTATACGCCTCCCATGTAGCACCCCTGGTCTCTGCACTTCGGGCCTCACCAGCGCCCCGCCGGAAATTGTGTCTCCCCTTCAAGATCGTCTGGGGAGTCTACTAACAGGGCTTTGCCCGTCGGCATTCCGGGGAATCTGGGGGTCCTCATCACTAGTGCTACCTCCCCGGGTCGGATCACCTTGGGCCTCGCCTGCGTGCACCACACCGTCCCTCGTTTACACTCCGGGTCCAGCCCTTGGGAGGCAACCCCTTCTTCGAACACTGCTCGAAACCCTGGATGCACCGAGAGGGTCTCCAGAAAATCTTCCCCCCCTTTCTCCTTACAAGCTCCCAGGAGCCGTCGCACAGCGGGGGAGTTAATCCCCACCAGGAGGGCAGCACCACCGGTTTCCACCAGGTCAGGACACACCAACACCAACGTTTCAATAGCTTCCGACACTCCCACATCGCCCTCCGAGAACTCCAATCTCACCGATAGGTACCCATCGTACGGGTAGTCACCCTCGCTCACACCCCAAATCTGCAGGGCGTCAAATGGGGTTACGGGCAAATGCTTTAGATATTGATTGTAGAAAGACCGGTACAATAAGGTCACCTGCAATCCCGTATCAAGAACGGCTTTTGCGTAAACTCCCTCTATCCGTAGACCCACACTGGCACGGGGTCCTACCAGCCCATCCAGAACAGAGGCGTGGGCACCCGGTGGTCTTCCGGCTGATCTCTGGGAACGTGTTCCTCCAGAGGCTCCAGTCCATTCCCTCACTGAGCCTCTCCTGTTTCCCGACACCTCTCCCTTTTTAGTCGTAGGGGGGCTTGTCCTCCTCGGGACTCCTTGTCTCTCAGAATCCCACCTAAAGTGTCCCTCCTCTCCACAGCTATAGCACACCCTCGGCCTTCCACAGTCCCGCCTGAAATGCCCCTCTTTCCCACAGTTAAAGCACACGCCGCCTGCCGCCCCTCCTCTCCCAGGTCGGCTCCCGCTCCCAATCCCTGCACTGCTGCACTGATCGCCCCTGAGAGTAGGTACCTCCCCTGTCCCTTGCCTCCAAAGGGGGGTTCCCTACTCCCGGGGGGGGGGGGGCTGTCATTCCTCCACCCAGCCACCACTTCCTGTATCGCTGAGGATCGCTCCCGTAGGCCCGCGCCCCTTTTCCGCCTCTTCCTTTCGTACCTCTCTAATCAGTTGCCCGAACGATGGAGGGGGACCTTTCCTATAAGCCTGCCGGATAGTCCACGCCACCTTGTCCTCCTCCAGAGAGCCACTGAATAGCTGACTCATCCTCACGCTAGCCACGTCAGTCGCCTTCACTACCCCCCGGCACCGCAGCCCCGAGAGCATCCCCTCCATCCTAAATATGTACTCGGAGAGCTTTTCCCCTCTCCATTGTTCCAGGCGTTGGAACTCTGCTAAAAGCAGCCTGACAACCCAAACGCTCCCTCCAAAACTTCTATATATTCCTCCACTGAGGCCCCAGGCTTCTCAGCTTTCAACTCCCGGACGGTTTTGGCTGCTAAACCCCTCAAACTTCCCACCAATCGCTGCCTCTTCTCCTCCTCCGAGCCTGGCCACTCCTCTAACATCAAGGACGTATGCTCGATCCAGGTCTCTTAGTCCACCTCCACGTCTGGAGTAGGCTTGGCTCCGGAGAACACCCCCCAGCTTCAGCCGTGGCCTCTCGGCCACCTGCACCAGGGAGTTAAGTGCGGCTGCCAGCTCCGAGGCTTCCACCCTACCTGGGGAGCGGGGCTTAGTCACGCCTCCCTCCTCCCACCTCCCTTTACTAGTGCCAGGCATCTCTCTGGGGTCCACCTCTAGCTGTAGCTCCTCCTCCGATGTCTCCTCAGCCTCATCCTTGTAGAAGGAGTGGAGCCCCCACAGCCCCTCCTCCCCCGGTACACTGACCGTCGCCGGCAGTTCCATCGTCCTGACTTCAGCACTCGTACGAACCAACACCCAGCTAGACTCCACCTCTTACCCACATCGTCTAGCTACCAATTCTACCTGCCCAATACCCTTCACCGAACTTAAGCCCCGCACTATCACATCTCCCGAAACTCGAAAATCCACTCCGCTCACTACGCATGCGTACTGCACCGGTACACCTTCAAACTGGCACCAACAAAAAATCTTATCTCTGTCCATTCCTCTCTGCTGCCTGCGCGATTCCACAGCCCCAGACAATCCAATCCGGGACGAGCACCCCACAAATGTAACAGCCAAAAGGCTGGTATATGTCTAGGGGAAACGGAGTTCCAGCAACTCACCAACCCACCTCCCGTACACGCAGGTGCTGTGAGAATCGAGTTTATGCCTCGCGCCCGCCAACAGTATCAAACCCACAACAAATACCGTTATGAAATACACTTTAAAGAGTTTACTAAAATTAAAAGAGTAGTAGGCAATACAATATATATATATATGGAAAAAAACGAAAGGCGCCAACTTATCAAAGTTCAGTCTGTTTAGTGCACTCGTTGGAGTTCAATCAACGAACCAATCGACCCATCCGACCACCACGCCGTCGCACCTGGGACCACCCCGGTGGTCTTACGAGCAGTCCAGCACATGTCCACCTTCCTCGGCCTCTCCCTCACTCCAAAAACCCGTGAAAACCCCTCCCCCAAGTTCCCAGCATCACAAGACACAATAACATTCCCCATTGATTAACAAATGAATACAATTACCATATCAGCCATTCTAAAGCGAAACGGCGAGAGAAACACTTATCCAACTGTGGTGAACTATGTGCCTGTCGGGACACGCCCCTGCTGACTGCTCCTGTGGCTCCTCCCACATGCCCCTGTATAAAGGAGACCTGCGGCCTGACGCTCGGCCTCAGTCTCCAAGACCTTGTATGATAGACACTCACTCCTGGTTCCTTCTTCCAGTCAATAAAAGCCGATATCTCGCCTACGTCTCAGTGTGAGTTATTGATGGTGCATCACCAACAAAGAAGCATTCCTGCTCGTAACAAACCAAAGAAGCCATTTTGAGTAACATACACAGGACATTGTACATTACATTAAGGTACAACATACAGTCAGAATCTACCTACGCCATCAACTATTTTAAATACACTTCAACACAAACTATCCGCAACTCTTTAAATAACAAAGAACATAAACTTTATCAACCGTCATTACTTTTAACAGAATCAGCGTTAACATTTTTACTTCAACATATCGATTATCTTATGAACTTATGGCGTTGCTTCTATGACGTTTCTAGTTTGTAGAAAGAAAACTTTTCTCGCGCTGATCCTGCACACACAAACCCCCTCCTTCCCTTTTCTCCAAACTGGTATTTTCCCACAGGACGCAGTGAAACCGGGTGTGATGTCATCGCATGCCGCGATATATCACAGACAACAAATTTACTTTCAACAACCTTAACTTTAACTAGAAAATGATTACAAACGAATTACTAAAGCGAAAATATAATAAACTAAATGAATGCCTTAAGGGCAACACACTCCCTGCCTGACCTTTGTAAGGTCACTATGAACATAATACAAACTTCAGTCTCTAAATCAGTCCTTAGGTAAAAGTAGAATGACTTCTACAACTGGGTTTTGGTAAGTTTTCACATCATCTTAGTCAGAAGTTTTCAACTCAACCTTCCTGACATGTCCATCCCTACTCGGGAATGTGGCAGTGATTCTGGCCATTGGCCAGCAGTTGCGGGCAATCTGCTTGTCCCTGAGCAGGACTAAATCTCCAACTTGAAGATTCCTGTGAGGCTCTGTCCACTTTTTTCTATGTTGCAACAAAGATAGATATTCATGTCTCCAACGAGACCAGAACTGATTTGTGAGAGCCTGAACCTGTCTCCATTGCTTTGTGTACAAATCCTTATCTGAGAAGTCCCCAGGTGGAGGGGGAGCTCCTGTCCTCTACATAAGGAGCATTGATGGCAAGAGTATGAAGGGGTTTTCCGGGTCAGAAGAGATAGGTAGTAGTGGTCCTGCATTTATAATGGATGTGACCTCTGCCATTAGTGTGCACAGTACTTTGTGGGTCAGTCGGGTGCGTTGCTGCAGGAACATTGAATCAAGGATCCTTCTGGCAATACCAATCATCCGCTCCCATGAGCCTCCCACGTGAGAGGCGTGTGGTGTGTTGAACTCCCAGTTGCATCCCTGCTCACTGAGGTACCTTTGCACCGTCTTGTCCATCCCGAGCTCCTTGGACACTCCAACAAAGTTCTTGCCGCAATCAGACCTTAACTGTTTTGCAGGGCCTCTTAGTGCAAAGAAGCGCCTGAGAGCATTAATGCAGCTGGATGTATCCAAAGATTCGATGACTTCAATGTGTACCGCTCTCGAACTCATGCAGCTGAACATGATGGCCCACCGCTTGCTCTCTGCTTGTCCTCCTCTGGTGCGCCTAGTGGTGATAGTCCACGGACCAAATACATCCAGCCCCACATACGTAAAAGGAGGGCAGGCTTCAAGGCATTCTGGTGGGAGGTCCGCCATACATTGAGCTTCCATCTTCCTACGTGAGATATGAAGCTGTTTTAGATCTTGAAGTGAATCTCTCCAAGCCTCCCGTCTGTTTAGCTTGTCTTCTGGTAGGGAAGTATCCCAGTCGGAGAGCTCAGAGGTAAGTTCCCTGAGGAGGGCTCTTCCTTGGATTGTAACTAGCACCAGTAGACCCAAGGGATCAAAAACACTGTTGACAGTGGAGAGAACTCCACGGCAGGTGAATGGCTTGATCACGGTCAGCACGGAGAATGTGAATGTGTCAGTTGTAATCACCCAAAGGAGGCCCAAACTCCTTTGTGTGGGTATGGTTTCTCCATCTAGATCTAGGTCTTTGATTGCCGGAGCACAGTCATCGTGTGGAAAGGCCTCCATTACTGCCTGACAGTTTGATGCGAACTTGTGCAGGCGGAGGTTTGACTCAGCGAGTGAGGCTTGTGTTCGTCGGAGCAGATCGATTGCTTCGTCTTCTTTCTGTAGCGATATCAAGCCATCATTGACATAGAAGTGCCTTTCTACAAACTTAATGGTGTCATCGCCGTGCTCCTGTGCGCCCTCTCTGATGGCTCTTCGCAGCCCATAGATGGCCACAGCAGATGATGGACTATTGCCGAAAACGTGGACTTTCATCCGGTACTCAATGACTTCCTTGTTAATGTCATTGTCCCTGTGCCATAAGAAATGGAGGAAATTGCGATGGTCTTCCTGTACTAAGAAGCAATGGAACATCTGCTGGATGTCCGCTAGGATTGCAACCTTCTCCTTCCGGAAGTGCAGCAGGACCCTGAGAAGGGTATTGTTGAGGTCGGGGCCTGTGAGGAGCACGTCATTAAGGGAGATACCAGCACACTGAGCACTGGAGTCGAAGACCACCCTGATCTGATTGGGCTTTTGTGGGTGGTAAACCCCAAACATTGGGAGGTACCAGCACTCCCCACCTTCTTTCAGTGGCGGTGCTACTTCGGCATGTCCATTAGCGAGGATCTTCTCCATGAATGCTACGTATTGTTGCTGCATCTCAGATTTCCTTTTCAGGGTTTTTTTGCAAAGACTTGAACTGCTTGACTGCCTGCTCTTTGTTGTTTGGCAAGTGCTGGTGTGGTCCTCTGAAAGGTAGTGGGGCGACCCAGTTATTTGCTTCGTCTCTGAAGACCTTGGTGTCCATTATTTTTAAGAAGATGGCATCTTGTGCTGATGGAGCAAGTTTATTATCATGCTCAGTTTGAGCGAAGACTGACTGTTGTCAGTTACTTTAGTACACTTGTTAAAGCCCTGTCGTGCTTCTTTGATATACATGTAGCTTGTGCAGGGTTGAAAAATTGAATGGCGGCCACTCTCTAGCACATTGGTCTTGATTCTGTTAACTGTCGGTTTGTGTACTTTGCCAAGGCACACTTCTCCTATCACCACCCAGCCCAGATCCAGGCGTTGGGCAAAGGGGGTGTCGTGTGGTCCATTGACGTGCTGCCTGACCTTGTGCACCTGCAGAATGTCTCTTCCTAGTAGCAGAAGTATTTCTACTTTTGGGTCCAGTTCTGGGATGTGCTTGGCAATGTGGTGGAGATGCGGCTGGTGTCGCACAGTGCTTGGCATTGGGATCTTGGTGCGGTTATTCAAAATTTCATTGCACTCTAAGAGCGGAGGGAGACAGATGACAACTTTACCAACCAGCGACTCAAGCTGGAAGTCTTCTGCCTTCCTGCCATATGTTTCTATGCTGCCTGAGCAAGTTCTAAGGTAGTATGGGAACTGAATACTCTCTACATTGAACAAGTCAAAGAACTCTGGTCCGACTAGTGAGCGATTGCTCTGGTCGTCCAGAATTACATAGGCTTTGATGGCCTTGTCTTTGGCTCCCTTAGTGTATACCTTGGTGAGGCAGATCTTTGAGCAAGAACAGTTTGACTGACCTTGACCGCAAACTTCTGTGCAGCTCGAGCTGACTACAGTTGGCTTGGGGTGATCCTTTCCCTCCCCGCCGTCCTCTTGTGAGGGTGAAGGAGCTTTGTCAGTTTGCGGTAATGGGCTGGGATGCATGGCCCCTTCATGATTAGCGCTGTTGCATTCCGAGCACTTTACGGGGATCATACACTCTCTAGCGAGGTGAGAGGTAGAGGAACAGCATTTAAAACATATTCTTTTCTCCTTGAGAAGGGCCATTCTCTTGTCAAAGGGTTTTTTTCTAAATGTTCTGCATTTTTTGAGGGATGGGGTTTGTTGTGTAATGGACAATTCTTACTAGGGTCATTGTTAGTTGTAGAGACTTCAGTTTTAAGCACTGAGACAGGTTTATTGATGTTAAAATTATTCGAAGTGGATTTGACTGGCTTGGTATGAATTGTATTGCTACCTTGACTCATGAAGCTAGGGTCATTTTGCTTCTTCGCCTCCTTGCGCACAAACCTAGAGAAATACTTAAAGGGAGGAAATCAACCACCGTTCTCTTCCTTGTACTCTGAGCCAACAGACACCCACCTTTCCTGCAGCCCAAATGGAAGTTTGTCCATGATTGGTCTAATTCTGTATGAAGTATCTAAATATGACAGGCCAGTTAAATAGCCATCTTCTTTAGCGCCTTCAATCTCCATGAGTAGATCTCTGAGCTCTCTTAGCTTAGTGTGGTCTTTGGCTGACACCTTAGGAAAATTTTCCAGGCATCGAAATAGTGCTGGTTCAATAACTTCAGGGGCCGTATAGCACTCCCAAAGTCTCTCCCATGCTTTGCGTAAGGCTAGCTTGGGGTTGTTGATGTACACTGAACGTATGCGTCTTACCTGTTTGCATGATTCTTTTCCCAGCCATTTCATCATAAGGTCCAACTCTTGGGTTGCTCCGAGCTGGACTCCATGGATAACGTTGGTGAATGAGGAATACCATGCATGGTAATTTTCAGGTTTATCATCAAACTGGTATAGTCCTGAAGTGACGAGATCTTGTCGTGCTAAATACTGTGCCATAGGTTCAACTGCAAGTGGCATCCTGGCTGGGGGAATATATCGGTGGGTATATGACTGAGGGTGTACATTTGTTATGGGATTTGCTGTTCTGAATTCAGCCTTTGCCTCTCCTCTCGCCAAATCCGGTAAGTTTGGTGTCGAGAAGTATTTGTCATCAGCCCTTTCATTCCTGAATTCGTCGCGAAGTTGCAAGAGTAAATTGTCTTCCTCAGATGAATGTGATGCAATTGGACTTCTCTTTGACTCCTCGTGAAATGGGATGTTAGCGTATAAGTATGGAGAGGAAGAACGACTCTTCAAGTCCATTTGAGATCAGAAGTAGTTGCTTGTGAGTTCCAATCTGGTCCTTTCTGAAGTAGATTTTACGTCATCCAGAACATGCATTTCTTCAGCATTTTCTATTATCTCTGCTTCAACCCTGGCAGCTTCAGCTTCTCGGTGTAGCGTCAGCACTTCTAACTATGCTTCTATCCTTACCCTTTCCAACTGGTTTTTGGCTTCTCTGGCAGCTGCTTTCTTTTGGTTTTCAGCTTCCCTGGCAGCCTTTTCCATTTGGTTTTCGGCTTCTCTGGCAGACTTTTCCATTGGTTTTTGGCTTCTCTGGCAGCCTTTTCCATTTTCAATTTTGCTTCTTGTTCAGCATATGACGCTCGCACCTTAGCGGTTTCTGCTTTAGCTCTTGCGTGGGCAGTCTTATTTGTTGATGCCCTACTGCTCCTGGCGCTGGATGGCAACGACTTGATGCTGGATCACGATGCCATTGTAGCACTTGAAACACCTGGTAATGCCGCCTTTTCACTGTAGTGTTCTCGCACAGGTGTAAAAACTCTGAACTAAACACCAAGTATAAACCGGTCAATGAGGCGCGATCCCAGTAAGATTAACCGATTACTGTTCACTCTTCCACGTTAATGTATGATGAAAACAGTTGATAAAACAATACAAAATATATACAGTATTTGTTTCCTTCTTGGCATCACATTTACATCATAAATACTTGCAAAAATAAAACTACAACAAACTATATTACATTAAAATACAACATACAGTCAGAATCTACCTACGCCATCAACTGGCTTTAAATACTGCAACACAAACTATCCACAACTCTTTAAATAACAAAGAACATAAACTTTATCAACCATCATTACTTTTAACAGAATCAGCGTTAACATTTTTACTTCAACATATCGATTATCTTATGAACTTATGGCGTTGCTTCTATGATGTTTCTAGTGCGTAAAAAGAAAACTTTTCTCGCGCTGATCCTGCACACACAAGCCCCCTCCTTCCCGTTTCTCCAAACCGGTACTTTCCCACAGGACACAGTGAAACCGGGTGTGATGTCATTGCATGCCGCGATATATCACAGACAACGAATTTACTTTCAACAACCTTAACTTTAACTAGAAAACAATTACAAATGAATTACTAAAGTGAAAATATAATAAACTAAATGAATGCCTTAAGGGCAACACACCCACAAAAACTGTTGCTTAACCTCTACAGAAGCACAATTGAAACCATCCTGACCAACAGCACCCAGCTGCACAGCCACTGAACAACAAGACCTGCATCGCGTGGTGAAGGCGGCCCAGTGAATTGTCAGGATAGAGCTCCCAGGACTGGACACATCTATTCCAGCAGACTCAGGAGGAAAGCAATCAGCATAACCAGAGACACCACACTCAATGACCACTCCCTGT
Organism: Hypanus sabinus; assembly: GCF_030144855.1. Lineage (NCBI taxonomy): Eukaryota > Metazoa > Chordata > Chondrichthyes > Myliobatiformes > Dasyatidae > Hypanus > Hypanus sabinus. The sequence goes on along the minus strand of NC_082712.1, from coordinate 89,546,878 downwards.
TTGACCCGCTACCATCCAGCAAAAGGTTCAGGACACTAAAAGCCAGAATAAATAGACTGGGGAACAGCTTCTACCCCAGAGCTGTGGCGTTCATCACACCACTCCCACAGAACAATGACTGAAACTGTGAACTCACACAAGGACTCAAATACTTGCACTAACGGCACTTTGTGCTTTACTGTGATATTCTGGTGCTGCTGCAACTTATTTTCTGCTACTTATCTATTTAATACTGTTTTTCTAATGCAGTCTTGTTTTTATCTACCACTTTGTTTGATTGCCTGAGAGGAAGCCAAATAGAATTTCATTGTACCTATGTATAATGATGATAACAATCATTCAATTCAATCAATTCAATTAAGAGTCTTTCTCTCAGACCATTATCCAGAATGCTGCAAGCAATTGTCTTTAATAAGAGAGTCCGTTAGCTCTGCAAACTCGCAAGTTTTACTGCAGATTCTCAACTTGGTAACAAATCGATCAATCCTTTGACCAGCTTTCTGCTTGCATGTAAAGAATTCGTACCGTTCATACATCACATTGCGCTTCAGCATACAAAATGCTTCAAACTTGTCGATTATTGCTTTGGATTCAAACTATCTCCATTCTCTAAATGGTTATATACCTCAATTGTGTCGCCCCTGTTACATGGAGTAGGATCGCTGCTTTCATTTTTTCCCATTTACTTTCTGCTCTGATCGCTGATAAATAAAAGTCAAAACGCTGTTTAAATTTCTTCCAATTTTCACCTTCGTTTCCAGTCAGCTGAAGTGTTTTCAGAGGTTGCAACCTCTTGCAAAGACCTCCATTTGCAAAGCTGTTAGCATACACTAAAAAAGTTCATGCTCTCGTTTTTTTCAAATATCTTTCCTTCTCCCGTGTTTAGCGAACATATTATTCTTCCAGACCGACTTCTGACACCATGTTGTGTTCTTTATACATGCCATGGGTTTCTAATAACAAAACATATTCTGGAACAACTGCATGTGTGTCTTATAGCGCCATGCTTTTTGATGATTCTGTCATTTCTGCGCATGCTCCGAACTCAGTCCAATCACGTTCTTATGCATGACATGTGATATCACCACAGAATTAACAAATTTCACGACACATGCCAGTGATAATAAACCTGATTCTGATACCCATTGTGATTCAGAGAGACATACTATATTGATCAATAAACCAATTGTTTGGAATCGCCTGCTGTCTGAGGGTGTCGTGGTTACTTGAAATGACCAGGAGACACAGACAATTCTTCGAGAAGTTTAAACCTTTATTTGCAAACAAAGGCTGAGGCAATCAATGAACGTCACCGAAAGCCCACCAAGCTCCGGTGTACAGCATTCTTTATAGTAATTTCTTATCTTGATTACATTTTGGTTTTATCAGCATACCCAATCAATTTTTAGTTGCATATCATCTATACATTAACTAATCAAACGCTCATGCCTAGCTCCCGGTGCACCACCAGTATTTCTTTCCAGTTCACATCTTGGGCCTCATTCCTGGCCACGGTTGTTTCTCAGTCAGCCTCCTTTAACCTCCCTTATATTACAGTTACTGTTCATACCATCCTGTCTGCCACCATTTTCTCTTCATAGGCCATTCTATTGTATAATATATGGAGTACATTTCAGCTAATTAGTGCTGCTAAGGATAAACAGATGTTCTTTAACTGCCATAGTATATAGCTAAGAGAATACAAAGTATCTAGTAAAACAACACATAGCAAAATGTGTCTAGTAAAATAATACATAGTAATATTCAGTACATAGGAGTGATTACATAGTATAGTAAATAGCTATTACATAGTGATTATATTTCAGGTACATATAGTGATTATCTCAGGTATATTTCTCAATAAGGGCTGGGTCTGCACTCGTGCCACCCAACTCTGGCACAACTTCTCTGCCACCTGTCCCACACCCCTCCAGCGGTGCCCCACCCTCGCCATTCCCAACATCCTTTTCAGACAGCGGTGGGAATTGAATCCCCAACGCTGACGCTCTAATAGCATTATGATAATCGGTACTTGCCATCCACCAATTTTCCTGTCATCTGCAAACTGCATGGAGATCCAAATCATTAATGCATACTCCTGACGAGGGGTTTCGGCCCGTAACGTCATCACTACCTCCTCTCATAGATGCTGAGCCTGCTGAGTTCTGCCAGCATTTTGTCTTTTATGCATACTTATTTCTCGTGTTTTAATGTATTTAAGTGATGCCATTGAATTTAAAGAGCTCTGAGTCTATGAAGGGTGGCAGTCAATGGGAAGGCGAGCTCCTTGTTCGATCCAGTATACCTTTAATCTCTGTTATAATATGCAACTTGCATTTCATTATTGCCCGCACTCTGATTATTTTTGCTCGGCGCTAGGCCTCGTTGCCGTGGTGATGGTCCGCGGTCGCGGAGCTGATGACGCTGACGCCGGTGGCGCGGACAGATGAGGTGTGAAGCAGGGGGGTCCGTAGTGAGGGAGATGGCGGCGGCGGTAGCACCCGGGCGAGGTTGGCGGCTGTTGGACCGCGTGTGTGTGTTGCTGCGGCGCGGCAGCAGTTCGGAGAGCGGGGAAGAGGCGGTGCTCGAGGGGCAGCACTTGGCCGACATCGTCCGGCAGCTGAAGGGGCAGCGGCTGCTACAGACCGAGGTGTTGATGTGCATGTGTCCCCTTCCCCCTTCCTCAACAAGCTCTGCACGCCCCCTTCCCCAACCCGTGCTCGTCTCCTCTCGGGGGCGCGCTTGTACCCCTTATTCCACCTTTGTACTCCCCCTCCCGACACTCTCTCAAGGGCACGCTCAGTACCCCCGGGGAGGGACTCCCCCCCCCCCCCCCCCAACCGTGCCATTACCCCGGGCAGATGCACTCTTTCCCCTCGCCACTGCCCCTTAGGGTGTGTTCAATCACCCCTGTGCCTCCTACTCAGGCTGTGCTTGCCCCCCCTCAACCAGAAAGTGTCATATACATCCTTCAGGAGAGGGGGTAAACTTGCTCAACTCCCCCTATCACTGTGCCAGTGCCATGCTTGCCCCATGCTTTCCACACTGAAACGATCTTTCTGATAGGCATACCCACACTTACTTGTGCTTCCATGTGACGCTGAACCTCAGTAGTGTACTCGTTCTGTCGACATGCCTGCATACCCTCCCCACCGTCCCGCAAACCCCAACCCAGCCCCGCGCATGCGTCCACCCCCGAACCCGTTTGTTTAACCTTTGTTTTAACCCGCAGAACCTGTCTGATGTGGGAGCTCTGATTGGCATCAGCAACACCCGGCTCGCCTCCATCAGGACCAGGTGAGAGGCAGGCTCGAAGTCACTATCCTCGGGATCCTCAGCAAGCCAGGCAGTGCTTGAGAGGAGCAGGCTAGACTGTTCCAGGGCTTTTAAATATGAGAATAAAAGACCATACCATAAGATATAGCAGCAGAATTGGGTCATTTGATCTATTGAGTCTGCTCCACCATTTCATCATGGCTGATCCATTTTTCCTCTCAGCCCCCATCTCCTGCCTTCTTCCCTTATTTCTTCATTCCCTGACTAATCAAGAATCTGTCAACCTCTGCCTTAAATATACACACAGACTTGGCCTCCACAGCCTCCTGTGGCAACAAATGCCAGTTTCACCACGCTCTGGCTAAAGAAATTCCTCATCTCTGTTCTAAAAGGGATCTCTGTTCACCTCTATTCTGAAACTGTGTCTTCTGGTTTTGGACACCCCCACCTTAGGAAACATTGTCTCCACATCCACTCTATCGAGGCCTGCTCACTGGTGACACATGGAAAGGGAACTCCTTTCGGACTCAGGCTGACCTACAGAGGATGGGGAGGAGGTCTGGCCCCTGCACAGGTAGCACACATGCCCACCAGTGTGTGTCCTGGTGCTTGTGAACCAAAACCCCACCTAGGGTAAATAGCCCCACTGCCTTGTGGGCAGCCATGGGAGAGATGAAGGCTACGGGAGTAAATCCAGACAAAAAATCTGGAGTGGAGCTCCTTCGGCAGCTGGATGTCACTGAACACCCTGCTGGCAGCTCCTGCAGCCAAGCTGGTGCCAAACATTTCGCTTCGCTTTCCTTTGGACTACACTGGTGAGGCCAAGGGGGGTCATTCCATGTCCTTAATGACTGGGTATCCCTAGCTCTCCATACCTTCTGCCTAGGTGTGCCCTGGAGAGGTCACCCCACTGCTGCTATTTCTATTGTCATTTGAAACAGTCGATGCTATCACTGCAAATGTTTGCAAGAAAATTTAACTTTTTAACATCCTTGTAAACGTCCTCTGCACTCATTCCAGCAAAGTAATTCCATAACCCTAGAATTTGTTTCCTTTCAAGTGTTTATCCATTTCCCTTTTGAGCACTCTGATTTTGTTTCCTTCTATTGAAAAGCAATTTCAGATGCTATTTCCAAACCCTCAGGAAAGAAATGGCTTCTCATTTTGTTTTAATTGGGAGGCTCTTCTGAGCTGTGTCCTCCTGTTTGATATTTTCATTGTATTCTCAGTGTACTGATCTGGTTCCTTATGGTTGTTATACCCGGGGGGGGGGGGGGGGTGGTAATGGGAACAAGCTCCCACATGCTCCCAATGGTGTGCGTCTCAAATAGCCTCTGATAACCACATAGCTCCTGGTCTCCATGTGTGGCTTAGCTACAAAGCCCAGCAGAACCGTTTCTACCAACAGGAGAAGGGGAAACAACAGGTCACTTTGTCCAAACCAGTCACTTTGGGTAGATCGGGGTGCTCAACTAGTGGTTTACGGCAGGTCTCACCATTGTAGAGGAGGCCACATCAGGCCATGACCTTGGCAGATTTGCAGGTGAAGTGTTGCTTAGAATTAAGGAATTGAGCTATGGAGAGAAGTTGAGCAGGTTCTTCATCATTACGTGCCGTGTTGTATACATAGGCGATCGTGGTCTTTCCGTGACCTTGATTGTTCTTGACAAATTGTTCTATGGAAGTGCTGTGCCATTGCTGCCTTCTTGGCAGTGTCTACAAGATGGGTGACCCCAGCCATTATCAATACTCCTCAGAGATTGTCTGGTGTCAGTGGTCACATAACCAGGACTTGTGATATACACCAGCTCCTCATACAACCATCCACCTCCTGCACCCATGGCTTCACGTGACCATGATCGGGTGGGAAGGGGCACTAAGCAGGTGCTACACCTTGCCCAAGGGTGACCTGCTGGCTAGCGGAGGGGAGGAGTGCTTTACACCTCCTTTGGTAGAGATGTATCTCCACCCTGTCACCCCAAGCAGGTTGGGACTTTATTTATTGGAGTCTAAGAGACTGAGCAGTGATGTTATAGAGACACGGTGGTGCTAGAAAGTTTGTGAACCTTGTAGAACCTTCTCTGTTTCTACATAAATATGACCTAAAATGTGATCAGAACTTCACAAAGGCCTAAAACTAGATAAAGAGAACCCAATTAAATAAATAACACAAAAACATGCCATTTATTCATTGAGGTAAAAGATCCAATTTTGCATGCATTTGTTGGAAAAAGTATGTGATTTTTGGGGTAATGCCTTCTGCAAAAGCTATTTTGGAGTGAGGTGTTCCAGTCATTGAGATGAGATTGGAGGTGTAGGTTGTCAGGTTACTGACAGAGCCTGCTCTTCTCGAGAAATATCTATTTATGTGCATTGTGCATTATGCCTCGATCAAGAAGAATTGTAGAGATGCATGAAGCGGGAAAAGACTACAGAAGCATTTCTAAAGACCTGAGCGTGCATCAGTCCACAGTAAGAGTAATTGTCTACAAATGGAGGCAATTCAGTACAATCACACAATGCAATGCAATGCTAATGCAATGCAATGCTAAAGGAGGTGAAAAAGAATCCAAGGGTAACAGCAAGAGACCTGCATAAATCTATAGAACTTGCTAAAATCTCTGTTTATGTGTCCGCTATAAGAAAAACGTTGAATAAGAATGGTGTTCATGGAGGGACACCACAGAGGAAACCACTATTCTCCAAAAACACATTGCTGCACATTGTAAATTTGCAAAATGCCACTTGGATGTTCCACAGTGCTTCTGGGGCAATGCTCTGTGAACAGATGAGATGAAAATTGAACTTTTTGGCAGAAGTGCACACTGCTATGTTTGGAGGAAAAAGGGCACTGCACACCAGCACTAAAACCTCATCCCAATTGTGAAGCATGGTCGAAGGAGCATCATGGTTTGAGGCTGCTTTACTGCCTCAAGGCCTGGATATCTTGCAATCGTTGAGGTAACAATGAATTCAAAATTGTATCAAGATATTTTACAAGAGAATGTCACGCTAGCAGTCTGACATCTGAAGCTTAATAGAAGTTGGATAATGTAAAAAGACAATGATCCGAAAGATGAGTAAATCAACAGAATGGCTTAAAAAGAAGAAACTTTATATTTTGGAATGGCCAAGTCAAAGTCCTGACCTTAATCTTATCGAAATGTTGTGGAAGGACCTGAAGCTAGCAGTTCATGCTATGAAGCCCACCAACATCCCAGAGCTGAAGCAGTTTTGTAAGGAGGAATGGCCTGAAATTCCTCCGAGCCGATGTGCAGGACTGATCGACAGTTACCAGAAACGTTTGGTTGAAGTTATTGCTGCACAAGGTCACACCAGTTACTGAGAGCATATGTTCACTTACTTTTTCCAACAAATACATGTAATATTGGATCATTTTTCTCAATAAATAAATGAACAAGTCTAATGTTTTATGTGTTACGTATTTAATTAGGTTCTCCTTATTTAGTTTTAGAACTTGCGTGAAGATGTGATCACATTTTAGGTCATGTTAATGCAGAAATAGAGAAAATTTTACAGGGTTCACAAACTTTCTAGCACCACTGTACATAAATTTATGACTGGCTTAGGTAGAGTAATGTGCATTGTATTTTTCCCAGCATTCAGGGAAACCAGAAACTAGAGGTCATGGGTGTATGGTGAAAGCAAGAGACTGAGAACATAAGTTTAATAGGAATATGAGAGGAAAGTTTTACCCTTAGAGAGTCATCCATATAGAATGAGCCATCAGAAGAAGTTGGTGAGGCAGGTACATTAAAAGACGCTTGGACAAGTACAGATGAACAGGAAAGGTATGGTTAAATCAAGGCCCAACTTTATTTGCCATTTACTTCTATTAAGATGGCAGTGGTGAATCTCAGTGACTTCTGGCCGATGAAACAAGGAAAGCAACTAAATACTTTGTTTGATCATCCCAAACGATAGTCTGTAACTCCCCTGAATTGGCTGATGGCAGTGTAGAATTGCATCAGTATGTTCTGGAGAAGGATTGCATTTTACAAAGAAGCTGGAATAAATGTGGCCCTCCTTTGTGAGAATTGCAAGAGCACCCATTGAGGGGGTGTCAGTAGACCCAGGAAGTGGGAGAGAGAGAGAGATGCTGAATAGACTCAGAAAGTGGGAGAGAGAGAAATGTGCCGAAGAGCACGTTCCACCCGGGATGCAAAATAAGGCGACAGTGACTATTGTCTCATGGAGACCACGTGAAAAGCCCTCGGGCAAGGTGGGCTGGTTGAGAGAGAGACTGCATCATCACAACCTGATTGACACCTGCGACCCCATGAGGAAGTATAAAGGAGAGTCTCAGGGGGACAGCCCTCAGACGCACTAAGAAGACACAAGAGTGATCCCGCAGCAGCGGGAAGCCATTCTGAAGGAAGCCACGTGTGTTAGATTCCGGGATTGGAATTTGTGGCTGGAATCACGGAAAACCACTTTTAACAAACATCGGGGAGAGGGAACCAACACTCCCCCGTTTTCACGGAAGATTCATCAAGACCCGGCAAGTTTTTTTTCTCTTCTCCCCCAATCTCTCTCTCTCGGTCACTCCACGTGAAACCCAGCGATTCCCAAAAGGCTGAAGCCTGCAGACTTCTGAGTGACTTTTATATTTCCAACGGACAATCTATTAACTCCTAGACAACAGTAGAGCTCACTTCTTAATGATGATTATTACTATGCCCGCGCTTTAGATTGAGTATTGACGACATGCATATCTGAATGTTTGTATTAACCTTACTTTTGTGCCCCTTTATAAATAAAAACGTTTGAAAATAGTGACATCAGACTTCAACGGACCTCTCTATCTTTGCTGGTAAGTTATCCAGTTACGGGATATGTAACAAATGTGGGCCAATGGGACTAGCTTAGATGCGCATCTTGGTTGAAATGGACCTCTCCCTAGAGGCCGGTCCCGCAAGACGTCCTGTTTTCAGTCGGTGCTGATTATTTTCTATGTCTTTCATCCTCACAGGTTTGAAGGTGTTTGCCTGCTGGCACTGTTGGTGGCTGACAGCCCCACTGACGTATTCCAGGACCAATGCATCTCCTGGCTTCGGGCAGTGCAGCACATCATCCAAGTAAGCAGTGGACTGCATTCTACTCATTTACATCTGCCTGCCCCCAGATGGGGTGGGGGGGGGAGCGTGAGAATAAAGTCCAGTTACTAGCTTTCTATTAACCTCTGCTTCTCTTGCAGTCCCAGGATCCTCAGACAACAGTGGAGCTGGCGGTCTGGGTACTGCACGACCTGCTGAGGTATTCATCCCAGCTTCCCGAGCTGGCCCGGGAGGTGTCCATGAACCACATCCCCAGCCTGGTAACCTCACTGCTGGCGCTGAAGCCCGAGGTGAGTAACAGCGTCATTGCATCACATAGCACGGAAACGGGCCTTTTGGTCCAACTTGTTGATGCCAGCCAAGGTGCCCACTGAAGTTGGTTTCGTGTTGGAATCAGATTTATTATCTATAAAGATTAGCATACATCAAAACATCCAGTGAAATATGTCATTTTGCGTCAAATGAAATCAGCAAAGATTTTGCTGGGTTGTCATGCTTTTGGTGCCAACATAGCATGCCCACAATTCACTAGCCCTAGCTATATGTCTGTGGAGTGTGTGAGGAAACCTACATGATCATGGGGAGAATGTATAAATTCCTTGAAGAGGAGTTTGAGTCCGGCGCAGGAGTTGAATCCCGGACTGCTGTAAAGTGTTGCTCTAACTGGTATACTGCCACGCCATAGGATGTGAAATTTGTTGTCCTGTGGCTGCAGTACGGTCCAAAGAAAACCATAGTTTATAGCAATGAAGTAGAACTCCTACATTCTGAGCATTTATTTACTTAGATTTATTTATCACATGTACATCAAAACCCACAGTGATATACGCCGTTTGTGTTAACATCCAACATGACCGAAGGATGTGCGAGGGCAGCCCGCAAAAGACACTAGATATTCTGGTGCCACAGTATTCAGCAAAACAACATAAGCAGCAACAACAAAAACAACATAAGCAAGTCAGTGACAGCACAACAAACATGAAGAAATCTGCAGATGCTGGAAATTCAAGCAACACGCACAAAATGCTGGTGGAGCACAGCAGGCCAGGCAGCATCTATAAGAAGAAGCACTGTCGATGTTTCGGGCTGAGACCCTTCGTTAGGACTAACTGGAAGGAGAGATACTAAGAAATTTGAAAGTAGTGGGGGTAGGGGGAAATGCAAAATGATAGGAGAAGACCGGAGGGGATGGGATGAAGCTAAGAGCTGGAAAGGATCCAACGGGATCCCACTACCCAGTACATCTTTCCCTCTCCCCCACCTTTCTGCTTTCCGCAGGGATCACTCCGTGCACAATTCCCTTGTCCACTCGTCCCCCACATCCCTTCCCACCGATCTCCCTCCTGGCACTTATCCTTGTAAACGGAATAAGTGCTACACCTGCCCTTACACTTCCTCCTTCACCACCATTCAGGGCCCCAGACAGTCCTTCCAGGTGAGGCGACACTTCACCTGTGAGTCGGCTGGTGTGGTATACTGTGTCCGGTGCTCCCAGTGTGGCCTTTTATGTATTGGTGAGACCCGATGCAAACTGGGAGACCGTTTCACTGAACACCTATGCTCGGTCCGCTAGAGAAAGCAGGATCTCCCAGTGGCCACACATTCTAATTCCACGTCCCATTCCCATTCTGATATGTCTATCCATGGCCTCCTCTACCGTCAAAATGAATCCAAACTCAGGATTGTGAACAACACCTTATATACCGGCTGGGTAGCCTCCAACCTGATGGCATGAACATTGACTTCTCTAATTTCTGTTAATTCCCCTTCTTACCCTATCCCTGACATATTTAGTTTTTTTTTCTCTCTCTGCCCATCACTCTGCCTGTTTTCCATCTCCCTCTGGTGCTTCCCCCCCCCCCCCCCCCATTCTTTCTCCCGAGGCCTCCTGTCCCATGATCCTTTCCCTTCTCCACCTCTGTATCACTTTCGCCAATCACCTTTCCAGCTCTTAGCTTCATCCCACCCGCTCCGGTCTTCTCCCATTATTTCGCATTTCCCCCTACCCCCACTACTTTCAAATCTCTTAATATCTCTCCTTTCAGTTAGTCCTGATGAAGGGTCTCGGCCCGAAACGTGGACAGTGCTTCTCCCTATAGATGCTGCCTGGCCTGCTGTGTTCCACCAGCATTTTGTGAGTGTTGACAGCACAGCAAGTCCCTTTTCCGGCCCTCCTCTCCCCCCCCATCACCCAGACAGGCCTCCATTGCCTTGACCCCTTGGTTAGGCCACCTCCAGTCTTGGATTCTTAGACTTGCAGATATCAGCTTTCCAGTTTCATTCCAGGAAACCAATGATGGGTTTAACGTCTGAAATGCGCAAGTGCAGTACTGTCACTGCAAATTGGTCAGGGGGTGGGGGGGGGGTGGTCATACAACCAGAGGTGGCTTGGATTGCAGAAACATAAGTTGCATCGGAAGCCACTCAGCCCATCAGAAAGTGCTCTTTGAAAGAACTGTATAAACGAATGCCGCTCTTAAGGTCAGCCCATACCGAGCAGATTTTAAATGCACTGGGAGCTCCTTTCACCCCCACTTTCAGGAAGTGTTCCAGAGTCCTGTTGTGACAGAACAAAGTCACCAGAGAGACATTGAAGCTGGTGGAGATACAATCTTTATTCAGCAAAGCAAGCAGGCATCGTACTGGAGACACTGTTGGAAGAAGAGGCCTCCTAACAAAATATTACATTTTACATGCTAAAAATCAAGGATAGTGGCAGGACAATTCTATAGTTACAATGTATCCACAATGCTTCCTTTCAATTACATATAATGTTCAATACATGAATGCAGCCAAAGGAGATAGCATTACTCTGGGACCAATGTGCAAAGCACACAGCACAAAGCATACATAGATGAAAGATACAGACACTCAAGAGTCCAAACTCAAGCCATCCATCCAATGGCACAGAAATCTACAGCCAACCACAAAACAGCTTGCCTTCTGCTGAGCGAACACTGGGGGTCAGCACCGACTCCAGCCTGCAGTGCTGCTGGTAGCTGAAGGCCCTGAATCCATTTCAAGTACCTAGATTTCACACCAACAGTCCAGGCACCCAAAATGAATTTTAGGCTACGTCCACACTACGCCTGATAAATCAGCAACCAAAGCTTTTTCTCTTCGTTTTTACCCTCCGTCCACACTAAAACGGCGTTTTCATCCCCCGAAAATGGAGCTTTTCAGAAACGCCCTCCAGAGTGTGTAAATTTGAAAATGCTGGATTGGCTAGAGCAGTGTGAACGGGGTAACCGGGGAAATCTAAAAACGCTGTCATGACATGCCAGAACAGATGTTGACGGCAACGCACCATTTCATTGTTTTCTTGAATGCAACCTAACAATTTCAGAACAGACGGTAACGAGACTGAAGCTGGAAGAGTTAGAAATGTACTCACCAAATACTTTGACCCATAACTTACTGAATGAATAAGTATACTCACTTTGCCCTGTTTTCTGTCCTTGCTCGTATGAAGGTGGTTTACCTATTTATGCAAGTACTTCTCTGACAATAGATGTGTAACAGCCTATTGTAACATTGTATGGAAATACAAAATAATACTGATGGAGACATGTTTTATACATTTAACAAGGGGCTTTATCAATGCAACAGAGTTTGTCAGTTTTTCAATGTTCGTTGTCAGCTGGGTCATACTGTCCTTGGACTCCCTGTCGGTTGCCTCCACACGCTCCAGCATTTGTTTTTTTTTAGTTTCAAGTCCTCCTGCGTGAAAGCCAACAGTTGTTTGTCATTTAAGTTTTTCTAGTCTGTAACTGGACAAACGCGCACCAACTTTTTCACGGCGAGATTCGGCACCAAACATGTTGCTTGTTTTCGGTAGATGTGTCCTGCGCATGCGCAGTAGGAGGAGATTTGCTGAAATATCCGTTTCACTGTGGATAGAGATATTTTCAAAAATGCTCAGTGTGGACGCCTATCGTTTTTATGCGAAACCGGCATTTTCAAAATTATCCAGTCTACTGTGGATGTAGCCTTAATCTCCCCTGCCTCTGAGCTACATTCATGCATATGCAGACATCACGGATTAATGGGATGTTCCTGTTTTGCAGTCAACCCCAGCCTGTAGCTACATTGTTCTGAGCTGCATTTTAAATTAAATCTGCAGTCTGAGTTCTGATCTGAGGACTGGTTGCTGTTGAAATTACTATTTGCTATATTTCATAACAGCAGAAGACACTGTATAACAAGTCCCATAGTTGAGCTGTCAAATCATGAAGTGCACAAGCTTTCCATCACAGACTCATTTACATTCTCCTCAGGTTGCGGAAGATGTATTTTAGCTGTGTTGGTGCATGGTGGTGTTCCGGATTCTATGTCTGTTGGAAACGTTTTGTGAACTCCAGCTCCAGTTTTTGGACGTTATCCGCTCTGCCATCCAGTGGGAATTGTTTAACCACGCCATAAGTGTCCTGACCTTTTGTAAGTGGCCAGGATGCTGTAAGTGTGATATCTGTTTGTGCCTCTGTTAAGTGTGACTGTTCTGTTTGTGCCTAACCCTCTGTGTCCTCGCTAGTGCCATGTTGCTGCCATGGACGGGATAAAGACCTGCATGACCTTCTACTCTCGGGCCTGTGGATCGCTGAGGGTAAGGAACATCCTGATCTGTTGGTGCTGGAGTCGGTTGTCAGATGGTTTTGTTTGAAGGTGAAATGCATCTCTATTTAGTTTTACAAGGTCTTCGCTGGGTCAGAATCTTTGAACTCTTCCCATCTAACGCTTTTTTCGGGTGTACCCACACCACAAAGACTGTAGCAGTTCAAGGTTGCAGCTTGCCACCACCTTCTCAAAGGCAGCTAAGAGTAGGCAATAAAACCTTGGCTCCGCCTGTAAAGTTTGAATGAATATTCAAAACAAAAAAAAATTAACAGCACATTTATAACTTCATTCCCTTGGGTAGTGTCTCTTGGGAGGTATTTGGGTTTAAATCTCTGTACAAAGTTGAAATTTTCCCCACAGGCTGAATGGAGAAGTTTTGAGTAGTATGACGTATGGGTACAGGACACGTGATGTTTAAAATGGTCACAGTATGATACTGGGTTACAGAACTGGTGAGGTTGCGCGTCACTGCATAACACCGGATACAGTAGTGGTAGCGATTGGTCTGTCAGTTAATAACACTGGTGCAGGACTGGTGGGAATGGGTCTGTTACTAATACTGGGGTACTGTACTGGTGGGGACGGGTCTGTCACTAATACTGGGGTACCTTACCGCTGGGGACAGATTTGTCAATGCGTAACACTGGGGTACAGTACTGGTGAGGATGGGTCTGTCACTGTATAACACTGGGGCACAGTACCATTAGGGATGGGTTTATCACTGTTTAACACTGGGCTGGGGTAGAGTACTGCTGGTGTCTGGTCTATCACTGTAACTTGATGGTATAGTACTGGTGGGGACGAGTTTGTAACCAACGTCGGTACAGTACTGGTAGGGACAGGTCTATTATTATAATACTGGGGTATAGTACTGCAGGATGCTGGTCTGACATTGTAACGTAAGTGTAGTACTAGTGGGGACGGGTTTGTGACTGTAATATGGGTACAGTACTGGTAGGGATGAGTCTGTCACTGTAACACTGGGGTACAATACCGAGAGGGACAGGACTGTCACTAACACAATGATGTTCAGTCTGTAACCCTGTGCATCCCTTTTCTCACAGGGCAAGTTGGCTGCTTATTTTCTCAGTAAGCTGGATTCTGCAAGTCCACACGTACAAGAGGTGAGTGGGCACATCTCTGAGTGAGTTTTGGCCTGCATTTCACTGGAATGATGTACTAAACATTATTTATCTGGATGGATGTGAGTGAATGATTTTCTCATGCTCTTTTCAGCCTGCCCCTGCATAACTTCTTCCATTAAACTGCTGACCAGTTTAATTTAGTTTGGAAACAAGATTCTGCAGATGCTGGGAATCTTGAGCAGCACACATAAAATGCTGTAGGAACTCAGCAAGTCAGGCCTCATCTATGGAAAGAAATATTCAGTTGACGTTTTGGGCTGAGACCCTTGATCAGGTCTGTGAAGGAGGGGGCAGAAGCCAGAATAAGAAACAAAGAGGGGGAGTGCAAGCCGGTAGTTGATAGGTGAGACCAGATGAGGGGGAAGGTAGATGGGTGGGAGAGGGCGGATGAAGCGAGAAACTATGAGGTGATAGGCTGAAAAGATAAAGGACTGAAGAAAAAGGAATCTGATAGCAGGGGAGAATGGACCATGGACATAAATTAAGGTGGGAAAGGGAAAAAAGCTGTTGGGCAGGTCATAAGGCCAGCAGGAGGAAAAGAGAAAGGATGAGAGATGGGGAATAGAGCGGGATGGGGGAGAGACTAAAAAGAGGAGCAATCACAGGAAGTTAGAAAAATTGCTGTTCATGCCATTAATTGGGAAGCTACCCTGATGGAATATGAGGTGTTGCTACTCCAACCTGAGACTGGCTTCATCACGGCAGTAGAGGAGACCACGAACAGGCATGTTGGTGTGGGAAAGGGATTGCAGCTCCGATCCCGCTGGGAAGAAGAGTAAAGTGGCTTGCGTTTATTCACGGTCCTGGGTCAGCATTCACTGCCACTGAAGCATTAAGGTGTGGTCACTTGTCCTATAGGAAACGCAGCAGCTAACTTACAGGCAGAGAGTTCCCAGTGAAACCAGATGCAGTAGGACTTTGAGTATTGCATATGGTTTTAGAAAGATGTTATCAGACCAGAAAGAGTGCAGAAAAGGTTCACCCAGATATTGCCTGGACTTAGGCGGCCAGAGGCACAGGAGGAGGTTGTGTGGACTTTTATTCCCTGGGACACGAAATTCAGAAATGACCTGTTAGAGATGCAAAGGATTGTGAAGGGTGTTCTTCCCTTTCACATGTAGTGTTCTTCCCAGGGAGCAGTTGTAAAAACAAGAGAGCGTAGGTTTAAAATTAGCGGTGATGGATTTAAAAGAGACATCAGAGGCAGCTTCTTCATGCAAGGGGTGATGTGTGTTTGGAATGAGCTGCCAGAAATAGTGATTGTAATTGGCATTTAAAAGCTATCAAGATCAATACGTGAACAGAGGAATGTTGTGTATATTTCAAGAATATTTGTGTAATCTTTTGTGTATTGGTTCATTAAGCATTCTTGTTCCTTTAAATGATTCATTACTTGTTATTTATGTATGTGCGTGTGTGTGTGTGTGTGCATATGGCCTATGTCATCACATTACCACGTGATATGTGAACACTTCTCTTAAAGTAAACTCAAAAGTTAGACCTGTATTACAGACCTCCCTGTCTTCCTTTGGATTAGTTTAATGTTTTGAAGGTACAAAACATAAGAGAGGTTTGCAGGCAGCTAAGATAGCTTGCTGGGCAACACAGCATGGGCGATGTAGAACACAACACAGCCCACAATGTGCCAACCTTATGACCTTCTTCAAGTCACAATCGATCTCGCCCTCTCCCTCCTACACAGCCCACAATCCTCCATTTTTCTTTCCATGTGCCTATCTAAGAGTCTCTTGAATGTCCTTAATGTACTAGCCTCTGTTTCCACCTCCGGTGGTGCATTCCGAACACTTGCCCTGGCTGTAAGGCCTGTTTCCATGCTGCATGACTTTAGTCCAGTGTCAAATCCCCATATTTCAATGTGTGACTCGCTGGCTTGTATCCTCTGTGTGTTCTGTAAACTCCTTTTCATTGATCCCCAACTAGTCAGTACTTTGGCATGGGAGGGGTGCATGGCTGGTGGGACAGGTGTGAAATTCTAGAGGTCCGATCACCTCTGCTTATCTGAGTTATTAATAACTCAGTATTGTTATTAAAGAGGTGCTGGCTGATAATCATCCTTAAGCAGCCTGCAGTCGACGTACAAGTATTAAAGGCTTCCCCTTCAAGCCCACCGTGGGGAAATTCTGTTGAGATGTATGCTCAGTGATCTTTCAGTGACCATGAAGTTGGGCGATCATGGTCTTTTGACCATGATTGTTTTGGCAAATTTTTCTGCAGAGGTGGTTTGCCATTGCTGCCTTCTGGTCAGTGTCTTTACAAGTCACTTGATCCCAACCATTATCAATACTCTTCAGAGTTTGTCTACCTGGCCTCAGTGGTTGCATAACCAGGACTTGTGATACATATCAACTGCTCATACGACCATCCACTGCCTGCTTCATGTGACCCTGATCGAGGGATGAGGGGGGTGTTGCGGCCACTAAGCAGGTGCTACACCTTGCCCAAGGGTGACCTCCTGCAGGCTAATGTAGGGAAGGAGCTCCTTACACCTCCTTTGGTAGAGACATATCTCCATTCTGTCACCCAGTTAGTTTGTCCCGTGGGTGTAATTGGGTGGTGCTGGCTTGTTAAAGCTAGAAGGTCCTGTTACTGTGCTTTATCTCTAAATAAATAAATGTCTTACTGGAGGAACTCACAGTGGGAGGGGAAAATAGGATTAGCTTTATCTGTCACATGTACATCAAAGTATTGAAACATGGTGAACTGCAATTTTTTGCATCAAATCAATCAAGTCAGTGAGGGTTGTGCTGGGCAGCCCACAAATGCCCCCATGCTTCCAGAACCAAAGCACAACCACGGTGGTTGGGTTGACTGTCAGTATTTCGCACCGCATAATTTGCTTAAACCCTGGTCTCTTTGGCAAATCAAGTATTTCTGACTGGTCTCTCTCTCTCTCTCTCTCTCTCTCTCTCTCCCCCCCTCCTTTCCTCCTCCTCCTCCTCCTCCTCCTCCCCCCAGCTGGCCTGCCAATGTTATGTTTTGTTGCCGGGTCTTGGCACCGGTTTCGCTCAGGGCATGAAGTACACAGAGTCCTGGAGTCAGCAGTTGCACTGCCTTCTGGCCACGCTACATAGCCTGGTGGGGGAGATGTATGCGGAGATGGAAACAGGTAAGGACTGCGTCGTCACTTGCGTCTTTGAAAGCGAACCTAACATTTGCTGGTAAGGGGAATGATCCCTGCTGACTTTGCAAGGGGTTAAGGTTATCATTATTGTCATATCTTATTACATCTCTTCCCTGGGTTGGCCCAGGGTTCTGTTTGATCCTGTTGCTTTTGTGATTCTAAGGGTTCTTCGGAGTTAAGAATGAGGCATAAAAGTTGTTGCTCACAATCATTTTATTGAGTGTTAAAGAGTGTCTGACCTGCTGAGTTCCTCCAGCTTTTTGTATGTGTTGCTGATACAGATGGATGTTTGATAGTCGGTAAGGATTCCTTTCTGCTGTTTGTCTACAAGCGACAGCACAGTAGCATAGCAGTTAGTGCATTGCTTTGCAGCACCAGCGACTGGGGTTCAAGTCCTGCCACTGTCTAGGAAGTTTGTACGCTTTCCCCACAACCATGTGGGTTTCCTCCAGGTGCTCCCTCATTGCAAAGACATACCAGTTAGTAGGTTAATTGGTGACGGGTATAATTGAGCGGCATGGGCCTGTTACCATGCTGCAAGTCTGATTTTAAATTAAGTTAAGAAAAGTAACAATTCTACACCCAAATCCAACTGCTCCATTCCTGTACACCGTTCATAACCCAAGCAGTCTGCAAATCAGAACTATCTGCCCGGCAATATATTTAAATAAAAAATTGAGTCCAGCCTAGGGCAGCATGTAGTACCGTGGCATTTGATTCGACCGCTCAGATATATCCACGACCTGAGTTCCCACAAGGTAGACAATTCTTGGGTTGGCCATCTCATTGGTCACCCAAATGCTTGTTCTATGCATATAGATCAGACCAATCAGGTGTTTTTAAACTGGGAAGGATTTGTGTTGGCCAGAAACTAGCATTGTAGACAAACAGCAAGGTTGTATTACAGATAATAGGTGAAGTAAATTAAATTTTCCCTCAGTGAAAATGAAGATACATATTTTCTCGCAGAGAGTGGTGGGCTTGTGAAATTAGCCGTAGAGCATTAGAGCGCAGAAAGAGGCTCTTCGGCCCATCTAGAAACACCTATCTGTTTTTCTGCCTAGTCCCATCTACCCATACCCTTCAATCTACCTACCTATTTTAAATGTTGCACTTGAACCTGCATCCACCACTTCCGCTGGCATCTCGTTCTACACTCGCGGCACACTCTGAGTGAAGTATCTCCCCCTCAGATTCCCCTTAAATATTTTACCTTTCACCTCTGATCTCTAGTTCTAGTCGCACTCAACCAAGGGAGGAAAAAAGCCTGCATGCATTTATCCTATTTATACCCCTTATAATCGTTATGTCTCTGTAAGATCTCCTCTCATTCTCTCATGCTCTAAAAGTTCCAACCAATGGTACTGTAGCGGTGTGCTACACGCAGCGCTAAAATTACGACACGGAGTCGGTAACTGCAGTCGAAGGAAAAAACTTTATTCGAAATCTTCAGCCTCACTTTTAAGCCTCCCTCAACCTGCCCCCCATGGCGCAGAGGCTCCAAAGCTCTGTGCTCGCAAACCCCCGTAGGCTATCTAATTGTGAGTCGGTTCGGATGTGCCAGGAAATGGGTCGCCACATAACCCCCCCCCCAGAACCGGCGATACACCCCCCAATGTCCACAGTCTGGGCCAGAACCTGCTTGGGAGGTCGGCCTCTGCGCCGAGATGCCAGAAACTCGGCCGGTTGCGCCAGGTCCACATGGGCCGGTTTGAGGCGGTCCACCGTGAAAACCTCCTCTTTCCCCCCAACGTCCAGCACGAACGTGGACCCGTTGTTCCGGAGCACCATAAACGGCCCCTCGTATGGCCGCTGCAGCGGTGGCCGATGCCCGCCCCTTCGTACAAACACAAATTTACAGTTCTGTAGGTCTTTGGGTACGCAGGTCGGGTGCCGCCCGTGCTGTGAAGTGGGTATGGGGGCCAGGTTACCGAGCTTCTCGCGTAGTCTGCCCAGGACTGCTGCGGGATCTTCCTCTTGCCCCCTTGGGGCTGGTAGGAACTCCCCGGGGACGACCAGGGGCGCGCCGTATACCAACTCGGCCGACGAGGCGTGCAGGTCGTCCTTGGGCGCTGTGCGGATGCCGAGTAGGACCCAGGGAAGCTCGTCCGCCCAGTTGGCTCCTCGCAGGCGGGCCATGAGGGCCGACTTCAGGTGACGGTGGAAACGCTCCACTAGCCCGTTCGACTGTGGGTGGTAGGCAGTGGTGTGGTGCAGCTGAGTCCCCAAAAGGCTGGCCATAGCTGACCACAGGCTGGAGGTGAACTGGGCGCCTCTGTCGGAGGTAATGTGGGCTGGTACACCAAAGCGAGATATCCAGGTGGCGATCAGGGCTCGGGCGCAAGATTCGGAGGTGGTGTCGGTGAGCGGGACCGCCTCTGGCCATCTTGTGAACCGGTCCACAATAGTCAGGAGGTGCCGCGCTCTGCGCGACACTGGCAGGGGGCCCACAATATCCACATGAATGTGGTCGAAACGCCGGTGGGCGGGATGGAACTGCTGCGGTGGGGCTTTGGTGTGCCGTTGCACCTTGGCCAACTGGCAGTGCATGCACGTTTTGGCCCATTCACTGACCTGTTTGCGGAGTCCGTGCCAAACGAACCTGCTGGAAACCATTCGGACAGTTGTCCGGATGGAGGGATGCGCCAAGTTATGAATGGATTTGAAAACGCGGCGCCACCAGGCTGTTGGGATGACGGGACGGGGCTGGCCGGTGGCGACGTCACAGAGTAGGGTCCTCTCACCCGGGCCCACGGGGAGGTCCTGGAGCTGCAAACCGGAGACTGCGGTTCTGTAACTCGGAATCTCCTCATCCGCCTGCTGCGCCTCTGCCAGTGCCTCAAAGTCTACCCCTTGGGAAAGGGCATGAACGGTAGGGCGAAAGAGTGCATCCGCCACGACATTGTCCTTACCCGAGACGTGCCGGACATCCGTCGTGTATTCAGAGATGTAGGACAGGTGGCGTTGCTGGCCAGGGGTCGGACGCTTCCGTAAATGCAAAGGTAAGCGGTTTGTGGTCCGTTAACGCGGTGAAGGGCCGACCTTCTAGGAAGTACCGGAAATGCCGGATTGCCAGGTAGACCGCCAACAGTTCCCGGTCGAAAGCACTGTACTTGAGCTCAGGTGGCCGCAGGTGTTTGCTGAAAAACGCCAGGGGTTGCCAGCGACCTGCGATGAGTTGCTCCAGCACCCCACCGACTGCCGTGTTTGATGCGTCCACTGTGAGGGCGGTAGGGGCGTCCATTCTGGGATGTACTAGCATTGCGGCGTCCGCCAAAGCTTCCTTCGTTTGAATGAAAGCGGCGGCGGACTCCTCGTCCCAGGTAATGTCCTTGCTCGGACCCGACATCAGGGCGAACAGGGGGCGCATGATCCAGGCAGCTGAAGGGAGGAAGCGGCGGTAGAAATTGACCATACCTACGAATTCCTGAAGGCCTTTGATCGTGGTGGGTCGGGGAAAGAGGCGGACCGCATCTATCTTAGCGGGCAGAGGGGTTGCCCTGTCTTTAGTAATCCTGTGGCCCAGGAAGTCAATGGTATCGAGTCCAAACTGGCATTTGGCGGGGTTGATTGTAAGACCGTACTCACTCAGTCGGGCGCAGAGTTGACGGAGGTGGGACAGATGCTCCTGACGACTGCTGCTGGCTATGAGGATATCATCCAAATAGATGAACGCGAAGTCCAGGTCCCGTCCCACCGCGTCCATTAACCGCTGAAACGTCTGTGCGGCATTCTTCAGGCCGAATGGCATGCGGAGGAACTCGAAAAGGCCAAACGGGGTGATGAGAGCCGTTTTGGGACGTCGTCAGGATGCATCGGGATTTGATGGTACCCTCGGACGAGGTCTACCTTGGAGAAGATCCGTGCGCCGTGCAGGTTTGCTGCAAAGTCCTGAATGTGCGGCACAGGGTAGCGGTCCGGTGTGGTAGCCTTGTTCAGCCTGCGGTAGTTGCCGCACGGTCTCCAGCCCCCCGTCGCTTTGGGCACCATGTGCAGGGGGGAGGCCCATGGGCTGTCGGACCGCCGGATGATCCCCAATTCCTCCATTCTCTGGAACTCCTCCTTCGCCAGTCGGAGCTTGTCCGGGGGAAGCCGCCGAGCGCGGGCCTGGGTCGGGATGTGGTGCTGTACGCCGTGCCTGGGCATGGCCGCTGTGAACTGCGGTGCCAGAACCGATGGGAAATCCGCCAGGACCCTGGTGAAGTCGTTGTTGGACAGCGTGATGGAGCCGAGGTGAGGGGCTGGCAACTGGGCTGCACCCAGGGAGAACGTCTGAAAGGTCTCGGCGTGTACCAGTCTCTTCCTGGGCAGGTCGACCAGTAGGCTGTGAGCCCGCAAAAAATCCGCACCCAGAAGCGGTTGGGCTACGGCGGCCAGTGTGAAGTCCCACGTGAACTGGCTGGTGCCGAACTGTAGCTGCACCTGACGGGTGCCATAGGTCCTTACTGTGCTGCCATTCACGGCCCTCAGGGGGGGGACCCGGTGCCCTGCTGCGGGTGTCGTAACTCGTCGGAGGTAAAACGCTGATCTCAGCCCCAGTATCGACCAAAAACTGGCGTCCCGACCTTCTATCCCACACATACAGGAGGCTATCCCGATGGCCAGCCGCCGTAGCCATCAGCGGCGGCTGGCCCTGGCGTTTCCCGGGAACTTGCAGGGCGGGCGACAACGGCGGGCTTCTGCGCCCCACCGCTGGTGGTAGAAGCACCAGTGTTCATTGGGCCGGGGGTTGGCGGGCTCTGCGGCCAGGCCTGGACTGGTTTGCTGCCGGGAGCGTGGCTGGGAGATCTGTGCGATGGACGCCCCGCTCACCTTTTTGGCGTTCCACAGCAAGTCCGCCCGGGCTGCCACCTTCCGGGGATCACTGAAATCCGCGTCGGACAGTGGCAGGCGTATGTCCTCGGGCAGCTGCTCCAGGAATGCCTGCTCAAACATGAGGCAGGATGTGTGTCCGTCGGCGAGAGACAACATCTCATTCATTAAAGCCGATGGAGGTCTGTCGCCCAAGCCATCCAGGTGCAGTAAACGGGCAGCCCGCTCGCGCCGTGAGAGTCCGAAAGTCCTGAGGAGCAGGGCTTTGAATTCCGTGTACTTGCCGTCTGCCGGGGGCGACTGTACGAACTCCGCGACCTGGGCCGCTGTGTCCTGGTCGAGGGAGCTCACCACGTAGTAGTAGCGGGTGTCTTCTGAGGTGATCTGGCGAAAGTGGAATTGGGCTTCGGCTTGCTGGAACCATAGGTTCGGGCGCTGTGTCCAGAAACCCGCCAGAGGCGGCGTCGGTCATTA
The DNA here is from genome assembly GCF_030144855.1 of Hypanus sabinus. Classification (NCBI taxonomy): domain Eukaryota; kingdom Metazoa; phylum Chordata; class Chondrichthyes; order Myliobatiformes; family Dasyatidae; genus Hypanus; species Hypanus sabinus. The sequence continues at coordinate 89,524,337 of NC_082712.1, read as the reverse complement.
CTGGTCCAAAAATCGTTTGGACCGTCGGGGTCACCAATTGTAGCGGTGTGCTACACGCAGCGCTAAAATTACTACACGGAGTCGGTAACTGCAGTCGAAGGAAAAAACTTTATTCGAAATCTTCAGCCTCACTTTTAAGCCTCCCTCAACCTGCCCCCCATGGCGCAGAGGCTCCAAACCCCCGTAGGCTATCTAATTGTGAGTCGGTTCGGATGTGCCAGGAAATGGGTCGCCACAGTACTACCCAATGTCTTAGGCCCATTTATTTATTTTTCGCACAGTACTGTACTTGCCAATGTTGAGTGGAGAGTGAGTTTGTAAATCTGGCAGGAGCAAAGGTTGTTGGGAATGATGAGGGTAGAGTACCACAGGAGTGGTGTGGGACAGGTGGTAAAGAATGGGGTGGGGAGGGGGTAGTTTGGACCCACACCACCAGGTTCAGGAACAGTTACTACTACTCAACCATCAGGCTCTAGAACCAGTGAGGTTAACTTCACTTGCCCCATCATTGAAATATTCCCACAAATAATGGACTAGCTTTTACAGCCTCTTCGTCTCATATTCTCAATATTTATTGTTATTTCTTTTCCATATTGCTCTCTTTTGCACACTGGTTGAATGCCCGAGTTGGTGTGGTCTTTCATTGATTTGATTATGGTGATTGGATTTATTGAGTATGCCCACAGGAAAATGAATCTCAGGGTTGTGTACTTTGATAATAAATTTACTTTGAACATTAGCAATATTTAAAAGCCATCTAGATGCATAAATGAATTGAAGACATGTAGAGGCTGTGGATCAAACTCAGGTAGGTGGGGCTAGTTCCTTGAGCATCACATCCGGTGAGGTGAGCTGAAGGCCGGTTTGCACACTGTATGACTATGCATGAATTGATCAGTTGCTACAGCACGCTGATGATGCTGAAGGGAAGAAAGACAATGGCAGCAAAGGCTGAAAATGAAGCCTACCTTTAGGAAATGTATCAATGAGACTGAAAGAGTATACAAAAAAATTTACAAGAGCAGTGCCGGGACTTGAGAACCTGAATCATAGGGAAAGAATGAATGGGTTAGGACTTCATTCCCTGGAGCCTAAAAGAATGAGGGGAGATTTGATAAAAGTGTAAAGTTCAAGGTATATTTATTATCAAAGTACATCTACTTTACACAGCCTTGAGATTCGTCTCCTGACAGCCACAACCCAAACCCCAAAAGAACCCATTAAAGAGACTAATACCCAGTGTGCGGAGAGAGAAAGAACTAGGAGGAGTAGGTAGGGTAAATGCAAGCAGGCTTATTTCATTGAGAACTAGAGATCATGGGTTAAGGATGAAAGGTGAAATTTTTGAGGGGAACCTGAGGGAAACATCTTCACTCAGAGGGTGGTGTACCTGTGTGGCAAGCTGCCAGTGGACGTGGTAGATGTGGGTTCAGTTTTAGCATTTTAGAGAAATCTGGATGGGGAGGATATGGAGGGCTATGGTTCAGGGGCAGATCGATGGAATGAGGTAGAATGATAGTTTTGCATGGACGATGGGCTGAAGAGCCTGTTTCTGCAATGTAGTGTTCTATATACAGGTTTCCCCTGCTATCCGAAGGTAGAGCGTTCCTATGAAATTGCTTGTAAGCTGAAATGTCATAAGTTGAAGCAGCAATTACCATTAGTTTATATGGGAAAATTATTTGAGTGTTCCCAGACCCAAAAAAAACCTACCAAATCAAACCAAATAACACATAAAACCTAAAATAGCAGTAACATACAGTAAAAGCAGGAATGATTTGATAAATATACAGCCTATATAAAGTAGAAATATTGTATGTACGGTGTAGTTTCACTTATCAAACTTGGGAAGACAGCAAGCCAAAATTGATTTGGAGGAAAAAATCGGCACATATACACATACATACGCACATGCATATGCAGGTACACACATGCGCAAACAACTGCCTGCACAATGCTTCACAGTCATGGTAGTCTTTCTCAGGGTAAACATACGTACAAACTTTGTTTAAAGCGGGCGTCTTTTTATCGTAAAAGCGAAAATCCTCTTGGGTTTGCGAAAACAGGTACTAATGTAGGTCTTTCGTAACAACAAGCTGTCATAAAATGAACGTTTGAAAAACGGGGGACACCTGTAATTCCAACTGTGGAAATAAAACTAGGACCAAGGGACTTGGGCTGTATTATTAAAATACTTTTTTTCTCTTTGTGACTATTTTGTAATGAAATTGTAACCATATGTGCTATGTATTAGGTTCAGTCTTCTGTGTGCTTGTTGGTACTGTTGCTCCACCTTGATCCTGGAGGAATGCTGTTTCATTTGGCTGTATTCATGTATGGTTGAATGATAATTAAACTTGAACTGGAAGCTAAAATTCTCGGCCTTGATGAGAGCAGGTTTTGCTTGAGGGATTGCTAAGAGATAAGTTTGACTTTCAGTCAAAGCTTGGTTTGGGTGTAGTTGGTAAATATGTTCACCCAACCCAAGTCCCTTCACACAGTTACAGTTTAACTGGAAAGTTGTGCTCTGTGGAGGGGTGGTAGAACTGAATTTTTTTTCTTGTAAGAGCAGTATATGTACTTTTGCAAGACAATGTGAGCTTCTGTTGGTCATAGATGTTGCATCCTAGCTCTCTAGATACACAAGTGTGGGCAGTACAATATGGAGAGCAATCTGATGCCCATGTAGCAAACTAAACCCCTCTCTACACATCTGATGAACCCAAAGGAACAGCAGACACCGATACAGTTTGGCACTGGCAGCATTGCAGGAGTTGCCCGTCAACACTGAACTCGATGTAGTCCTTGGGGACTACTTTTCCCTCGGGATTTCTCTCTGCTAATGGAAAATTTAATTAAGCATAGTGGTTAGCGTAACACTATTATATTGCTAGCAACCCAGGTTCAATGTCCACCAGTCCTTTTAAGAAGTTTGTACGTTCTTCCTGTAACCTGTGAGTTTCCTCAGTGTGCTCTGGTTTCCTCCCACCTCCCAAAGACATGCGGGTTAGTAGTTTGATCCCATGGGTATAATTGGGTGGTGTGGGCTCGTTGGGAGAGGGCTGTTATTGAGATGTATCTAAATAAAATAACAATACTCAGATTTAAAATCATATGAGCATTGAGATTAAGAGCAGGTTAGGGGATTTCAGCCCCTCTAGACTATGCACCTAATGACCTCACATCTCCTGAGATCCGGTTCAATTCTGATCTCTAATGCTGAGAAGTTTGCATGTCATTGTGTGGGTTTCCTCCCACATCCCAAAGATGTGCAGGTCCCTTTGTTAATTGTCTGCCAAAATTGCCCCTACTGTGAATGGGTGACCCAGGAATTGGAATTGCAGGGACGTGGGAGAGATAATAGGTTATGGAGATATACGGGAGAATGGGATTGAACTGTGAGCCAACATTGACACATAGGGGTTGAGGTAAAAGGGAAAATCCTAAAAACATTCAGCAGGTCAAGCAGCATCTTTGGAGACAGAGCACTTAATATTTCGAACAGCAACACACACAAAATGCTGGTGGAACACAATATTTCAGGTCATTTGAAGTTTTACTGAAGGTCTCTGGTCTGAGACTTGGTGTCTCTCTCCACAAAGGCTGAATGTTCCTAGCTCTCTCTGACTTTCAGCATCTGCAGGTTTTGCTTTGATTTTTTAGTCACTGGGTGACGCTGACCCTGGTGCATTCTCTCCTCTGCTGCAGACCCTGTTTGCTATGAGGGACCTGGAGTTGACCTGCCCCTGTCCCTGCTCTGTGACACTGACCCCTTCCACGTGCTGCGGGTGAGACAACGCTTCTCGGCCCTGAGCAAGTGCCTCTCTCTGTTTCTCTGGTAAGTCTCTGCGCTCCTTATGCCAGCGTGTGGTGGCGTAAGCAGGGTCTGTGTTTGGAATTGAACTGATAATTGGTTTATTATTGTCACATGCACTGGAATACATGCCTGATAAGTTTGGATGGCATGCAAAGCTAAGCTTTGCACTGGTAAGTGCATCAAGGATGCTTAATGCTATAAACTGCACCAGCTATCTAGGAAGTGGTATGTTCTCCCCGTGACCACGTGGCTTTCCTCCGGGTGCTCAAATTCCCTCCCACATTCCAAAGAAGCAGGGGTTAGTAGGTTAATTAATCACACAGGTGTATTTGGGTGGTGTGGGCTTGTTGGGCCAGAAGGGCATTGTATCATACTCTATCGATAGAAGACTGATCGACAGAGGAAGGGAAGGGAAGAAAGATAACTAAAAATTAATGCAAATTTAAGTGTTACAGCTACAAAAAAGTGCAGTCCAGATGGACAAAAAAGAAGAGCTATAGTGAGGTAGATTGGCAATTCGTGAGTCTTCAGGAGGTTGGGAGTGTCCTAAGCCTTGCTAGGTGGGTGCATTTGTGTCAGGAAGTCACTTACCAGACTGTAAGCAGATTTGATAACCTTGTTAGTAACTGATATTTTGATCGCAATTTAAAAGAGTAGGAATTATAATAAGCACAATGAATAGATTGGCTGAGAGCAGCTTGCATTGAGTTGCTGCACTCTGCCACCATCGTATGTATGCCAGTGTGCGGTGGCTTGCTCAAGCGTTAGGCACCTGTAAAGTGTTCACATCCAGTAACGGAAATAATCTGTGCACTGAATGATCTGCTGACAGTGATCTGATAACCAGGTACAGTAAAACGCTTGTGACTTTTGATATTGGATTATCTGACTGGATATTCTTAATAAGCCAAACGTACTCTGAAAGCGAAACAAAAACTGCTGAAGGAACTTAGTAGGTTGAGCAGCATCTCTGTGTTGGTGGAGGATGGTCAATGTTTTGGGGTGAGAGTCCATATCAGGACTGAGAGTGGAGAGGGAGGTGGCGAGAAAGAGGTCAGCAAGTGACAGGTGGAATGGGGAGGGGGAGGAGAAGGATGATGGGAAAATGGAGGCAGGTGGGTGAGGTAAAGGTGGAGACAGAGACTGGAGGGCAATGAGTAGGAACATAAAGGTTAACGATGCTGGAGCAATGCATGCTGGAAGATCTTGGTAGGTCAAGAGCATTTATGGGAGGAAATGGGCAGTGGAAGTTTCAGATCTTGACTGAAATGTTGACCGCTCATTCTCCCTCAGTAGAAAAGTTCAAAGCAAATTTATTATCAGAGTACATATGTGTTACCATATATTGAGATTCATTTCCTTGTGTGCATTTACAGAAAAGAAAGTAGTTATGATAAGAGAAGTTTGAATAAAAAGATGGACATGAGGGGTATGGAGGTCCATGGTCCAGGTGGGGGTTGAAGGGACTGGGTGGAATAACAACTCAGCACAAACTAGATGGACCGTAGGGCCTATTGCTGTGTTGACGTGCTCCCTGACAATTCAACTCTATATATGGACGAACAAGTAACCAAAGTTCAAAGTAAATTTTATTATCTAAGTATGTATATGTCACCAAACACAACCCTGAGATTCATTTTCTTGTGGGCACACTCAACAAATCTATAGAATAATAACCATAACAGAATCAGTGAAAGACTGCACCAACCAGAGTGTTCAGACTGTAGAAGACAGTGAACTGTACAAATTAAAAAAAAGAAATGATAACAATAAATAATATTGAGAACATGAGATGAAGAGTCCTTGAAAATGCAAAAGATGACAAACTATGCAAATACAAAATGATAATCCTGACAACGTGAGTTGTAAAGGGGTGCTATTTGACCTTCTAAGTTCCTCCAGCATTTTGTGTCGCTCCAGCGTTCCAACATCTGTATTCTCTCTTGCGTGTCCTGATGACTAGTACTGGAAACTCATTCATACAAAAGGTGATATTGGGGACCATTAGAGAAGAGGTGAGGGACAGATGGAGCCAGTTGCAAGAAGGGAGATCCAGTGAGTGAAATGTGTTGGATTCAGGAGGAGGAGGGGTTTGGAAATGGGCGATTGGGGTCTGAGGGAATGTATGGGAAAGACAACAAAGCAGGAGGACCAGAGGTGGATCAGAAGAGCGGGGGAAACACAAGAGGTCAGGGTTATCTGAAATCAAAAATTTTTGTGAACTTACTGTTAGGTTGTACACAGCCCAGGCAGAATATCTTTTTATTTTATTGAGATACATTGCAGACTAGGCCCTTCTGGGCCTTCAAGCCAAGCCACTAGCACCCCTCAATTAAATCTGAGCCTAATCACAGGACAATTTACACTGACCAATCAGTACCATTTTTGGACTGTGGGAGGAAACCCACTCAATCATGTGGAGAACGTGCAAGCTCCTTACAAACAATGGGAATTGAGCCTAGGAGACCTGCTCTGTAAAGCGTTGTGATAACCACTACGTGCCATACTTCAAAACTTGCTTCTTTTTTTTTGAAGGTTCCGTTCAGAATTCTAAACCTGTTAAGTTTAGAGGAACTGTGAGGAATGTGTGGGGGAAGACCCAGTTAATAATGGATAGAGTGGAGTGTAATTGAGGGGGTGGTGGGATGTGTACAGATTTGAGGGTGAAAGTGGAAAAAGGCAGTGATTAATAGCTCTGGAGTCTACAATCAGGTCTCTCTTAAAGAAGTAGCATCGCAGAAATTTGTGTGCTTTGCTTGGTAAGTCATCTCTGCTCTCTGGACGTTTTACCCCAGCCTCTCTCCAAGATGCAACTGACTCACCTTTCTCCCATCTGGCCTAGTTCGGATTTCCCAGTGCCCGTGAAGATCCCGGTCCAGGATGTGCTCAGCTTCATCTGCCGAGTCTTGAACATCTCCCCCAGGAGCATGGTAAGGAGACAGATACTCCAGTCTGGTCCAGGGTTGGTCTCATTTATTATTTATTAAGATACAGCATGGTAGAGGCCCTTTGAATTGTGCCACCCTGCTATCCCCTGATATAACCCCAGCCTAATCACAGGACAATTTACTATGACCAATCAACCTGCCAGCCAATACGTCTTTGGACATTGGGGGGAAACGGAGGAAATGCATACAGTCACAAGAAGAACATACAAATTCCTTAAGGCTGTGGCAGAAAGAGAGCAGCTTGTATTGTAAAGCATTGTGCTAACCACTGTGCCACTGAGCTGGCCCAAGGTCGACCTGAGCTGGCGAATGACAGGTGATGCCTCTCATCCCTTCCTAACTCCTGATTACAGCACTAATGTTATTCCATCTGCTGTAGTACTCCACATAGCGAGTGCTCCTTCCATGGCATTTCCCATTCCTCCTTCAGCTGGTAGCTGGTTGAATCGCTAGACTCTGGGTTCATGGACTGCCACTGTTTCTGAATTGCCTGTCAATGAATTGGCCCAAGGAACAGTAGATAGAATTTAACTTGGACAAGTGCAAGGTGTTACATTTTGGTGAATGAAACTAGAGCAGGACTTCGGTACTATATATGAAGAGCAGAGACCTAGGGGTCCAAGCGTAGACGCTCATTGGCCACTTTATTAGGTATCTTCTGTGCCTAGTAAAGTGACCACTGAGTGCATGTTCATGATCTTCTGCTGTTGTGGCCCAGCCACTTCTAGGTATGACATGTTGTGCATTTAGAGGTGCTCTTCTGCACACCACTGTAGTAACACATGGTTATTTGAGTTACTGACACCTTTCTGTCAGCTTGAACCAGTTTGGCCATTCTCCTCTGACCCCTCTCATTAATAAGGAACTTTTGCCCACAGAACTGCTGTTCACAGGAAGTTTTTTTTGTTTTCGCATCATTTTCTGTAAAGTCTAGAGACTGTTGTGAGTAAAACTCGCAGGAGATCAGCAGTTTCTGAGGTACTCAAACCACCTTGTCTGACAACAATGATTCCTTAGTCAACATCACTTAGATCATATGTCTTCCTTATTATGATGTTTTGTCTGACCAGCTGAACTTCTTGAGCATGTCTGCATGCTCAAGGCACAACTGCGCAAGCAAGTCAACGGGTTAGAGCGGCGGGAAGGATTTAGAAAGAAGATCTTTATAGATAGTGTGTTACAGTAGACGGAGTCAGAGTAGGAGGGCTTTGGCTCAACGGGGCTTCAGCAATTACGGGTAGAGGTGAAGAATAAGAAGTATGTTTGTATTCTCTACTGGCTGTCAGATGTGGGAAGCCCAGAAAACTCCCAGCCTCCCGGATGGCCATATCTGTGTCGGGTGTGTTGAGCTGCAGCTCCTTAGGGACCAGGTTAGGGAACTGGGGATGCAGCTCAATGAATTTCGTCTGGTCAGGGAATGTGAGGAGATGATAGAGAGGAGCTATAGGCAAATAGTCACACTGGGGCCTCGGGAGACAGATAAGTGGAGATGGAGAGGGAAGGGTGAATCAGGTACTAGAGACTGTCCCCCTTAACAATAAGTACTCCTGTTTGAATACTGTCGGTGGGGGGGGGGGGGGCTTCAGCCTTCTTGGGTGAAGCAACAGTGGCTGTGCCTCTGGCACAGAGTCTGGTCCTATGGCTCGGAAGGGTAGGGAAAGGAAGAGGATGGCAGCAGTGATAGGGGGGCAGACAGGCTATAGTTAGGAGGTCAGACAGGCTATTCTGTGGACACAGGAAAGAAGCACAGATAGTAGTTTGCCTCTCAGGTGCCAGGGTCCGGGATTTTCTGATTGCACCATGATATCCTGAAGTGGGAAGGTGAACAGCCAGAGGTTGTGGTACATACTGGTACCAACAACACAGGCAGGAAAAGGGAGGAGGTCCTGAAAACAGACTACAGGGAGTTAGGAAAAAAGCTGAGAATCAGGACCTCAAAGGTAGTAATCTCAGAACTACTGCCTGTGCCATGCGACAGTGAGTATAGGAATAGAGTGAGGTGGAGGATAAATGAGTGGCTGAGGGATTGGAGAGGGGGCAGGGATTCAGATGTCTGGATCATTGGGATCTCTTTTGGGGGAGGTGTGACCTGTAAAAAAGCACTGGTTGCCAGTGAAACAAAGGGCGAACCAATATCCTGGCAGGGAGGTTTACTTATGCTATTGAGGAGAGTTTAAACTAGAATTGCTGGGTGGGGGGGGGGGATGTGGGAACCAAACTGAAGAGATGGAGGAAGGGGTGGTTGGCTCACAGATAGAGAAAGCTTGTAGGCAGTGTGAGAGGGTGGATAGGTAGGTGATAAAGAAAGGATGTGCTCTGCCCAGTGATTTGTGATGTGTCTCTTTTAATGCAAGATGCGTCATGAACAAAGTGGATGAGAGAGTGTGGATCAGTACTTGGAGCTATGATATTGTGGCCATTACAGAAACTTGGATGGCTCAAGGGCAGGAACGTCTGCCAGGTTTTAATTGTTTCAGAAAGGACAGGGAGGGTGGCAAAAGAGGTGGGTGTGGCACTGCTGGTCAGGGATAGTGTCATGTCTGCAGAAAAGGAGGAAGTCATGGAGGGATTGTCCACTGAGTCTCTGTGGGTGGAAGTTAGAAACAGGAAGTAGTCAGTAACTCTGCTTGGTGTTTTTTTTATAGACCACCCAATAATAACAGGGACATCGGGGAGCAGATAGGGAGACGGATTCTGGAACGGTGTAGTAAAAACAGGGTTGTCATGATGGGGGATTTTAATTTCCCCAATATTGATTGGCATCTCCCTAGAATGAGGGGTTTAGATAGGGTGAAGTTTGTTAGGTGTGTTTGGGAAGGTTTCCTGACATAAGAGGAGAGGCTGTACTTGATCTGGTATTGGGACTTGAACCTGGTCTGGTTTCAAGTCTCTCAATGGGAGAGCATTTTGGAGATAGTGATCATAATTCTATCTCCTTTACCAAAGCATTGGAGAGGGATAGGAACAGACAAGTTAGGAAAGTGTTTAATTGGAGTAAGGGGAAATATGAGGCTATCAGGCAGGAACTTTGAAGCGTAAATTGGGAACAGATGTTTTCAGCAAAATGTACAGCAGAAATGTGGCAAATGTTGCGTGGCGTTCTGCACAGTTACATTCTAATGAGACAGGGAAAGGATGGTAGGGTGCAGGAACCTTGGTGTACAAAGGCAGTTGAAAATCTAATCAAGAAGAAAAGAAAAGCTTGCAAAAGCTTCAAAAAACTAGGTAATGATAGAGATCTAGAAAATAATAAAGTTAGCGGTAAGGAGCTTAAGAATGAAATTAGGAGAGCCAGATGGGAACATGAGAAGGCCTTGTCAAGCAGGATTAAGAAAAACCCCAAGGCATTCTGCAGGTATGTGAAGAGCAAGAGAATAAGACATGAGAGAAAAGGACCAATCAAGTGTGACGGTGGAAAAGTGTGTATGGAACCGGAGGAATTAGCAGAGGTACTTAATGAGTACTTTGCTTCAGTATTCGCTATGGAAAATGACCTTGGTGATTGTAGGGTTGACTTACAGCAGACTCAAAAACTTGCGCATATAGACATTAAGAAAGAGGGTGTGATGGAGCTTCTGGAAAGCATCAAGTTGGCTAAGTCACTGAAATTGGATGAGATATACCTCAGGCTACTGTGGGAAGCGAGGGAGGGGATTGCTGAGCCTCTGGCAGTGATCTTTGCATCATCAATGGGGACAGGAGAGGTTGCGGAGGATTGGAGGCTTGCAGGTATTGTTCCTTTATTCAAGAAAGGGAGTAGAGCTAGCCCAAGAAATTATAGACCAGTGAGTCTTACTTCAGTGGTTGTTAAGTCGATGGAGAAGGTCCTGAGAGGCAGGATTTATGAACATTTGGAAAGGCATAATATGATTAGGAATAGTCAGCATGGCTTTTTGAAAGGAAGGTCATGTCTTACAAGCCTGATTGAATTTTTTGAGGATGTAACTAAACACATTGATGAAGGTAGAGTAGTAGATGTAGAGTATGTGGATTTTAACAAGACATTTGATAGATACCCCATGCAAGGCTTATTGAGAAAGTAAGGAGGCATGGGATCCAAGGGGACATTGTTTTTTGGATCCAGAACTGGCTTGAGCAAAGAGTGGTTGTAGACGGGTCAAATTTTGCATGGAGACCAGTGACCAGTGGTGTGCCTCAGGGATCTGCTCTGGGACTTCTCATCGTGATTTTTATAAATGAGCTGGATGAGGAGGTGGAGGGATGGGTTAGTAAATTTGCTGATGACACAAAGGTTGGAGGTGTTGTAGATAGTATGGAGGGCTGTCAGAGTTACAGCGGGGCATCGATAGGTTGCAAAATTGGGCTGAGAAGTGGCAGATGGAGTTCAACCCAGATAAGTGTGAAGTGGTTCATTTTGGTAGGTCAAATATGATAGCAGAATATAATGGTAAGACTCTTGGTAGTGGGATCAGAGGGATCTTGGGGTCCAAATTCATAGGACACTTAAAGCTGCTGTGCAGGTTGACTGTGTGGTTAAGAAGGTATATGGTGTATTGGCCTTCATCAATCGTGGAATTGAGTTTAAGAGCCGAGAGCTTTATTGGACCCTGGTCAGACCCCACTTGGAGTACTGTGCTCAGTTCTGGTCACCTCACTACAGGAAGGATGTGGAAACCATAGAAAGGGTGCAGAGGAGATTTACAAGGATGTTGCCTGGATTGACGAGCATGCCTCATGAGAATAGGTTGAGTGAACTTCGCCTTTTCTCCTTGGAGTGATTTAGGATGAGAGGTGACTTGATAGAGGTGTATAAGATGATGAAAGGCACCGATCGTGTGGATAGTCAGAGACTTTTTCCCAGCTCTGAAATGGCTAACACGAGAGGACACGGCTTTAAGGTGCTTGGAAGTAGGTACAGAGGAGATGTCAGGGCTAAGTTTTTTGCGCAGAGAGTGGTGAGTGTGTGGAACAGGCTGCCGGTGATTGTGGTGGAGGCAGATACAATAGGGTCTTTTAAGAGGCTCCTGGTAGGTACATGGAGCTTAGAAAAATAGAGGGCTGTGGGTGACACAATGTAATTTCTAAAGTAAATACATGTTCAGCACAGCATTCTGGGCTGAAGAGCCTGTATTGTGCAGTAGATTTTCTATGTTTCTATGCTTTTATGCATTGAGTTACTGCTATGTGATACTGCTTACTGCTGATTAGATGTTTACATTAATGAGCAGGTGTGCCTAATAAAGTGGCCACAGAGTGTAGTTCTCTGAAGTAGAAACACAGATAGAGTGGTGAAGAAGTTGCCTTTGACCCAATACCATCAAGCAAGAGGTCCAAGGACCCCAGGTTGGGAATTCCTGGTTTAAAGGAATATGGGCCAGAATGGGCAAATACATTAAGCTCAGATAGGGTCTTTAATTGACATGGATGAGCTCGGCCAAAGGGTACTGTATGACTCTGATTCTGTGTCTCTAATGTTTGGAACTGATTACACAAAGGGCCTTCAGCTTAACTCATCTGAGCTGGAGTTAACGCTGAACATGAACTTCTCCCACATCTCATCGTGTTAACCCTGCTCTAACAAAGAAGCAATTGGCTTTCCTGCCTATCGGCTCCAGCATTCTGAGTTTGATCCTGATGTCAGACACTGTGGAGTTTGCACATTCACCTTGTGACCATATGGGTTTCCCTGAGTACTCTGGTTCCCACCCCACAACCCAAAGACCTGCTGTTGGGTTCGTTATTAATCGCTGGAAATAACTTTTAATGTACAGTACAATGCTGAAGTTCTAGGCCCTAGCTAGGTTGCCTAAGACTTTTGCACAGTACTGTATTTGTCCACGTGCAGCTGAGAGAGAGTTTGTAAATCTGATGGGAACAAAGATATGTTGTGAGTGGTGAAGGATTGCGCTGTTGGGGGAGAATGGTTGTGGGTCAGGTGATAGAGGAGTGACAGCCTGAGGGGGGCGGTCCAGGCACACCCAGCTCTGAGACGTCAGGCAAGGTTCATTTAGTTCCAGACAGTTGATTTATTATAAGACTATAAGATACAAGAGTAGAAGTAGCCCATTCGGCCCATTGAGTCTGCTCCGCCATTCAATCATGGGCTGATCTACTTCATCCAGTCATTCTTGCTCCCCTGCTTTCACCCCGTACCCTTTGATGCCTTGGCTAATCAAGAACCTGTCTATCTCTGCCTTAAATCACCCATGACTTGGCCTCCACAGCCGCTAATGGCAACAAATTCCACAGATTTACCACCCTCTGACTAAAGTAATTTCTCCTCATCTCAGTTCTAAAAGGACATCCTTCAATCCTGAAGTCGTGCCCTCTTGTCCTAGAATCCCCTACCATGGGAAATAACTTTGCCATATCTAATCTGTTCAGGCCTTTAACATTTGGAATGTTTCTATGAGATCCCCCCTCATTCTCCTGAACTCCAGGGAATACAGCCCAAGAGCTGCCAGACGTTCCTCATATGGTAACCCTCTCATTCCTGGCATCATTCTCGTGAATCTTCTCTGAACCTTCTCCAATGTCAGTATATCCTTTCTAAAATAAGGAGCCCAAAACTGCACACAATACTCCGTGTGGTCTCACAAGTGCCATATAGAACCTCAACATCACGTCCTGGCCCTTATATTCTATACCTCTAGAAATGAATGCCAGCATTGAATTCACCTTGTTCACAACCGACTCAACCTGTAGGTTAACCTTTAGGGTATCTTGCACAAGGACTCCCAAGTCTCTTTGCATCTCTGCATTTTGAATTCTCTCTCCATCTAAATAATAGTCTGCCTGTTTATTTCTTCCACCAAAGTGCATGACCATACACTTTCCAACATTGTATTTCATTTGCCACTTTGCCTGTTCTGCTAAACTATCTAAGTCTCTCCGCAGGCTCTCTGTTTCCTCAACAGTACCCGCTCCTCAATCTATCTTTGTATCATCAGCAAATTTAGCCACAGATCCCTTAATACCGTAGTCCACATCATTGACATACATTGTAGTGGTCCCAATACCATCCCCTGTGGAACTCCACTGGTAACTGGCAGCCAGCCAGAATAGGATCTCTTTATTCCCACTCTCTGTTTTCTGCCAACCAGCTAATGCTCCACCCACACTAGTAACATCCCTGTAACTCTTATCTTGCTAAGCAGCCTCATGTGCGTCACCTTGTTGAAGGCCTTCTCAAAATCCAAGAGCACCTCGTCTACTGCATCTCCTTTGTCTACCCTGCTTGTAATTTCCTCAAAGAGTTGCAGTAGGTTTGTCAGGCAGGATCTTCCTTTCAGGAAACCATGCTGGCTTTGGCCTATCGTGTCATGTGCCTCCAGGTTCTCCGTAATCTCATCACTAGCAATCGATTCCAACAACTTCCTAACCACTGATGTTAGGCTAACAAGTTTATAGTTTCCTTTCTGCTGCCTCCCACCCTTCGTAAATAGCAGATATTGATCATTACAGAATGTTGCTCTGGTGCTTCCTGCTCCCTTCCCACTCTCAGTCCACAATAGATACCCATATCGGGATCAGGTTTATCATCAGTCACATATGTCTTTTTTATTTCTGTGGCAGTATTACAGTGCAATGCATAAAATTACTGCAGAACTGTGCAAAAGTCTTAGGCACTTAGCTATAGCTTAGGCCCCATATCTTGGGAAGGATATAACAAATGTTGAAAGGACTAGATGAGGTAAATGTGGAGAGGATGTTTCCTACGGTAGTAGTATCCAGAACTAGAGGGTGCAGCCTCAAAATGGACAGGTGACCTTTTAGAACAGAGGTAAGGAGGAATTATTTTAGCCAGAGAGTGATGAATTTGTAAATGCTCTGCCACAGACTGTGGTGGAGGCCATGTCCATGGGTATATTTAAAGTGGAAGTTGATAGTTTCCTGATTGGTCAGAGCATTAAAGGATATGGCAAGAAGGCAGGTGTATGGGGTTGAGTGGGATCTGGGATCAGCCATGATGGGATGACAGAGCAGACTCGATGGGCTGAATGGCCTAAACCTCCTATGTCTTGTGATCCTAAGATTTGTACAGTATGGTAAGTGGGAAAATTGGGGATGCTGAAGGGTGCATGAGAGACTGTTGCATAGGAGTAAGTGGGCAACATCATTTTTTGAGAGCTAGTATCGAGTTGATGGGCCACATGTCTTACAGGGAAGCAGGAGAACTAATTTTCCCTTGTATGCACCAGTAATGTTCACCACATCTAGCCCTTCTTCTAAAGAGTTTCACATTCTTAACCAATATGGGCAAAGAATATTAGAATGTTGTGCATTGCTCCCTAAGTGGTAACACTGTAGACAGGTAATGAAAGCATGTGGTGGTATGTTTGTTCTGTATTTTACACAAAGAGTGTAGATGACCGGGGATGGTGATGGAAGCAGATGTAGTGTTGTAGAGT
The DNA here is from genome assembly GCF_030144855.1 of Hypanus sabinus. Classification (NCBI taxonomy): domain Eukaryota; kingdom Metazoa; phylum Chordata; class Chondrichthyes; order Myliobatiformes; family Dasyatidae; genus Hypanus; species Hypanus sabinus. The sequence continues at coordinate 89,509,200 of NC_082712.1, read as the reverse complement.
CATAGACAGGTGGCAGAGGAGGAATGCCCCGAGCCAGGGGGGTGGTGTGGGTGAAGACACTCACAACCCTGACACACCAGGCAAGATAACTTGATACCAAACAATTGGTTTAATGTCCCAAAAGTGCTTCTCGCTCCCTCCCCTCTTCCTTACCCATTTCCCAACCGTGATCCCCCTCTCCCTGCCCCCTTCCCACTCTCAGTCCACAATAGAGACCCATATCAGAATCAGGTTTATCATAACTCATGTAATGCTTTCTGTTTTGCGACAGCAGTACAGTACGAAACTTAAAATTACTACAATATTATGCAAAAGTCTTAGGTGCCCTAGCTTTATATATTAAATCTCCCCTCAATCTTTTACATTCCAAGGAATAGTTATAACCTATTTTTCCTTATAACTCAGGCCCCCAGTCTTGGCAACAACCTTGTAAATTTTCTCTGTTCTTTCAACCTTGTTTACATCTTTCCTGTGAGTGGGTGCGCAAAACTGCACACAGTTCTCCAAAGATAATAACAGTGTTTAAGAGGCATTGGGACAGGCATCTATACAAGACAGGAAATGGAGGGACAGTACAGATTGATAAGATTAGTTTAGGTTGGCACCAAGATTGTTACAGACATCATAGTCCAAAGGATCTGCTCCAGTGCTATACTCTCCTATTCCTATATAATTTACTCCCCATTTTGTTAAATATTGGAGAAGTGCCCTATGTCAAGCAAAGTATCTGTGCCGTGATAATTAGTTAAATATATCCATCTTGGGAACAAGCTACCAGCTATATTTAGATATTTTGAACGTGGAGAATAAAGATACCAACTGCAAAGGTGGAAGTATTGCTGAGCTTGACGCCGTCTTTGGGTTTGTCCTCATTTGTCCTCTCAGACCTCTTGCTTTTGACATCTTCCTTGGCAGAGCTGGATAGGCGAGGGACCACTGAAGCTGCTAGTCCTGCCGACAGTCCACTGTGACGCCCTTGAGATCCTCTCTGCTCTCATCTCTGTGTAAGTGTGCTTGATAATGTTACCTGTCCAGTCAGTCGATTGTGTATCAACTCCCTCTCCCTCAACCCCACCCCCACCCCTGCCTCCGCCATTGACTATGCACAATTGTTAAGACTGGTCCCTTAGCATCCCACAAGGTAGCTGAAGGCTATTTGGCCATTGTATCAGCGCTAGCACTTGCTGAGCACTTCTTCCCTCCCAATAATCCTGCAAGTACTTCTCCTTTATAATCTAATTTGCTTATAACTGAAAATTTTTAAAAAACACACACAGTGCTGGAAATATGAAATTTTAAAAAATTGGAAAGGTTTAGCAGCCTCCATGGTGAGAGACACAGATAAAACTAAACAAGAGAATTTTATATAAAAAAAAGTAGGAAATTGGAAACATTTAGCAGGCTGCACAGCGTTGTGAAGAGAGAAACAGCTTGCATCACAGGTTGTCAAAACCAAAATCTGGTTCTGATGACTTAAAATATTAACTCTGTGTGTGCCTCTCTTAAGTGTGGTCTGACCAATTCCTTATAAAGCCTCAGCATTATGACCTTGTATTCATAGTCCAGCTCTCTTGAATGCTAACATGGCATTTGCCTTCCTTATCACCAGCTCAACCTGTAGGGAATCCTGTACGAGGACTCTCCAGTCTTTCTGCACCTCTGATATCTGAATTTTCTCCACATTTAGAAAATAGACTATGCGTTTATTTTTTTTCTATCAAAGTGCATGACTGTACACTTCCCAACACTGTATTCCATCTGCTAATTCTTAGTTTAGGTTCTCCCAATCTAAGTCCTTCTGCAGACTCCCTGCTTCTTCCACACCACCTTCCCCTCCACCTATCGTTGTATCATCCTTAAACTTGGCCACAAAGCCATCAATTCCATCATCCAAATCATTGGCATACAAGGTGAAAAGAAATGGTCCCAACACCAACCCCTGTGGAACACCATTAATCACCTGCAGACTACCTTAAAAAGTCCCCTCTATTCCCACTCTTTGCCTCCTGCCAATCAGCCATAGGCTAGTATCTTTCCTTTAATACCACGGGCTCTTGTTAGGAAACCTAATGTGTGTCACCTTGTCAAATCGTCGTCATCGCCGTGTGCCGTGTCATATGACGTAGGCGATCATGGTCTCCATGACCACATTTGTTCTTGGCAAATTTCTCTACAGAAGTGGTTTGCCATTGCCTTCTTCTGGGTAGAGTCTTTATAAGACGGGTGACCTCAGACATTATTAATACTCCTCAGAGATTGCCTGGTGTCAATGGTCACATAACCAGGACTCGTGATATGCACCAGTTGCTCATGTGACCATCCACCACCTGCTCCCATGGCTTCATGTGACCCTGATCCAGTGGGGGGTGGGGGGTGGGGGGGGGGAGGTGTGGCTAATCAAGTGTTACAGCTTGCCCAAGGTTCACTTGTACGCTAGCAGAGGGAAGGAGTGCCTTGCATCTCCTTTGGAAGGGATGCATGTTTATACTGCTACACAGCCTTGTCAAAGGCCTTCTAAAAATCCGAGTAAACAATGCCCACTGACTCTCCTTTGGCTATTTTGCCTGTAAGACTGGTCTTGGCACACCTTTGGACTATTGTAAATCCATCACTGGGCCCCTTGCGGTTTGCTTTCCAACCACACATTGGAGCCAAGGACACCATTATCATCCTGCTTCAATGGGCTTACATCCATCTGGATGAGCCAGGCACACTGTGAGAACCATGTTCTCTGATTTCCCAGAGCTTTTAACACCGTGCGACCTGCTTTATTAGGGAGTAAGCTCATGGAGATGCATTTGGAGGCTCCATTAGTGTCCTGGATTACAGATTACTTGTCCAGACAGCTACAGTATGTGAGATTACAGAGCTGTGTATCAGATACTGCGGTTAGCAGCACAGGGGTAGCTCAAAGGAGAGGACTGTCCCGTCCCCCTTCCTGTTCACTGTCTACACCTCGGACTTCAGATACAAGTCGAAGTCATGCCACCTGCAGAGGTTTTTGGACGATTCGGCAGTTGTGAGCTAGAATAGGTGAGCTCAAGAGTCTGAGTACAGAAGTGTGGTGGACAATTCTGTTGAATGGTGTGGGCTGAATCACCTGCAGCTCAACATCAGTAAGACAAAGGAGTTGGTGGTGGACTTCATGAAGGTGGAAACACCTTGCATTCCCATCTCCGTCAAGCGAACGGATGTGGAAGTTGTCCGGGGCTCCAAATATCTGGAAGCTCACCTGGACAATAAACTGTACTTGACTAAAATTACAGGGGCTCTGTACAAGAAGGGACGGAGCCGACTGTACTTCCTGAGTAGGCTCCGGTCATTCAACGTCTGCAGTACTATGCTGCAGATGTTCTATGACTCCGTGGTGACCAGCATGACGCCAAGAAGATCGATTAGCTCATCGGGAAGGCTGGTTCTGTTCTGGGGGTGGAACTGGATTCCCTAGTGGTTGTGTCTGAGGAGGATACTGCAGAAGCTGCAGAGCATTATGGACAATCCCTCTCATCCCCTCCATGACATACTGGACAAACAGAGGAGACCTTTAGTAACAGACTGATTCCACCGAGGTGTACCACTGAACGCCACAGGAGATCCTTTCTCCATGTGGCTACAAGACTCTACAAGTCCTACTATTACTTTTTAATGCACAGTTTGTGTTCTTTTTCATGCCTCAATGCTTAAATTTTGTATTTTAAAGTATATATTTCTGACTGAGCAGCCTTGCAACAATATTTTCCTTTGGGATAAATAAAGTTTTATCTTATTTTCTCAATGAATTCCAACAGATTAGTCTTTTGTTTCCCATCTCTTTTCTTGAGACAAGATACCCGACACTTAAATCATTTTGACGTGCCCAATTTATCACAAGGCAAGGGGAAGAGTTTAAGATGAACTACATTCATTTATTTAATAAATTACGTACATAATAACACTCACAGAACGGTGGAGAAACTCAGCAGGTCATTCAGCATCGATGGAAAAGTGTAAACATTTTTTTTGGGCTGACACTTGCCCTTGACCTTTCCCACTCACCTGGCTTCACCTATCACTGCCCAGCCTTCCTCCCCCGCATCCCTCCCGCCTTTTTATTCTGATGTCTTCCCCCTTCCTTTTCAATCCTGAAGAAGGATCTCGGTCCATAGAAGTTGCCTGACATGCTGAGTTCCTCCAGCGCTCTGTGTGTGTTGCTTTAGATTTCCAGCATCTCCAGACTTTCTCGGTTTAACAGCGCCTTCACCTGTTCACTTCTTCTACATCTCCCCCTCCCCAACCCCAGCTCTGCAGTGGCACTTTTATTTCAGTACAACACTAAACCTCAAATACCATGTTTCCCATTTGACGAGTTGGTTATTGCTCTCATAGTAGATAACACCCCGGGTATACTTAGTGCTCTTCAGTCTTTCTCCCTCCCCTCCTCCTGCGACGTACCAGAATGTGAATCTGTTGTTTTCTGTCCATCAGGTGCAAGAAGCGTCTGCTGCGTTTTGCTGATGTCATCTGTAGGCTCTTCCCTCAAGTCCTGACGGCATGGGGGTCTCCCCGCGACACGGCCGTGCCCGGCCAGGAGAAAGCGTACAGGTTAGGTTCCATGCTGAGAGACTGGTTTGTGGGAGTTGGGGAGAGGGGTTGTGGGTGTTGATGGGCAATGCTCAACATGGTTTTATTTATGATTGAGATACCACATGGAATAGGCCCTTCTGGTCCTTCGAGCCATGCAGCCCTGCAACTCCCGATTTAAATCTAGCCTAATCATGAGGCAATTTACAATGACCAATTAACCTAACTGGTACGTCTTTGGGCTGTGAGAGGAAGCCAGAGCACCTGGACGAAACCCACACGTGGGGAGTGCGTACTAGGTCCTTACAGGCATAGGCGGGAATTGAACCGGGGTAACCTGTACTGTAAGGCGTGTGCTAATCACTACACTACTATACTACCCCGAAGGTCAGCTTTGGACAACTTAGACTGCTCCCCTGCGTAACAGTGCACACAGCGTGATCACATTCTCCCCGTGTCCGCAAGGTTTTCCTCTGGGTGCCCCTGTTTCCTCCACCTTCCAAAGATGTACGGGTTAGTAGGCTAATTGGTCACATGGGTGTAATTAGATGGTGCGGGCTCGTTGGACCAGAAGGGCCTGTTAGCATGCTGCGTCTCCAAATGAATAAACAAATATCCATGTCCAGTGGGAGGGATTGTGAAAAATGAGCCATAGAGTTTGACAAACGGCAAGAAACTGACGAGTGGCAATCAGTCTGTGGGGGAAAAAGAACTTGCATTTCTCCCGTATCTTTTGTCAATCATTATCTCTTATGATGTGGATGATCATAACCGTGACTGTTCTTGGCAAATTTTTCTATTGAAGTGGTTTGCCATACCCTGCTTCCGGGCAGTGTCTTTACAAGACGGGTGACCCCCAGCCATTATCAATACTCTACAGAGATTGTCTGCCTGGTGTCAGTGGGCACACACCAGGACTTAGGAAATACACCAGCTGTTCATACAACCATCCACCACCTGCTGCCATGGCTTCATGTGACCCTCATCCGGTGGTGGGGAGGGGAGGTGTTGTGGGGTCTGGGGCTAAGCAGTTTCTACATCTTGACCAAGGGTGACCTGCAGGCTAGTAAAGGGAAGGAGCTCTTTGCACTTCCTTTGGTAGAGGCATATCTTTTGTGGATATTACTCTAAAAGTGCTACAATACATGTCCTCCCCAGATGCTGTTTGTATAGTTCATATACACAAGCACTGGGGAGCCTGGTAGGTTGGATTTTTCAGCCAATGTGGGGCTACAAGTATTGTCTGCTGCCCAAGAACTCAGTTAATGACTGTAATTCCAGCTTGAGCATTTTCCAGGAACAGAACCATACCTGGCGAAAACTGCAGGGTCATAGAGACTACAGAAGAAGACCATTCAGCTCACTGAGTCAGTGCTGATGTAACTGCTGTGCTCTGAATTTCACTCACCATAAGGTTCTGCTGAGCCTTCTCATGTTCGGTTTTTCTGCCAGTGAGGCCATTTAGAGTTCAGAGCACTACAGCACAGTACAGACCCATTGGTCCACGGTGTTGAACCAAACTTTAAATGTTACTTTAAGGTCAATCTAACCCTTCCCTCTTACATAACTTACATTTTCTTTCATCCAATAGCCTACTTATATGAGTCTCTAATGAATTAAAGTACATTCATGATAAAAAAAAATGTATAAATTACACATGTGCAAACAAGTTGGAGGAACTGAGCAGGTCAGGCAGCATCCGTGGAAACGAGCAGTCAACGTTTCGGGCCAAGATCCTTTGTCAGGACTGAAGGAGAGGGCAGGGGCCCCATAAAGAAGGTGGGGGGAGGGTGGGAGGTGCCAGGTGAAAAACCAATCAGAGGAAAGATCAAGGGGTGGGGAGGGGATGGGCAGGAAAGGTGAAGAAGAAATGTAAGGGGAAAGCAGTATGGGTAGTAGAAGAAGGCAGAATAATGAGAGAGGTGATAGGCAGCTGGAGGAGGAGGCAGAGTGAAAGTGGGATGGTGGAAGGGAGAGGGCGGGAATTACTGGAAGTTGGAGAATTCAATGTTCATGCCAAGGGGTTGGAGACTACCCAGACGGTATATGAGGTGTTGCTGCTCCAACCTGAGTTTAGCCTCATCATTGCAGTAGAGGAGGCATGTATGGACATATCTGAAACCTTCAGATTTGTCTGCTTACAGGCAACCGCAAAGCAAGAAACCTGAAAGAACCCAATTTTAAAAAAAAGACCAACCCCCAATGAGTAGAGAAAGAGGGGAAAAAAACCCAAATCTGGCAAACAATAGCAGTGAGCAGCAACAACAGCATTCTGAACGAAATTGATCCAAATAGCAGGAGCAGTCCAGAGGCTCGGTATTCAGTCCCTACTGTCTGACAGTGGATTCTGTGCACTTAACACTCTATTTAAAAATAAAGCATACCTATGAAATCCCCCTTATATCTTCCTCCAATTACTTTAAAAATAAGTCTTTTCATATTAGCCATTTTTGTCCTGGGATAAAGGCCCTGGCTGTTCTTTAATCTATGCCTTTTGTCCCCTCAGTATGGCCTCTCCTCTAGTCCACAGAATGAGAATACAACATTGTGGACTAGGAATCCTTCCTGGACAGACTTAATAAATTCTGCCCCAAATTTCACCCATCAAGTGGTCAGAGCTATCCTATCTGTCCCATTAGCCTATCTCTCTTCCACGCCCATTAACTGCCTCCTTTTCCTGACTGATTCCTCACTCGAGTCCGTACTATCAACAAGACATTTACGTTAATTCTGTTTTATTCTTTGCACTTCCCTACAAGCTACCCCCCAGAATCAACCTCTCTCACATGCTAGGGGGCAATTTGCAGTGGCCAGTTATAAACCCATGCACTGTTGGGATGTTGGAGGGAAGACAAACGCCTGGTGAAAATCCCAAGTCATCATGGGGAATGTGCAAATTCCAGACACGCACAGACATACAAGCATATATATAGCGCCAAATCGAACTAGGGTCTCTGGAGTTGTGACCTCCTCATTGATCCTAGTTTACTGACAGTGTTCACTTCAGTCCCATACTGCAAAATCAGCTTAGAGCTTGGTGCTCAGATCTGGTTGGGTTTTGGCCAAATCTGAGTCAAACCTGGAATATTTATTTAACTTGATCATTCATGTTCTTGGAAAGGATTGTATTTGATCAAGCTGCTCCTACATGATTGCAATGTTAAAGCATAGTTGGAGGGAAAAAGATTGCGATCTTCCTCTGTTAACTGCAGATGAGTACTAAGTACTGGTTTGGTTTGGGTCCTGAGGGTGGACAGGACGAGAGAAAACTAACATCACTCAATTGTTCTTGCAGCTCTGTGAGAGTGAAGGTGTACGAGGTGCTGGAAACTTGGGTGAAGGTCTGTGGGGCTTCCTCAGGCGTTCTCCAGGGCACGTTCCACCATTCTGATGTCCTGTTGGCTAACCTACTCAGCGATATCACTCCCGTGATGGACACACTGAAGGTGAGGAGATCCACAGAGCGAGGGTAGGAGAGGTGGCAGGAGTATCTTTGCTCAGCATGGTAAACCAACAACTTGTATTGTGAATGGGGGAGAGGCTCCAGACAGTATAGAATCAGGAAGTACAGAAACAGGCCCATCAGCCCAAATGGTCCGTGCCTGTGGTTATAAAAAAAAAGTTACCCCTTCAAGTTCCTATCAAATCTTTCCACTCTGAACCCAAACCTATACCCTTGATTTCCCCAGTTTTGGGGGGAGAAAAGACATTCACCTTTTGTATGCTCCTCATGATTCTGTACACCTCTACAAAATGGTAGAGCACCCTGAGGAGTGTAGTGTTGACTTGAAATCAAACTAAAACCTCTCAGAGAATGTGTGTGGTGTATTTCCTCTCCAACACCCACCCACCATCTGAATGCCATTGAGCCCTTCAAGTACAGGCTACTTTGGGGAGCATTCCCATCAGTCCCACTCCCCTCTCCCCGCATTCCAATGAACTCACCCCCAAATTCTTGCCCTCACTCACACAGTAAGGGTAATTCACAGAGGCCAATTAATCTACCAACCCGCATGACCTTGGGATGAGGGAGGGGACTAGAGCACCCAAGGGGAAACCCATGTGGCTAGAGGGAGAATGTGCAAAATTCATACAGAGGGAGGTGGGCACAGAGAGGGCAGGGAGGGGGAAGGGGAAGAGTTAGAGGGGTTGATTGAAAGATATGAGAGAGGCGGATAGCAGGATGGAGTGGGGGAGGAGGGACTGGGTCAGAGGGGTGGGGAAGGAACTGGAGGTAGGGGGTGGGGGAGACACGGTGATGGTGGGCTGGGCAAGAAAGAGACGAGGCAGAGGGGAGGTGTGGGAGAGATTGGGATTGAACCTAGATCTCTGGAGCTGAAAGTTTGAACTCCCCCAAATTCTGGCTGCAACTCCAGCTGCCCTGACTGATGTTGTGCTGATGGCTTTTGACCTTTGCCCTTCCAGCTGCAGGGGGAGAGACCGGTGGGCAATGGGACCCAGTCACAGAGCTATGGCAAGCACGCCCATAAGAAGCAGAAGCTGATGGACCTGAGCGAGGGGTCCACCATGCAAGGGCAGAAGAAGAGGGACCTGAGCGCCAATAGTGATGTCTGCTTGGCGGCACTAAGAGGTACCTGAGAGGTTAACCCTCGCCTCACCATGGTGAAGGACTGCCTGACGAGTCTGCATTGAGGCTTGCTGAGTTTTACCTGTTCCCCACCCGCTTTGTTGCCCTTACTTGATGAGGTCAAAGTGTATGGGAGTGTGTGCAGAGTTCAGGGCTCTATGGCATCATTCTCATCAGACGCAGCCCCTCAGTCACTCCCAATGGAGTGAGGGTGGTTGTCGCTCCTGGTCACTGGACTGGGGAAGGTCCACTCTTAGCTCCTGGCTTGTTTTGTTGCTTTGCTGAGACTATGTTGCAATCCCAGTGACCACAACGTCTGTGTCCCTGGCTCCCGGTGGCCGCGCTGGGCAGCATGTAGCCTTGCACTAGCGACTGTGCAGGTAGACCCCACCTGGAGTTTGGCAGAAGCCAGTGGGGTCTGACTCTGCACCCCACCCACCCTCCCACGCTGCCGGCTTGGCGACAGAATTATGTCACCCCCTGGTTCATCACTGTGTTTCCACCCTCTCCCACAGTCTGCAGCAGTGTGATCCTGTCCAGCGGAAGTTTCCTGAAGGAGGAGACCCATAAGGTGCGTGAAGGTTGCCACTCCTTTTCTCATTTACATTCTTAAGAGGGAGGGTATGAGGCTGGGGTGGGGGGTGCATTGCAATTCCTTTCTGCCTCTGGTGGCATGCAGGAACTGGAGAACAGGAAACAACAAACCTTTTTTTTGTGATATCGCATTAGACACACTTCACACTCCTGCAGACAAGGTTAGTGCACTGGTGTTAATTCTGACCTCTAGCTGACTGGAGTCCCTTCAAATGGGGCTACTAATGAATCAAGTTTAATATAACTGACATATATTTAATGTAAATAAATAGTGCAGAAATCGAGGAAAATAGTGAGGTAGTGGCAATGTTGCTCTGGTAAATAGATAATTGGCATGGAAAAGAAAGTGGGTGCAAAGGAGGAAGTATCACACAGTTCATTAAATTGAATCCTTAGAAGGAATCACTCTTTTGGTCTTTTCCTTTTGCTGGGTTTGATTCAGCCAGGCATGTGTTCTACTTTCCATTTTTGTTTCCAGTTCCTTCAGCAACTTGTGACAACAAATAAAGGAGCAGTTTTAGTTCCTTCAGGGTTCTGACCTTGGCTGAGTTGGTTGAGATATTGAAAAGGAGTTTACTTTAGAGAAGTTATTGGAGAAGGTGACCAGACACTTGGTCAAAGGGGCTGAAGGTGGGGTGGGTGGCAGGGAAATCCCATTAGACCAACTTCACACTCCTTGAGATAAGCGCCTGATCAGGTTAGTGTACTGGGCTGATTCAGTTGTAGCATTCGAGGAACCTTTTAATGGAAACGACAGGTCCCGGCTAGCTCTTTTCATCTGTCAGTTCAGATTCATTTATTTATCACCCATACATCGAAATATATAGTGAAATGTGTTGTTTTTGTTAACAACCAACAGAACCCAAGGATGGGCTGGGAGCAGCTGGTAAGCATCACCACATATCTGGGCAGGCAGAAAGACTTGGACAGATTAGGAGAGTGGGCAAAGATGTGGCAAATGGAATACAGTGTATGGTCATGCATTTTGGTCGATAGAATAAAGACATCGACTATTTTCTAAATGGGGAGAAAGTTCAGAAATCAGTGCAAGGAGACATTGGACTCTTAGTGCAGAATTCCCTAAAGGTTAACTTGCAAGTTGAATCATTGGTAACAAAGGAAAATTTGCTGTTAAGGATACATTTTGAGAGGACTAGAATATAAGAACATGTATGTATTGCTGATGCTTTGTAAGGCATTGGTCAGACTGCACTTGGAGTATTGTGAGTAGTTTTGGGACCATATCTAAATAAGGATGGGTTGGCACTGGAGACACCACCCCCCCCCCAGAGGAGGTTTACAAGAATGATCCTGGGAATGAAACTGGGGAGCATATGGTTCTGGGTCAGTAAGATTGGAGTTTAGTAGAATGAGGGGGATCTCATTGAAACCTACAGAATATTGTAAGCCTAGATAGGGTAGACGTAGAGAGGATGACTCATAGTTGCAGAGCCCAGGACCAAATGACACAGCCACAGAATAGAAGGAATCCTTTTAGAACAGAATTGAGTAGGAATTTCTTTAGCCAGATGGTGGTGAATTTATGGAATATATTGCACAGGTGGCTATGGAGGTCAATTCACGAGATGTATTTAAAGAGGAGGTTGATAGGTTCTTGATTAGTAAGGGAGTCAAAGGTTATGGGAAGAAGGCAGAAGAATGGTGTTGAGAAGGGAAATAAATAAGCCATTATTGAATTGTGGTGAAGAATAAATGGACTGAATGGCCTAATTCTGCTCCTTTGACTTAAGGACATCAGCATAGCATGCCCACGTTGTGCAGTAGAACAATAGCACTAAACCATGCCCTCCCCTTCTCCCCCACCCCATTTCACTCACCGACCTACTGATATCCACGGATGGTCCTCCAGCCTCCAACTAAGCAGTGCCCAGGGCTGCAGGTCTCTTTGTGAGGATCCTGGGACATTCTCCACCCCTTTGAGAGGCAAGTAGGCTGTCAGTTGACTTGTCTAGGAGCCAGGAATGTTTGTTCCATTTACTTGAGAGGGACTTGAGCATGACCTTTCTGTTGGGCATGCTTTGCCTAGTCTAGAAAGCATGCCATGGAGTCCTAGAACACCACAATACAGAAATGGGCATTCAGCCAACCCGTCACAAAGAAGAAAATCTGCAGGTGCTGGAAATCTGAGCAACACACACAAAATGTTGGAGCAACTCAGCAGGCCAGGCAGCATCTATAGAAAAGAGTACAATCAACATTTTGGGCTGAGACCCTTCCATGTTCTAGGGAATAAAGTGCTAACCTATTTAAACATTCCCTATATTCAGGTCCTCAAGTCCCAGCAATATCCTTGTAAATTTTCTTTGCACTCTTTCAATCTTATGGTTTTCTTGTAGGTAAGTGACCAATGTTGAACACAATACTCCAAATCAGACCTCACCAGCATCTTTTACAACTTCAATATAACATCCCAACTCCTGCACTCAGTACATCGATTTATGAAGTCCAGTGTGCCAAGTTTTTTGCAACCCTATATACCTGTGATGCCATAGGAATTATGGATCTATATTCCCAGATCCCTCTGTTCTACCTCACTCTTCAGTGCCCTAATGCTCACTGTTAGACCTGCCCTGGTTGTCCCTCCTAAAGTGCAACACCTCACAATTGTCTCCGTCTTGTCATTTTTCAGCTTTTTCCAGTTGGTCCAGATCCCGCAGTAAGCTTTGATAGTCTTCCCCGTGGTCCACTGCACCCATAGTCTTGGTGTCAGCCACATATTTGCTGATAGAGTTTGCCACTTTATTATCCAGGTCATTGATCATATAGATGACAAACCACAATGGACCCAGCACTGATCCCTGCAGTACTCCACTAGTCTCAGGCCTCCTGTCAGAGGCAACCATCTACTACCAATCTCTAGCTTCTTCCATGAATCTGATGTCTAATCCAATTTACTACCTCATCTTGAATGCCCAGCAACTGAAGCTTCTTGACCACCCTCCCATGCAGACCTTGTCAAAAACCTTGTTAAAGTCCATATGGACAATATTCACTGCCTTGCCTTTATCAACTTTAATGGTAACTTCCCCTCCTGCAACCAAGCCTCATAATTCCCTAAGCTTGTCTGCAGTGAAATATACGCAGCTCAGAACATTAGTTCCACCATCCTGACTTTGTATGTAGGCTTTACAACATCTTTCTCCACAGCCACTCTACTGTCTGTTCTGGCACTTTTGTTCCCATCCCCCTGTAACTCTAGTTTAAGCCCCCTCACCCCCCCCAATGCACCACTAACAAACTTATAATAAAAGATGTTATTCTCCCTCCAGTTCAGGTGTGACTTGTCTAATGAGGAAAGGTTGAGCAAGCTAGGCCTTTTCTCTTTGGAACATACGAGGATGGGAGATGACTTGATGATGAGGCACAGATCGAGTGGACAGCCAGAGACTTTCCAGGGTGGAAATACTAATACCAGGGAGTGTAAATTTAAAGTGATTTAGGAAAGCATGGTGGGGAATGTCAGAGGTAACTTTTTTTTAACACAGATACTGGTGGGTGCATGGAATGCACTGCCAGGTGTGATTGTAGAGGCATTAGGGGCATTTAAGAGGCTCTGAGATGGATGGTAGGGGAATGGAGATGGAAAGGTTAGATTGATCCAAGAGATCAGCACAATGTCATGGGTCAGAGGGCCTGTACTGTAATGTTCTAAGTTCAAAACAGTAAATAAATAACAGCTGATAGTGTACTGTTAGGGGTTTATAAAACAGTGAGGAGCCTGGCGACTGGGGATAGGGAATCTGGAGTGCACTGCCGGTGGAGGAGGCATGGGCAGTCACAGCATTTAAGAACTACCTGGACTGTCCATTTCTAAGAAGGTATAGCAGGTGGTAGGGTGGAGATATGTCTCTGCTAAAGGAGTGTAAGGCCCTCTTTCATGGAAAGACCGTGATCATCCATGTCATACAACATGACACATAATGCTCTACGGTAAGAGGGCAAAAGATTAAAGGAGATGTGCAGGTCAAGAAATGGATTCTGTACAGACTGAAGAGATTTGATTTAATTTGGCATCATGTTCATCACAGGCAGTGGGCTGAAGGGCTTCATTCTGTGCTGTACCACTCTTTGTGTTCAATATTCGAGCCAAGTACTTACATTGTTGACGCATGGGAAGTTACTGGTCAAGTACCACAGAGTCTCACAGCTTAGGAACGGGCCTTTTGCCTCACACAACAATGCTGATCTTTATGCTCATCCTCATTATCATCATCACCATTATGTGGCATAACGTGGGCAGTCATGGTCTACAGAAATGGTTTGCCATTGCCGCCTTCTGGGCAGTGTCTTTACAAGTAGATGACCCCAGCCATTATCAGTATTCTTCCAAATGCACAGGAAAGTAATAAGTTGCACAGGGTAGTGGAAATAGCCTGGTCTGTCACAGTAACAGCCCTCCCTACCGCTGACAGCATTCATAGGAGGTGTTGCTTCAAAAGGCAGCATCTATCATGTATCCAGGCAAGCCTTCTCATTGCTACTGTCAGGCAGGAGGTGCAGAAGCCTGAGGTTTCACACCACCATGTCCAGGAACAGTTACTTTCCTACAGCCATCAAGTTCTTGAACCAACCTGCACAACTCTAACTCTACCTTGGCAACTGAACATACTGACCACCTCGTGCACTACCATGAACATCTCTGATTGTGTCTGGAAAGGAAGGGGAGAAGAAGCCAGAAGCTAATGAGGGGGTTTCTATATTGAAACCTATTGAATGTTGGAAGGTCTCGATAGAATGGATGTGGAGAGGATGTCTCCTGTGGCGGGTAGGTCTAAGACCGGAGGACACAGCCTCACAATAGAGCAGCATCCTTTGGAACGGAGTGGTGGAATTTGTTGTTGCAGGTGGCTTTGGAGGCTAAGTCATTGGGTATATTTATGGCATTCTTGATTAGTCAGGGCATGAATAGATACAGGGAGAAGGCCGGAGATGGAAAATGGATCAGTCATAATGAAATGGTGGAGCAGACTCAAGGGGCCAAATAGCCTAATGCTGCTCCTGGATCTTGTGATCTTTTCAGTCCCAATGAAGAGTCTTAGCCCCCCTCAATACCTGACCTGCCGAGTCCCTCCGGCAGTTTGTGAGTTTTGCTCTGGATTTCCAGCATCTACAGAATCTCTTGTTTCTGATTGAGTCTTGCCTTTCTTTCTTTCTTTCTTTGATTCTCTTACTTCGTTGTTCATGTATAACTTAACAGAGTATTGTGTGTCAGTACCTGTGATGCTGAGGCAAGTAAGTTTTTCATTGTACCTGTGCAAGTGACATTAACCTTGATGATTTGATTTAACGTATTTCCTCTCTCCCGCTGCAGAAGTTCCACGAGCTGGTGCTGCCCCTGCTCCTCCGCATGCATCAGGGCTCGACCTCCCCCAGCCCCTATCTGCGGGCGGACTGCCGCAAGGAACTCTACCGGCTGCTGCTCTTCCTGCTCCTGGTGCCCAGCCCCAGGTGGCCACCCCCCTTGCACTGCGCTGTTCGAGCCTTCAGCCAGGGACAGAACGACGGGAATACTGAGGTGAAAATGGGGCTGGGCATTCCCTTAACCATGTGTTTTGCATCTCTAGTTTGTGTTTGCTTTCCCTCCGTCCATCGCCTTTGCCTTAATTGATTCCATGGCGTAGGGTATAGATCTGCTGTTTCACAACTCTGGAGACCCAGGTTCAACCCTGACTTCTGCCACTGTGTCTCAGGCTGTGCAGAGTACGCACAATCTCCCTGTGACCATGTAGGGCTACCCCATGTGCTCCAGTTCTTTTGCACATCCCAGCAACCTGTGGGGTTAACTGGCCACTGTATTTTGACCTCCTAGTGCAAGGGTTCCAAAATTTTTTATGCTATGGACCAGTACCATTAAGCAAGGGGTCCAGTGGACCCCATGTTGGGAGCCCCTCCCCTAGTGTGTGGGTGAGGGTTAGAATCTAGGAGGAATTGATGAGATTGTGGAGAGATTAAAGACAGGCAGATTGGTGTAAAAAGCTGCCTGATGGACCCAATAGCCTATTGCCCCCACCGCTGCTGAGTTCCTCAGTAGTTTGCCCATTGCCTCAGATACCGGCTCATCTACAGTCTCCTGTGACAGGCATGTAACAATGAGTAGGTGGGTGGGTCATGTGTACTCATTTACAGAAATGACATTTTACTCACCCACTGACCCTCCCTGTTCTGCATTCCCATCAGCTCTTCCCGGACTTTTCCACTGAAACCCACACTCATCAAAGTGGGGAGGGCTGCAGCAAGTTTAACTCTTCTGCTACCACCCACCTGAATTTTCCACCGAAACCCACTCGTGTTCACTATGGCCATTTTAACACTTCCCCACCCTTCCCTGTCCCTCTGCATTCCTGTCAGCTCTCCCCAGATTCAGATTTATTTATCACATGTACATAAAAACAGTGAAATGGGGCATTTACATCAGCAGACGGCACACCCGAGCAACAAAACAACAGAGGCAAAGCAGGCCTCCGTTCCTCCTTCCCTCCTAATACACGCACTCAGTCCTCTAAACCCAGGACAAATCTCTAGCCTTCCTCAACTTAAAAAGCTGATATAATCCCTGCATCTCTGTCGGCCCTCCCTGGAATCTTCCAGCAAAACCAACATGCATCGAAAAGTCGGGGTTGGGGTGATGCGGGTGTTTGGTTAATTGAAACTCTCCCCACTCCACTCCTGCATTCCTGCAGCTGCCAGAGTTCTTCTGTTGAAGCTCATTTGAGTTGATGGTGGTGTGGGGGGGGTTCATTATGGCCAACTTAATCATTCCTGTTAGTTCTCCCCAGATCTTCCACTGAGACCCACTATGTCAAGGGGGAAAGAGTTCAGTATGACTGATTTAACCCTTCCTCTTATCCCTGCCCATCCCACAGTCCTGTCAACTCTCCCTGGATTTTTCCAACAAAATCCATGTTTTTAGAGGGAAGTGGGGACATAGTCACCGAAGCCTATAGAATCCTTCCAGTGGCCCCCCCCCAACTAAAATTGTCGTTCCGTTTGTGTCTGTAGGTGGCAGCTTTCTGCGCTGAGGCCCTGGTGATCTGCAACTGCGTCATCCACCCGCGGGTGCCCCCGCTTAGGGTGTCTCTTGCCGGGACAGGGCCGGGGGCAGTGGCGGGAGTAGGGACCCCTTTCAAGCCACAACCAACGGACACACAGCCCCTCATCGAGCAGCCCCCACCGCCCTCCTTCTCGGCTGCCCGCCTCCAGCCTTCTGGGCTCCCCTCCCTGCAGTCCCGCTTCTCTGGCCCCCCTGCCCCACCAGTCTTGGGCTTCCCCCCGCAGCTTAGCCTGGGCCCAACCCCGGTCTCTGCGGCTGAGGGCGAGGCCGAAGCAGGAGTCCCTGGGGACGAAGACGCCCTCCTGGGAGACGGCGGTCGACGGCCAGTTTTCATCCGCTACGACAAGGAGGAAGAGTCTGATGTTGAGATCTCACTGGAGAGCGACTCTGATGACAGTGTGGTCATTGTGCCCGGCGGCCTCACTCTCGAGCGGGCATCTCCCGAGGCCAAGAAGGAGGAGGCAGAGGAAGTGGAAAAGATAGTTGTGGCCTCGCCACCCCCCAATCAGCCCCAGGCACCTGCCCCACCCCTGGCTGCCCCCCCAGCTCAGCCTCCCATAGCGGAAGAACCCAGGCCAGAGGCCCAACCTCTGGATGAGGACCTGACTGTCATCAACATTAACAGCAGCGAGGACGAGGAAGGGGAATACCCTGAGGATGAGGAGGATTACTATGAGGAGGAAGAGGACGAGGAGGACTATGAGGATGAGGAGGACTTTGAGGAGGGGGAGCTGGAGGAGGAGGAAGAAGAGGAGGAAGAGGAAGGGGAGGATGAGGAGGAGGAGGATGATGAGATGGACTACAAGGGGTTCGAGGAGCTAGAGGAAGAGGAAGAGGAGATATTCAATCGGGGCCAAGGTCCGGTGTCTGAGGATGAGGGGCTCCTAACGGGAATGAGCATGCAGCTCACAGAGGCAGGCCAGCCAGAGCCTGAAACCACTCCACCAGCCGAGAACGGGACACAAGAGGCCGCTTCCCAGAGGGATGGCGGGCAGGAGGAACCGGTGGCAGAGGTGGTGGCACCCCCAGAGCCAGGGACCGAGGAGCAAAGTCCTACGGGGAAGACTGACACCCTACCAGAGCAGAGCTCCCAGCCCACAGAGGAGGTAACAGCTGAGGCCCAGACTACCCCGGATGATACAGCAGAGTCGAAGGAGGAGCCCGTGCCAGATGAGGAGAGCAAGCAGACGCCAGTTACTGAGAGCAGAGAGGAGGGAGAGCCGGAGGAAGCCGACGTAGAGGATGGAGGACCCATCCAGGAGCCCGAGAGGAAACCAGAGGGTGGGTCCCCAGCAGAAGTCCCAGAAGTTACAACAGCAGCTGTGGAGGGGAGCACCAGCGACCAGCCAGAGGAGATGGAAATGTCTGAAGAACCTGCTGAAGTCAAGGTGAGACCTAGTCTTTGATACAATCACTTGTACTGTTACAGGAAGGAGTCATTAAAAAATACAGCACAGAAACAGGCCCTTTTAAACTGCCTATTCTCATCAGCCTGCACCAGGACTATAACTTCATATCCCTACGCTCCATGTAGCTATCCAAACTTCTCTGCAACATAGAAGTTGAGCTTACATGCACCACTTGAGCTGGCAACTCGTTCCAAACTCTCATGACCCTCGAGTAAAGAAGTTTCTTCTCATGTTCCTCTTAAACTTTTCATAGATCCCCCTTAACCCATGATCTCTACATGTAGCCTCACTCATCCTTAGTAGAAAAATGCCTGCTTGCATTTACTCTAGGTAAAGATTGATCTGTTCTCAATCTTCCAATGATTAAAGTCCTAACCTATCCAATCTTTCCTTATAACTCAGGTCCTCCAGACCTGGCAACATCCTTGTAAATTTTTTCTGTATTCTTTTAACCTTATTTACATCTTTCCTGTAGGTAGATGATGCAATAAGCCTCACCAGTGTCTTACACAGCTTCAACTAACATCCCAACTCCTGTACTCAGTACTTTGATTTATGAAGGCCAATGTGCCAGAAGCTGTCTTTATGTAATGACCCTATCAACCTGTGATGATGCCACTTTCAGTGAATTATGGACCTGTATTCCCAGGTGGATGTTTTGGAGAGGATGCAGAAGAGGTTCACCAGGATGCTTCCTGGATTAGAGAGCACATGCTACAGCAACTATAGGTAGAGTGGCAACTGAGATGCGCAACATCCTTGTCTTCATGGCTAGGTACATAGAACGTAACTCAGTGGCCACTTTATTAGGTCACCTGCTCATTAATGCAAATATTTAATCAATCATGAGGCAGCAACTTGATGCATAAAAGCATGCAGACATGGTCAGAAGGTTCAGTTGTTCAGTTGTGTCAGAATGTGACCTAAGTGATTTAGACTGTGTTGCCAGGTGGGGTGGTTTGAGGATCTCAGAATCTGCTGATGATCTGGGATTTTCACACACAACAGTCTCTGTAGAGTTTACAGAGAATGGTACAAAAAAAACAAAAACAAACCCAGTGTGCAACAGTTCTAAGGGTAAAAGCACCTTGTTAATGAGAGAGGTCAAGGGAGAATGGCCAGACTGGTGCAAACTGACAGGAAGGAGACAGCAATTCAAACAACCACACGTTCCAACAGTGATGTGCAGAAGAACGTCTCTGAACGCACAGCATGTTGAACCTTGAAGTAGATGGGCTACAACAGCTGACAACTTGGAACCACACATTTCTAAGTTGTACCTAATAAAGTGACCAGTGGATTTATAACTGCTTAGTGGGAAGAACCAGGATGGCTTCAAAGCTTATATGGTAGGGCACTGAGGTGTTTGGTAGAACAGAGGAATCTGGGAATGAAGATCCATAATTCCTTGAAAGTGGTGTGACAGATAGATAGTATTGTAAAGGGAGCTTTTGGCATATTTGCCTTCATAAATCAGAGTATTTGAGTATCGCCTTCAGGCTCATTGTTTCGACTTGAAATGTCAGCAAGTGCTTTCCTCCCTACAGTTGCTGCCCAACTCGCTGAGTTCCTCCAGCAGATTGTGTGTTGTTCCAAACTTCAGCATCTGACATCCCTTGTGTCTTACTGGATTAGCCCAGGTTTTCTATAACTCCCAGGCCTGATCAGGCTGTGTCAGTACGTACAAAGAGCATTCTGCAAGGTGCTGAGGCAGTTCTGCTCTACTCAGGCGCTGTTGCAGCCTATCATCTCTGCACAGCTCCCCAGCGCGACCCTCCTCCACTGGGTCACTTACTCAGTGTGTTTTCCCTTGCTGCTTCTATCTGTCAGGCCCCCAAGGACGAGACGGCAGCCATGTTAGCTGACTTCATAGACTGTCCACCGGATGAAGAGGATGTGGCTGAGGTCCCGGGATCAAGCAGTTGATTGCGTCCTGGTGTGCAGAGGACCAGAGACGACCACAGCAAACAGACTTGGAGCCCAGGTTGGCCGTGTTGATGTGGGAACACTGCTTGTTATAGGCTGGGGTGGGTAAGCTGGCTGTCTAGTTATACTCCGGACTGCTACCATGATGCCTTGCTCTGGGTACAAGGGATTAAGGCTAAGGTAACTCAAAAATACATGTGTATGTGTATGTCTGTGTTTTCTATGACTTTTTAAAAATAAATTGTTAACGTGCCTGAACTTGAGTCTAGTGCATGTATTAATAAAGAATGTACAATTCATTACCACTTTCTGCCCAGCCTGTGTTTCACAGTAGAACTGTTACCAAACCAAGGTTCTTTATTTTGGGAAGGCACCTCCAGGCAATGAGTGAGTGTGAAGGTCTTTTGAAGTGAAAACCATGTTGGTCTGAACTCTGCGCTCTGCCTGTGGTACTGGCTTCCCCCGCTACCTGACAGTAGAATGTTCCTATGAAACTGTTTGTAAGCCGAAATGTCGTAAAACGAAAAGGCAATTACCATTAATTTATATGGGAAAAATTCTTGAGCGTTCCCAGACCCAAAAAATAACCTACCAAATCAAACCAAATAGCGTGTAAAACCTAAAATAACACGAACATATAGTAAAAGCAGGAATGACATGATAAATATGCGGCCTATATTAAGTAGAAATATTGTATGTACGGTGTAGTTTTACTTATCAGAATCAGGAAGAGCGAGCCAATTTGGAGGGAAAAAATCAGCACATACATGCATGCGCACACAACGGCCCACACAAGGCTTCATGGTCATGGTAGTCTTTCTCAGGGTAAACATACATATAAAGCGGGCGTCTTTTTCTTCGTAAAAATTTTTGTTCAAAAAATGGGGGCCACCTGTAGTTGGATCTGACACTGTCTCTCTTGCCAGGTCTGAAGTTGAGTCTACATTTAATTTCAAATTAAAGTAGGGAGTGTGGTAGGAGAGGAAGAGGTATATACTCATCATTGTCCTTATCAAAGTGCTGCACCTGGCCATTCACCTCCTCCCCCACTTCCATTCAGGGCCTCAAACAGTCCTTCCAGGTGAGGCAACACTTTATCTGTGAGTCTGCTGGGGTTGTCTATTGTGTCCGGTACTCCTGATGCAGCCTCCTCTACCTTGTTAAGACCTGTCATAAATTGGGGGTCCACTTCCGCAAGTGTTCCGCTTTTGTTGAACACTTCCGCAACATCCAACAAAAGTGGAACTTCCTGGGGCCAAATGTTTTAATTCCCATTACAACATTGCGCCAAGATGAAGCCACCCTCAGGGTGAAGGAGCAGCACCTCGTATTCCGTCTAGGTAGCCTCCAAACTGATGGCATGACTATTTCCCACCCCGCCCCTCTTCTATTTCGCCATTCTGGCCTTTTACCTCTTCTCAACTGCCTGTCACCTCCCCTGGGTCCCCTCCTTCCATTTCTCCTATGCTCCACTGTACTCTCCTATCAAATTGTACTCCTTATGCCCACCCACCCCTAACCACCTTATTCTTCCCCCTTCTTTAACAGTCCTGATGAAGGGTCTTGGCCCAAAATGTCGACTTCATTCATTTCCATAGATGCCGCCTGACCTTCACGTGTTTATGATTTGCCCGTATCCTGTTGCCCACCACTGTGTCTTGCAGAACCAAAATGTACTGGCACTCAGGGTCATGATGTGCAGAGAATAGAATTGGTTTATTATTGTCAAGTAGAACATAGTTCAAGGTAAAGTAAATTTTATTATCATAGTATGTTTGTGTTATGATATACAACCTTGAGATTCATTTTCCTTTGGGCATACTCAGCAAATCTATAGGATAATAACTACACCCAGATAAGGTGTTCAACCAGAGTGCTGAAGGCAACAAACTGTGCAACTGCAAAAGGAAGAAATAATAATAAATTAGCAATAAATATCAAGAACATGAGATGAAGAATCCTTGGAAGAATGGGACAGCAAGGGAACAGGACCTTCTGGCCCACAATTATGCCGAGCCAAATTAGTAATCAAATAGCCAACAAAATTAATCCCTTCTGCCTGCACCATGTCCATATTTTTCAATTTCCCTCACATTGCTTTGCCTATCAAAACGTCTCTTAGAAAGTCCCTAATGTATCTGCTACAACCACCTCCCCAGGTAGAGCATTCCAGACAACCGCCACTCTCTGTGTATCCGGATGCTGCAAAAAGTTTCTGCATTCTAACCAGATAGATTGTTCTAAAACATAAGTACTTCAAGGGAAAAATGATCAAAATGCAGAACAAAAAAGCACAGTGCAGGCAGACAATACGATGAAAGAGTTGCAACACAGGAGGTGAGTTGAAGAATCTGCAACTGGGGTGGAAGCTGTCCTTGAGCCTGTTGGAATGTGTTTTCAAATGTTTGCATCTTCTACTCAAAGGGAGAGGACAGAAGGGAGTGTGGATGGATGGGTCTGGTCTCATTTATGAGTAATGTTGCATTACTTTGGATTTTCCTGTGCTATCTGTCCTTTTGGCAAAGTTTCTGCAGAGAAATACCTTGGGCTGCAAATCAGTCAGCACGAAAAAGCTTCCTAGCCCTGCTAGAGGAGGACACATCAGTCAGCGTCTCGTGTCTCTCACACCCAGAGGCATGAGGGCTCCCTCTCCAGCCCCACATCTAGAACCCCTATTCCAACCCTTTCCTCTTCGGTGGAGGTAGGCACAGTGCAGAGTGGCAGGAATGTGGGCCTTTCAGAGGCCAGTCAGGCTGCACAGAGGGTGGGGAGACAAGCCACCTCACTGAGGCTCTTCCCTAGGTTTGGCAAGATGGCAGAGGGCAGATTTTGATTGGTTGGTTGGCTTTGTATGATGGTACTCGCTTGCCCCGTTCCCAGTGTATTCCAGCAGCTATGCCACCTCTTGCCAGCAGATGTCACTGCTGCTCCACCCAGCATCAAGAGCAGGCAAAACTGAATTAAAAATAGAGAACTTGATAATGTTTAAAGAAGGTAAGTGATGTGTTGACCTTTAACTACAAGATCGGTAATTAGTTTATTCTCATCACATGGGTACAGTGGGGGAAAAGTAGAGAGAGTATAGAGAAGATTTACTAGAATGTTACCTGGGTTTCAGCACTCAAGTTACAGAGAAAGGTTGAACAAGTTGGGTCTTTCTTCTTTGGAGCGTAGAAGGTTGAGGGGGGACTTGATAGAGGTATTTAAAATTATGAGGGGATAGATAGTGTTGACATGAATAGGCTTTTTCCATTGAGAATAGGGGAGATTCAAACAACATGAGTTGAGAGTTAGGGGGCAAAAGTTTAGGAGTAACACGAGGGGAAACTTCTTTACTCAGGGAGTGGTTGCTGTGTGGAACGAGCTTCCAGTAGAAGTGGTAGAGGCAGGTTCGATATTGTCATTTAAGGTAAAATTGGATAGGTATATGGACAGGAAAGGAATGGAAGGTTATGGGCTGAGTGCAGGTTGGTGGGACTAGGTGAGAGTAAGCGTTTGGCACGGACTAGAAGGGCCGAGATGGACTGTTTCTGTGCTGTAATTGTTATATGGTAAAACTAAACATGAGATTCTACCAAATAGTTTGTGTGGGATGATAGAGCTAATCAGTCATGATGGAATATTGGAGAAGACTGGATGGGCTGAGTGGTCAAATTCTGCTCCTATATCGATGGGCTTATACTGCAAATGCTGGAAATCTTGACCCATAACATTGGCTGTTGATTACCCTCCACAGATGCTGCCTGACTTACTGAGTTCCACCAGCATGGAGTTCATGCATGGAAAAACGTGTCAGCGTGGGCCAGAGTGCCAGTTTCTGTACCAATTAGTCCTAAAAAGAAGCAGTCATTGAAATTAAACTTCAATAGATTTTATAATGACTCTTGTCATTGGATTGGAAGGCAGCAAATGTAAGCTGATATTTGGGAAAGAAGGAAACTAACTGGTTAACCACAGACCAATTGGCCTGAAATTCATGGTTGGGAGGAAAATCAAAGTTCGAAGTAAAAAATTTTCAAAGTACATCTGTGTCACCATATACAACCCTGGAATTCATTTCCTTGCAGGCATACTCAATAAATCCATAGAATAAATAACAATAACAGAATCAATGAAAGACTTCAGCC
Organism: Hypanus sabinus; assembly: GCF_030144855.1. Taxonomy (NCBI): domain Eukaryota; kingdom Metazoa; phylum Chordata; class Chondrichthyes; order Myliobatiformes; family Dasyatidae; genus Hypanus; species Hypanus sabinus. Next base: position 89,484,924 of record NC_082712.1, on the reverse strand, counting down.
ATTGCATTCTGTTTTAAGGAAACTGGTAATAGGGCACTTAGTGGCAACACAGATTAACGGAGAGGCAATTGGATTTGATAAATCTATCAGAGCTTTGAGTTGTAACTACTAAAATGGACAGGGGAACATAAACACGAGATATTCCGCAGATGCTGAAAATCCAGAGCAAGACACAATGCTGGAGGGACTCAGCACGTCAGGCAACGTCCATCGAGGGGAAAAAACAGTTGACATTTTGGGCCAAGACCCTTCATCAGGACTAAATAAATGGTGGATCCAGTGGAGGTAGTGTAGGGGCAGTCCCCAGATTATCTAGGAACTGATTGCCTTGTCAATTGTCCATTTTCAGTAGCTACTGAAGTATCGCTGTCACATGTGTGCTATAAAGCAGGGGTTCCCAATCTGGGGTGACAGGCCTCTTGGTTTATGATAGGGGGCTATGGCATGTAAAAGTTGGGAACTCCTTGCTATAAAGCTTTCATTTATGCAATATGTTTATTATTTTCACTTGCACCATTATGGTGAAAATATCAAGGTTAAACCAAAGTGGTGGAGAAAAACCAATGCAGAATATTGAGTTAGAGTTGCAGAAAGTATAATGCAAAAATTTTATTGGTTTTATTATCATCACATGTACTATAATTCTTACGTCAGTCTGCTGTTTATTACCAGCCAAGGGTTTAACAATCATTTCAACAGTTCTGATCAAAAAAGCTCCAAACCCTGGGCCTCTGTACCTCTCTCTGCCACTGCACGCTGGAAGACCACAGTTTTTTGTGGATTGGAAATAACATCTCGCTGATAATCAAGGATGTGTACTTCTTTAAATATATATAATATACGTATGCGTGAATATGTGTACGTAAGCATTATGTTTCCCTGTTCATTGTTGTAAGAGCAGCTGGTGCATATCACAAGTCCTGGTTATATGCCAGGCAGACAATATCTGAAGAGTATTGATGATGGTTGCGGTCACCGATCTTGTAAGGACACTGGCCACAAGAAAACAATGGCGGTAAACCACTTCTGTAGAAAAATTTGCCAAGAATAATTATGGTCATGGAAAGACCATGACCGTCCACATCATACAACACGGCACATAACGTACGATATATATACTCTTATGTAAATTTCATAACATATACCAGTGATATTAAACCTGATTCTGATTCTTGCCTGTACTTAGATAACTGAGAAACTTGTCTTGCATATTGTTCATACAGATCAAATCATTACACAGTGAATTGAAGTAGAACAAAGTAAAACAATAGGCAATGCAGAATTAAAGTGCAAAACTTACTGGAAAAGTATAAAAGTTACTGGAAAAAGTGCAGTGCAGGTGAATAATAAAGTGTAAAACCATCATGTAAGGCCAACAATCAATAGTCAAGTAGGCAGTAATGTGCAGGGGCCATGACGAGGTACATTGAGATTTCTAACATTACCCATTGATATGGTAGTTCATAAGAGTCATAGAAAAGTACAGGACATCTGGTTCATGCTGAACCATTTAAACTCTCATCGACCTGCTATACCCCTACCAACCATGTACCTATCCAAATTTAAACGTTGAAATCGAGATTTCATGCACCACCTGTGCTGGCAGCTCATTCAACACACTCACAACCCCTTTGAAGAAGTTTCCCCTCATGTTCTCCTTAAACTTTTCACCTTTCACCCTTAACCCATGACCTGTAGTTTTAGTCCCACCCAACCTCGGTACAAAAAGCCCGCTTGCATTTATCCTATTTTATTTATACCCCTCATAATTTTGTGTACCTCCATCAAATCTCTCAATCTTCTACGTTCCAAGGAATAAAGTCCTGACCTATCTAATCTTTCCATATACATAACTCGGATCTTCCAACCTGGCAACATCCTTGTAAATTTTCTCCGTATTCTTCCAATCATATTTACATCTTTCCTACACACCAAAACTACACACAATACTCACCGTTCTTATACTACTTCTACATAACATCACTCCAAAGTACTCAATACTTTAATTTATGAAGGCCAATGGGCCAAAAGCTTTCTTTGCGACCCTATCTACCCGTGATGTCACTTTCAATGAATTATGGACCTGTATTCCCAGATCATTTTGTTCTACTGCATTGCTCAGTTCCTTACCATTCTCTGTGTAAAACTTAGTCTGGATGGCCCTACCGATGTGCAACACCTCACACTTGTCTGCATTGAATTCCAATTGCCATTTTGCAGCCCATTTTTCCAGCTGGTCCAGTTGTAATATTAACTTTATTTTCATACGGTGCTATAATTGCTCAGCTACATAACCAACAGATCAAGAAATTGTGCCTCAGTATTGTCCTCACATTAAACTACTCAAAGTTTTGCATAAAGTTGGATTTTCTTGCATCAGGTCATTTGTAATCAAGGAAGCCCCTGGATCTGGGATTCTGGAAGACTTTTGTTCAGACCATCAGACATAGAAGGAGAACTAGGCCTTTCAGCTCATCAAATCTGTCATATTAAGGTGTAACACACACAGATATTCAGAAAAGAATTGGAATGAATGACTTTGAGAGGAATACATCAATGTGGTTGGAGGTTAGTTAACAAAACTGAGTTGGAATAAGTGTGTGATCTGTGTGTTAGAAGGCTCTGAGTAGCTGGGCACCACAGGAATTAATGCTGTGGTTCCAGGTGTTTAGAGCGATGGTTTACATGATACACTAAGTGTAATATGTTTGCGTTTGCTGTTGACCTGGAGTGAGTTGCTGGCCATCGTGGTCTAGGCCCTGAGCTCTTTGCAGTAGCCGGGTCCTAGTATGAGGCATGATCTGCTGTTTGGACAATTTAAAGGCCAGCCCAAAGTAGAGGCAGAGCCGATCTTTGCTCGTTCTCAGCCGTGTTCACTCCTCTCTCCAGGGTGCTGGAGCCTGTGCCATTTGATAACTTAAACACTGACGCAGATGGACTAGAAAGACAGGGTGTCAGGATCCAAGGCAATGGCCGATTTTGCTCGCTCTCCTGTGATGGTCTCTCCTCTCTCTGTGGCGCTGACGCTATGAAGACTGCCCTTGGCTGCCATACTTGGTGCCCACTAATATGATGAACTAATTAGTGAGGCTTTGGGCCTACTCCAGGCTGTTCCGGGATTCAGATCTGAGGACTCATTTTGGTTCAGAATGTTGTTGTTCACTTCTATTGTTTTCATGATTTTGTGTTTTTCTCCCCTTTCTCTGTTGGTCTTTTATTTTTTGCTTTAATTGGATTCTTTCAGGTTTCTTGCTTGTGGTTCCCTGTAAGCAAACAAATCTCAAGGTTTGATCATTTATCCATTGTTTGATACTAAATGTACTTTGAAGCTTTGAATCTTTCATCTATGGCTGAGTGGTGGTGCGGATTATTGACAAGGATACACTCATGCATGCCATCCCTACAGGTGGTTACAGTGAGGTAGTACAGGGGAAAACAACGACAGAATGCCAGATAGCGCATTACAGTTACAGAGGAAAGGCAGCTAAGCATTAAGGTTCATGATGAGGCAGATTGTGAGGTCAAGAGTCCATGTTCAATAACATGGGACAGAAGCTGTCCTTGAGCCTGCTGGTAGTTGTTTTCAGGTTTTTGTATCTCCTGCCTGTCGGGAGAGGGGAGAAGAGAGAATATCCAAAGCCTTTAGAGATACAGCACAGAACGGGCCCTTCCAGCCCAGTGAGGCAGACCGCCCAGCAACCCACCAATTTATCCTAGCCTAATCACAGGACAATTTTTACAATGACCAATTCGACCATTCATTACGTGCCATGTCGTATGACGTGGACGATCATGGCCTTTTGACCATGATCTTTCTTGGCAATTTTTTCTACCAGAGTGATTTGCCATTGCCACCTTCTGTCCAAGACAGATGACTCCAGCCATTATCAATACCCTTCAGGGTTTCTCTCTGACTAACTAACCTACTAACTGCTACACATTTAGACTGTGGGAGGAAACTGGAGCACCGTGAGGAAACCCAACACATTCACGGGGAGGACATACAATCCCCTTACATAGGACGCTGGAATTGAACTTTGAACTCTGAGCTATAATGGCGTCCCACATTACATTGGCTGCTTTACCAAGGCAGTGAGACACATAGACAGAGTCCATGGAGAATCTGCCTTCACCCATGCACACAGAACTTCTCGCAATAACAATGTTTTGCTGAGATTATTTTGGGCTCTGGTAAGACCACACCTCAATTATTATGTTCAGATGCACGGACACCCCCCCCCCCCCATCCCCACTTCGCCCACCAACATTCTGCGTTAGGATACCCTAATGCAGGGATTGCTAACCTGTGGTCCATTGACCGTTGGGTTAATGGTAGGGTCCGTGGCATAAAAAAGGTTGGAACCCTTGCCCTTATGCATCGCCCCGCCTCTATCTGCCCATTACGCACAACACTGGATCCCCTCTCTCCACTGTACTCTGCATGCCCCACCTCGTTCACTTCTTCCTCTCCTATCTGATCCCACCATCTGCAACCTTTTGTCACCTCCACCTCCCACCTCCTAGTATCTATCATTATACCCACTCCTCCCACCTCCCAGTATCTATCATTATACCCACTCCTCCCACCTGGATCCACCCATCATCTGCCGGATCTTGCTCCTCACTTTCCCCTCACCTCATTAGACTGGCCATCTCCCTTCCAGATGAGCGGTCTCAGCCCAAAGCATCGATTGTCCATTTCCCTCCATAAATGCTGCCTGACCCATGGAATTCATCCAACACTTCATTTCTTTGTAGTGTATGTACACATCTGATTTTCCAATTTGCCGTAGAGGGAGTGTAACAAAATTTGAGAGGGGGGATTTTGCCCATTGCAAGGAGCAACTAAACAGGCTAGGCTTTCAATATCTACAGTTCAAAGGTCAAAGTAAATATATTATTCAGTATGTGCCACTATATATACTACCCTGAGATACATATTCTTGCGGGCATTCACAGTAGACCAATAAAACAGCACAAAGACTGACAAACAACCAATGTGCATCAGCATCTGGTTTGGGGGGGGGGGAGGGCTACTGTACAGGATCAAAACAAGCTGTGGTGATTTGTTAAGTTAGTCAGCTCCATCATGGGCACTAGCTTCTGTAGTAGCCAGGGCATCTTTATGGAACTGTGCCTCAAAAAAGCATCATTAAGGACCCCCATCACCTAGGGCATGCCCTCTTCTCATTGCTACCGTCAGGAAGGAGGTACAGAAGCCTGAGGACACACACTCAGCAGTTCAGGACAGATTCTTTTCCTCTGCCATCCAGTTTTTGAATGGACATTGAGCCCATGAACACTCCCTCACTAATTTTTATTTCTGCATTTGCACTACTTATTAAACTTAACATATACATAAGAGGGGTGATTGATACATTCGTGGCCTACGGTAGAAGCAGGTGAGTTATACAGCTCTCGTTACATGCACGTGCACTTCAACTCTGAGTGATTACGCAGAAAGTTTGGTTAATAACTCATCTCTTTCTACCTTAGGCCATGAACTTATCAATCACCCCGATGAGTTATTAACTTCAAACTTTCTGCATAATCACTCAGAGTTGAAGTGCACGTGCATGTAATGAGAGCTGTATAACTCACCTCCTTCTACCTGAGGCCACAAACCTATCAATCACCCTCATATATATACTTACTATAATTCAGTTTGTTTCTCAATTATCATTGTACTGTTGCTGCAAAGTTAACAAATTTCATGGCACATGTTGGTGATATTAAACAGTTGAGATTCTGAAGACAATCTGGAAATAACAAAATGAAAGACACCAAATAAGTAAAAAAAAAAAAAATTATATTGAGAACATGAGTTGTAGAATCCTTCAAAATGAATTTGTAGGTTCAGTTCAGTGTTGAGGTAAGTGAAGTTACCCACACTTCTTCCCTTCTCCTCCGCCATCCAATTTCTGAATGGACATTGAGCTCATGAACACTTTGTTCAAGGGGCCTGATGGTTGAGGAGAAATAACTGTTCTTGAATCTGGAGTATCAACACAAAGAAAGACTGACAAACAATCAATGTGGAAAAGAAGACAAACTACAAAAAAAAACCAAATAATTATAAATGAGTACTTTTATTTGTTGTTTCCTCTTCCTGTAGTATACTTTTGAGAAATGAAGGATGATCTTAATCTAACAGGGCTTTGGAGGATATGTGCTGGGAAAATGTGTCTGGCTATGCTTACAGTCAACATGGATTTGCGTGGAAGGTCATGTTTGACAAATATTATTGAATTTTATGAAGAGGTTATGAGGAAAGTTGATGAGGGTAAAGCAATGGATGTTGTCTATATGGACTTTAGTAAGGCCTTTGACAAGGTTCCGCATGGAAGGTTAGTTAGGAAGGTTCAATCGTTAGGTATTAATATTGAAGGAGTAAAATGGATTCAACAGTGGCTGGATGGAAGATGCCAGAGAGTAGTGGTGGATAACTGTTTGCCAGGTTGGAGACCGGTGACTAGTGGTGTGCCTCAGGGATCTGTACTGGGTCCAATGTTGTCTGTCATATACATTAATGATCTGGATCAAGGGTCAGCAACCCGCGGCTCTGGAGCCGCATGCGACTCTTTCATCTCTGTGCTGCGGCTCCCCGTAGTTTGTTAGTTTTTGAAATGTAATTCGAAATTTGAAGATTATGGTGATCTTGTACAATCTAAAAACGTTGTGGAGACCCCATTTCCTGGCACATCCGAACTGGCTCACAATTAGCCACCGTTCCGGCTAAGGGAGATAGTCTATGGGGGTTTGTGAGTACGTGTCTTTTGGAGCATCCGCGCCCACGGGGACGGGTTGAGGGAGGCTTTAAAGCAAGGCTGTTTAGTTCAAATAAAGTTACCTTTGATTGCAATGTCTTTATTTTAGCGCTGCGTGTAGCGCTACACCGCTACAACGTGTTTTTTATCGCTATTAATATACATCACCACTGCCAATGCCTGACACCCGCCAGTGCGCGCTTTCTTTCAATTCTTCGATCCAAGGTAGGCTAACTATGGAGTAACCTTCAACCCAACGTCTTTTTTCAGAGTTCAAAATGTTTTTGTTGCATGCAGAAATGTAATTTCGTTTTCTCTGCAGGAGTTCATCAATTTCATAAATGCAACACATTATAGTTTGTTTATACATAGCATAAAGGCAAAAAACCGTTGTATGCAGTGTTATTTCATTTTATATGTCAAACGGGTTTTGTGGCTCCCAGTGTTTTCTTTTCTGTGGGAAATGGGTCCATATTGGCTCTTTCAGTGGTAAACGTTGCCGACCCCTGATCTGGATGATGGGGTGGTAAATTGGATTAGTAAGTATGCAGATGATACTAAGGTAGGTGACGTTGTGGATAATGAAGTAGGTTTTCAAAGTTTGCAGAGAGATTTAGGCCAGTTAGAATAGTGGGCTGAGCGATGGCAGATGGAGTTTAATGCTGATAAGTGTGAGGTGCTACATTTTGGTAGGAATAATCAAAATAGGACATACATGGTAAATGGTAGGGCATTGAAGGATGCAGTAGAACAGAGTGATCTAGGAATAATGGTGCATAGTTCCCTGAAGGTGGAATCTCATGTGGATAGGATGGTGAAGAAAGCTTTTGGTGTGTTGGCCTTTATAAATCAGAGCAATGAGTATATGAGTTGGGATGTAATGTTAAACTTGTACAAGGCATTGTTAAGGCCGAACTTGGAGTATTGTGTACAGTTCTGGTCACCGAATTATAGGAAAGATGTCAACAAAATAGAGAGTACAGAGAAGATTTACTAGAATGTTACCTGGGTTTCAGCACCTAAGTTACAGGGGAAGATTGAACAAGTTAGGTCTTTATTCTTTGGGGCATAGAAGGTTGAATGGGGACTTGATAGAGGTATTTAAAATCATGAGGGGGATAGATAGATAGAGTTGATGTGGATAGGCTATTTCCATTGAGAGTAGGGGAGATTCAAACAAGAGGACATGAGTTGAGACAGGGAGCAAAAGTTTAAGGGTAACACGAGAGGGAATTTCTTTACTCAGAGAGTGGTAGCTGTATGGAATGAGCTTCCAGTAGAAGTGGTAGAGGCAGGTTTGCTATTGTCATTTAAAGCAAAATTGGATAGTTATATGGACAGGAAAGGAATGGAGGGTTATGGGCTGAGTGCGGGTCATTGGGACTAGGTGAGAGCGTTCGGCACGGACTAGAAGGGCTGAGATGGCCTGTTTCCGTGTTGTAATTGTTATATGGTTGACCATTCATCAATGAGCTAAGTTACAAAACTCACTATGCAACTCATAATTAATCAGAGCTCGTACTTTGTTGTCTGTGCACAAACAATGTAAATACGTTGACCCCGACAACTTAGAACATGAATTCTACTGTTCCCTCGCATTCAGGTCACTTTTCCAATTTAAACACAGAAAATAGGGATCTCCGTTGGCCAGACAATCAATCCTTTCTTTACCCAGCTGCTGGCTTGGGGATTCTTCCTTGTGATGGTGAGTCTCCTGAGCGAATTATCGCTATCTTGTATCTGAAAATCTCTGCTTTTATATGCATTCCTTACCCATTTAAATGTTGCCTTTCAGTGTTATTGGCTATGGGTCATCTGACTGACCTTTATCTTCTTGTTGGCTCTGCTCCAAGCCAGCATGAATTTATAACTCCTCTTCCACATTTGACAACTGGTAATTTTGGCTTTGTTTTAAAACCTGTAGACACAGACCCCAGCCGTCACAAGCCTATATGTTATTTCTAACCGAAGGACACTTCACAGATAACCTATTTGGAAATGATCTCAAGTCCAGCAAATTAACTTGAGCATCATTGTGTCTAAAACACCAAAAGCCAAGCAGTTCCATCTCATAAAATGGAGGACGTGGAGCAGCTTCACAAAATGACAACCTCCATTCCTTCCACCTCAGGGTTTCAACCCGAAACAGTGACTGCTTCTTTCAATGGATGCTGCCCGACTTGCTGATTTCATCCAGCTTTTTTGTACGTCTTAAGATAATTGGCTTGCTTGCTTCCACTGTCCTTGACCCATTCGACTTTGATGCTTTCTTCATGGCCAACAGTTTGGAACCAGAAGTCCATGCTCAAAAAAATAAAGGATTGGCCATTGAGGTTGGAGATAAGAAATTTCTTTATCTGGATCCTGGTCAACCTTTGTATTTCTCTTCGCAAGAGTGGTGATGAGATTCAACTCCAGAGAGTGATAGATTTTCTTTCTGGATGCTGAGATTCAGTGAATAAGCCCATCGTCCGGGATATGCCCTCTTCTCATTGCTAACATCAGGGAGGAGGTACAGGATCCTGAAGACAAACACTAAATGATTCAGGAACAGCATCTTCTCTTCTGCCATCCATCTTCTGAATGGACAATATACCTCACTGCTTTTTTCTGTTTTTGCATTACTCACATAATTTAACTTTAAAAAAGTTCTTGTATATATACTTTCTTAAAGTTAAATTACATGAGTAGTTGCAATATATGCTGTATATACTTAGCATAATTTACAGTTTTTATTAAGTATTGCAATGTACTGCCGTCACATAATAAATTTCATGGCATATGCCAGTGATATTAAACAAAACAGCCATGATACTGTTGTGGGGCTAAATTGCATTGCCTGATAATGTATTAACTTGAAATATGAAGTAGAAGTACAGCTGGAATCCACGGAGATTCTTCAGGGCAGACACAAGATTCTGCTGATGCTGGAAATCTTGAGGAACAGACACAAAATGCTGGAGGAACTCATTAGGCGAGGCAGCAACCATGGAGAGGAAAAAGCTGTCAAGGTTTCGGACCGAGACCCTTCATCAGGACTGGAAAGGAAGGGGGCAGAAGCCTGAATATGGGGGTAGAGGGAAAGGAGTACAAGCTGGAAGCAAGTAAATGCTGAAGGAAATCTGCACGTATGGAGGGAAATGAGCAGACGAAACTTTGGGGCTGAGACCCTTTATCAAAGACCCTCCTCATCACCCACCTATCGTGCAATTAACAATGCGGAGAGAAATTCTTTCAGACTTGCATACCTTCATTGCAGCTGGGAAAATTTGGAGATGAAACCCATAGCAAGGAGGGGCAGGGGAAGCAGAGAGGAGATCCACTGCTGGTGATCCTGGCCCAGCTGCATTTCAGAGATGGCCCTGACAGTACATGGTGATGCTTTGCAGGCTACTAGGGATACCTCTTTGGAGCTACCGTGAATGCCTGCAAGAAAGTGAATCTTGGGGTAGTATAGGGTGATATATACCTACTTTGAACTTTGTTACACAGAAGTTCAGATCATGTGGCTCTTTGCGGGATCTTGCTGTCAACCAATACACTAAACACTGTTTTCAAAAGTAAAAAAGTTAATTTTATGATTAGAGTACATTTATGTTACTATTTCCAACCCTGAGATTAATTTTCTTGTAGGCATACTCAATAAATCTATGGAATAATAACTATAAGAGAATCGGTGAAAGTTCACTCCACTTGGGCGTTTAACCACAGTGCAGAGTCAACAAACTGTGTAAATACAAACAGAGAAGCAATAATAATAAATAAGTAAACAATAAATATCGAGAACATGAGATGAAGAGTCCTTGAAAGCGATCCATTGGTTGTGGGGCCATTTCTGTGAAGGGGCAAGTGAAGCTGAATGAAGTTATCTCCTTTGGTGCTGAATGAGTCATCACTTGCGGGATAGTGAGGTTAGGGATAGGGCCGGTGGTCGAGGTGACAGACCCCGGAGAGCCTCCAAGTGCTCCCATCCCAGAGCGAACCGGCGCAGATCCCGAGACTGTGCTGACCAACCAGTTCACCCCTTTGCACTCATCCCAGTGCATTCCCATCAAGTTCCCCCGGAATCTACCCATCGCTGGCACACTAGTTGGGGGGAGGGGGGTTCAATTTTCACAGCGGCCGATTATCCCACTGACCCCAGACACGTTTTTGGCCATGTTGCTCTGTGTGGGAACTTACGTCGTCATTTTTAAGTTAAACGCGGGGAGAGTACGAACACACACGAAAACAAACCCAGCGCCGGGGGCCGGGATCGAACTCAGGTCTTTGAACCTGGGTGGCAATACCGCTACCATGTGTGCTACAATCGAAAGACTCAACTTTGGGCTCTTTTCCAATTTAATAAGCTCGGGAAGGTAAGCAGTGGAGTTTCAAGTAGTGGAAGCGGCAATTCCATTAACCCGTGTTCATTCTGACACCTAAACCGCTCAACTGGAGTTAATATTTAACCCCTCATGTGGAGACGATTGTTTAGGACCCAGGAAGTGAATCCCAGCGTCCAAGTTTGCGCGTTGGCTCTCCAGCTAATCTTGCACACTGCAGCATACTCCTGCAAATTACTTTCACACAAATCAAGCCGACTCACATCCTGGTCTTTCTCTCTTGCTGACTTTGTGGTCTGACAATGTTCTGTGACTATTTTTACCCGCTTGTACAATTTGTGGAATTAATCTCACTGCTCCTGCATTTCTGGAATGCCACCAATCGCCAGTCTGTCCTCACGTAACAGAAAAGCACGAAAACAAATTTCTTTCCTTGATTTCCCCACCGGATTAATATAAAGTATTTCCGGAATAAATGTCCGAGGAGTGAGAAACAGCATAAACCACAAGCAATTAAGCAGAAGCTGGTTTTCCTCGGGGTCCTAGCGCCTGCCGACATCTCGGCTACATTATGCTCTCCAGTGATTAGTAGTGGAAGATTTGTGTGTAGGGGGAGCAGCGTGGGAGTATAGTGAGGGAGTGTGCCTTATTGTGGTGTGACCACACACTGATTGATGTCAGATAATGGTCAAGACCATTAAGTTGGAAAGAATGAAGAACAGAGAAGGATGTTGCCAGGACTCCGGGTCCCGAGCTACAGAGACAAATTGGGCAGGCTAATTATTGCTTGGCGCGAGGGAGACGGAGGCGCATCGGATTATGAGGGAAACAGACAGAGCGAATGCGGACACTCTTTCTCCCAGGGTTGGGGAAACTTTGAGGACATCTGCAACTGCTAGAAATCCAAAGCAACACACACAAAACGCTGGAGGAACTCAGCAGGCCAGACAGCGTCTATGGAAAAGAATAAACAGTTGATTTTCCCGGCCGAGACCCTTAATCAGAGTCCTTGGGAAATCATAAGACCATCAGATGTAAGAGCAGAATTAGGCCATCTGGCCCATCGTATCTGCTTCACCGTTTCATCATGGCTGATCCATTTTCCCTCTCAACCCTAATCCCCTGCCTCCACCCCCTACCCCTCATAGCCCTTCATGCCCTGACTAATCAAGAATCTATCATCGTCTTAAATATGCCCAATGACTTGGCCTCCACACCAGGAAATCTGAAGTTATTAATGCTCTCTACCTCTCATCCGCTGACGAAGATTGGCTCATGGACCTCTGGCTTCTTCCTGCTGTAGTTGATAATCAGCTCCTTGGTTTTTCTGACATTGAGTGAGAGGTTGTTGTTGTGGCACCACTCAGCCAGATTTTCAATCACCCCCTGCTGATTTGCCGTCATCTTTGATTCAGCCGATGATAGTGATGTCGTCAGCAATCTTAAAAACAGCATCTGAGTTGTACAGACAAAAAAAACTACAAAAGTACGAAATCAGCTCTACTTCAAATTACCGAAAACCCTCTTAGACTGAGAGTCATGGAGCAGGAAAACAAGCCATTCAGCCCATCTGCTCCATGCTGCTAAGCTAGTCCCACTTGCCCTGGCTTGACCCATAATCCTTGAAGCTTTTCCTACCCATGTACCTGTCCAAATGTCTTTAACATTTAAAAGGTCCAACTCTCTTTAAAATTTAGGAAGTGGTGGCCCATCCTGTTGTTGTAAGCTTCTGAGTGTGTGTGAGGGGGTGAGAGTTTGCTGCTGTTGTTGTCTCCAGTTGTTTTGTGTTGTGTTGTTGTGCTAAACATCATGGGCATGCTCCACTGGTGCTAAATACATGGTTAATGCAAACGACACTTTTTCATTGTATGTTTCAATGCACATTTGACAAATAATCTGAAAATGTTGTTAATGTTTGAACCTGCCAGAACCACTTCCTCTAGTGGCTCGTTCCAAATACAGACCGCCCTACGGGTGAATAACTTGCCTCCTCAATTTTCTATTAAACCCTCCCTTCTCGTCTTAAACCTACCTTCTTCTCATCACTCCTGCTGGGACGTAGGCCCGCAACCCATCTATCTTGGGCCTGTCTTTCACATTGTCCCAAAGTGCAGCCTATCTTCTAGATCAGGGGGTTTCAAACCTGGGGGTCAACATAACCCTCGGTAGGAATCCATGGTGTAAAAAGAGGTTGGGAACCCCTGGTCTAGACCCTTCCTCTCCCAGGAAGGAGAACTTTGTAGCTTCTGTTGGCATTTTTGTAGCTCTGGGTTTTTATGGGATTGTGTTGCTAGCCCCGTGTCCCACTCTGCTCCTTTTGCCACTGGGCTTGGGGCAGTCCGTGCTGGAGTTACCGTAAACCTATTTCCTCCAGTTGTCGATTTCCCAACCCTGGGAAAAAGACTACACACATTTACCCTGAATCTGCCCCTCATGATCTTACACAGGGTGGTACAGTAGTGTAGTGGTTAGCACTGTTCAGTTTTCAGTAGCAGGTGTCTGACTGGTTCATAGGGTAATTGTTATCGCTGGAATCAGGGTCATCTCTGGTCTGAGCATGAGACAACCTCAACCTTTTGTTCCTTTTTTTCCTTCATTCATTCATTCCCTCAACACCTTTTTCTTGTTTTTTTTCTGCTCTTGCTATAATAGGCATCCGTTAGTCTTGTGAGACCATGGATTTGCACCGTGGAAGGTTTCCAGGGCACAAGCCTGGGCAAGGTTATATGGGAGACTGACTGTGCCCAAGCTGCAGGCCTTCCCCTCTCCACGCCACCGATGTTGTCCAAGGGAAGGGCACTAGTACCCAAGCAGCTTGGCATTGGTGTTGTCACAGAGCAATGTGTTAAGTGCCTTGTTCAAGAAAACAACACGCTGCCTCAGCTGAGGCTTGAACCAGTGACCTTCAGATCACTAGACCGATGTCTTATCCACTTGGCCACATGCCAACACTATACTTACTGCTATACTTAATAAAATAATTATGAACAGCAAGTTTGGTGCCTCATTCTTAACTTTTGGATCACCCAAGTATCGTGGTCCATCTCTACCCTCCGTGGGTACGGCCTACGCTTCTTGCTGCCTCAGTAAGGGAACCAACATAACCAAAAACCATTCAACCCCAGCCTTGGTCTGGAGGAACATTTGACATGAATAACGTTGAACTTGAACAAGCAGAGCTATCAGTCAGAACAAGAGCACAGAACAGACAGCTTGCCCCTAATGTGGCTGGGTCTACTGGCAACCATGTCAGCACAACCAGGCCAATTGGCAGCTAATTCTGCTGGTGATTGCATCCAGAGGGTTTCAAGTTATCAGTCAGAACAGGACCATAAAGCGGAACCCAAAGACAGCAGTGTTGTAAATGTTGTGTTTAATTAAGGATTGCCAATGACAAATCATTTTTTGTTACTATTCAGGGAGCTATTGTGGCCTTGAATAACTTGACAGGATGGGCCTGAGGGACCATGTAATCCTGCTTGTCATGTTGCCACGAGCAACACTGAAATACAAGGCAGCAGCTCACGTGTATGTCAGTGTCTGTGGCCAGATCCTGTCTGGGCAGCTCCAATTTTGGATGCCACAGCTCGAACTGATAGTTCAGAGGGATCTTGAGATCCAAGTGAATGTAGCACCACAAGTAGACAGTTCCACATTCAAAAAGTTCAAAGTAAATTTATTACCAAAGTATCCAGTGGCACTGGGTACTACACTGAGATTCAATTTCTTGCAGGCATTCACAGTAGAACAAAGAACTACAGCAAAATCAATGAAAGGCAGACAGACAACCAATGTGAAAGAGGAAAAAAACTGCAAATAAATAACAAAAATAGAAAATAAATAACACCGGACAACAAAGATTCTGCTTTCTGAATACGTCTGGGTGTATCTTATGGCGGCTGATCATGAAAATCACCATGAAATTGCCCTAATCATCAACAAAACATTTTTAGCTTAGTTGAACTATTGTCATGTAATTAAACGCATTATGTTAAAAAAAAAGTTAATTTCTTGTTTCTCCAAATTCTTACGTGAGAAAAGTAGACTGGAATTATATTTGTGTTCAGCTTCAAGTGGTGTATCACAAACAAAAACAAAATTCTGTGAATGCGACACTTTCAAAAAAATTGATGTTCAGTGTAATACTGAGAACATGAGTTACGGAGCCACACGCACAATTACACATGTGCCACATTATTTGAGACGCACACCACTGGGAGCATTTAATAGGTAATGGGATCTTATCCCCATTTCCACCCCTGGCTATAACAACTTTAAGGAACCACAATATGAATATATAAAAATGTAAATAAATAATGGAATTAAAAGCAAAAAGAAAGCAAAACAGTGAGGTAGTGTAAACATTCAAACAACAAACACAAGACTTTCTTTCATTTTAACAACTTTCTCCAAATTAACATTTTGTCTGCTCTATTTTTGTAGGGATCTGTACTCTTTCAGTAGACTGTACAATCTTTCCAAAACCAAAGTTGAATGCTTTGTTACTGTGTGTTCACCAGTTTATACACTTCCTTCACTTTCAAATGGCTTTCAAGCCATTTTTCTCAACACACTGCTTCCATGCATCTGTATCAATAACAGCAGATTCTGGTGACTCTATCATCAAAATCTCGGCATCAGAAACCTCTATATTATTAACTGAGTCCTTTGTAAACGATGTTATATGGCATGCTTCTACATCTTCAGATTTGTTATTTTCTTCAGTTAGCTTAACTCAGTCGGTTCTGTGCCGACAGTTTTTTACCCAGTGGCAGGTACTCTGAGAAACAGCACATTTCGATCTCCTGCCATACTTGTCTAGTGGATTTGTGCCAGGTCAGTGCGCTCTGAAAACTACATTTGCTACTCTTACGGCTGATTTATACTTCCGTGTAGTAGCCTACGCTGTAGCCTTCGTAAGTGGCCTGCGCCGTTGTGAGCATTTATACCTGTGCGTTGGTGCGTCTGTGTCGCTCTGCAATTCACCACCAAAACTCTAGTTGGTGGTGGGGTTTCTATGCCACTGTGTAGAGTTTCTTTGTGTACTTCAAACAATGGCCACTGAGCGCATCATGTTGGAGTTGGAGCTAATAAATGTGGAACAAGGGTTACTTTTATTGAAATTACTGCAACGCAGAAAAGAGAGAAGACGTCGGAGGAGATGGTGTGTACGACCATTGAACGGATTGAGGCAGAATGAGGGTGAATTTTCTGTGCTTGTCTGGCCACTGAGAGACATGGACGAGGAAATGCATTTCAAGTATTTTCAGATGTCAGCAGGTAGATTTGATGATTTGGTTCATCATCTCCAACCATTTATTTTGCATCAGTGTAGGCACAGTATGCCTATAGACAGGAGGAAATGCGATGCTACCAAACGGACCAATCACAGTTGTTGCGGTCTGCGTTGCCGTGACGCGCAGATACATTTTTGGACAGGTGCGCGTCAGGCTATGACGTAGTGTAGGGCATAGGGTACAGCGTAGGTTACACGACTACGCCGTAACTATGGCGGTCATTTGACGCAGAAGTATAAATCAGCCTTAAATTCTGATCAATTCATGGACCCTTCAGAAATCTGCTGGGGTAGGGGACGAAGCTGTTCGTAAAACACTGAGTGCTTGTCTTCAGGCTCCTGTACCTCCTTCCTGATGGTAGCAATGAGATGGGCATGTCCTGGCTGATGGGAGGGGGGTCTTTACTTTCATAATTGAAGGAAATGCTAAATTCCAGTTAGAGCTTCGTGAAAATAAAGTTGCAAATCTTTTCCCATCCAAGTTCATGGACCCCCTGGAATCTATCCTCGGACCCGGAGGATTTGATCAGATTCAGAATCAAGTTTAATATTACTGGCATATATTGTGAAATTTGTTGTTTTTGTGGCAGCAGTACATTGCATTATGTATTAATAATAGCTGTGAATTCCTATATATATATATAAAGTAATTAAATAATTTGTGCATGAAAGTAGTGAGGTTGTGTTCATGGGTTCAGTGCCCATTCAGAAATGGGATGACAGAGGGGAAGAAGCTGCTCCTGAATCACTGAGCTTGTGCCTTCAGGCTCCTGTACCTCCTCCCTGACGGTAGCAATGGAGGAGGGCACGTACTGGATGGTGGAGTAACAGTGGATGCCGCCTTCTTGAGATGCCATCTTTGAAGATGCTCTTGGTGGTGGGGAGAGGTTTTCTGACCCCCCCCCCCAAGAGCCTTTTCCAATCCTGTGCAGTGGCTCCCTCCCCCATACCAGACAGTGCTGGAACACTGTCAGAACAGTACATCTGTCGGTCTGTTACCATATTTGGTGACATGTTATTTACTTTATCCTGCTGAATGCTGATCGTCTGATACTATATGGCTGCAATGCCTGTGCAAGATTAGTTCCACCCTGCACCTGAGTATACGTGTGTTTGTGCAGACGACAGACAGAAGTGCCCACGCATTGAAGTGAGTGACTGCGGTGGAACTGGCTGCCAGGGATTCAGGCGCAGACAGTACGGAACTGTCACTTTTCCCAGACACTGGCTGCGGAGCCAGTGACAATTACCAGGATTTTCCTCGGTACTGAGTCCAGTCTGCTCTCCAGGGTCAGAGCTGGAGTGGTCCCAGCTGACTCACTGCCACAGGGGAACAGTCCCCGTCTGTTGTCTGTGACTAGACGCTGAATGAAAGGCAGGGAGTAGCCGTACGGTGACCTCGTAAGGGTGGTTTACAAGAACTTGAATCCACTGATCTTCCCATCCTTCCCCCACCTTTCTGACTGACTTTGTCAACCCTTATCCACCCCAAACAATCAACAGCCAATGGCACGCGCGCGCCTTGGCTTCAGAGGTGAAAGGTCAGCTCTCCGACCCAGCGCACTGGTCCCTAAGCACAGATCGGTCCTTTTGATGTACGTTTGGTGAACCAAACATTGTACATTGGAACTTGGCAGTTACAAGCTTGGAAGCAGGACATTCGGCCCATCTCATCCAGGGGTCCATGGACCCCAGGGTGGGAACTCTTGCTCTAAACCTTTCTTACTCACAGAACATTCCAAGTTCCTCCAGCAACTTGCTAAATATACTGACCACCCTCTGGGTAAAAGTGTTGCCTCACTGATTTCAATTTTAAAAGAGCTTATCCCATTGCTGCCAATTTTACTTCAACAGGATTGAGAAAAGGAAGGAATTAAAAGCACATGTATTGTTAATTAGCTAATTGGCTAATTGGACATACACTGCCAATAAAGAGTTCAAAGCTCAAAAGTTCAAAATAAATTTGAGTATCATATATTTTCATATATGTCACCAGAAACAACCCTGAGATTCATTTTCTTGTGGGCATACTCAGCAAATCTGTAGAATAGTAACTGTAACAGGATCAATGAAAGATCAACCAGAGTGCAGAAGACAACAAACTGTGCAAATGCAAATAGAAGTAAATGGCAATAAATAATGAGAACATGAAATAACAAGATAAAAGCATCCTTAAAGTGAGATCATTGGTTGTGGAAGCATCCCAATGGATGGGTAAGTGAGTGTAGTTATCTCCTTTTATTCAAGAGCCTGAAGGTTGGGAGCTAGTAACTGTTTTTGAACATGGTGGTGTAAGTCCTGATGCTCTTGTACTTTCTACCTGATGTCAACAGCGAGAAAAGAGCAAGGTGCGGATCTCTGATAGTGGAAGCTGCTTTCCAATAAACATGTATTATGTAGATGGGAGAGCTTTGCCCATTACATACTGGGCTGAATCCACTACTTTTCATACAATTTTGTGGAGTGGTAACTGTTCTGTGCACTGGCTCCAGTTAAGAGTGAGACCTTGAGGGTTGCCAAAAAGAAATGGAGCGGTCACTGTCGGAGCGGCTCAACGTAAGAGTGAGACCATGAAGCTTTGCCGAGAAATGGAGCGGTCACTGTCGGAGTGGCTCAATGTAAGAGTGAGACCATGAAGCTTTGCCGAGAAACGGAACGGTCACTGTCGGAGCGGCTCAATGTAAGAGTGAGACCATGAAGCTTTGCCGAGAAACGGAACGGTCACTGTCGGAGCGGCTCAATGTAAGAGTGAGACATTGTGGCTGTGCCGAGAAACGGAGCGGTCACTGTCGGAGCGGCTCAATGTAAGAGTGAGACCTTGTGGCTTTGCCGAGAAACGGAGAGGTCACTGTCGGAGCGGCTCAATGTAAGAGTGAGACCTTGTGGCTTTGCCGAGAAGTGGAGAGGTCACTGTCGGAGCGGCTCAATGTAAGAGTGAGACCTTGTGGCTTTGCCGAGAAGTGGAGAGGTCACTGTCGGAGCGGCTCAATGTAAGAGTGAGACCTTGTGGCTTTGCCGAGAAACGGAGAGCTCACTGTCGGAGCGGCTCAATGTAAGAGTGAGACCTTGTGGCTTTGCCGAGAAGTGGAGAGGTCACTGTCGGAGCGGCTCAATGTAAGAGTGAGACCTTGTGGCTTTGCCGAGAAGTGGAGAGGTCACTGTCGGAGCGGCTCAATGTAAGAGTGAGACCTTGTGGCTTTGCCGAGAAACGGAGCGGTCACTGTCGGAGCGGCTCAACGTAAGAGTGAGACCATGAAGCTTTGCCGAGAAATGGAGCGGTCACTGTCGGAGCGGCTCAATGTAAGAGTGAGACCTTGTGGCTTTGCCGAGAAACGGAGCGGTCACTGTCGGAGCGGCTCAACGTAAGAGTGAGACCATGAAGCTTTGCCGAGAAACGGAGCGGTCACTGTCGGAGCGCCTCAATGTAAGAGTGAGACATCGTGGCTTTGCCGAGAAACGGAGCGGTCACTGTCGGAGCGGCTCAATGTAAGAGTGAGACCATGAAGCTTAGCCGAGAAACGGAGCGGTCACTGTCGGAGCGCCACAATGTAAGAGTGAGACATCGTGGCTTTGCCGAGAAACGGAGCGGTCACTGTCGGAGCGGCTCAATGTAAGAGTGAGACCATGAAGCTTTGCCGAGAAGTGAAGCGGTCACGGTCGGAGCGGCTCAATGTAAGAGTGAGACATCGTGGCTTTGCCGAGAAGTGGAGCGGTCACTGTCGGAGCAGCTCAATGTAAGAGTGAGACCATGAAGCTTTGCCGAGAAACGGAGCGGTCACTGTCGGAGCGGCTCAATGTAAGAGTGAGACATCGTGGCTTTGCTGAGAAACGGAGTGGTCACTGTCGGAGCTGCTCAATGTAAGAGTGAGACCATGAAGCTTTGCCGAGAAGTGAAGCGGTCACTGTCGGAGCGGCTCAATGTAAGAGTGAGACCTTGTGGCTTTGCCGAGAAGTGAAGCGGTCACTGTCGGAGAGGCTCAATGTAAGAGTGAGACCATGAAGCTTTGCCGAGAAACGGAGCGGTCACTGTCGGAGCGGCTCAATGTAAGAGTGAGACCTTGTGGCTTTGCCGAGAAGTGAAGCGGTCACTGTCGGAGCGGCTCAATGTAAGAGTGAGACGTCGTGGCTTTGCCGAGAAGTGGAGCGGTCACTGTCGGAGCGGCTCAATGTAAGAGTGAGACCTTGTGGCTTTGCCGAGAAACGGAGCGGTCACTGTCGGAGCGGCTCAATGTAAGAGTGAGACCTTGAAGCTTTGCCGAGAAACGGAGCGGTCACTGTCGGAGCGGCTCAATGTAAGAGTGAGACATCGTGGCTTTGCCGAGAAACGGAGCGGTCACTGTCGGAGCGGCTCAATGTAAGAGTGAGACCATGAAGCTTTGCCGAGAAGTGAAGCGGTCACGGTCGGAGCGGCTCAATGTAAGAGTGAGACCATGAAGCTTTGCCGAGAAATGGAGCGGTCACTGTCGGAGCTGCTCAATGTAAGAGTGAGACCATGAAGCTTTGCCGAGAAGTGAAGCGGTCACTGTCGGAGCGGCTCAATATAAGAGTGAGACCTTGTGGCTTTGCCGAGAAGTGAAGCGGTCACTGTCGGAGAGGCTCAATGTAAGAGTGAGACCATGAAGCTTTGCCGAGAAACGGAGCGGTCACTGTCGGAGCGGCTCAATGTAAGAGTGAGACCTTGTGGCTTTGCCGAGAAGTGAAGCGGTCACTGTCGGAGCGGCTCAATGTAAGAGTGAGACGTCGTGGCTTTGCCGAGAAGTGGAGCGGTCACTGTCGGAGCGGCTCAATGTAAGAGTGAGACCTTGTGGCTTTGCCGAGAAACGGAGCGGTCACTGTCGGAGCGGCTCAATGTAAGAGTGAGACCATGAAGCTTTGCCGAGAAGCGGTGCGGTCACTGTCGGAGCGGCTCAATGTAAGAGTGAGACCATGAATCTTTGCCGAGAAACGGAGCGGTCACTGTCGGAGCGGCTCAATGTAAGAGTGAGACCTTGTGGCTTTGCCGAGAAATGGAGCGGTCACTGTCGGAGCGGCTCACCGTAAGAGTGAGACCTTGTGGCTTTGCCGAGAAATGGAGCGGTCACTGTCGGAGCGGCTCAATGTAAGAGTGAGACCATGAAGCTTTGCCGAGAAATGGAGCGGTCACTGTCGGAGCGGCTCAATGTAAGAGTGAGACCTTGTGGCTTTGCCGAGAAATGGAGCGGTCACTGTCGGAGCGGCTCACCGTAAGAGTGAGACCTTGTGGCTTTGCCGAGAAATGGAGCGGTCACTGTCGGAGCGGCTCAATGTAAGAGTGAGACCTTGAAGCTTTGCTGAGAAACGGAGCGGTCACTGTCGGAGCGGCTCAATGTAAGAGTGAGACCATGAAGCTTTGCCGAGAAACGGAGCGGTCACTGTCGGAGCGGCTCAACGTAAGAGTGAGACCATGAAGCTTTGCCGAGAAACGAAGCGGTCACTGTCGGAGCGGCTCAACGTAAGAGTGAGACCATGAAGCTTTGCCGAGAAACGGAGCGGTCACTGTCGGAGCAGCTCAATGTAAGAGTGAGACCTTGTGGCTTTGCCGAGAAACGGAGCGGTCACTGTCGGAGCGGCTCAATGTAAGAGTGAGACCTTGTGGCTTTCCCGAGAAACGGAGCGGTCACTGTCGGAGCGGCTCAATGTAAGAGTGAGACCATGAAGCTTTGCCGAGAAACGGAGCGGTCACTGTCGGAGCGGCTCAATGTAAGAGTGAGACATCGTGGCTTTGCCGAGAAGTGGAGAGGTCACTGTCGGAGCGGCTCAATGTAAGAGTGAGACCATGAAACTTTGCCGAGAAACGAAGCGGTCACTGTCGGAGCTGCTCAACGTAAGAGTGAGACCATGAAGCTTTGCCGAGAAACGAAGCGGTCACTGTCGGAGCTGCTCAACGTAAGAGTGAGACCATGAAGCTTTGCCGAGAAACGGAGCGGTCACTGTCGGAGCGGCTCAATGTAAGAGTGAGACATCGTGGCTTTGCCGAGAAGTGGAGCCGTCACTGTCGGAGCGGCTCAATGTAAGAGTGAGACCATGAAGCTTTGCCGAGAAACGGAGCGGTCACTGTCGGAGTGGCTCAATGTACGAGTGAGACCTTGTGGCTTTGCCGAGAAATGGAGCGGTCACTGTCGGAGCGGCTCAATGTAAGAGTGAGACCTTGTGGCTTTGCCGAGAAATGGAGAGGTCACTGTCAGTGTGGCTCAATGTAAGAGTGAGACCTTGTGGCTTTGACTTAGAAGAAGTGGAGTGAGCGAAAGAAGGTAAAGGTGAAGCATTGTCCTCTGTTGTTCCATGGATGGAGCAGTCAGAGTGATTGTAATAGGAAGAGAGGGAGCCCCTCAGTTTCTCTGATGACTACAGCTGTGAGAAGTGCATCCCTTTCCATCCTGTCCATTCTCACTATGCCTCGTATCATCTTGTCAAGTCAAGCCGCTTTTTATTGGCAGCTTGACCATAACTGCTGGTACAATACACAGTAAAAATGAGACAATGTTTTTCAGGACCATGGTGCTACAGGAACAATACAAAAAGTATACTGAACTACATAAACCAACACAAAAACTACACCAGACTACAGACCTATATAGGACTGCATAGAGTACACAGAACAGTACAGGCATTACAATAAATAATAAACAAGACTTTAGGCACAGCAGAGGGCAGTAAGTTGGTAGTCCGATGGCTTGGGGGAAAATCTGTTACATAAATAAACAGCTGAATGGCAGTGTCCGGGATTCTGTCCATTTCTGTACTCCCGCCGAGTATTCTGTTGCCACAGATGTAGTCCAATTTAATGTCCATCGGAGAGCAGAATGGACGGGAGAACCGGCCGGCTAGGGCTTGCTTTTACCCTGGCATGGACTCCTGCCCACTCACCTCGCACACTGGTACTCCTCTGCCAAGTTGCCTCTCAGCTTCCTCTGCTCCAAACAGAAAACAGTTCTAGCTCACTCAGCCTATCCTCATAAGACATGCTGCAGTCCAGCCTTGGTAAGTTCCCTCTGCACCCTCCCTGAAAAGAAATGAATTGAACTGTATATGCCTAAATGCCTTTGAGATATTGTTCATGTACCTGCCTCAACCACTTCCTTTGGCAGCTCATTCCATTTACTGAGTCCAGGCAAAGTAGATGCCTCTTATTTTTCTATTACAGCTCTCCCCTCCCACCTTGGAGTCATGGAAAAGCACAGCACAGAAAAGTACAGACCCTTCAGCCCATCTAGTCCATGCTGAAACCATTTAAGCTGCCTACTCCCATTGACCTGCACCAGCACCATAGCCCTCCATACCCTTACTGTCCAAGTACCTATTCAAACTTATCCATGGAAATCGAACACATATGAACCACCTTCACCAGCAGCTCACTCCACACTCACACCACCCTCTGAGTGAAGAAGTTTCCTCTCATGTTCCCCTTAAACTTCTCCCTCTTAACCCATGACCTCTAGTTGTAGTCCCACCCAGCCTCAGTGGGAAAGCCTGAGTGCATTTACCCAGGCTAGAGTGAGAATCAGGTTTTATTTATTGAGCTACAGTGTGGAATAGGCCCTTACAGCCCTTCAAGCTGCACTGATCAACCCTAGCCTAATCACAGGACAATTTACAATGACCAATGTCTTTGGACTGTGGGAGGAAAGCGGTGCACTCGGAGGAAACCCACGCAGTCACGGGGAGAACGTACAAACCCCTTACAGGCAGCGGCGTGAACTGAACCAGGTTCCCATTGTGCTCTCCACTACACTACCATGATATATCACCACTGACACGTATCATGGCTGTTGTTGTTTTGTCGTGGCTGCAGTACAGTGCACGATATGAAAAATACATAAAAGACATAAAAATTACACTGGGGGTTCCCCACCCTGGGAATAAATTGTAAGGATTCACTCTATCTACGCCCCAGTGGGAGGCACTGTAGTGCAGCAGTTAGCATAATGCTTTATAGATCAGGGTTCGATTCCCACCGCTGCCTGTCAGGAGTTTGTACGTTCTCCCTGCAATCGCATAGGTTTCCCCCGCATGCTCCGGTTTCCTCCCACAGTCCAATGGCATATGGTTTATGTAAACTGTGGGCGTGGACTGTTAGCGCTAGAAGTGTGGCGGTACTTGTGGGCTGCACTCCCCCCAACCCCTTGGACCGTGTTGGTCATTGGTGCAAGTATACATGTGGCAAATAAAGCTGATCTTTGCATAATTTTATATAGGAGCCACATGATGTGGTGCAGATACGTCTCTGTCAAAGCAGGTGTGAGGTGCTCCTTCCCTCCACTAGCCTGCAGGTCACCCTTGGGCAAGGTGTAGCACCTGCTTAGCCCCCACCCCACCCACCCCGATCAGGTGAAGCCATGTGGTGGATGGTCGTATGAGCAGCCGGTGCAGATCACAAGTCCTGGTTATGGGACCCCTGACACCAGGCAGACAATCTCTGAAGAGTATTGATCGTGGCTAGGATCACCCATCTTGTGAAGTCACTGCCCAGAAGAAGGCAATGGCAACCCAATTCTGTTGAAAAACTTGCCAAGAACAGTCATGGACAAAGACTATGATTACCTACGTGATGTGACGTGGTACATAACAACGATGATGGTGATGATAAGGCCTTGAAAGCAGTCTGTTATGGGCTGGGTATGGCTGCATCAGAGAGTCACCTCTGACAGCAGTCTCTCCCAACCCTGCCTTGCACAACTGTACAAGATCTAGACATGCCAAATAAACCTCACGTGCACTCAATGCCAATAAACCCAAGTTGGCTGCAACTTGCAACAGTTACTACTCATTAAACAGCACAATAAATAACTGCGTCAATAAACACACACACAGCGTCAACATAATGATTGGACAGTCAGTTTAACTCTTTGGCATCAATAATACCACTCCCCTGAACATCCTGTACACATTCTTTAATCTCCCTCCCAATCTAATCCCATTTTCAATATCCCCGCTCCAGTTCCACACTAGCTACTGTTGAGGCTTTACAAGGCATTGGTCAGACTGCACTTGGAGTATTGTGGGCAGTTTTGGGGTACTTAACTAGGAAAGGATATACTGACATTGGAGAGGGTCCAGAGGAGGTTCACGAGAATGATCGGTGAATAAAAGGGTTAACGTATGAAGAGCATTTGATGGCGCTGGGCCTGTTTAATAGAATGAGTGGGATCACATTGAAACCTGTCAAATATTGAAAGGCCTTGATAGAGTGAATGTGGAAAGGGTGTTTTCTATAGTGATGGAGTCCAGGACCAGAGGTCACAGCCTCAGAATAGAGGGGTATCCATTTAGAAGGAGATGAGGAGGAATTTCCTTAGCCAGAGGGTGGTGAATCTGTGGAATTCATTGCCATCTGTGGCTGTGAAGGTCGTGTCATTGGGTATAATTTAAGGTAGAGGTTGATAGGCTCTGATTAGTCAGGGCTAGAGGAGAAGGCAGGAAAATGAGGCTGAGAGGGAAAGTGAAAGAGCCATGATGAAATGGTGGTGCAGAGTCGATGGGCCAAATGACCTAATTCTGCTCCTATGTCTTATGGACTTAGGATCTTCTATTCTAATATCCTACCAAATAATTCACATCTCATCAAATCTAATCCCATTATTAAACCATAACTGATTATGTCCACCTTTGGCATCAACAGCAGTGACGCCTCCCTTCCTGAATGCTCTCTGTGTACAGTTTGACTAATTGAATGCTGTAACATTGAGAAAAGCCTACCCCCCCTTCTTCCTGAGGAGCAGGCACCTGGTCTGGCCGCAGGTGAGGAGGACCCTAGACTCCGGCAAAGCTGCAGGGCCACCTGGTCAGGTGCTGAGGGACTGTGTGGCCCACCTTAATGGACATCTGTACTATCTCTCAAACAGTCCACCGTCCAAGGCAGCTGCCACCATTCCAGTGCCTGAGGGAGTGACAGTAACTGGCCTAAAGGATGAACACCCCAGTGACTCGAACAATAATGAAGCGCTTTAAGCAGCCAGATCGTATGAAATCGCAACATCCGGCTATGTTGGACTCTTTCCAGTTCGCCTACCACTCAAATAAGTCCACAGGGACCCTGGAAGTAGACATGATGATGGTTTTTTCAGAGGCTGTTAGACAGATGGAGGGAGGTGGGTCATGTGGAGGCAGAAGAGATCTTGTTTAATTCTGTGTCATGCTTGGCAGAATCTTCATGGGCTGTAAGGCCTGTTCCTTTGCTGCAATGTTGTAAGTTCCGTCTCTCAGATTGCCCCTGGAGAAATATTTGTTGACCCATGCGCAACAATCCCAACATGAAAGTCTTTACTCACTGCCTTTGGTATGGAATAAGTTCCCACAACATTCCAGATGCAGTGACTTCATTTTAAAGGCAGTCCTACCACAGCAATTCAGTCCAAAAATGCAGTAATCAAGTTAAGATGAAGGCTGGGCAAAGGTAAATATACCTAGTGGCCACTTTATTAGGTACCCCATACACCTGCTCACTAATGCAAATACTAATCAGCCAGTCATGTGGCAGTAACTAAATGCGTAAAAGCACTCAGACATGGTCAGGAGGTTCAGTTTTGCAGGATATTTTGGTGCCTGAAGCAGGGGCGGACAAACCTGGTGAACTTTTTTAATTAAAACATGTTTGGGAGGTAGGATCTGATCTCCATCGTGGTAAGAATGCACCTTCTTGATAAGTGCAAGTCACCATTAGCATAAAAGATGAAGAAGAGGTTAGTTGTTGTTCAGACCAAACATCAGAATGGGGACGAAATGTGATCGAAGTGACTTTGAACATAGAATGATTGTTGGTGCCAGACGGGGTGGTTTGAGTACCTCAGAAACTGCTGATCTTCTGCTATTTTCATGCACAGCTGTCTTTAGAGTTTACAGGGAATGGTGTGAGAAACAAAAAGAAATCTAGTGAGTGGCAGTTCTGTGGGTGAAAATGCCTTGTTAATGAGAGAGGTCAGAGGAGAATGGCCAGACTGGTTCAAGCTGACAGCAACTCAGATAACCACACATTACAACAGTGCTGTGTGGAAGAGCATCTCTGATCGCACAACACATTGAACCTTGAAGAGGATGGTCCACAGCAGCAGAAGACCATGGACCTACACTCAGAGGCCACTGTATTAGGCACAGGAAGTACATGAGGTACCTAATTAAGAGGCCACTGTGTTTACACACCTGGGGTCACAACCCAGCTCAGAGACCATATCTCCAATGGGCTGAGCTTCCGGGATTGTGTGACTCTGTCCAAGGTACTGGGTCTGGGATTGTCACAACCTCAGCTGAAGGTAACCAATTGCAGAAAAGTAAATGGCAAATAAAACCTTGGATGTGCAGAGAGGTGATGAATTTAGTCAAGAAAAGGAAAAGTATGTAAAGCTTTGGAAGTGGGGATCAGACGGAGCACTTAAGGAGTATAAAGAACCCAAAAAAGAACCAAAAAAGGGAATTAGGAAAGCAAGGAAAGAACAAGAAGAGTCCTTGGCAAATAGTATTAAGGTGAATCCCAAGGTATCCCATACATACATCAAGAACGAGAGAGAGAATAGATAGGCACACGAATGTGAGGAAGATGTGGACATGGTGCAGGTCAGAAGAGTTAGTTTGTGGGTGGTTTTGATTTGCTTTTTAGCTGGTTCAGCACAGCTTTGTGGGCCGAATGGCCTGTTCCTGTGCTGTACTGTTGTATGTTCTATGTTCTATAAATTCAAAGTTAAGTTTGTTGTCTCATGGACGTGTATGCTCAGATGCAACAGTATCACAGGCCTTTAGCATGAAAAAGCATAGATTAGTCATGTTATATTAGTACCAAAATGACCCAGTCCTTTATCAGTGCAAATTAGTCACAGTCTCAAACACAAGAGATTCTGGCAGTGTTGCAGATCCAGGGCAACACCCTCAAAATGCAGGAGGATCTCGCCAGGTCGGGCAATGTTTCGGCAAGAGACAATGTTTCAAACCGAGTCCATTCTTCCTGTCTCTATGACAGGATTTTGTTGCTATCCTGAGGCTGTGATTAGGGTGTGCAGGTTTATTCAAGACCTGAATGGTTCATAGCTGTTCCTCAGCCTGGTAGTGTGGGATTTTACCTTCTGCCTGATGACAGCAGCAGGGAGATGGACCACCCACATGGTGGGGATCTCTGCTGATGGATGTTGCCTTCTTGAGGGAGTGCTTCCTGCGAACGGTGGAGAGGTGAGGAGGGTCTGTGCCTGTGATGTATTCACCCATCTCGTCCATGCTGAGCAAACTACGCCTAGCTGCTGATTTGTTGGGAATGTGCTGAAAATTAAGATGGGATTAATGAAGCATTAGTGTAAACAAGTGGTTAGTGTAAACCGCATGGACAGGGGGCTGAAGAGCCTGATTGCTTGCTTCCATCTCTCTCTCTCTCTCTCTTTCTCATCCTGATTCAAAGCTCCCTTCCTGATTGAATGGGGAGCAAACTACCTCCAGTGAGTGTGAAATGTAGAACCTAGGGGTAGAATACAATGACACTGGGCAGCGTCTTCCCCGCAGATCATGGGGCAACCAGCCCATGAGTGCAGGACTAGTGGAGATGGGTGTGGATCTGTGGAGACCAAGAGCTATTTTCATGTAAATTGATTGTATGGACAGTTATGTGAGAGCAAGACCCAGCCTTCAATTCCATAACATTCGGTGGTGGGTCTCAGGATCAGTTGGGTGTGGAAGTGCCAGTGTAAACTACAGCCAGCAGACAAGGCTCCAGACTTACTTGAACCATAGGAAAGAGTTCAAATCCCGCCACCCAGAACATGCAATTTGTTGAGTAATTATTTACAACTGTTTGCAACTTAATAAATAATTTCAAGGAAGCTTATCTGTGTGACAGAAACAATGAAATATGCTGTTATGAAATCCAACTGGTTCACGGTTGGATTAGGGAAGAAACATGATATAAGTGTCTTTGACTGTGGAGTGATTGTTGGTGCCAGATAGGGTGGATATGCTGTGCAGGATTCATGAATCAAGATTGTTTGTTGTCCTTTTTCCATACACCAGAAAAAAGAACAAAATAATTTGTTACTCTGGCTCTGATGCAGCATAAAAAATACAATAAATATAAATACAAAAGCAATCGTATAAAACACAATGTACAAGTAAACCCATAAAAGCGAGGAGCAGAACTAAGCCATTTAGCCCATTGAGTCCTCCACCATGGGTACCAGCGTCTGTAGTATCCAGGACATCTTCAAGGAGTGGTGCCTCAGGAAGGCAGCGTCCATCATTATGGACCCCCAACACCCAGGACATGCCCTCTTCACATTACTACCATCAGGGAGGAGCTACAAGAGCCCAGAGGCACACACTTAATGATTCAGGAACAGCTTCTTCCCCTCTGTCATCCAATTTCTAAAAAGATATTGAACCCATGAACACTGCCTCACTACTTTTTATTTCTGTTTTTTTTTGCATGACTTTTTTTAACTTATCTATTTAATAGACACACACATACTTATGCACTTACTGTAATTCAGTGTTTTTCTCTATATTTATTTATCATGTATTTCATAGTACTGCTGCCTTACAGTTAACAAATTTCACGACATACACCGGTGAATTAAACCTGATTCTGATTCTGATTCTGATTTATTATCCCTCTCAACCCTGTAACCTTTGATACCCTGACTAATCAAGAACTTATCATGCCCTGCTTTAAGTATACCCAATGACTTGGCCTCCACGCCCGTCTGAGGCAATTAATTCCACAGGTTCACTACCCTCCAGCTAAAGAGATTCCTCGCAATCTCTTTTCTATTCCTTCTATTCTTAGGTTGAGTCCTCTGTTCCCAGACTCCTCCACTATAGGAAGCAACCTCCCCGCTGTTGTATACATAAAATTAGTTCTTATACGTAGACTGTATGTACAAACGTTTGTAGATAAGAGATGCTAGCTGGAGGAGTATCTGAGCATAAGGTGACTCTGACAGGAAATGATCATGTATCAAAGTGACTCTTGGCAAGAGGAAGTCTAGGTAGAGCAGGTCATTTGAAAATTATGTCTGTGTAAGTATGAGGTGTGGAGTGTAAGAGTGAAGCGGCGGTGAATGGGGGTTGAAGGGTGCGGAGCGGAGTGGCTGACGTGGATGTAGTGGGGTAAGTTAATGGGTGGAGGTGTTGATCAACCTTGGTTCTTTGGCAAAGTAACTGTTTTTGAGTACATTTCAATACATAACAATAAAAACATCATTATTATTGTCATTTATGGTAAGTATATATATTTATTTTAAAAGTCAAATTAAGTAAGTCGTGCAAAAAGAGAAAAAAAGTAGTGAGGTAGTGTCCATGGGGTCAATGTCCATTCAGAAATCAGATGGCAGGGGGGAAGAAGCTGCTCCTGAATCACAGAGTGTGCCTCCTCCCTGATTGAGTAATGAGTAGAGGGCATGGCCTGGGTGAAGGGGGTCCTTAATGATGGACGCTGTCTTTTTGAGGCATCACTCCTTGAAGATGTCTTGGATACTACAGAGGCTAGTACCCATGATGGAGCTGACTAAGTTTACAACTCTCTGCAGATTATTTCCATCCTGTACAGCCTGCTTCTACCCAGCCTGGGGGATCTCACTGAAACCTATCGGACATTGAAAGGCCTAGACAGAGTGGATGTGAAGAGGGTGTTCAAGGTGCATTCATTATCAAGATATGTATAAATTATACGACCTTCAGGTTTGTCTGCTTACAAGAAACCCAAAAGAGCCCATTAAAAAGGCCAATAGACACCCAATGCGTAGAGAAAAAAGAACACAAGTTGTGCAAACAAAAAAAGCAAGGAACAGCGTCTTTCCAGCAAGGAACTCACCAGAGTGAGTCTGTAAGCATGAAGCCTGGAGCAGCTGGAGCAAGCCACAGTTCTTCATAGTGGGAGAGTCTAAGACCAGAGGGCACGTCCTCAGTATGTAAGAATAGAGATGAAGAGGAAGTTCTTTCCACAGCAGGCAGTGAATCTGTGGAACTGGTTGCTACAAATAGTTGCGGATGCCAAGTGCTTGGGTATACTTAAGTCAGATGTTGACCTCGTCTAGTGAGGGTGTCAAAGGTAAAGGGGAAAAGGCTGGAGAATGGGGTTGAGAGAGTAAATAATGCAGCCCTGTTGGAATGGCAGAGCAGACTGGATGAGCTGAATGCCCACAAATGTGATGCATTGTAGTTCTGCATGTAGTTGTAGTTTGGTGTGTGCTTTCCAGTTTAAGATGGCACTGGTGAAACACAGCAATGACTGACTGGCAGCAAAGACAATTACTAATTGCTTTATTGATGACTCTTCTGGGAAGTGGTCACAGCAATCTATAGTCTGTAGCTTCCCTGTTGGAGGTGAGCTTTTGGACCCCCTGTGCAGCCTGGCGTTTTTGCGGTGTGAACTGAAGTCTTGAAGGTGGAGGACAGTTGTGGCACAATGTGTACAGGCTGAGTCGAGGCAACAGGGCCCAGGTCCAAGAGTGGAGAACAGGACAATGTGTGGCTGCTGGAAGAGGCTTGGAGGTAATTCAAAGCGAGAACTGAGGTGAGGCGGAGATGGGGCAGCAGGGCCCAGGCCCGGGCCCAAGAGCGAGGGACAAGCCGAACTTCCACTGATTTAAGCGTCAGGCCGAATTGGAAAGGTTGGGCACAGGCCGAGTCAAGGCAGCTCATCCCAGGCCCCAGGCCCGAGAGGGCATTGAATTGGCAGGGCCCAGGTCCAAGAGGGTATTCAGGTGGCAGGGCCCAGGCCGAAAAATGAGGATTGACCCACTGTAAGCAACGGGCCAGATTGAAAAGGTCAGGGTGTCAGAGCCAGAGGTAAGGGACACGTCAGTGTTTAGCTGACTGCTCGTGAGGTTTTCTCGTCCCTGCACTAAACTGAGACTGTCCTGTGGCCTGTAACTCAGGGGCTCCTGGGTCAGCTGACTTCACGCATGTGGACTCACTTCTGTGCACTTCAGTTCTGAATGTTATTTGCTTACTTCTATTGCTTGAACGATTTTTTTTTCTGCACATGGGGTGTTGACGGTCTTTTTTTTACGGGTTGTATTGGGTTTCTTTCTTTTGTAAGGAGACAAATCTCAAGGTAGTATATAGTATACATTCTTTGATAACAAATAGACTTTGAGCCTTAAACTTTGGTCCCACTCAATGCCTGCACGAGGCGCGTTGAACTAAACTAATGATGGTATTAAGCATCTACATGGTGCTCAGCACAGCCTGTAGACCAAAGGGCCTGTTTCTCACGCGAAAGGCTCGAAGAACTTACTGGGCTGCAGCCAGGCCCTGGGTCTGTCCCTCCTTAGTTTGAGGGTTTCTTGCTGTCTCCTTCTATCCTTATCTGCTCCCCCTGGAACAGGTATCCCTTGGATCAAGGGTCTGTTTTAGGGGAGGTTGGGATCCTGTTACTGCCTGCCTGCCCTGAACAGGGCTGGAGTGGTTGGAGAGGAGCTGCCTTCCTGATCTCCTACAGTCCTGGTGGAGATGCCTCCACAGTGCGGTTGGGTAAGGGCATTTACTAGCCTAGATGATGGAACTGTCTCCATGTTTTCAGTTAATGGAGTAACTGCATGTAAAAGCAATTTTATCTGGCTTTGCGAGCACTCGGGTGAGCCTGTGCCATCTAGGGATTGAGTCATAGAGGCTTTCAGCACGTGAACAGGCCCTTGGACCAACAAGTTGCCAACGTTGACCAGCTAAGCAGATCCCATTCTGAGTGGCTGCATCACTGCCTGCTGCAGAGGCTACAATGAGTAGAATCAAGAAAGGATTTTGAGCTCAGCCATCTCCATCACAGGCACAACCCTTCTCTTCATCAAGGATGTTGTTACAAGGACTTTCCCCTCAGTAATAATGATCTGTAATTACTAACAAATACCTTTATTGCCTCAACTGAAAAGCACCTGAATTTACAATGCTGAATACCTGTGTGCACACCTACTGAGGTTTCCTGGCCCTCTATGAACAGTGGAAGGATAGGAAAGGTAATATCCAGAAAGGAAATCTGCACCGGCCGGGTGTTCCTCCTGGTCCTGATCTAGTCTCTATGTGTATATGTCCCTGATGGTGGATAGGCTGGTGCTGGTGCTGCGTTGGACAGCTTTGACTCGAGCCACAGTGCAGTTTCCACGCGGTGACACAGCACACTAGGATGCTCCCTACTGCGCGTCTGTAGAATGATGTGAGTATAGATGCGCAAAGACCTGCTTTCTTCAGCCTCCTCAGAAAGCAGAGGCGTTGGTGAGCTTTCCTGACCTCGAAGGATGTGTTCTGGGACCACGAGCGATGTGCTCTCCCAGGAGTTTGAAACTGTTCCCAGATTCCACTGCTGTGAAGCTAGTAATAAGAAGTGTGAGTAGCCCAAGTTCTCCTGAAGTTGATAGCCATCTCTGTTGTCTTGCTGACATTGAGGAAGAGGTTATTTATCTGGAACCAGGCCTCTGTAGGCCATCTCATCTTTGTTGATGACGAAGCCCAGGACTGGTTGTGTTCTGCAAGAGCCCCTCTCATTCTGGCAGGCAACTTGACCTCTCCTCATGTACTCACCCCACTCATCTCCAGGACTTTGATCTGATTTGTCTGTGTTTGGCCCCTATCTAAAACTTTCTAATCAGTGTACTTATCCATCCTGGTCAGCATTGGTGAGTTGGGCAAAAACGCCTGTTCCTGTGCTCTTTAGGTCCATGTGTCATGGTGTGCTCTCAGAGGGTTGACCCAGGCTGCGGGGAACGGCAGGCATTCTCTGTCACAAAGGTTCTGTTTAAGTAATCATAGGCTGCGGGAAACATGTGCCAGTCACAATTAATTTGACAGGATTGAACCGAGAGCACGAGGGCTTAAGGTAACGATTAGTAAATACAGCTGCTCAAGAACTCTGGGAGCTCAACGCTCCATGGCACACCACAGAGGCCGCTGGACTCAGGACACCATCACTCTCAAAAGGCGTTCAACATTTTGTGTCTGCAGGTGCTTAGTGGGGGAGTATATTGACTGGCTGCATCACAGCCTGGTGTGGAAACACCAATGCTCATGAACAGAAAATCCTACAAAAAGTAGAGTAAACGGCCCAGTACATCATGAATAAAGCCCTCTCCACCGATGAGCACAGAAAACACTGTCACAGGAAGGCAGCATCCATCATCAGGGGTCCTCACCTCCCAGACCATGCTCTTTTCTCACTGCTGCCATCAGGAAGAAGGTACAGGGGCCTCAGGACTCGCACCACCAGGTTCAGGAACAGTTACTACCCCTCAACCAATGCTTGCCCCGTTATTGAAATGTTCGCACAACCAGTGGAAATTTCAAGGACACTTCATCTCATGTTTGCGATATTTATTGCTTATTTATTTGTGATTTTTTGTTATTAGTTTGCTGTATTTTGCACACTGGTTGAACACCCAATTTGGTGTGGTATTTCATCGATTCTATTATGGTTATTATTTTATTATGGATTTATTGAGTATGCCTGCAAGAAACTGAATCTCAGGGTTGTATGGGGTAACCTATATGTACTTCGATAATATATTTACTTTGAACTTTGATCACCAGTCTAAATCCTGCCAGAGGCATAGGACTAAATTGGGGAGGTTATCACCCAGGTGGGATGGAGGGGGTGGGGGGAGGGATTGCCCCCCATACACAGCAAATTTCACCAGGCTCCCTCATCTCTGCCTTGCCCTTACCATCATGGCTGCCTTTTCCACCTCTGTACGGTGGCTGATAAGGTGAGAGTACAGTGAGGATAAAGGAAGTACAAGCTCTGCTTGTAGTTCCTAAGAGGCTAGCAAGCATTGTTTAGTTGAAGGATCCATTTCCAAACAGTAACCTTTAACATATGTATAGTACAAGGGATCATAACTTTGAGGTGTTTGGAGGGATGTCAGAGGGTAGGGTTTTTTTACACAGAGGGTGGTAGGCGTATGGGTCACACTGCCAGGGCTGGTGGTAGAGCCAGATACACTAGGGACATTTGAGAGACTCTTAAGCAGGCCCATAGATGAAAGACCATTGAAGAACTCTGTCAGAGGAAAGGGTTAGGTTGATATCGGAGTAGGTGAAAGGGTCGGCACAATATTGTGGACCGAAGGGCCTGTAGTGCTCTATGCTCTAGACAATTCTCTGAGGCTCTGCTAGATAGCAATGCTATTCACAGTGTATTAAGAGTGGCACCTCCTGTTATAAAATAACTGTGCTTACATGAATCTGAAAGAAGAACCCACTCACTGTTATGTTCCCAAATTAAGTCTGGAGATCCCTTTGGAGACAATGATTCCTATCACTTTACAAACACACACACAGCTATTATTCAGCAACTTCTACTCCCACACCATCTCAATCAGACCTTCTCGCCACTCCAAGGCTCCCCATTCCTTAAAAGGCATCCTCAGACAAGCATCTCTCTCTTCTACAAGTCCCTTATTTAGACTGCTTTGCTCTGACACTGTCTGATTCACCCTCCTCCTTCTCCAGCATCCACTCGTCAACCTCAAAACACTCCAGAGAGCTGAAAAATAAAGCTCTGACTGCGAAAAGGAAGCCTTGGGGGAAGTCGGAATGTTTCTTCCACAGAATGCGAAGAATTTTGAGAGGACTCAAAACTTCAATTGTCTCTGAGTCACTAGTTCCAAGTCTGAAGTTTGAACACCGTCCAAGCAGATTTGGCACGACTGTCAGTGTTTTCTTGATACAGAACTGCAAGCAAATTCCCATGTGGTTAACTCCTTATGGATACAATCACAGTTTTATCTACCTCAACAAGGGCTTACCATCATGTATAATACAATCAGAAAGAAACCAGAAGCTCCTCAAAGTTGAAAGTTCAAAGTAAATTTGTTATACAGTTGTATATTACCATATACAACCCTGAACAAGAATGTTCTTGTGGGCATACTCAATAAATCTCTGGAATAATAACCGTAACAGAATCGATAAAAGACCGCTCAACTTGAGCATTCAACCAGAGTGCAGAAGGCAAGAAACTGCAAATACAAAAGAAAATATATAAATAAGCAATAAATATCGAGAACATGAGATGAAGAGACCCTGAAAGTGAGTCCATAGGGTGTGGGAACATTTCAATGATGGAATAAATGAAGTTGAGTGAAGTTAGTCCCTCTGGTTCAAGAGCTTGATGGCTGAGAGGAAATGACTGTTCCTGAACTTCATGGTGTGAGTCTTGAGGCTCCTGTACTGTCTTTGTGATGGCAGCTGCGAGAAGAGAGCATGGCCTGGGTTGGAGGTGGTGGTGGTCTTAATATTGCAGAATGGTTTCACCACACTTTAAGGTCCTTGGTTTCGTTACACCATTAAACACAGAACAGTATAACACTAGAGCTGGCCCCTTGGCCCATGATGTTATGCCTAATTAAACTATGCCTCTCATAAACTTATAAAATTTAGTCAGGTCTCTCCTCAGCCTTTGCTGGTCTGAAGAAAACAGCCCAGGTTTTTCCAACCTCTCCTTATAGCACATGCTCTCTAATGCAGGCAGCAGCCTGTTGAACCATTCCTGCACCCTGTCTAAAGACTCCACAGTCTTCCATTAAGGGGCAACAAGAACTGAATGTAATAGTCCAGGTGCAGCTTAACCAAAGTTTGATGTTCAGCATAGACTGGATGGGCCGAAGGCCCTGTATCCATGCTGTATTTCTCTATGACTCTGTCAGTCCAGTATTTAAACACCTAACTAAAATGATCCCTTCTGCCTACACAAGGTCCACATCCTTCCATTTTCCGCATAACGATGTTCCAAGAACTTCTTAAATGCCACTCTCGTATTTGCCACCACTCCTGACAGCACATTTCAGAAGACCATAAGTCATAGGAGCAGAAATCATCCATTCGCCCATCGAGTCTGCTCCTCCATTCCATTGTGGCTTATTTATTATCCCTCTCAACCCCCACTCTCTTGCCTTCTCCCCAAACCCTACGATGCCCTTTCTATTTAAGAACCTATCAATCTCCGTTTTAAATGTCGCCCGGTGATGGCCTCCACAGCCATCCGTGGTAATGAATTCCACAGTTGGCTAAAGAAATTCCTCCTCTCCTCTCTTCTACAAGGATGCCCTTCTGTCCTGAGGCTGTGACCTCTCATCCTAGACTCTCCCACCATAGAAGCATCTTCTGCACATCCACTCTATCCAGGCCTTTCAATATTCATTAGGTTTCAATGAGATCCCCTGTCACTCTACCTGTACAGGCCAAGAGCGA
Organism: Hypanus sabinus; assembly: GCF_030144855.1. Classification (NCBI taxonomy): domain Eukaryota; kingdom Metazoa; phylum Chordata; class Chondrichthyes; order Myliobatiformes; family Dasyatidae; genus Hypanus; species Hypanus sabinus. The sequence goes on along the minus strand of NC_082712.1, from coordinate 89,447,371 downwards.
TCAAACACTCCTCATACATTAACCCATTAATTCCTGAAATAATTCTTGTGAACCTCCTCTGGACCCTCTTTGATGCAAGACATCCTTTCTTGGATAAGGAGCACTAAACCACTCAGAATACTCCAACAGTGGTCTGACCGATGCCTTATAAAGACTCAACATTAATCCTTGCTTTTATACTCTAGTCATCCCATTGCATTTGCCTTCCTTACTAACTCAACCTGCAAGTTCATATTTAGGAAATCCTACACAAGGACTCCCAATTCCCTTTGCAACTCTGATTTCTGAACTTGCTCCTTGCTTAGAAGATTGTCTATGCTTTTATTTCATCTATGACCATACACTTTCCAACACTGTATTCCATCTGCCACTTCTTTGCCCATTCTCCTAATCTGTTTAAGTCCTATGCAGACTCCCTGTTTCTTCAACACAACCTGCCCCTCCACCTACCTTCGTATCATTTGCAAACTTAGCCACAAAGCCACTGATTCCGTCATCCAAATCATTGACATATAATGTGAAAAGAAGTGGTCCCAACACCAACCCCCGTGGAACACCTCAGGGCACCCACCACTCTTTGTGTAAAAACCTTGCCCTGACTATCTCCTTTGAACTCTCTCCCTCTCACATAAAATGCACAGCCTAAGAAAACCTTCTGGTTGTCTACTATCTATGCCTCTCATAATTGTATTAACTTGTGTCAGCTCTCTCCTCAGTCTCTGCCACTCCAGAGAAAAAAACAAGTTTGTACAATTTCTCTGTATAACTCATTTCCTCTAATTCATGCAGCACCACAGCGTACCTCTTCTGTACCCTCTCCAAAGTCTCTGCAATCAGGTGACTAGAACTGCAGATGTGACCAAACCAGAGGTTTATAAAGCTGAATACAACTTCCTGACTCAAAGTTCAAAGTAAATTTATTATTAAACTACAGGTAAGTCGCCAAATAAAATCCTAAGATTCATTTTCTTGCAGGCATACTCAATAAATTCAAGGCTAATAACCATAACAGAATCAGTGAAAGACCACACCAACTCGAGTGTTCAACCAGAATGCAGAAGACAATCCATCGTGCAAATACAAAAAGGATGAAAAAATAAGCAATAGATGTCAAAAACATGAGACAAAGAGTCATTGAAAGTGAGTCCTTAAGTTGTGGGAACATTTTAATGATGGGGCAAATGAAGTTGAGTGAAGTTATCCCCTCTAGTTCAAGAGTTGATGGTTGACAGGCAATAACTGTTCCTGAAGCTGGTGATGTGAGTCCTGAGGCTCCTGTACCATGGAGGTCCATGATAATGGATACCGCTTTCCTGTGTCAGTGCTTATGCAGATGTGCTCGATGGTGGGAGTCCTTCACTCACAATGGTCTAGGCTGTATTCATTACTTTTGGTAGGATTTTCCATTCAAGGATGTTTGTGTTTCCATACCAGGTTGTGATGCAGCCAGTCAATATACTCTCCCGTCACACGTCTTTAGTCTTAAACTCAACTTGTCAGCAAATAAAGACAAGTGTGCTATACGCCTTCTTTACCCCTGGTATTGCTGTTAATGTAACCACTTATATTTGCCTATTCTCACCAACATTAACAGAGTTTTACTTAGTGATTCGCCAGTGTTTTGACAAAAGTTAAAGAGAACTTTGCATAGACCAGATGCCATTAAACTTGAAAGAGTGTAGAGGAGATTCATGGGGATGTTAGAAAGAAAGAAAGATCGGCTTTATTGCCTGTTAAAACATGGAAACACAGTGAAATGTATCATCTTGCGTCTATGACTGACGCAGTCTGAGATGTGCTAGAGGCCATCCTACCGGCACCAACATGGAATGCCCACACTCACTAACTGTAACTGTATGTCTTTGGAATGTGGAAGGTTTATTCATCTCTGCGCTAAACTGAGGCTGTGGCCTGCAACTAACAGACTTCTGAACCAGCTGCAGTGATACCTGGCTTCCTGTCAGTGACTCACTTCTGTAAACTTCGGTTCTGAATGTGATTTGCTTACTTTTACTGTTTGCATGATTTGATTTTTTTTTCTCTCTGCTCATTGTGTGTTTGACGGTCTTCTTTTGTTTTAATGGGTTCTAGTGGGTTTCGTTGTTTTGTGGCTGCCTGTAAGGAGATGAATCTCAAGATTGTATAAAGTATACATACCTTGACAATAGTTATATCTTGAACAAATATCACTGTGCTTCCAACACCAACATTGCTTACTGATCCTGTGTGTCTTTTGGAGAAAACTGGAGAAGCCGGAGGAAAAGCATGTGGGGATGGGGAGAGCGTACAAACTCCTTACAGACAGTGGTGGATTTGAACCCCGACCTCATCGCTACCCTCTACCAAATGTTTCTCTGTCTCCACTTGAATTACCTTTAATGATCCAGCTTCCTTCATACAGAATGGTGAAAACAAGATATTTGGCATGCTGGCCTACATCAGGGCAATGGGTATAGATGCTGGGATGTTTCTTTGGATTTGTACAAGATTTTGGTGAGGCCACATTTGGAACATCGTGTTTGTTTCTTCGTCACTCTATGGGGTGGATATACATCTCTTTCAAAGGAGGTGTTAAGAAACTCCTTCCCTCTGCTAGCCTGCGGGTCACCCTTGGGCAAGGTGTAGCACCTGCTTAGTCCCTGATCAGGGTCACGTGAATACATGGGAGCAGGTGGTGGATGGTCGTATGAGCAGCCGGTGCATATCACAAGTCCTGGTTATGTGACCACTGACCCCAGGGAGACAATCTCTGAAGGGTGTTGATAACAGCTGGGGTCACCCGTCTTGTAAAGACACTGCCCAGGAGAAGGCAATGGAAAACCACTTCTGTTGAAAATTTGCCAAGAGCAAACGTGGTCATGGAAAGACCATGATCACCCATGTCATATGACGGGAGGGGATGAAGTGAGAAGCTGGGGGGTTTCAGGTGGAAAAGGTAAAGGGCTGAAGAAAAAGGAATATGATAGGAGAGAAGAGTGGACCATGGGAGAAAGGGGAGAGTCACCAGAGGAAGGCAATGGTCAGGTGAGGAGGAGAGAAGGGATAAGAGGAGATTTGAAAAAGAGAGGTGAAGGGGGAAAAATTACCAGAAGTTGGAGAAATTTATGTCAATACCATTAGGTTGGAGGCCACCCAGACAGAATGTGAGTGTTGCTTTTCTAACATGAGAGAGGGCTCATTGTGACAGTAGACCAGATCATGAAAAGTTTAGGTGGCTATGGATCAAACAAGGACAAATTGGACTAAATGGGCATATTGTTTGGTATGGACAAGATGGGCTGAAGAGCCTGCCTCTGTATTCTATGATTCTTACTTACCTACTGCTTGTTACGGTGCTGGTGTTCAGGGCAGCAATGAAGGTCCTCCATCTCTGGCAGTGTTCCACCTCCCTTATCACGTCAGTAGCTTCCTCTCAGTTTTCACTACTATCAAGCATGGAAGACCTGGGTGGAGGCTCAACAACACTATCACACTCAGATATAGAAGGATTCTTCATTGCTGTTTCCGTAACAATTGTTTTTTTGACCCCTCGGGGCTTTAGCCCTGAAATGACCCTTCAAACCTGGAGGACTAATGGACCAGTCTTTGTCTGGCCTCTACCCTTTGACCTGTTTGGCATGGGTGATCCTACCAAGAGCCAAAGGATAAAGTTCTGACTCCAGCAGCATAGCTCTCTGGGTCCACTTGGAGGTTCTACAATCTTAGCACCAGAAATTGGAAATCAATTGGCTCCTCAACTGCATTCACTATAAGACTGGGCTGATCAGATCTTGTCTTCCATTCCATCTCATGACTGATCCATGATATATTCACAGTCTAAAGCACTGTCCAACTCTGCTTTAATCATATCTAGTGATTCAGTCACTCCAGCTCTCAGTGATAAAGGATTTCAAAGCCTATCTGAGAGATGCAAAAAAGCCCATCTGATTTCCAAGTGTTCAATTCCTCCTTGTGATACCTTGCCCCTTGTTCTGGATCATCTTGGTGATATCCCAGTGTCATCGTTCTGCGACCTTAGCAACTTCCGCTGTTGTTATGGTAATGAGTCACGGAGTTACACAACACAGAAGCCAGCCTTTCAGCCCAACTGATCAACATCAACCAAGGTGTCCACCAGAGATGGTCCCATCTGCTAACGTAGGACATAGAAGCAGAATGAGGCCATTCTCCCCATCGAGTTTGTTCTGCCATTCCATCATTCCATTTTCCTTCTCAACCCTGTTCTTCCCCTTCAGCTCTTAATCTTTGACACCCTTGCTAATCAAGAGCCTATCAACTTTTGCTGATCTCCACAGCCACAGAATTCCACAGATTCACCACCCCCTGGCTAAAGAAACTCCTCATTATCGCTGTTCTAAAGAGATATCACTGTATTCTAAGGTTGTGCATTCTGATCCTAAGCTCCCCACAGTATGGGAAACATCCTCTCCATGTCCACTCTATCTAGGCCTTTCAATGTTTGACAGGTTTCAATGAGACCCCACACCCCCATTCTTCTAATCTGCAGTGAGTACAGGCCATCAAACGCTCCTCATATGTTAACCTTTTTATTCCTGGGATTACTCACATGACCCTCCTCTGGACCCTCTCCAATGCCAGCATATCCTTTCCTAGACAAGGGTAGAAACATCGTATACTAGAATGCACAACAATAAGGTGGGGGGGGATGTTTAAAATGTATGCAAGCAAGGTTTTTCTACACAGAGAGTGGTGGGTGCCTTGAATGGTGGTGATATTCGTGAAGCTTTTGGCCAAGCACATGAATGCGTAGGGATTGCAGGAATATGGACAAGTGACGTGGTAGAATGTAAGAGCCAAAGCATAACGCCCTGACTCCAGCCAACATAGCTCTCTGGACCATTGAGGCACTCAAGCCTCCAAACCATGACAAGGATGTCATGGAGAACTCTGTGAGATAGACATGGGTATATCTCCTCACAACTTGCTTGCATGAAGATGAAATACAATTGTAAAGGAACCCACAATGTGAATTGCTATCCACGCAAAGCAAACAGCAAGCTGTTGTCTCCCCTCTCATTGTGGCAAGGGCAATGTCTCTCTCTCCCTCACTAGTGAGAGACAGAGCCTACTTGAGGTGTTGAAGTGTTGGGATGGACAGTAGTTTCTGATGGACTCTAGACCATGGTCTCTGGGGGCTTTGCTATTGCCTATATGGTGGGTGGTGGTAGCTGGCTTTGCTGGTGCAAGTGGGGTGAGGGGGGAGGGTTGATGTTTTTGCTGCTGTTTATGTGTGGGATTCTAATGTTTTCTGTCATTCATTCCTCGGGTTTTTTCTATTTTGTAGATGTCTGGGAAGAGTAAGAATTACAGGGTGTATACTGCATGCAATCTTTGTTATGAAATTGAACCATTGAATATGGATCATGTACTGGCAGAAGGGGTTAGTTTAATGAGGAAATGTGCGCCGAATGGCTTCTTCCTGAGCTTCTTTGCTCTATTATGATGGCTTTGCAACTGCAGCAGCTATTTGTTCTTCTAACTTATTGTTGAATGGAAATGGCACTTCCCCTGACCTCTGATGACAGTACAGCTTCACAGTCAGGAGCTCTGCATGAATAAGCCATCGCTGTTGTGTAATGAGGGAGAGACATCCTTTGCCCCGGGCTGGTCTGCCAGCTCAGCTCCTGAAGTCCAGGTGCTACCTGCCGGATCAGTCTTTTAGTCAGAGTGAGGTTTCGTCTCACCCATTGTAATCCAGAACCCCCCTTATCTTGTCTGGCTGCCTCTCCAGAGGAGTGACTCTGACTGCCTGGATCATCATGCTAAGGTAGTTGCGATGAGGTTTAATCTCTCACAGCTTTCAGTTGTGGCCCAAACCAAAGGAACAATGTTGGAAGAACATTGAGGGTTAAAGAGAAGCAACCAGCCTGGGCCACACTACCTTCTCACAGCTACCATCAGCCAGGAGGAACTGAAACCAACATCACTGGGTTCAGAACAGTTACTTCCCTTCAATCGCTTGAGACTCGAACCAATCAGCACAATTTTAATCACGGCAGTACAGCAATACTGTGACCATTTTGATCGCTTTGCATTAAATGAGACCATGTTGAGCTAATCCCAAAAGTCTTATCAAAATCTACCCAGGACCCGACCCTGAATATTTTACTGAAATACACACCAGGAAGCTTCAGGCCTCATAGCCTGGTATGGCTGGTTGAATGGAGAAATAGTGGGAGAAGCTAAAGATGGTGCCAGAGGTTTTTGCGGACCAGGGCAACTTCTTCCAGTTCATTCCAGTTAATTAATTCCTTCTCTTTAATTTTTTTTTCCCTTTTCGAGGTGGCTGGGGTCCTGTCAGAGTCCATGATTTACAGCTGCACTACCATCACAGCAGTGGGTTCTCGATCCTGGAACTCGCCAAGTGACCAGGCATTTCAATATAAGACCGTAAGACTCGGAGCAGAATTAGGCCATTCAGCCCATCGAGTCTGCTCCACCATCTCATCACAGTGATTCCAGATCCCACTCAACTCCATACACCTGCCTTCTTGCTATATCCTCTGATGCCCTGACCGATCAGGAAACTATCAACTCCTGCTTTAAATATACCAACAACTTGGCCTCCACCGCAGTCTGTAGCAGAGCACTGCACAGATTCATCACACTGGCTAAAAAATTCCTCCCTACCTCTGTTCTAAAAGGTCACCCCTCAATTTCCAGGCTGTGTCCTCTAGTTCTGGCTACCCCCACCAGAGGAAACATCCTCTCCACATCCACCTCATCTAGTCCTTTCAACTTTCGGTAGGTTTGTTGTCTGCTGCACTCTGGTTGATCTTTCATTGATCCTGTCATAGTTACTATGCTATAGATTTGCTGAGCCTGCCCACAGGAAAATGAATCTCAGGGTTGAATGTGGTGACATATTTGTACTCTGATAACAAACTTTACATTGAACTTTTGAACTTTAATTAAGTGAAGTGCATCCTTCCAAGCTCTCTCTGTTCTTCCACAGTTACCTTAGATACAAGGATGATCGTAGAAAACAAGGGGATCTTGATCAATTAGGGAAGTGGGCAAGAAGTGGAAAATAGATTTCAAAGTAGATATAAGAACATAAGAAATAGGAATAGGAGCAGGCCATCTCGCCAGTTGAGTCTGCTCTGTCATTCAATGAGATCATGGCTGATCTGGCCATGGACTCATCTCCACCGACCTGCCTTTTCCCCAGAACCCTTAAATCCCTTACTATGCAAAAATGTGTGAGGTGATTCATTTTGGAAAGCCAGAATCGAATGAATGTAATGGGTCAGAAGGACTTAGGGGCACAAGTGTATAGTTCATTGAAAACTGTGTCATAGGCAGACAGGATGGGTGAAGAAGTGTTTAGCAGACTGGCCTTCATCAGTGAGTGAACTGAGTAGAGGAGTTGAGATATTATGTTGTAGTGGTAGAAGATGCTGGTGAGTCCGCGCACTTGGAGTACCATGTACAGTTCCGGTCACCCTGTTATATGTAAGGCTCAACTGGAAAGAGTAGCAGAGAGGATTTATGAGGATATTACCAGGACTAGAGCACCTGAGTGATAGGGAGAGGTTGATCATAAGGACAACATTGAAATCTCACACAGTGGCAGAGGTCAGGATAAAATCAGCGTCTCTGGAAGTCTGGTAAACACAGTAGTCAGTGGATTTACTCACTGTGTCACTGCACAGCAGAAGACACTAGCTAGAGAGAAGCAATCAGAAATGAGAGATGTTCACACAGGCAGGGAAACATTTATCGAGTTTACATAAAAAAACTGATCTAAGTATTAGTGCATACTTTACACTTGAAACTCTGGAATTAAAGTTGAACCCATGACCTCTCCACTCTGACTCATGAAGTTGTTGGCTCAAACCTCACAATCGAGCCCTCAGTGAAAAACATTCCACGCAGAAAGAAAGTGATAGATACGTGAGGAGAGGGAGATAACAAGGAACAGGGAACATTGAATAGTCATAGAGCATTACAGCATAGAAATAAACCCATTGCTCATCTGGTCATTGCCAAACTCTTTATCAGCCTAGTCCCATCAACCAGCACCTTGCCCAGAGCTCTCCATACCCCCACCCATGCAGTTATCCAAACAGCTATTAAACATTGAAATCAAACCCACATCCACCACTTCTGCTAGCAGCTCGTTCCACACTCGCTCCACCCTCTGAGTGAAGAAATTCCCCCTCAGGATCTCCTTAATTATTTCATCTTCCACCCTTAACCTATGACCTCCAGCTCTAGTCTCACCCAAGCTCAGTGGAAAAGCCTGCTTACATTTACCCTATTGATACCCCTCATAATTTTGTATACCTCTATCAAATCTCCTTTCAATCTCCTATGTTCTAAGGAATAAAGTCCAAACCTATTCAACCTTTTCCTAAAACTCCGGTTGTCCAGTCCCTTTACTGTCCATATTTTTTCAATCCTATTGATATCTTTCCTGTTGATAGATAACCATCTATCATAGAATCTCTTTCTGAATCCTAAAGAGCACAAAATTACTCACAAGGAATGAAATGCTCCTCTGGTTGTCCTGCCACAGGAAAGGCATCATTAAACTTGGATAGAGCGCTGAGATTTACGAGGATGTTACCAGGACTCGAGGGCCTGAGTTATAGGGAGAGGTTGGACAGACTAGGGCTTTGATCCAATGACAGTAGCAGACTGAGGGGTGAGCACGAAATGGATGGACATTGGGGTTCAAGTCCATTGTTCCCTCGAGGTTACTGTGGAAGTTGATAGGGTAGTTAAGAAGGCATATGCTGCGTCGTCCTTCGTTAGCGATGGATTGAGTTCAAGAGCCATGAGGTAATGAATAAAACTCTGGTTAGATCATCATGAATGGGAGTGATGCTTCACTCCTCTCCTCAATGACTTTTACGTTCGCTTTGAAAGGGAGAATAAAACCAGAGCTATGAGGATCCCGGCAGCATCCGGTGACCCTGAGGCGGGGGGACCCAACATCAGGCTGCTTTTCAGGAGAGTGAACCCCAGTGGAGTACCTGAAAACTTGTGCCAGACAACTGGTGGGGGTGTTCAAAAGCATTTTCCATCTCTCACTGCTACAGTCGGAATTTCCCACCTGCTTCAAAAGGACAACATGAAGAGTCGGGTGAGCTGTCTTAACACCTATGGTCCAGTAGTGCTCACGTCTACAGTGATAAAGTTTTGTAAGGTTGGTTATGGCGAGGATCAACTCCTGTCTCAGCATGGCATGAAGGAAGAGCAGTAGATGTAGTGTATATGGATTTCAGAAAGGCAATTGACAAGGTACCCCATGCAAGGCTTATTGAGAAACTAAGAAGGCATGGGATCCAAGGGGACATTGCTTTGTGGATCCAGAACTGGCTTGCCCACAGAATGGTTGTAGACGGGTCATATTCTGCATGGAGGTCAGACACCAGCGCTGTGCCTCCGGGGTCTGTTCTGGCACCCCTACTCTTCGTGATTTTTATAAATGACCTGGATGAGGAAGTAGAGGGATGGGTTAGTAAATTTGCTGATGACACAAAGGTTGAGGATGTTGTGGATAGTGTGGAGGGCTGTCAGAGGTTACAGCTGGACATTGATAGGATGCAAAACTGGGCTGAGAAGTGGCAGATGGAGTTCAACCCAGATAAGTGTGAGGTGGTTCATTTTGGTAGGTCAAATATGATGGCAGAATATAGTATTAACGGTAGGATTCTTGGCAGTGTGGAGGATCAGAGTGATCTTGGGGTCTGAGTTCATAGGACACTCAAAGCTGCTACGCAGGTTGACTCTGTGGTTAAGAGGGCATACAGTGCATTGGCCTTCATCAATTGTGGGACTGAGTTTAGGAGCGGAGAGGTAATGTTGCAGCAGGAAGAAAGATCCTAAGGGGAGTAAGGGCTGACGAGGAAAGTAAAGAGCAGTATAAAAATAAAAGAGAAGAAGCATAACATAGCAAAGATGAGCGGGAAACCGGAGGACTGGGAAGCTTTTTAAGAGCAACAGAAGATAACAAAAAAGGCAATACGCCAAGAAAAAATGAGGTACAAAGGTAAACTAGCCAAGAATATAAAGGAGGATAGTAAAAGCTTCTTTAGGTATGTGAATAGCAAAAAATAGTTAAGACAAAAACTGGGCCATTGAAGACAGAAACGGGTGAATTTATTATGGGGAACAAGGAAATGGCAGATGAGTTGAACAGGTACTTTGGATCTGTCTTCACTAGGGAAGACACAAACAATCTCCCAGATGTAATAGTGGCCAAAGGAACTAGGGTAAAGGATGAACTGAAGGATATTTATATTAGGCAAGAAACAGTGCTGGATAGACTGTTGAGTCTGAAGGCTGATAAGTCCCCGGGACCTGATGGTCTGCATCCCAGGGTACTTAAAGAGGTGGCTCTAGAAATCATGGACGCATTGGTAATCATTTTCCAATGTTCTATAGATTCAGGAACAGTTCCTGCTGATTGGAGGGTGGCTAATGTTGTCCCACTTTTCAAGAAAGGAGGGAGAGAGAAAACAGGGAATTATAGACCAGTTAGCCTGATGTCAGTGGTGGGAAAGATGCTGGAGTCAATTATAAAAGAGGAAATTACGACACATTTGGAAAGCAGTAGAAGGATCAGTTTCAGTCAGCATGGATTTATGAAGGGAAAATCATGCTTGACTAATCTTCTGGAGTTTTTTGAGGATGTAACTATGAAAATGGATAAGGGAGAGCCAGTGGATGTAGTGTACCTGGACTTCCAGAAAGCTTTTGATAAAGTCCCACATGGGAGATTAGTGGGCAAAATTAGGGCACATGGTATTGGGGGCAGAGTACTGACATGGATTGAAAATTGGCTGGCTGACAGGAAACAAAGAGTAGTGATTAACGGGTCCCTTTCGGAATGGCAGGCTGTGACCAGTGGGGTACCACAAGGTTCGGTGCTGGGACTGCAGCTGTTTACAATATACATTAATGATTTAGATGAAGGGATTAAAAGTAACATTAGCAAATTTGCTGATGACACAAAGCTGGGTGGCAGTGTGAAATGTCAGGAGGATGTTATGAGAATGCAGGGTGACTTGGACAGGTTGGGTGAGTGGGCAAATGTATGGCAAATGCAGTTTAATGTGGATAAATGTGAGGTTATCCACTTTGGTGGCAAGAACAGGAAGGCAGATTACTATCTAAATGGAGTCAAGTTAGGAAAAGGAGAAGTACAATGAGATCTAGGTGTTCTTGTACATCAGTCAATGAAAGCAAGCATGCAGGTACAGCAGGCAGTGAAGAAAGCTAATGGCATGCTGGCCTTTATAACAAGAGGAATTGAGTATAGGAGTAAAGAGGTCCTTCTGCAGCTGTACAGGACCCTGGTGAGACCCCACCTGGAGTATTGTGTGCAGTTTTGATCTCCAAATTTGAGGAAGGACATTCTTGCTATTGAGGGAGTGCAGCGTAGGTTCACAAGGTTAATTCCCGGAATGGCGGGACTGTCATATGTTGAAAGATTGGAGTGACTGGGCTTGTATACACTGGAATTTAGAAGGGTGAGAGGGGATCTGATTGAAACATATAAGATTATTAAGGGATTGGACACACTGGAGGCAGGAAGCATGTTCCCGCTGATGGGTGAGTCCAGAACTAGAGGCCACAGTTTAAGAATAAGGGGTAGGCCATTCAGAACAGAGATGCGGAAAAACTTTTTCACCCAGAGAGTGGTGGATATGTGGATGCTCTGCTCCAGAAGGCAGTGGAGGCCAAGTCTCTGGATGCATTCAAGAGAGAGTTAGATAGAGCTCTTATAGATAGCGAGGTCAAGGGATATGGGGAGAGGGCAGGAACGGGGTACTGATTGTGTATGATCAGCCATGATCACAGTGAATGGCGGTGCTGGCTAGAAGGGCTGAATGGCCTACTCCTGCACCTACTGTCTATTGTCTATTGTCTATATAGGACCTTAGTCGGACCCCACTTGGAGTACTGTGTTCAGTTCTGGTCACATCACTACAGGAAGGATGTGGAAGCCATAGAAAGGGTGCAGAGGAGATTTACAAGGATGTTGCCTGGATTGGGGAGCATGCCTGATGAGAATAGATTGAGGTTTTGAGATAATGGGATGGCATTTTTACAAGTGATAGGGTGGGAATAGTCCAGGTAGCTGTGAGAATCAGTGGGTTTATAATATTAATGGATAAACTGTCTACAGAACTAGAGACAGGTAGATCAAGAAAGGGGAGGAAGGTGTTTAAAATGGGCCAGGTAAGTGTGAGGGCAGGGTGGAAGATGATGAAGTCGACAAGGTTGGCATGGGTGCATGAAGCAGCACCAATACAGTCGTCAATGTAGCGTAGGATAAATTGGGGAGTTATACCGACAAAGGCTTGGAACATAGACTGTTCCATGTGGCCAACAAATAGCTGGGGCCTATGTGAGTGCCCATGGCTACACTTTCTGTGTTAAGGAAGTGGGAGGAGCCAAAGGAGGAATTATTGAATGAGGACCAGTTCTGCAGATGGAGGAGAGTGGTGGTGGAGGGGAACTGGTTGGGTCTGGTGTCCAGAAAGAAATGGAGAGCCTTGAGGCCTTCCTGGTGGGGAATGGAGGTATGTGGGACTGTACATCCATAGTGAAAATGAGATGATCAGGGCAAGGAAACTTGAAATCATTGAAAAGTTCAAATGCATGTGTAGCGTCATGGGTATTGGAAGGAAAGGGGGCCCAGGGAGGATAAAGCAGAGTCAATTATGCAGGTATAAGTTCGGTGGGGCAGGAGCAAGCAGAAACAATTGGTTTACCTGGACAGATTGGTTTATGGATGTTGGGTAGGAGGTTGAAACGGGAGGTGTGGGGTAAGGAATCTATGAGGTTGGTGGCAGTGAGTGGGAGATCACCAGAGTTAGTCAAGTCAGTGATGGTGTGGGTGTAAATGGCCTGGTGCTCCTTAGTGGGGTCCTGTTCAAGGGGTAACTAAGACGAGGTGTCTGTTGTATGGCCCCAATAGAGTAGATGTGGAGAGGTTGTTTCCTATTGTGAGGGAGTCTAAGACCAGAGGACATAGCCTCAGAATAGAGGGGCATTCATTTGGAATGGAAATGAGGAGGAATTTCTTTAGGTGGTGAATCTGGGGAATTCATTGCCATGGTTATGTGGAGGCTAAGTCATTAGGTATATTTAAAGCAGAGGTTGATAGATTCTTGATTAGTCAGGGCATGAAGGGTTACGGGGAGAAGGCAGGAGATTGGGACTGAGAGGGAAGTGGATCAGCCATAATGAACTGGTGGAGCACACTTGATGGGCCAAATTACTTAATTTCGCTCCTATATCTTGTAGTCTATATAGAGAGAGCAGAGGAGGAGAAAGAAAGGATAGAGATAGAGGAAGGGAGGAGAGCAAACGAAAGAAAGAGAGAAAGGAAGGATGGAAAAAGATGGTTATCCTTTAGCATTGATCAGCTGATAGAAGCTGTGAGACTGACTTTTTTTTAACACTGTGGTTGACATAAGCTGCGATAGGCCTTTGGCAATACTCAACCTTTACTGGTGACTGACCTTTGTCTGTGTTTTACCTTCAGCCATGCTTGATGTTTTAGGAAGAAATCAAGCAGAATGACTGTATCCCACAAAACAGATGTTGACAGGCTTACACCTTTGACTGTACCAACAGTCCAACTGACATCAACAATTTCCAGTCTGTTTGACTGGGGCCCGTATTCTGGAGTCACCTGAGACACGAAGCTCCAATTGCTGGTGTCAAGGACTTGCGGAGGAAGATCCAGCATGGAAACAGGCCTTTCAGCCCATTGAGTCTGCATGGACCAGCACCTACTTACACTGATCCAACACCAATCACATTTTTGATTCTCCCACACACTCCTACCTACCCAGATTCCACTCATCACTTAGTGGCTAATTAAACTACGACTCTGCTCATCTTCAGACCATGGAAGGAAACGGAAGCTTCCAGGGAAATTCCTAGCAGTCACAGGGAGAACATGCCAAGTCCTCATCATCAACAGATGACGTCAGGATTGAAGCTCCAGTTCTCTGAGGAAGCAAATTTACAATTCAAACTACTGTAATTCTCTGAAAACATCTGTTAGGTATAATAATTTCAAAATTTTGAAACTAAATTACAAGGAAGTCTGCAAATGCTAGAAATCCAATGCAACACATATAAAATGCTGGTGGGAATCAGTATCTATGGAAAAGAATAAACAGTTGGCTGAGACCCTTCTTCAGGACAGGAAAGGAAGGGGGAAGATGCCAGAATAAAAATTTGGGATGGAGGGGAAGGAGGTTAGCTGGAAGGTGATAGGTGAAGACAGGTGGATGGAGAAGGTCAAGGGCTGGAGAGGAAGGAATCTGATCAGACCATAGGGGAAGTCCCAGGTGGAGGTGATAGGCATGCGATGTAAAAGATCAGAGTGGGGAATGGAGCATGGGGGAGGGGAAATTTGTTTACCAGAAGGAAAAATCGATGTTCATGCCATCAGGTTGGAGGCTACCCAGAAGGGATATAAGTTGTTGCTCCTCCACCCTGAGGATGGCCTCGTCTTGGCACTAGAGGAGACCGTGGACCAGCAAGTCGGAATGGGAGTGGGAATGGGAATAAATATGTATGGCCACAGGGAGGTCCTGCGTCTGGCAGAAGGAGTGGAGGAGTTCGGCAAAGCAGTCCCCAATTTACCACTGGACACAATAGACAGCTGCAGCAGACTCGCAGGTGAAGTGTTGCCTCATATGGAAGGACTGTCTGGGGCCCGGAACGGAGGTACGTGGCCAGGTGTAGCACTTAGGCCACTTGTAGGGATAAGCAGGAGGGAATGAAAATCAGAATCAAATTTATTATCACTGACATATGTCATGAAAATTATTGTTTTGTGACAGCAGTTCTGTTGCATACACAAAAACACTTTAAATTAAAATTATATGTGTGTATAAATATATATATATATATATATATAGAGAGAGAGAGAGAGAGAGAGAGAGAGATTAAATTAAATTCAGTAGGCTGTGCAAACAGAGAGCAAGAAGTATTAGTGTATTGTTCATGGGTACATTGTCCATTCAGAAATCTGATGGTGGCAGGGAAGAAGCTGTTCCTCAAACACTGAGTGTGTGCCTTTAGGTTCCTGCACCTTGAGAAGAGGGCGTGGTCCTAGTTGGTGGGTGCCCTTAATAATAGATGCTGACATCTTGAGGCGTTACCTTTTGAAGATTTCTTCAATGGTGGGGAAGATTGTGCCCATTACAGAGCTACCTGAGTTTACAACCCTCTGCAGCCTTCTCTGATCCTGTGCATTAGCCCACCCCCCATACCAGACAGTGATGCAACCAGTTAGAATGCTCTCCACAGTACATCTGTAGAAATTTGCCATAGTTGTGATATTCCAAATCCCCTTTGAACCTGGAGTTGAATGTAAACCTCCAATCATAAGTTGGCAGTTAGTAAGGGCATGCGGAAGGGTGGGTGATACTGTTAGGGCATATTCTGGAAATATGGAATGTAGCAAATATTAATTTCAACAGCAACCAGCCTTCAGATCTGAATGTGGAGTGCAGATTGAGTTGAGAACACAGCTCAGAGCAATGGATTTCCTGGAGCTGCAGATTTGGGGCATTTGCAATCCAAGAAACACCCCATTGAACTGAGATATCTGCATATGCATGAATGCAATAAGCACCCCATTGACCTGAAATGTCTGCATTTGCATGAATGCAACTCAGACACACACAATTTGAGTGCGTTGGTGTGAAGATCTAGGTGTTTGAAAATTACATGTAAACCAAAGGAAGCATTTTGAATTTTTATTAACTCTAGAAATGATCCCGCTGTTAATTTTGATCTTCAGCATATAAAAATGTGATGTAATGTTGGATCAGGGAGTCTCTCTCCAGAGTGACTCCAAATGCTGCCAACTTTTATGTGCTGAATAAAGAGTTTTATATTACAAGCTGTGATTCTCACAGGGAAAACGTTGCAAATCCAAAGCTTCTGTGGCATTATTTAGTAAGAAACCTGGTTCCCCAGAAAGTTCTATGAAGGATAAATTAAGGTCAAAATTAATGTTGAGTTTATTGGCACATGCACAGGTGCCATGAAAAACTAGTAGCTGCATCACAGACAAATAGCAACAGATATAAGACCTAAATTTCTACTGATGTTTGGTAGAGAGCAGCCAGACTGATTGGAGAGGTTTGTAAACTTAGGCAGCTCCATCACAGGCACTAGTCTCCCCACCACTGGAAGACGTCTTCATAAGATGGAGCCTCAAGATGGCGACATGCATGATTAAGGACCTGTTCTCAATACCACCATCACGGAGGAGATACAGAAAACTGAAGGACACACACACTTAACATTTTAGGAATAGCTTCTTCCCCTCAGCCATGAGATATTTGAATGGTCCTTTTACGGTATGCGTCTAACCCACGCCTGGCTTTGGGGTTTAGATGCTCTGATGCTCCAGTGTATGGATACCTGTCATGATCCCTTTAAGGATTCTGACCGGCTCCTCTATTTGGCGGCTGTGGTTTGGGCGCCAAGATTTGGACACTTAAAGGGCACTTTAACTCAAGTTCAGTGCTCAGTTGTCAGCTCAACATTGGTTCAGTCCTTGACTGCATTTTGGATTTGTGTCTCATTTGGATTCTCATCCAGTCTCATCAGGTTCTCATCTATCCCTGTTCTCATCTCAGTCTTGATATTGCGTCTCAATTCTAGTCTCAGATACTCCGTCACTTGGGTCCTTATCATTCTCTCCTAGGCCTCTCGTCACAGGTCCATGAACACTACCTCACTCTTTCGTACCCTTTTTGCAGTATTTATTAATTTTTGTTTTATTTGTTATAAGTTTAATAATGGTAAGGTGCGGTAGGGGTGGCTACTGTACTGGATTGAAGTAAGGTACAGAAACTTGTAAAATTAGTTAGCTTCATCATGGGTACTAGCCTTCACAGTATCCAAAACATCTTCAAGGAGTGGTGCCTCAGGAAGGCAGTGTCCGTTATTAAGCACCCCCAGCTCCCAGGACATGCCCTCTTCTCATTGCGACCATCAGGCAGGAGGTGCTGAAGACACACACTCAACCATTCAGGAACAGCTTCTTCCTCTCTGTCACCTAATTTCTAAATTGACTTGGAACCCATGAACAATACCTCAGTACTGTTCCATTTCTATTTTTGCACTGCTTATTTTAATGTAACTATTTAATATACGTATGTATACTTACTGTAATTTAGTATTTTTTCTCTGTTGTCACGTATTTCATTGTAGTGCTGCCGCAAAGTTAACAAACTTCACAACAAATGCCGATGATCTTAAACCCGATTCTGATCATTTTTATATATAGCATTGTACTGCTGCCGCAGACAACAAATCTCGGTCAATGTCAGTGATAATAGGCCTAAATCTGATTCTGTTTCTAATGCACAGCAATGTAGGTTAAATATAAATTATGCACATTTTTATTAGGAATAACTCAGTTAGAACCAAAACAAGTCATTGTAGTAGGAAGTGGTCAGAGAAATGTTCTACTGAGGTAGCAATAAGGATTGCGCAGGTCGGATCAAGAACGGGATGGTTGAAGGGAAGTAGCTGGTCCTGATCCTGGTGGGGTGGAACTTCAGGCTTCTGCACCTCCTGCCTGATGGTAGCAATGAGAAGAGGGCATGTCCCTGGGAGGTGGGGGTGCTTAATAATAGATGCTGCTTTCCTGAGACCACTCCTTGAAGATGTTTTGGATACTATGACGGCTAGTACCCATGATGGGGCTGGCTAAATTTATGAGTTCCTGTAAACTTGCGACAGATGGATTAGGGACAATTTGAAGAATTTTGCAGAGAGGGTGCATGATGTTATTCATTCTTTTGTCTTAGTGATGGGAAGGAAGGAGGCGGAATAGATCAAAACAGTCTGTCGCAGAATATAGACACCATCCTTTCATGTGCCAAAAATGGCTTGTTGCAATCAGCCTCACAAAAATTGTTATTCATGAAATGGAAACTACTGAGCATGATGATAAAGGATTTAATGAACTCAATTCTTTTTAATGATGAATATGTCAACAATAGTCACTTAGTCACAGCCTCATCTCCTCACTGTGTGTGTGAACAGCTGTAACTCCTTAACTTAATCACTAATTATACACCATGACTCACAACAATTCACACTGAAAGTCAGTCAAAGTAAATTTATTATCAGAGTATGTGTGTGTTACCATCTACATTTTCTTGCAGGCATTTACCGGAAAATAAAGAAGCACAGTAGAAATTGTGAAAATCTATACCTGAACAAAGACTGACTAGCACCAATGTGTAAAAGAAGTTCAAAGTTTAATGTAAACTTACTTTCAAAGTACAGGTATGTCACCAAATATAACCTTGAGATTTATTTTCCTGCCGGCATTCATAGCAGATTCCACCAGCCCCCGGTTTATTTATATTTACTCAGTTAGAACAATTGGGATGCCAGGCAGGATAGTGAAATGCTCCTCTTGTGGGATGTGAGAAGGCAGGGAGACCTCCCGCGACCCTGACAGCCAATTGTGCAAGACGTGCATCTAACTCCAGCTTCTAATGACATGTTAAGGAAGTGAAGCTGGAACCGGATGAACTCCGGGTCAATTGGGAGGCTGTATGGGTGATAGACAGGACGTATGGAGAGGTAGTTATGCTCAAGGTGCAAGACACAGGAAACCAAATGAGGGAAAGGAGTTAAACAGCCTGTGGCAGTGTACCCCTGTGGCCATCCTCCTCGACAACAGGTATACTACTTTGGATACTGCTGTGGGGTGGGAGATGACCTGCAGAGGAAAGTCACAATGGTTGGGTCACTGGTACTGAGTCTAGCTCTGTGACTCAGGCGGGAAGGAGAATTGGCAAGCTGTGGTGATAAGGGATTCGTCAGTTAGGGAAACAGAAAGGAGGTTCTGTGGATGAGAACGAGATCCCTGGATGTTATGTTGGCTCCCAGGTGCCAGGGTCTGGGATATCTCAGACTGAGTCCTTAGCATTCTTAAGAGAGAGGGTGAGCAGTAGTGTACGTGGTCCTACGACATGGGTAGGAAAAGTGATGAGTTTCTGCAAAGCTTATTCAGGGAGCTGGGTGCAAAGTTAAAGGAGAGGACCTCCAGTGTTGTGATCTCAGGACAGCTACCCATGCCACGTGCTAGGGAGGCCAGAACTAGGAAGATTAACATGAGGCTAAGGAGTTGGTGCATGAGATTTCTTGATCATTGGGCTCTCTTCCAGGAAGGTGGAACCTCTTCAGGCAGCTGGTTTGCACCTGAACTGGAGGGGGACTAATACCCTAGCAGGAAGGTTTACTTGAGCTGCACGGGGGATGGGGTGGTGCGGCAGGATGGGGCAGTGCAGTTAAACTGGAGTTGCAGGGAGATGGGAACCAGGGTGCCAGGACAGTTAGTGAAGAGGCTGTGGAAACAGTTGTTGTTAAGATCTCGGACAAAGCCAGGAACAGAAGGCTCAGCATGCCATGACTAATGTCCTGGGCTGTGTATATTTCAATGCAAGAAGTCATATAGGAAAGGCGGACGAGCTCAGGGAATGGATCAACACATGGAATTATGGTATTGTAGCTGTTGCCGCTTTAGCCTTCATAAATCGAAGAATTGACTACAGGAGATGGGAGGCTATGCTGAAATTGTATAAGACTTTGACAAGGTTCTTAAGAAATGTTTGGACAGGCAGATGGATATGAGGGAGATGGAGGGATATGGACATGGTGTAGGTAGGAGGGATTAGTGTTTGGGGTGATTTGCTTTTGGCACAACATTGCGAGCTTAATGGCCTGTACCTATGCTGTTCTATGTTGTGAGAGAGTTTTGAATAGGTACATGATTGGGAAGGGTATGGATGGCTGTGATTCGAGCTCAGGTTGATCATACCGGGGAGTTTAAATGGTTTGGCACGGACTAGGTGGGTCGAAGAGCCTGTTTCTGTGCTGTACTTCTCCATTACTCAACGACTCTGCACCTGCTTCCACCACCTACCGAGCCACCTACACCTTCAGTGTAAAATTCTGAGCAAGCAGACCTCCAGGCTCAGCGAAAGCTTCTACCCTGCTGTTATAAAACTATCGAATGAATCTCAGGGTTGTGTATGGAGATACATAAGTACTTTGATAATAATCTTTGCTTTGAACTTTGTATTTAAAATAAAGCAGTTCTATATGAAACAAAACAAAAATGGTGAGGGAAAAATAACTTGCCAAGGATGGCTAATTCCGATACGAGCATAGAAAACGAATTAGCAGAAGCTGGTGGATTTGACAAGATATGTTCAGGCTGAAGATGAGGTCATAGAATCTCAGAGTCATAGGGTCACACAGTCCATCTAGCCTATGTCAACCAAGATTCCCATCAAGTTCAAAGTTAATTTATTATCAAAGTACATATATTTCGCCATATACAACCCTGAGTTTCATTTCCTTGTGGGCATACTCAGTAAATGTATAATAGAAAATAACCATAATAGAATCAATGAAAGACCGCACCAATTTAGGTTTTCGACCAGTGCCCAAAAAACAACAGACTGTGCAAATACAAACAGTGAAAAAATATAATAATAAATAAATCAGCAATATATATTGAAAGTAGCTCTTGAAAGTGAATCCATAGGTTGTGGGAAGATTTCAATGATGGGGCAAGTGTTTGTTGAGCGGTAAGAACTGGTGGTGTGAATCCTCCTTCCTGATGGCAGCAGTGAGAAGAGAGCATGACCTGGTTGGTGGGGGTCCCCGATGATGGATGCTGCTTTCCTGCAACAGTGTTTCATATAGGTGTGCTCAATGCTAGTCCTTTTGCAGGTGCTTGGCCCACATCCCCCTAAACTTTCCCTGTCCAGGGCCCCGTCCAAGTGTATTTTAAATGTTGTTTATGTACCTACCCCAACAATTTCTTCTGGCAGCTCATAAATATACTGACCTCCCATTCTTTGAAAAATATACCCCTCATATTTCTCCCCTCACCCAAAACTATACCTTCTAGTACATGATTCCCCACCCCTGGAAAAAAGACTGTGTATTGACCCTTATACAGCTCCATAAGGTCTTCTACACTGCAAAGAATAATGTACTGGCCTGCTCAACCTCCCTCCATAACTCAGTTCATGAAGTCTTGACAACATCCTTGTAAATCTCCTCTTTTCTCTTTTCAACTTAATGGCATCTTTCCTGAAACAGGGCAACCAAAGTTGAGCACAGGACACCCCAGTCATCGGACTGCATTTTTCATTGGTGCAAACAATGCATTTCATGTCTGTTTAGCTGTTTCCATGTACATGTGACAAATAAAGCTAATCATTCTTTGTCCTTTCTGTGCAGTCTCTTCAATTTAATGGCTTCTTTCCTTTGGCAGAGGGAGCAAAACTCAACACAATATTCCAAATGCAGCCTCACCAATATCTTGTATAATTGTAATGAAACGTCCTGATGTAGGGCCTTGGCCCAGAACATTGACTGTTTATTCATTTCCATTGACGCTGCCTGACCTGCTGAGTTCCTCCAGCATTTTGTGCGTGTTGCTTGGATTTCTATCATCTGAAGAATCTCTTGTGTTTAGTCAATGGTTCAATTTAATATCAGAGAATGTATACAGTATTCAACCTGAAATGCTTACTCTTTCCAGGCACTCGCGGAAAAGAGGGAAAAAAATACATGACAGAAAATGCTAAACCCTCTAAGCCCGCCTCCCCTTTCCCACACAAAAGCAGTAGAAAAAGCATCCCTTGCCCCTCCCTTCACTTACTCCAGCAAAAACATCAACCTCCCCCCACAACCACCAAGCAAACAATAGCAAAGCCCCCAGAGAACATGATCTAGAGCCCATCAAAAACTACTGTCCATCCCAACACTTCAACATCTCAGAGAAGATCTCTCTCTCTCTCGCTAACGAGGGAGAGAGAGATATCGCTTCTGCCACAGTGAGAGGGAGACAAACCGCTCACTGTTTCGGTGTTACAGTCTGCAGTGTTGCTTGTTCGAGTTCTCCCGATTCTATACCCGTTGCCCTAAATCGGGGGTCGGCAACCCACGGCTCCGGAGCCACATGTGGCTCTTTTACGTCTGTGCTGCGGCTCCCTGTTGCTTTGGGAAATAATTGGTTGTGGCGACCCTTTTCCTGGCACATCCGAACCGACTCACAATTAGATAGCCTACGGGGGTTTGCGAGCACAGAGCTTTGGAGCCTCTGCGCCATGGGGGGCAGGTTGAGGGAGGCTTAAAAGTGAGGCTGAAGATTTCGAATAAAGTTTTTTCCTTCGACTGCAGTTACCGACTCCGTGTCGTAATTTTAGCGCTGCGTGTAGCACACCGCTACATGGTCAGTATTTAATTAAAATGTATTTTATGTTAGTTTGTTAGTTTTTGAAATGTAAATCTAAATTTGAAGATTATGGTGATCTTGTACAATCTAAATAAGACGTTGTGGCGACCCATTTCCTGACACATCCAAACCGGCTCACAATTAGCCAGCGTTCAGGCTAAGGGAGATAGCCTACGGGGGTTTGTGAGTACGTGTCTTTTGCAGCATCCGCGCCCATGGGGGGCGGGTTGAGGGAGGCTTAAAAGCAAGGCTGTTTAGTTCGAATAAAGCTATCTTTGACTGCATTTTACTGACTGCGTGTAGCAACCGCTACAACGTGTTTTTACCGCTGGCTGTCCAGAGGGGAGGTGCTGAAACGCTTTGTCGCGTGTCTGGAAGAAGTGAAAACTTTCCTGGGCAGCAAAGGGCTCACCTTTCCTGAGCTGGAACAGCCAGAGTGGCTGGAAAAGCTACACTTCATGGTAGACATGACAGCGCACCTGAACACGCTGAACACAGCTCTTCAGGGGAAAGGACGTACAGCCCTGCACATGTTGGAGGATGTTTTGGCATTCGAGAGCAAGTTGACGTTGCTTGCCAGAGATTTACAGAAAGGCACATTTTCTCACTTCCCCAATTTGAGAGAGTTCAAACAAGGTCACGACATGATAAATTCGGAGTATTTACATTCTGCAATCATCGCAATGCAAACATCGTTTGGGAAACGCTTCTGTGAGTTCAGAGAGGAAAAAAACACATTATCCTTCCCGGTCACTCCCCTAAGCATCGATCCATCCCTACTGAATACGACTGCATTGTCAGGTGTGAGTCAACCTGAACAAGTATGATAAATATTTTAATTGCCTATTATTTTGTATATTCATATGTTTTCATTGTTCAGTGAAATAGTCCTTTTATTTTTCAGGTTGACAGCTGGCTGACGTTATTTTTGGTTTGCTGCTGGCGGCAAATTTAAGTTTGGCGTTTTTCATAAATACAAGAAGGACTCAAATAGACGTTGAGTATTTTACTTAAAAGTAACCTTCAACCCAACGTCTTTTTTTCGGAGTTCAAAATGTTTTTGTTGCATGCAGAAATGTAATTTCGTTTTCTCTGCAGGAGTTCATCAATTTCATAAATGCAACACATTATAGTTTGTTTATACATAGCATAAAGGCAAAACAAAACGTTGTATGCAGTGTTATTTCATTTTAAATGTCAAACAGGTTTTGCGGCTCCCAGTGTTTTCTTTTCTGTGGGAAACGGGTCCAAGTGGCTCTTTCAGTGGTAAAGGTTGCTGACCCCTGCCCTAAATGATGTAGGCCAGCAGGCCAAAAGCCTTCATTTCACCACCCTGTGTGGAGGAAGCTGGAACATTAGAGGTAGTTAAAGTGAAGACAGAGAAACATTTGGTAGAGGGTAGCGATGAGGTTGGGGTTCAGATCCACCACTGTCTGTAAGGAGTTTGTACGCTCACCCCATCCCCACATGCTTTTCCTCCGGCTTCTCCAGTTTTCTCCAAAAGACACACCGGGCTAGAAAGTTGTGGACATGCAATGTTGGTGCTGGAAGCACAGCCACACTTTTTCAAGGTTCAAGGTTCAAAATATATTTATTATCAAAGTCTTTATACAACCGTGAGATTAGTCTCCTTACAGGTAGCCACAACCCAACAGAACCCATTTAAAAAGACTATCAAACACCCAATAAGCAGAGGAAAAAAGGACCAATTGTGCAAACAATGAAGTTAAGCATTCAGAACTGAAGTTTATGAAAGTGAGCCTCTGACACAAAGACAGGCATCCCTGCAGCCGGTCCAAGAGCTCAGCTGCTGCAGGCACAGCCTCAGTTCCTTTGTGGGCTGCCTCCAGCACATCTTCAGCCTGTGTTGGGCCTTGACACAATGGATTTCACAGTTTGTTTTAATGTTTCAGTGAGCATGTGACCAATAAAGCCAATCTTTCTTTCTCTCTAACATCCTCATGAATCTCGTCTGCACTCTTTCAAGTGGGGAAGATTTGATAGAGGTATATAAAATTATGATGGGTATAGACAGAGTGAATGCAAGCAGGCTTTTTCCACTGAGGCTAGGAGAGAAAAAAAACAGAGGACATGGGTTGAGGGTGAAGGGGTAAAAGTTTAAAGGGAACATTAGGGGGGGCATCTTCACACAGAGAGTGGTGGGAGTGTGGAATGAGCTGCCAGATGAAGTGGTAAATGCGGGCTCACTTTTAACATTTAAGAAAAACTTGGACAGGTACATGGATGAGAGGGGTATGGAGGGATATGGTCCAGGTGCAGGTCAGTGGGACTAGGCAGAAAAATGGTTCAGCACAGCCAAGAAGGGCCAAAAGGCCTGTTTCTGTGCTGTAATGTTCTCTGGTTCTATGGTTCTATTTTTCCTACAGCAGGGTGACCCATACTGAACACACCAACCCATCTCACCAACATCCTGTACAACTGCAACATAACATACCAATTTCTATACACATTGCCCAGTGAGCTTGCCAAAAGCCTCTTCAGCACCCTGGGTGGTGGAAGGTGGATTGTTAGGGGTATTTAATATGGAGATGATTAAATATTTGATAGTGGAGTAAGGAGAAATGTCATAGAAGAGGAGATGAGGCCTAAATAAATAGGCATATCCTTGTATAAGGTGGACCAATCACAAGCAAGAAAGTCTGCAGATGCTGGAAATCACAAAACACACACAAAGTGCTGGAGAAACTCATCTAGTCAGCCAGCTTCTATGGAAAAGCATTAACAGTTGACATTTTGGGCTGAGACCCTTCTTCTGGGACTGGAAAGGAAGGAGGAAGACACCAGAACAAAAAGGTGGGGGAAAGGGAAGGAGGACAAGCTAGAAGGTGATAGGTGAAGCCAGGTGGGTAGGAAGGATAAAGGGCTGGAGTAGCCTCCAACCTGATAGCATGACCATTGATACCTACAACTTCTTTTTCAATTCCCCTTTTACCCTCCCTGCTTCTTTTCGCCTGGCCCTCACCTCCCACTGGTGCCCTTCTTCCTTCCTTTTCTCCTGTGGCTCACTCTCCTCTCCTATCAGATTCCTTCTTCTTCAGCCCTTTACCTTTCCCACCTATCACTTCGCAGCTTCTCACTTCAACCCCCTCCCACCCACCCACCTACCCTCCCCGTCACCTGGCTCTACCTATCACTTGCCGACCTGTACTGCTTCCTCTCCCTTCCTTTCCAGTGCTGAAGAAGGGTCTTGGCCTGAAATGTCGGCTCTTTCTTCCTTTCCATCACTGCTACCTGACGTGCTGAGTTCCTCCAGCATTTTGTGTGTGCTTGAAGAGCTTGATGGACAACTACTGCTATTTTCCTGCATTCTTCTGCCCTGAGGGAGGTGTGCCTCAGTGAGATACTCCAACCTCCATGCCTACTCTTGAACATCAACCACCAGAGATTGACTCCAGTTCTTAGGAAGTGGCATCTATGTGATGCAGCTGACCCAGGGAGAATCTGGGAAAAGGCTTCAGATATTTAACCAAGATGATGAAATCTGGCTTCTGAAACAAAATTATATCATGCAAAGCTTACATCTGGTTCAGGACAATCAAAGCCAAACTATATTAATTATCGAAGTATGAATACAATAAACATTTGTCTTCCTGCAGTCGGCTACAAAACAAAGAAACACCATGGAAACCTTTCAAAGAAAACATCAAACAGCCAATGCACAAACAGCAAAAGAAATGAGTGAATAACACTCAGAATTAATTTTCATCATTTGCCTGTGATACTGCTTATGTCTTGGGCAGCAATGAAGGTCCTCCCATCTCTACCTGTCCACAGATGTAGAAGGATTCTTCTTTGCTGTCTCTGTAACCAGTCAGGTTGTTAGCCCTGAGCTGAACCTCCGAACCTGGAGGACCAGTGGAGCACTCATAGTCTGGCCTTTGATCTTTTTGGCATTGATGACCCTACCAAGAGCTGAAGCACAAAACCCTGACTCCAGCCAACACAGCTGTCCAAGTCATTGAGGCACACAATCCTCCACACCACAGCATGGTTATAGTCCTCGTGGAGGTTCCATGATTCTAGCACCAGAAACCACAGAGTTATTGAAACAGTCTAGGAATGTTCAGTTTAGTTCGGTTCAGTTTAGCTCTGAGTCGTTCATTGACTGTAGGCCACAGAGCCGGTTTGCCCTGATCAAAATCTCACAATATAGCAATAAAAAGTGAGTTAGGAGAAACCAGAAACACATCATAACATGAACTGCAGAGTCCAATCCACAAACCACATCGATCAAACCTTGCCCAAGACCCAAGTCTCCTGCACCCTACCTTACTCCAGCAGCACCGAGCGAGAGGGAGAGAGATTCCGGTCAAACACAGGCACCTTCCTCCCGCAGTAGCGAGTGAGCAGCAGAGGGAGACAAGTCAATCGCAAACAAACAGCGCTAAACACCACTGCTCACCTTGCACTCTTGTCCTTGTTGGCCTCAATGTTGCTCGACACTTCAATCGGAGAGATCATCAAGAAATAGATCTGATCGTAGGTTTGCACTCTGCCATTAAGTCATAAACTCTGTTCTCAACCCAACCAAATTCACTTGGAGACAGCAAAAGCATCTGATTGCTCAGTCAGCCCTAAAACACAAAATCAAAATTATGGGCTCCAACCACACGCAGATTAGTAAGAGAAGAAGTAATTTTGTGAACAGT
Organism: Hypanus sabinus; assembly: GCF_030144855.1. Taxonomy (NCBI): domain Eukaryota; kingdom Metazoa; phylum Chordata; class Chondrichthyes; order Myliobatiformes; family Dasyatidae; genus Hypanus; species Hypanus sabinus. The sequence continues at coordinate 89,420,404 of NC_082712.1, read as the reverse complement.
CTGCAGGACATCACCAGTAGTTACGTTGGCTGCTGGTGCCATCTTGCCTGAGGAGACCAAGGCTGCAAGGGTGGGATGTTTGATAAGCCTGACCTAGGATCTGGTCAAAGGTGTAGGGAAGGAAGTTGAAAAATTAGAAAATTGGTGTTCCTTCAGAGAGGAAATTGGATCAGCCATTATGTAATGGTGGAGAATATGGCCTAGTTCTGCTGCTATGACTTATGGCCTTATGGTCAATGGAATGCTGCAGACCACTTCTTGCACCACCATCGACTTGTCTCTGATTGTTTCTTGCACTAATATATTGTTTTTTTCTGAACTATTTTCCTCTCTCTCCACTGCCTTGTGTAGTTTATGTCTGTTATGTTCTGTCTACAGGCCTGTACAATGTACCTGTACCTCATCATACCTGTGCACATGACAATAAACTTAACGTGAAATTTGCCAGACGCTGGGCAGTGGCCATCTGGAGTTCTCTCAGTCAGCAGACTGTGGTTTGCTTAGACAGGAGATGGTGAATCTGTGGAATTCATTGCTGCAGATGACTGTGAAGACCATCATTGGGTACATTTAAAGTGGAGGTTGGTAGGTTCTTGATTAGTGAGGGCATCAAAGGTTACAGGGAGAAGGCAGGAGAATGGGTTAGAGAGGGATAATAAATCAGCCATGATGGAATGACACAGCAAACTTGATGGGCTGAATGGCCTAATTCTCCTCCTATCTCCAATGGCTTTCCACTGCTTTGTTCACACCAAGACCTCTTCTTCTGCAGTTTCCAGGAGTTTGTCTTCAGTGAAGACGGACACAAAATATTTGCCGCAATGAACAATCTGCTGGAGGAACTCAGCAGGTCTGGCAGCGTCTGTTGGGGGAAAGGAATTGTTAAGATTTTGGGTCCAAATGCTGCATCAGGAAACTCAGAAACCCTCAGTAGATTAGTAAACTGGCTTGCTATTGTCAAAGATCCACAGTCTTCCATGCGGAGATCTACATGTCTTCCAGATGGAATAATTCATCATAGAAATGCATTGAGGTAGTACAAGGGAAAACAATAACAGAGTGCAGAATAAAGGGTTACAGTTACAGAAAGAGTGCAGTGCAGGCAGACAATAGGGTGCAAAGCCACGATGAGGTAGATTGTGAGGTCAACAATCCACCCTATGATACTAAAGAACCATTCAATAGTCTTATTACACAGAGGAGAAGCTGTCCTTCAGCTTGCAATGTGCTTGTATCTTCTGCCTGCCATAGCTGGGGTCTTTGATTAAGTTGGTTGCTTTACAGAGGCAGCGAGCAGTCTATGAGTCTGTGGTGGCCAGTGCTATCATGTTTGCTGTTGTGTGCTGGGGCAGCAGGCTGAGGGTAGCAGACACCAACAGAGTCAACAAACTCATTCGTAAGGCCAGTGATGTTGTGGGGATGGAACTGGACTCTCTGATGGTGGTGTCTGAAAAGAGGATGCTGTCCAAGTTGCATGCCATCTGGACAATGTCTCCCATCCACTCCATGATGTACTGGTTGGGCACAGGAGTACATTCAGCCAGAGACTCATTCCACTGAGATGTAACGCTGAGTGTCATAGGAAATCTTTCCCGCCTGTGGCCATCAAACTTTACAACTCCTCCCTCAGAGTATCAGACACCCTGAGCCAATAGGGTGGTCCTGGACTAATTTCCACTTGGTATAATTTATTTATTATTATTTAATTATTTATGGCTTTGTATTGCGATATTTCTATACTATTCTTGGTTGGTGTGACTGTAACGAAACCTAATTTCCCTCAGGATCAATAAAGTATGTCTGTCTGTCAGAGAGGCAGCTGACTCCCATGATGTGCCGAACAGTATCCACTGCTCTCTGCAGCTTCTTGAGGCCATGTGCAGAGCAGTTGCTGCACCGAGCCATATGCATACAGATAGGATGCTGTCTATGGTGCGCCGATAATTGGTGAAGTTTGCCAGGGACATGCCCAGTTTCTTCAGTCTCCTGTGAAAGTAGAGATGTTAGTGAGGCTCATAGGTTTGTCTTTTGAGGGGAGGCTGAGCAGACTAAGTTTAAGAAGATTGAGAACAGGTCTACACGGTAGGAAAATATTTAGGGAAAGGGTGCCCAAACTTTCTTACGCTATAAACCATTACCATTATGGAAGAAATCCATGGACCCAAAAGTTGGTGAACTCCTGGTTTACAGGAACATGGCCAAGCACCAGCAAATGGGATTAGTCATCTAGGTTAGAATGGACACATTGGTCCAATGGTATATAGATATGTATCCATGAATCTACCTTGTTCAAACAGACAATATTCTTCAGAATCTTGACAATGCAGAGAGGTGGTGTCTAGAACCAGAGGGTGATATTATCAAAGACTTTGCAATTGGCCATGTAGGGTAGAAGTGGGGAGAAATGTCTTCACCTAGCATGCAGTAACCTTTGAAATTTTCTACCCAGTGGAGCTGTGGAGTTTGAATGTCTGGCAAATGGAATTATAGAGTCACACAGCACAAAAATAGGTCATTCGACCCAACTGGTCCATGCTGAGCAAGACTTCTATCAAAGCTGTCTGAGTTTGACTCACATCTTTCCTATCCCAGTACCTTTTAAATGTTGTTAATGTACCTGCTCCTTCCCGGGCAGCTTGTTCCTCTGGCTGAAAGTTTCCCCTCAACTTTCTTTTCTATTATCTTCTTTTCCATTCCCTCCAAACCCTCTATTTCATGATTCCCCAGACCTGGGGGTAGAAGGCTGTGTGTATTCATGCTGTGTCTGCCCCTTGTGATTTTATACACCTCTGTATGATAACCCTTCATTCTCTTATGCCTCAATGCATTACTCATTAGGAGCCTGAGGTGATTTAGTATGCCACCAAAGACTCTAGCAAGTTTCTACAGATGTACAGTGGAGAACGTTCTAACTGCCTAGTACAGAACCTCCAATGCACAGGGTTGTAGAACCAGCCACTTCCATCCTCCCTACTGTTGAGGAAATTTTTAAGTGTCGGTGCCTCAAGAAGGCAGTGTCCATCATTAAGGACCCCTCATCAGGGCATACTACCACTGGGGAGGATGTGTAGGAGCCTGAGGACCCACAACTGATGTTTCAGGCTGGCTCCATCATGGGCCCCACCATCCGAGGCACCCGGCTAAGCTGGTCACATTTGCCTGCATTTGACCTACACTCCTCTAAACCTTTCCTATCTGTGTACCAAATCACCTCGGACTCCAGTGAAGCATGAGAGAATGAAGGGTGATCATGCAAACATGTATAAAATCACAAAGGACAGACACAGGATGAAGACACACAGCCTTCCAGGTTTGGGGAATTCCGAAATAGAGGGTGTAGGTTTAATAAGGTGAGAGGGAATGGAAAAGGTAATTGAAAGCTGAGGGGAAGCTTTTTAACTGTTAATGTACCTGTCCTAACCACTTTCTCTGGCAGCTTATTTAATTTACGTTCCACTCTCTCTGTGAGGAATTCGCCCATTGGATTCCTATCAAACATCTCCCCTCTCCCCTTAAACCTATCTCCTCCAGTTGTTGGCTCGCTAACACTGGATAAGGGTTGAATGCAGTCACACTATCTGTGCCCCTCTTGGCTTTAGCTTTTCAGATGTTAATGGGCCGAAGGGAGATGGTGCTGGGAAGTGCCTCATGTGGATCACACATAGCCCTGATCTCAGTGCAGGATAGAGAAGATATGAGGGGCCGAATGTCACTCTTCCTCCATTCCGGATGTTCCTCAGCACCCTCTGCAAAGCAGTCCCAGAATTCCCGGGAAGGGAACTTGCTTATCCACATTCCCGGTCTGTTATAACAAAAACTTACCAAGGCACTTCACAGCCTTGTGCTATTGTGATAAGACATAGTCAACATTCAAGTGTAAACTTTATCTGACATCCTGACGGAAAATAGAAAAGCGACTCAAAAAAAGAGGATGTCTCAATTAACCATAATGTTACCTCACTGGACCCTGAGTCAGACTTACTGGAACTAAGAACTATTCTTACGTTGGAGAAAGTCACAGAACAAAAACAAAACTGCGTCAAACAAAAGCGTTTAGTGTAAAATTACTTAGATGTTTTGTCTTTTAGCTTGAGGTTTGGAGATAATGACAGGACAGGTTTGTACTGTCATAGAGCAATGTAGTGCCGGAAGAGGCTCTCCAGCCCAACATAGTACATTACAGCACAGTACAGGACCTTCAGTCCATGATGTTGTGCTGACCTTTTAAAATCAACTTAACTCTTCCCTCCTACATAACCCTCCATTTTTCTATCCATGTCTCTATCTAAGAGTTTCTTAAATGCCCCTAAGGTGAAAGGTACAAGTGCCTCAGGACTCGCACCAACAGGTTCAAGGGTAGATACCACCCCTCAACCACCGGTCTCCTAAACAACAGGGGATAACTCCATTCACTTGCCCATCCATTGAGATGTTCCCACAACCAATGATCTCACATTCAGGACTCTTTAACTTGTTATCTCATGTTCTCATTATTTATTGCTATTTATTTATTTTCACATTTGCACAGTTTGTTGTGTCCAGCACTCTGGTTGATCTTCCATTGATCTTGGTATAACTACTATTCTAAAGACTTGCCGAGTCTGCCTGCAGGAAAATGAATCTCAGGGCTTATGTGGTGACATATATGTATTTTGGTAATAAAATTTACTTTGAACTTTGAATATTGTATCTGCCTCTACCACCACCTAAGGGCAGGGCCTTCTCCCATCTATGTAAAGAACTTGCCTATGACAAGGGCTCTATAGTAGGAGTTCCCAATCTGGGGTCCACAGATCCCTCAGTTAATTGTAAGGGCCCAAAGCATAAAAAAGGTTGTGAACTCCTGCCCTATACTATCCACTAATCACCCCACCCCTTTTATTAGCCATTTCTGTCTCTGATCCAGGCAGCATCTTGGATAGCATCCGCATCCTTCCTATAATGAGGTGACCAGAACTTAACATGATACTCCAAGTGCGGTCTAACCAGGGTTTTATAGAGCTGCCACAATACCTCATGGCTCTTGAACTCAATCCGTGACTAATGAAGGGCAACTCACCGTACACCTTCTTAACCAAACCTATCAACTCGTCCATGCTGAAAATGATGCTTTTCATTAGGAGAATTATTCAGTGAATACAGCCCCGTATTATTATAATTTGACAATTCACACTATTCATAGTTTTAAGATATAAAATATTCATCACCTTCCAAAATGAACCCAGCCCCCTGCGGTACCCACTGGTGCTGGAAATTCTCCATTGTACCCGTGGCCACCACATGCGCACGGACAGAACCCTGGAAGAGGGGCAGGCAGAACCTTCATCTGTCTGACCCATGAATGGCCACCTTGGCCGGGCCCAGGTGCAAACTGAGCCCCGAGTGTCTCACCACCCCTCTACACCAGGTGACAGAAGATTAGGAGTGTGGGGTCTGAAGTGCAGCCAGATCTTGAGGAGGTGCTAGTCCCATTTGCTTGTGTTTAGCCCAATCCCTCTGAACCAGGGGTTCTCAAACTTCTCTTTATGCCATGGACATCTACCATTAACCAAGGAGTCCAAGTTGAGATTCCTCCGCTCTAGACCTTTTCTCTCCAATCCAGTCAAAGTCAAGTTTATCTTCATCTGCACAAGTCCAGGTATGCAACAGGTGCAAGGGAAAACTTGCTTGCAGCAGTATCACAGGCACAGAGCATCAGATGAGGATTAAACATAAATTATATAAAATTATTCTATAAAGGACACAATGAGAACAAAAATAAAGTCTATTTTAATGTCAAGTGTGTAGTTTTGCTATACAGATGTAGTGATTAAGTTTGTGCCAGTCAGTTCAAAAATCAAATGGTTGAAGGAAAGTGGCTGTTCCTGAAACGTCACTCTGCTCTTCAAGAGCGGAGACAGGAAGAAGAAAGAAAGTTATAGGGCAGTTAGTCTGACCTCAGCACTTGGGAAGGTGGTGGAGCCAATTGTTAAGGATGTGGTTTCGGAGTACCTGAAGGCACATGATAAAATGGGCTCAAGTCAGCATGGTTTCCTTCAGGGAAAATCTTTCCTGACAAATCTGTTGGCATTCTTTGAAGAAGTAACAGACAGGATAGACAAAGGAGAATCAGTGAATGTTGTGTACTTGGATTTTCAGAAAGCCTTTGACAAAGTGCCACACGTGAGGCTACCTAACAATTTAAGAGTCCAGGTTATTACAGGAAAGATTCTAGAATGGATAAAGCAGTGGCCAATTGGCAGGAAACAAAGAGTGGGAATAAAGAGAGCCTTTTCTTGATTGGCTGCCGGTGACTAGTGGTGTTCCACAGGGGTTTGTGTTGGGACCGATTCTTTTGTCAATGACATAGATGATGGAACTGATGTCTTTGCAGCTAAGTTTGTGGACAATATGAAGATAAGTGGAGGGGCAGGTAGTTTTGAGGAAGTAGAGAGGCTACAGAGGTTACAGATTAGGAGAGTGGGCAAAGGAGTGGCAGATGTCAGGAAGTGCATGGTCGTGCATTTTGGTAGAAGAAATAAAAGTGTAGACTATTTTCCAAATGGAGAAAAAATTCAAAAGTCTGAGGTGCAAGTGGACTTGAGATACCTTGTGCAGGAGTCCCTAAAGGTTAAATTGGTTGAGAGGAAGGCAAGCATGATGTTGGCGTTCATTTTGAGAGGACTAGAATATAAAATCAAAGATGTAATGTTGAGGTTTTATAAGGCACTGGTAAGGCATCACTTGCATTATTGTGAGAAGTTTTGGGCCCTTTGTAGAGTGTTCAAGGAGGTTCACAAAAATGATTCTGGGATGGAAAGGCTTGAAGTATAATGTGTGTTTGATGGCTCTGGGCCTGTATTCATTAGAATTGAGAAGAAATTCCATTGAGTCACCACCTACTTGCTAAAGAAATTTATCATCTCTGTTCTAAATGGATGCCTGTCTACTCTGAGGCTGTGACCTCTGGTCTTGGATCTCCTCCCTACCGTCCTCTCCACATCCACTCTATCGAGGCCTTTCAACATTCAATGGGTTTCAAGGCTTCCTCACACACCCCAAAGACAGCCAAGCTTGGTAGGAAAACTGGCTGCTGTGAAAGTATAGGTGGATGCTGGGAAAATGGGACTGTGAGGGAGATGTGTGGTGTGTGAGAAAGAACAGGTCACAGAGTAGGAATCATGAGATTGCTCTGAGAACCAGCACAGAGTCGATGGACCAACTTCCTCAGGAGGAATTTAAAATACAGCTACAAAGGAGGCATAACTGTGGCTTTATTTCATTAGGAGTTTGAGAAGATTATATATATCTCCAACAAGTTTCTCCAGATGTACCATGGGGAGCATTTTAACTGGCTACATCACCGTCTGGTATGGAGGTGGGGGAAGTGTGGAAGGTAGCTACTGCACAGGATTAAAATAAGCTGCACTGAGTTGTAAATTCAGTCAGCTCCATCATGGGCACTAGGCTCTGTGGTATCCAGGACACCTTCAAGGAGTGATGCCTCAAAAAGGTGGCATCCATGCTACCATCAGGGAGGAGGTACAGGAGTCTGAAGGCACACACTCAACGATTCAGGAACAGTATCTGATTTCTGAACACTACTTCACTTCTTTTTTTATTTCTGTTTTTGCACTACTTACTCAATTTAATGATTTAATATACACACTTCCTGTAATTCAGAGTTTTCTCTCTGTTATCATGTATTGCATTGTATTGCTGCCTCAAAGACAACAAATTTCATGACATATGCTGGTGATATTAAAACTGGTTCTAATTCTGATCTTAAACAAGGACAATCTTTTATCAGCTTGTGAGATGGTGGGATGTGGGCCTGTCCAGTTGCACAGCCTGGCCCTCGCTCAGCACATCACCAATTCGCTTATCCAATGAGATGAACTGACCCTACAGTTAAGCCTGGCCTGACTGGAATGGGCGAGATGTCCATAAGACCATATGACATAGGAACAGAAGTAGGCCATTCAGCCCATCGAGTCTGCTCTGCCATTCCATCATGGCTGATTTATTATCCCTCTCAACCTCATTCTCCTGGCTTCTCTCCGTTACCTTTGACGCCCTTACTCATCAAGCGCCTATCAAAGTCTGCTTTCAATACAGCCAATGACTTGGCCTCCACAGCTGTCCGTGGTAAAGGATTCCACAGATTCACCGCTCACTGGCTAAGGAAATTTCTCCATATCTCTGTCCTAAAGTGATGTTCTTGCATTCTGTGGTGGTGCACGCTGGTCATTAACTCCCCCAATATAGGAAACATCTTCTCCACATCCACTCTATCTGGACCTTTCAAAATTCAGTAAGTGTCAATGAGATAACCCCTTGTTCTTTTAAACTCCAGCAAGTACAGGCCCAGAGCCATCAAATGCTCCTCATGCTCCAAATGCTCCCCTTTCATTCTTGGCCGGGTAGAGCAGTAGGAAGGGCAGGGATAGATGCTGGTTCAGTCTGATGATCCTACAGACAGGCACTCCTGGACTGGGATCAAGAATAAAGCTTGTTCATCACCGCTGTCACCTGAACTCAGAGTAGGAAAAAGAGGGAAACATAGGGCCCCTGTGTGACACATTTGTGTGTCAATTGAAAATGAATCTCTGTCACGGCAGATGGAAAAGCCTCTTCGTCATCAGCACAGGGAAGCAATTAGAACCTTACACTTTCCATGGTCGAGTTGTGAAAGAGTTTTGAAAGCTAAACTAAAGAAGTAACTCTTCTGTTTCCCAATCGAGCCCACCTGCTCCCTCAGAATGCTAAGGAAACTGGGCAGTAAAATCTGAAGTTGGGAGGTTCAAGTTCCCAGATTCTACCCGTCCAACCACCGAGGTCAAGAAAGCTCACCAGCACCTCTACATCCTCAGGAGGCCAAAGAAATTTCAAATTCCAAATTTCACTAATTTTTATTGATGCACCACAGAAAACATCCTCTCCAGATACATCTCGGCTTGGTATGGAAACTGCTTGGCCCGAGACCTCAAGAAACTGCGGAGAGCTGTGGATGCAGCTCAGCACGTCACAGCAGCCAGCCTCACCCCCCCCCCCGCCTATGCTTCCCAGTTCCTCAGTAACGCAGTTAACATAATCGAGATCCCTTCCCACCCAGACAGCTTCTCTTCTCTCAGCCCCACCGTTAATCAGAAGATGCAAAAGACTCACCAGACTCAAGGTCAGATTCTACCCTGCCCTCATCCAACTCTTGAAAGAACCTCTCAAAATGTCGAAGGTGAAGTTGGTATCCCAGTCTACCTTATCGTGGCCTCTGCACTGAATTTACTTGCCTACCTGTGCTGCACCCTCCATATTCTGCTATTTGTTTTCATTGTTACTGCCACCTTTGGGTGGCAGGGTGGAGATGCGTCTCTACTAAAGGAGGTCCTAAGACACTCCTTTTCTCTGCTAGCCTGCAGGTCACCTTTGGGCAAGGTGTAGCACCTGCTTAGCCCCTCACTCAGGGTCACGTGAAGCCATGGGGACAGGTCGAATGTGCAACTGGTGCAAATCACATCCTAGTTAAGTGAACACTGACGCCAGGCAGACAATCCATAAAGAGAATTGATAATGCTGGGGGCGGAGCGGGAGGAAGGAGGTCACCCGTCTTGTAAAGACACTGCCCAGAAGAAAACAATGGCAAACTACTTCTTTAGAAAACTTTGCCAAGAATGACCATTGTCACCATGATCACCTACGTCGTACAACGCGGCAAATAACGAATGCACAATGTCATTACATGTGGATTGATCTGTCTTGACAGTATCAACACAAAAGGTTTTCACTGTATCAGCAAAACTAAAGGGAAAACTGACAGAGAAAATTTACAAGGATGTTGCTAGGACTGGGGGGACCTGTGTTATGAATGAATAGATTAAGATTTTCTTCCTTGGAGATGTAAAAGATTGAGAGGAGATTTGATAGAGGTGGGGAATCTAGGATCAGAGGGCACAGCTTCAAAATAGAGGGACGTTCATTTCAAACAGAGTTGAGGAGGAGTTTCTTTAGCCAGAGGGTAGTGAATCTGTGGAATTCATTGGCACACAGGTGGCTGTGGAGGCCAGGTCTCCGGGTGCATTTAAGACAGGAGTTCATAGGTTCTTGATTAGTCAGGGCATGAAAGGTTACACTGGACAGCAAGTTTTTTTTTTGTAAGTGTTGCTTCCTCGTGATTTTGCTTGAACTGCTTGAACTGCTTGAAGAAGAACACAAATATATTTTCAGCCTACTTGCTTCGCACAGGAATTTGGAGAAACAAGAAATTAACCTTTATTGAATATAATGCATTTAATTACATAATGGTGCAAGTGCTTTGCAATAGTTCAAATAATCTAAAAATGTTTTGTTGATGACTTTCATTTGTACTCAGTGTCTGAGGTTTCTTGTTTCAGTGTCCAACAGTAATTAGTCAGCATTGATGGATTCTAGTTGTCCCGCTACCAGTTCTCCATGACCACAATGTACTAGAGAAACCTTTCACCATGCTTGTCACTGACAACGCCAAGATTTGCAGCAAAGAAGCCAGAGAGTGGTGAATCTGTGGAATTCATTGCCACAGGTGGCTGTGGAGGCCAAGTCTTTATGTATATTTAAGACAGTGGTTGATAGGTTCTTGATTGGTCAGGGCATGAAGGGATACAGGGAGAAGGCAGGAGATTGAGGCTGAGAGTGAAATGAATCAGCCATAATGAAATGGCGGTACCGATTCAATGGGCCAAATGGCCTTTCTGCTCCTATGTCTTATAGTCTTAGGTGTTATTTGGTGTGTGTTCCATATAGTTTATGATTTTTCCTTCTGAATGCTATTAGTGGTTTTTTGGTCTTTGTGTGTGGTTTTTCATTGATTCTACTGTGAATGTCTGCAAGGAAATGAAACTCAAGGCAGAATTTGTCAACATAAACTTACTTTGATAATAAGTTCACTTCGAGTATTGAAATTGCGATAATTCCATGACTGCAATGCAGGCAACGTCAAGTGTTAAATCCCGAAGTGGGTTAAGTAATCTCAAGTGGCTGTGCCTTCACTAAAAATGTTCATGCCCTGGTCTGACTCAATAAATGTTATAACTTCTGCGGAACATTTTGAAACTGCAGGGGGAGAAAAAGAAATCAAAGCACAGTTTCAAAACCACCAGATTAATTTTTAAAATGTGGTCACCCTGGGCATTTTCCCTTCTTCGCAGCCATCACCATTGAAGATTCCTGAGACTGAAAGCACATGCCACCAGATTCAAGGCCAGCTTCTGTCCCAAAAACAAGATGTTCTGCAGATGCTGGAAATTCAGAGCAACACACACACACATAAAATACAGGAGGAACTCAGCAGGTCAGGCAGCAAATATGGAGGGGAATAAACAATTGAGGTTTCAGACCAAGACCCTTCATTGGGACTGGAAAGCCAGTAAAAACAAGGTGGGGGGGGGGCAGAGTACAAGGTGATGGGAAGTACAACCTTTCACCTGCCAGCACAGCAAGAGGCTATTCGGCCCAACTGGCCTGTGCTTACGTAAGTTCATATCTGCTAAAGCCATTTGTTTCATAACCCTCTAAGCATTTCCTATCACCTCCCAGCATCTCACTTTATCCCACACCCATCCCTCCTAAATCTGGTCTCTCCTATCACCTCCCAGCTTGTATTCCTCCTGCTCACTTCCACCTTTTTCTATCTCTGGCTTCTGCCCCCTCCCTTTGCAGTCCTGATGAAGGGTTTTGACCTGAAACGTCGACTATTTATTCCTCTCCATAGATGCCACCTGACCTGCTGAGTTCTTCCGGGTTCTATCCCGCTGTTATCAGACGGTCCCCTAGCATGGTTAGAACTGGGGTCTTGAACCTTTGTTATACCATGGGTCCCTTTGTCAGTCTGGTGAAGCCCATGGACCCTTTCTCAGAATAATGAATTTAAATATATAAAATAAAATACACAGAATTGCAAAAAAAACAATTATATTGAAATGCAGTTATCAAAATATTAAAAAACAAGTACATGATGTAGTAATATATGTGCTTCCTTATTAACATATTAAATAACAGGACTACACATTTAAAATATAGGCAAGCTTAAAATTAAATTTATTTTTAAGACCTGTTAGTGTGAATACTGTTGTTACTTAGCTTGAATAGGAACATTAAACAGTGGGGTGTTCTTTGACAAAGCCACACCCATGTCACGTTGGACATCCGAATGCAGGACTGCCCGATAGTTGGCCAGCTACATTGCACGAGCGACAGGGAGACTGCGATTGCTTTCAATCTAGTGGTGGGTCTAATAACTACCATAATTATGATGTAGTGATGAGCGCAGTAAATGATATTTTGAGATAGTTGTAACAAGTGTAATGCAGTATGAAAATATCTGTGATTTCTATTGGTGTTTTGTTGTCTATATTCATCATTAAAGGAAATGCTAAATTTTAGTTATAGGTTCGTGAAAATGAAGATGTACATTTTTCCCATCCAAGTTCACCGAACCCTGGAATCTATCCATGGACACCTAAGGGATCTGCGGACCCCAGTTTAAGAACCCCTGAGATATTATAGTTAAATTAAGTAAGTAGCACTAAAAAGTAGTGAGGTAGTGTTCATGGGTTCAATGTCCATTCAGAAATCGAATGACAGAGGGAACTGAAATGTTGAAAGTGTGTCTTCAGGCTTCTGTACCTCCGTCCTGATGGTAGCAATGGGAAGAGGGCACGTCCTGGTGATGTGATCTTTAATGATGGATGCTGCCTTGAAGATATCCTGGATACTATGGAGGCTAGTGCACAAAATGGTCTTGACCTCACCATCTACTTTGGCATCTTATTATCTGCCTGCACTATGATTTGTAACTGTTAAACTTTTATTCTGCACTCTGTTATTGTTTTCAAAGTTCAAAGTAAATTTACTGTCAAAGTACATATGTGTCTCCATATACAACCTGAGGTTCATTTCCTTGTAGACATTCTCAATAATTCCATAATAGAATAATAACCATAATAGAATCAATGAAAGACTGCACCAGCAAGGGTGTTCCACCATTGCGCAAAAGACAGGTCATTGTGCAAATACAAAATAACTAAGCAATAAATATTGAGAACATGAGATGGAGAGTCCTTATCAGTGAGTCTGTAAGTTGTGGGAACATTCAATGATGGATTAAGTGAGTTGAGTGAAGTTATCCCCTTTGGTTTAAGAGCCTGATGGTTGACCTCAATGCACTGTTTTAATGAATTAATCTATATAGATGGCATGGAAAACAAAGTTTTTCCACTGTATCACTGTACATGTGACAACAACAAACCAATTTGGAAATCCTAGTGTCCAAAGTTCACACAGCAAGCTCCCAGGAGCAGCTATGTGATGCCGACTGGCTTTACTCATGTTATCCAGCAGATAAAGACTGCCAACTTTAACGTTAATCAGAAGGCACCAACCTAGCTTGGATTTGACAGCATGCGCAAAAAAAAACTACCCTCAGTAGTGAAACCAGAAGCAATAGTTTGGATTAAGAGTGGTAGCATAGAGGTTAACGCGTCAAACAACCAGATTTCGATTCTCTGTATGGAGTTTGTACATTCTCCCCATGATCGTCTGGGGTTCTGACCCAGTGCTCCGGTTTCTTCCCACATTCCCACAGGTTAGGGTTAGCGAGTTGTAGGCTGCCCCCAGACTGTGTGCATCATTGACGCAAAATGACGCGTTGAACTGTACGCTCGGAAGTAAATGTGACAAATAAGTTCAATCAAATCTTTAACTGATTTGATAGCAGTTAGCGTAACTCTTTACGGCAGCAGCATCATAAGACTGGGGTTCAGTTACAACTGCTACCTTTTACAAAGAGTGTGTATGTTTTCCCCATGACTTCCTCCAGATGCTCCAATTTCCACCAACATTCCAAAGGTGTTAAATTTACAAGAATGCTGGTGGGATTGGATTGCCTGAGTTATAAGGAAGGACGGAATAGGTTAGGACTGTATTCCTTCGAATGTAGAAGATTGAGAGGAGATTTGATGGAGGGATACAAAATTATGAGGGGTATAGAAATGGTTAATGCAAGCAGGCTTTTTCCACTGAGGTTGGGTGGAACAACAACTAGAGGTCATGAGTGAAAGGTGAAAAGTTTAAGGGGAACATGGGGGGAAACTTCTTCACTCAGTGGGTGGTGAGAGTGTGGAATGAGCTGCCAGGGCAAGTGGTGCACACAAGCTTGATTTCAATGTTTAAGAGAAATTTGGATAGGTACACAGATGGTAGGCATATGGAGGGCTATGGTTTGGGTACAGGTCAATAAGAGTAGGTATTTTAAATGGCATGGACTAGATGGGCCAAAGGGCCTGTTTCTGTGCTGTACTTTTCTATGACTCTATGACGGGGTAAGTTGTGGGCCTGCTATGTTGGCATTAGAAGCATGGTGACTATTGTGGCCTGCCTCGCTGATCGATTTGGTGCAAATGACGCATTGCACTATGCTTCAATGTCCATGTGACAAATGAAGCTAATTTTTCTCTTCTCGTTTGACCGCAATACTCTGGAGGCTCCTTAAGGTTGCTATAGCTGGGAGTGGTGGTGGGGACAAGCTCCCACTACCTATTAAATGTTCCCAATGGTGTGAGTCTCTAATAGCCCCTGACGATCAATTCCTGCTCCTGGCCTTCATGTGCGGCTTAGCTGCTAAGCCCGATGGAACCGTTTCTGCTGACAGGAGGAGGGGTAAAGGCAGGTTACTGGTGGCTTAAAACCAGTCACTTTAGACAGATGGGGCTTGTCAGCTGTTGTAGGAGAAGGAAAACTCTGAACTCATACCTCTGCTGCCTTGCAGCTATACCTGCTCATGGGGAAGGTTTTGGGAGTAAACCCCGAGGGGAAAAAAGTCCAGAGCTGGTGTCTGTAATGCATGCATCTATTTCTTTTAGAGCAATGATCCCCCCCCCCCACAGCACTGTGTATTGATCTGTTGTCTGTGCATGCACTGTTGCCGACACATGCACATTGTACGTTCTCTCTCTCTCAGCATTGTGAACACATCAATTAAAGCCATCTCCCACATGCGTGCTTTTATTTAATATATATGCATTTGGGCACAGATACAACAAAAAATTCCTTAGGGAGTCCTATGTCAAGTTCAACACTGCCAGGTCTCTGCCGTTCCTTTGGATTCATCAGATGCATGGAGGGGGGGAGCTTGCTACATGGATAACAGCTTGTTCTCCATAGCCTAGACAGCTAGGATGCAACATTCATGGTTGACAATGGAGGCCTTAGATACTCTGGAGCATGTTGAGTAAATCTCAAGGTTGAGGCTGATCCAAACTAATGGAATTTCATAACACAGTGTTGAGGGGTGATCTGTCTTTTGTTGTGATTTATTACTCAGCAGGTCACAATCTGCTGAGTAATTTGTGGATTTTCCAACACCTTCCTACCTCCCCGCACCGAACCTGCTCAATGGAGAAAAATCACAGATATTCCCGAACGTCAAGGGATTTAGGAGTAAACAGGAACCACCTGCCCGGAAAAACAGGAAGCTCTTTGGCTGTCCCGGCCTACAGCACGTCAGGAACCTCCGGCATCCACACTTTCTTTACTCCAGGGCTGTACGGTCATCATTATCAAAACATCGGACTCAGGAGGACGCACCAGCCTTGAGGGAGCTTGCGGGGTGGGGGGGGGGTGACGACAGTCGACGGTCATAAACAAGCTTGAAAGAGACTGAGATCATTTAATGATGATGACAGATTTATCTGCTTATTTATGCTATACATGCATTGCTGGAAAGACATAGGAAACATGTATAAACACTTTGGACACTGATACCAGCTCCCCCACTCTCCGTACATTGACTGCCCATTCTTATCTGTCTTTGCTTAGTTGCCTTCCTGAACTATTGCTGTCCTTACAGTGTGTTTGATGGTTCTTGGCCTGTTCTCTCTGGAATTTAGAAGAATAAGGGGAGAACATTATTAAAACCTATTGAGTATTGAAAGGGCTAAATCAAGTGGAGGTGGAGAGGATGCTTCCTAAAGTGGGGGAGGACACAGCCTCAGAATAGAAATGTGTCCCTTTAGTACAGAGACAGGGAGGAATTTCTTTAGCCAGAGGGTGGTGAATCTGTGGAATTCATTGCCGCAGATGGTTGTGAAGGTCAAATCATTGGGTATACTTAAAGCGGAGGTTGATAGGTTTCTGATTAGTCAGGGCAGCAAAAGTTACAGGGAGAAGGCAGGAGAATGTGGTTGAAAGGGATAATTCAGCCATGATGGAGTGGTGGTGTGACTCGATGGGCCAAATGGCCTAAATCTGCTCCTATGTCTTATGGTTTTATGATCTTATGGACAAGACTACTCTTCCCATTAATCTTAATCTTCTCATAATTTTATAAATGTCTTTCAGGCATGGTAACATAGTGGTTAGCATAGCACATTACAGCACCAGTGATATCTGACACTGTCTGTAAGGAGTTTGTACATTCTCTTCGTGACCATGTGGGTTTCCTCCAGGCACTCTGGTTTCCTCCCACATTCCAGCAATGTACGGGTTAGGGTTAGTCTGTTGCGGACTTGCGAGCCGTCCCCGGCACGATCCTTATACTGTGTTGGTCTCTGACACAAACGGCCCATCTGACTGTGTTCTTCAATGTACGTGAGAAATAAAGCTAATCTTTTAAATGTCCAAGCACGAGAAGTTCTGCAGGTGCTGGAAATTCAAAACAACATGCACACAAAACTCTGGAGGATCTCAGCAGGTCAGGCAGCATCTATGGAGAGAAAGGAACAGTCAACATTTTGGGCCGAGACTCTTTCTCAGGGTCAAGCACTAGAGGCCATAGCTTAGAGGAGGAAAATTTTCCTTAAAAAATCCCCCCCTTCCCCTCTTCTCCAATCTAACCTTTTACTCTCCTCACCTACCTATTACCTCCCCTAGCTACCCCCCCTTCCCTTTCTCCTATGATCCTCTGTCCTCTCCTATCAGATTCCTTCCTCTCCAGCCCTTTACCTTTCCCACCCACCTGGCTTCGCCCATCACCCTCTAGTTATCCTTCTTCCCCCACTCGCCACCCCCCACCTGGCATCTTCCCCTTTCCGTTCCAGTCCTGAAGAAGGATCTCAGCCCAAAACATCAACTGTTTATTCATTTCCATGGATGCTGCCTGACCTGCGGAGTTCCTCCAGCATTTTGAGCGTGTTGCTTTGAAGTTTGAAGGGAGGAGCTTACAGACAGAGGTCACAGACTTCGGGTCAAAGAGACAATAGGGACACAGGAAAAGATGAAACAGTGCAGCGCAAGAACAGGCCATTCGTCCATAATGTCTGTGCTAGGTATGCTGACCTATTAAAGTAATCCCTTCTCCCAGCACATGGCCCATTTGACCTCCATTGCCTGCTGAACTCCTCCATCATATCTGCTTCCATCTCCACTCCAGCACCTACTGCTCTCTGTTAAAAAAGCATACCCACATATTTTCTTTAAACTTCCCCCACCCCTCACCCCCTGGTATTGTAAATTTCTATCCTGGAAAGGACTGCCCACGCTATGCGTGCCTCTCTTGATACCAGGGTGGATTGTGGCTTTTACAACATCCGTGACCTGTGTTCAAATCCCGCCTCTGTATGTAAGGATGGTTGGTGGGGTGGAGATATTTCTCTACCAAAGGAGGTGTAAGGTGCTTTTCCCCTGTTACTCGGTTAAATGGTAGTTTGTCTTTTTCATACCTTTTAACTATTTCCATGAAACATCAGCTCACTGGGGCAGCCATTTCTTTGGGCCAAACTGTACTGGTCCCGACGTGTCCCAATTAACAAGCTACCGGAGTAAGTGGCTGAGGCAAATACAATAGCATCATTTATTAATCACTTGTCGAGGTATGTGGATGGGTGGCGGGGTGGAGTACGTCTCTACCAAGTGAGATGTAAGGTGCTCTCCTTTCCTCCGCTAGCCTACGGGTTACCCTTGGACAAGGTTTAGCAGCTGCTTAGCCCCCAATCAGGGTGACGTGAAGCCATGGGAGCAGGTGGTGGATGGTCGTATGAGCCGCCGGTGCTCATCACAAGTCCTGGTTATGGCATCGCTAACAGAAGGCAGACAATCTCTGAAGAGTATTGGTAGTGGGTGGGGGTCACCCGTCTTGTAAAGACACTGTCCAGAAGAAGGCAATGGCAAAGCACTTCCGTAGGAAAATTTGCTGGGAACAATCATGGTCAAAAGGCCAAGATTGCCAATGTTACACAACACGGTACATACCCTGTCCTGCCAAAAGGTTTCAGCCCAAAACGTTGACTGTACTCTTTTTCTAGATGCTGCCTGGGCTTCTGAGCTCCTCCAGCATTTTGTGTGTGTTGCTCGGCACATAATGACGATGACATTTGTGTGTAAGGAGTTTGTACGTTCTTCCTGTGACTGTGGGGGGTTTCCTTCCACGTTTCAAAGACAGACGGGTCAGTAGGTTAATTCGTCATGTGGGTGGAATTGGACAGTGCGGGCTCACTGAGCTGGAAGGGCCTGATGCCATGCTGTATCTCTAAGTAAAATATTCAAAAAATCTTATAAACTTTTATCACCTCCTCTGATAGAGTGTCAGAGTCACTTTCTCAGGGTAGAAATATCAGTCTATTAGATGGCAAAGCTTTAAGGTGAGACAGGGACATTTGGAGGAGATATGCAGGGCAAATAGTTTTGGCAGGTGCCTGGAATGGCCTACCTGGTGAGATGGAGGAGGCAGATGTGATAGAGGCACTTTTGAGGCTGGAATGTCCAGGAAATGGAGGAATATGGATCATGGGCAGGTAGATGGGATTGAGTTACATTTGGTAACATGTTCGGCAAAGTCCTTGTTCAAAGTTCAAGGTAAATTCTATTATCAAAGTACACATATGTTACCATTTACAACCCTGAGATTCATTTTCTTGTGGGCATACTCAATAAATATATAGAATAATAACCATAATAGAATTAATGACAGACTGCACCAGTTAGGGAGTTCAACCAGAGTACAGAAGACAACAAACTGCACAAATACAAAAAGAAATAAATAATAATAATAACAAATAAATATCAAGTACATGAGATGAAGAGTCCTGAAGGTGAGTCCATGGTTCTGGGAACATTTCAATGATGGACAAGTTAAGCTGAGTGAAGTTATCCTCTCTGGTTCGAGCCTGATGATTGAGGGGTAATAACTGTTCCTGAACCTAGTGGTGTAAGACCTGTGGTTCTTGTACCTCCTTCCTGATGACACAGTGAGAAGAGAGCGTGTTCGAGGTGGTGAGACCGCTGATGATAGATGCTGCTTTCCCGTGAGAGCACTCCAGGTAAACGTGCTCAATAGTGGAGAGGGCTTTACTTTCTGTAGAATTTTCTGTTTAAGGGCATTGGTGTTTCTATACCAGACAGTTTCTGTGATGTGCTGTTCTATAATCGATGTTCATTTGCTGACTCACAAGGTTGGAGGCTGGAGATAAAGTTATTTTAGAGAAAATAAATAGACAGGGGAAACACACACACACACACACACACACACACACACACACACACACGCACACACACACACGCGTGCGCACACACACACACACACACACGCACGCACGCGCACACACACACACACACACACACACACACACACACACACACGCACTCACGCACGCGCACGCACACACACACACACACACACACACACGCACGCACGCGCACGCACACACACATTGAAGGGCATTAATGTATTTAGAAAAAAAAATTGGTTCAATGGTTGCATTTAATATTAGAGAATGTATACAGTATACAACCTGAAATTCTTACTCTTCACAGACATCCTCAAAATAGAAGAAAACCCCCAAAGAATGAATGACAGAAAAAACATTTAACTCCAAAGCCCCCTGCCCCCTCCCACACACATGCAGCATCGACCCCCCCATTTATTCTAGCAGAATGCATTCCCATTACCCACCATGCAAACAAAAGCAAAGCCCCCAAAGAGAGACCATGGTATACAGTCCATCAAAAACCACTGATCATCCCAACAGTTTGACATCCCTCAGGCTCTCTCTCTCACTAAAAAGAGAGTGAGATATCACTCCTTCCGCAGTGAGAGGGAAACAAACAGTTGTTGTATTGATGTTACAGTCTCAGTCTGAAGTGTCACATTTTATTCCCCAACCCGAGAAAAAATTGAATAGGTTAGGACTTTATTCCTTGGAACACAGAAGATTGAGGGCAGATTTTATAGAGGTATACAAAATTATGAGGGGTATAGATTGGGTAAATGCAGGCAGGGCTTTTCCACTGAAGTTGGATGGGACTACAACCAGAGGTCATTGGTTAAGGGTGAAAAGTGAGAAGTTTAAGAGTAACATGAGAGGAAATGTCTTCGTGAGACGAATATGTGAGTGTGCGACAGGCTGCCAGCGCAAGTGGTGGCTGCGAGCTGAATTTCAACGTTTGGATGGCTACACGGATGGTAGTGTTACAGAAAGCTATGGTGCAGGTGCAGGTCAGTTTAAACAGCTCAGCATGTACCAGAGAGGCTGATGGGCCCGTTGCTGTGCTATATTTTTCTATGTCTCTGTGACTGACTGTGTAGCATTCTGACTGTTTCTATCACAGCCTGGCGTGGAGGCTCTAATGCACTGGATCGAAAGATGCCTCAGAAGGTTATAGGCTCAACCAGTTCCCTCGTGGGCACAACTCTCCCCACCATCAAGGACATCTTTGAGAAATGGAGCCTTAAGCAGCGCACTGTCCTTCACTAAGGACCCTCGCCAGCCGAGATATGCCCTCTTCTGACTACTATCATCGGGGAGGAGATTCTGAGGCCCAAAGACTCACATTCACTGATTCAGGAACAGCCTTCTCCCTTCACTATAGGTTTGTTCTTAAAGATTAGCTTATTGTACAGTACTGTGCAAAGGCCTTAGGCATATAGCCAAGGTGCCTAGGACTTTTGCACAGTGCCGTGATCACTTTGTGTATTGTACTGTACTGCTGCCACAAAAAAAAACAAATTTCATGACATATGTGAGTGATAATAAACCTGATTCTGATCTGGGTCTCTGTTGTGGACTGAGAGTGGGAAGGGGGCAGGGAGAAGGGAATTGTGGTTGGGAAAAGGGGAAGGGAGAAGGGAGTGAATGGGAAGCACCAGAGAGACATTCTGTAATGATCAATAAACCAATTGTTTGGATTCAAATGTCTGGTGTCTCAGGGCTGGGAGTTCCCACACCTCACCACTGCCCCTGGCACTCCTTCTCTACCATCCGTCCCACACCATTCCGTGGCACTCCACCCTGACCATTCCCAAATTCCGTTGCTCCCACCAGATTTACAAGCTTGCTTCCTGCTCCACATTGACAAATACGGTGCTTTGGAAAGGTCGTAGGCAGGCACCCTAAATATATGTGCCTTAGAATTTGCACAATACTGCATAGAGTAATAGAAAGATATAGCCCTTCAGCCCATTTAGTATGTGCCAAACCATTTAACCTGTTTAGTCCATGGACCTGCACTGGGACCACAGACAAAATTTTAAAGAAATGTGATGCACTTCAAGTAGCAGAGAGACGACAACAGTATATATTAAGTAGTTAAATTAAATAAGTAGTTAATAATTAATAATTAATTATAAATAATTATAGTAAATAATTTAAAAATTAGGAAAAATGAAAAAGTAGTGCGGTAGAGTTCATGGGTTCAATCTCCTTTCAGAAATCTGATGACAGAGGGGAAAAAGCTGTTTCTGAATCATTGAGTGTGTGTGTTTAGGCTTCTGTACCTCCTCCCTGATGGTAGCAATGAGAAGAGGGCATGTCCTGGGTGAGGGAGGTCCTTAATGATGGATGCTAACTTTCTGAGGCACTACTCTTTGACAATGTCCTGAATACTACAGAGGCCAGTGTCCATGATGGAACTGACTGTTTGCAATTCTCTGCAGTTTATTTCGGTCCCATGCAGTAGCCCCCCCACCCCCATATCAGACAGTGACACAGCCTGGTGGCATGTTCTCCAGGGTATCTGTAGAAATTTACTGAATGACATGGCACCAAAAGGTTGGAATGGCCTAACTGAGTATGGTAACCACCGTACAGCTGAGACTGCAGGCCCACTGGGCCCCACTCAGGCAGAATTATTCCACAAACTGCCTCTGAAGTGGTCCAGGGAACATGGGGCGGGGGGGGGGGGGTGGTGGAGAATGGTTGTCAAAGTAACCCTTCCCACTGTTGGAAGCATCATTACATGGATTGAAGGGTGTAAAAACAGGAAGCAGTCGCAGGCAGAGAAATACAGGAAGCCATTGAGAAATAGCCTGAGTTGACAAACGAGCCGAATTGCACTTGGTACACATCCCCCATTCCCCACCCCCGCCACTCCTGCAGCTGCCCATGACTGTGTCAAGAGTGGAATTTTACACAGAGAGGAGCAGTGCTGGGTGGGGGGTAATTCATGGAAAGAGTATCCAGTCACATCATACTACCGACCCACCTCCTGATCTCAGCTGATTCACAGATACTTCCAAAACTGTGAGAGGGTGAATAAGCAGAAAGTTCCCTCCGGCTAGAAGAAAACACCGAGTGAACTGATTTGCCAAAAGAGTTGAAGCAAGATAAGGAGAGATGCATTTAACTTCAATCCCAAGGCTAATTAATTCCAATCTTTAGTTCGCTCGCAGGGATCTGGCATCCCATCTCCATACGTCAGAGTACTGAGTGCAGGAGTTGGGGTTGTACAAGACACCGGTGAAGCCAAATCTGGAATACTGTGCGCAGGTCTGGTCACCTTCCTGCAGGAAATTTGTCAGTAATCTGAGGTGCAAATCGACTTGGGAATCCTTGTGCAGGATTCCCTAAAGATTAATTAGCAGGTGAATCTGTGGTGAGGAAGGCATTTCCAGAGAACTAGAATGTAAAAAACAGGGAGGTAACGTTGAGGCACTGGTGAGGCCTCACTTGGAGGATTGTGAGCAGTTTCGGGCCTTTGTCTAAGAAGAGCTGTGCTGATATTGGGGAGGGTTCAGAAGAGGTTCATGGGAATGATTGCGGGATTGAACAGCTCGTCATATGAGGAGCGATCGAAAGTTCTGGTCCTGTACTCACTGGAATTCAGAAGAATGAATGGGGGAGTGGGGTGCAGGGGGGATCTCATTGAAACCTATCAAATGTTGAATGACCTCACTAGAGTGGATGTGGAGAGGATGTTTCCTCTGGCAGGGGTGTCTAAGACCAGAGGGCACAGCCTCAGAATAGAGGGACATCTGTTCTGAATGGTGATAAGGAATTCCTTTAGCCAGAGGGTGGTGGATCTGTGGAATTCATTGCCACTGGCAGTTGTGGCAACCATGTCATTCGGTATATTTCAGGCAGACGTTAGTAGGTTCTTGATTAGTCTGGGTGTGAAATGCTATGGGCTTGAGACTTGAGAGGGAAATGGATCAGCTATGACAAAATAGTAGAGCAGACTTGATGGGCTGAATGGCCTAATTTTGCTCCTTTATCTTATAGTCTCATGGTCTTATAGACTGAAGGAGTGTGAGAGAATTTACCAGGATGTTGTCAGGACCTGAGGATGTGAGTTATAGGGAAAGGTTGAATAGGTTAGGACTTTATTTGCTGGTGTGTTGGAGAACGTAGGGAGATTTGATGGGGGTAGATAAAATTATGAGTAGTATAGATGGTGTAAGTACAAGCAGGCTTGTACCACTGAGGCTGGCTGAGACTAGAACAAGAAGACAAAGATTAAGAGAGAAAGGTGAAATATTTAAGGGGGACATCGAATGTGAGTGTGGAACGAACTGCCAGCAGTAGTGGATGCAGGTTTGATCGCAACATTTAAGAGAAGTTTGGATAAGTACACGGATGGGAGGGGTATGCAGGGTATGGTCTGGGTGCAGGTCAATAGGACAGGGCTGAGTAACAGTTCAGCACAAGCTAAATGGGACGAAGGGCCTGTTTCTGTGCTGTAGTGCTCTATGACTCTATGTTCAAAGTACAGGTATTATCAAAGTATGTATGCATTATACAACCTTGAGATTCATCTCCTTACAGGCAGCCACTAAACCAAGAGCCCATTAAAAAAAGACCGTCAAGCACTCAATGTACAGGGAGGAAAAAACAACAAATCGTGCAAACGTTAAAAGTAAGCAAATAGCATTCAGAACAAAAGTGAGTTCATAGACTGGAAACCCGGAGCAGCGGGAGCGGGCCACAGCCTCGGCCTCAGTTTAATGCAGAGCTGAGTAAAGTCACGGAGCCCTCAGACATGGAGCCTGAGAAGGACACCACTTTGATTAAATTCCAACCTCTAACTCAGTCTCGGGGGACATTATATTATCAGTAAACCCTCTGATTAATTTGAAGCTTGTGACTCTCGCCACATGTCTATGTTTTTCCATTTATAAACAAATAGACTAAAATCCAGCCTATAACTCCCTCCCAGATATCTATTAGTCATACTATAACCAATTGGCCATTGATATTGATGTTAGAATTGGTTTATTATTGTCACGTGTACTGAGATACAGTGAAAAGCCTGTCTTGTTCATACAGATCAGATCATTACACAGGGTACCGGGTCGAAAAAAGTAAAACAATAACAATGCAGAATAACGTGTAACAGCTACAGTGAACGTGCAGTGCAGATAAACCATGAAATGCAAAATCATATCAAGGTGAATGAGTCTGATGGTACGAGGGAACATTTATTAGTCTTAGTACAGTGGCATGGAAACCTTCAGAATCAGCATCAGGTTTAATATCACTGGCGTATGTCATGAAACTTGTTCATCTGTGGCAGCAGTACAATGCAATACAGAATAATGTAAGCTGTAAATTACAGTAAAAACTATACATAAATATGGCTTTGTCAAAGGCAGGTCGTCCCTTCTGAGCCTGATTGAATTTTTTGAGGATGTGACTAAACACATGGATGAAGGTAGAGCAGTAGATGTACTGTAACACACACAAAATGCTGGTGGAACACAGCAGGCCACGCAGCATCTATAAGGAAAAGCGCTGTTGACGTTTTGGGCTGAGACCCTTCGTCAGGACTAACTGAAAGGAAAGATAGTAAGAGATTTGAAAGTAGGAGGGGGAGGGGGAAATGTGAAATGATAGGAGACAACCGGAGGGGGTGGGGTGAAGCTGAGAGCTGGAAAAGTGATTGGCGAAAGTGACACAGAGCTGGAGAAGGGAAAGGATCATGAGACGGGAGGCCTCGGGAGAAAGAAAGGGGGAGGGGAGCACCAGAGGGAGATGGAGAATAGGCAGAGTGATGGGCGGAGAGAGAGAGAGAAAAAGGGGAGGGGGAAAAATCTAACTATATCAGGGAGGGGTAAGGAGGGCAGGAGGGGCATTAACGGATGTTAGAGAAGTCATTTGTGTGTGTTGCTTGAATTTCCAGCATCTGCAGATTTCCTCGTAGTAGATGTAGTGTATACGGATTTCAGAAAGGCATTTGACAAGGTACCCCATGCAAGGCTTATTAAGAAAGTAAAGAAGCATGGGATCCAAGGGGACATTGCTTTGTGAATCCAGAATTGCCTTGCCCACAGAAGGCAAAGAGTGGTTGTAGATGGGTCATATTCTGCATGGAGGTAGGTGATCAATGGTGTGCCTCAGGGATCTGTTCTGGGACCGCTTCTCTTCATGATTTTTGTAAATGACCTGGATGAGGAGGTGGAGGGATGGGTTAATAAATTTGCTGATGACACAAAGCTTAGGGATTTTGTGGATAGTGTGGAGGGCTGTCAGAGGTTACAGAGGACATAAATAAGATGCAAAACTGGGCTGAGAAATGGCAGATGGAGTTCAACACAGATAAGTGAGAAGTGATTCATTTAGGTAGGTCATATATGACGGCAGAATATGAGGGGTGATTGATATGTTCGTGACCTAAGGTAGAAGAAGTCAATTTTAGAAAACCTAGCACATTTATTTTTCAAAATAGTCCACTCCTACATTTACACACTTAGTCCATAGGGAACTTGGATCTCCAGAAAGTGTCCACAGATGGGAGATTGCTGTTCGTGTCCTAAGCTAGAAAGAGATGAGTTATGCAGCTCTTGTTACATGCACATGCAGATCAACTCTTTGAGTGATTATACAGAAAGTTTGAAGTTAAGAACTCATCTCCATCTACCATAGGCCACAAACTTATCGATCACCCCTGATGACAGAAGGTCTGGGGTGAAAAGGAGAGGAGGTCTAGGATAAAGAGGAGAGGAGATCTAGGGTGAAGAGGGGAGGAGGTCCAGGGTGAAGGGGAGAGGAGGTCTGCGGTGAAGAGGAAACAATGTCTGGGTGAAGAGGAGAGAATGTCTGGGGTGAAGAGGAGAGGAGATCTGGGGTGAAGAGGAGAGGAGGTCTAGGATAAAGAGGAGACGAGGTCTAGGGTGAAGAGGGGAGGAGGTCGGGGGTGAAGAGGAGTGGAGGTCTGGGGAGAAGAGGAAAGAATGTCGGGGTGAGGAGGGGAGGAGGTCTGGGGTGAAGAGGAGAGGAGGTCTGAGATGAAGAGGGGAGGAGGTCTGGGGTGAAGAGGGGAGGAGGTCTGGGGTGAAGAGGAGTGGAGGTCTGGGGTGAAGAGGAAAGAATGTCGGGGTGAGGAGGGAAGGAGGTCTGGGGTGACGAGGAGAGGAGGTCTGGGGTGAAGAGGAGAGGAGGTCTGGGGTGAAGAGGGGAGGAGGTCTGGGGTGAAGAGGAGTGGAGGTCTGGGGTGAAGAGGAAAGAATGTCGGGGTGAGGAGGGAAGGAGGTCTGGGGTGACGAGGAGAGGAGGTCTGGGGTGAAGAGGGGAGGAGATCTGGGGTGACAAGGAGAGGAGGTCTGGGGTGAAGAGGGGAGGAGGTCTGGGGTGAAGAGGAAAGGAGGTCTGGGGTGAAGAGGGGAGGAGGTCTGGGGTGAAGAGGAGTGGAGGTCTGGGGTGACGAGGGGAGGAGGTCTGGGGTGAAGAGGAGAGGAGGTCTGGGGTGAAGAGGGGAGGAGGTCTGGGGTGAAGAGGGGAGGAGGTCTGGGGTGAAGAGGAGAGGAGGTCTGGGGTGAAGAGGGGAGGAGGTCTGGGGTGAAGAGGAGAGGAGGTCTGGGGTGACGAGGAGAGGAGGTCTGGCGTGAAGAGGAGTGGAGGTCGGGGGTGAAGAGGGGAGGAGGTCTGGGGTGAACAGGAGTGGAGGTCTGGGGTGCAGAGGGGTGGAGGTCTGGGGTGAAGAGGAGAGGAGGTCTGGTGTGAAGAGGGGAGGAAGTCTGGGTGAAGAGGAGTGGAGGTCTGGGGTGAAGAGGGGAGGAGGTCTGGGGTGAACAGGAGTGGAGGTCTGGGGTGAAGAGGGGAGGAGGTCTGGGGTGAAGACGAAACAATGTCTGGGTAAAGAGGAGAGAATGTCTGGGTGAAGAGGAGAGGAGATCTGGGGTAAAGAGGAGAGGAGGACTAGGGTAAAGAGGAAAGGAGGTCTGAGATGATGAGTGGTGGAGGTCTGGGGTGAAGAGGAGAGGAGGTCTAGAATGAAGAGGAGAGGAGGTCTGGGGTGAAGAGGGGAGGAAGTCTGGGGTGAAGAGGGAACAATGTCTGGGTGAAGAGGAGAGAATGTTTGGGGTGAAGAGGAGAGGAGATCTGGGGTAAAGAGGAGAGGAGGTCTGGGGTAAAGAGGAGAGGAGGTCTAGGGTGAAGAGGAGAGGAGGTCTAGGATGAAGAGGAGAGGAGGTCTGAGATGAACAGGGGAGGATGTCTAGGATGAAGAGGAGAGGAGGTAAGGGGTGAAGAGGAAAGAATGTCGGGGTGAAGAGGGGAGGAGGTCTGGGGTGACGAGGAGAGGAGGTCTGTGGTGATGAGTAGAGGAGGTCTGGTGTGAAGAGGGGAGGAGGTCTGGGGTGAACAGGAGTGGAGGTCTGGGGTGCAGAGGGGAAGAGGTTGGGGTGAAGACGAAACAATGTCTGGGTGAAGAGGAGAGAATTTCTGGGGTGAAGAGGAGAGGTGGTCTAGGGTAAAGAGGAGAGGAGGTCTGAGATGAAGAGGGGAGGAGGTCTGGGGTGAAGAGGAGAGGAGGTCTGGGGTGATGAGTAGAGGAGGTCTGGGGTGAAGAGGGGCGGAGGTCTGGGGTGAAGATGGGAGGAGGTCTGGGGTGAAGAGGGGAGGAGGTCTGGGGTGAAGAGGGGAGGAGGTCTGGGGTGAAGAGGGGAGGAGGTCTGGGGTGAAGAGGGGCGGAGGTCTGGGGTGAAGGGTGGAGGAGGTCTGGGGTGAAGAGGGGCGGAGGTCTGGGGTGAAGAGGGGAGGAGGTCTGGGGTGAAGAGGGGAGGAGGTCTGGGGTGAAGAGGGGAGGAGGTTTGGGGTGCTGTGGGGAAGAGGTCTAAGGTGAAGGGGGAGGAGGTCTTGGGCGAAGGGGAAAGAATGTCAGGGTGAAGTGAGGAGATCTGGGGTGAAGAGGAGTGGAGGTCTGGGATGAAGAGGGGAAGAGGTTGGGGTGAAGAAGAAACAATGTCTGTGTGAAGAGGAGAGGAGATCTGGGGTAAAGAGGAGAGGAGGTTTAGGGTAAGGAGGAGAGGAGGTCTAGGGGGAAGAGGAGAGGAGGTCTGGGGTAAAGAGGAGCGGAGGTCTGGGGTGAAGAGGAAACAATGTTTGGGTGAAGAGGAGAGAATGTCTGGGGTGAAGAGGAGAGGAGATCTGGGGTGCAGAGGGGAAGAGGTCTGAGGTGAAGGGGGAGCAGGTCTGGGGTGAAGAGGGGAGGAAGTCTGGGGTGAAGAGGGGAGGAGGTCTGGGGTGAAGAGGAGTGGAGGTCTGGGGTGAAGAGGAAACAATGGGTGAAGAGGAGAGAATGTCTGGGGTGAAGAGGAGAGGAGATCTGGGGTTGAGGAGAGGAGGTCTAGGGTAAGGAGGAGAGGAGGTCTAGGGGGAAGAGGGGAGGAGGTCTGGGGTAAAGAGGAGCGGAGGTCTGGGGTGAAGAGGAAACAATGTTTGGGTGAAGAGGAGAGAATGTCTGGGGTGAAGAGGAGAGGAGATCTGGGGTGCAGAGGGGAAGAGGTCTGAGGTGAAGGGGGAGCAGGTCTGGGGTGAAGAGGGGAGGAAGTCTGGGGTGAAGAGGGGAGGAGGTCTGGGGTGAAGAGGGAAGAATTTCGGGGTGAAGAGGGGAGGAGGTCAGGGGTGAAGAGGAGTGGAGGTCTGGGGTGAAGAGGAAAGAATTTCGGGGTGAAGGGGGAGGAGGTCTGGGGTGCAGAGGGGAAGAGGTCTGAGGTGAAGGGGGAGCAGGTCTGGGGTGAAGAGGGGAGGAGGACTGGCGTGACAAGGAGAGGAGGTCTGGGGTGAAGAGGAGTGGAGGTCTGGGGTGAAGAGGAGAGGAGGTCTGGGGTGAAGAGAGGAGGTCTGGTGTGAAGAGGAGAGGAAGTCTGGGTGAAGAGGAGTGGAGGTCTGGGGTGAAGAGGGGAGGAGGTCTGGGGTGAACAGGAGTGGAGGTCTGGGGTGAAGAGGGGAGGAGGTCTGGGGTGAAGACGAAACAATGTCTGGGTAAAGAGGAGAGAATGTCTGGGTGAAGAGGAGAGGAGATCTGGGGTAAAGAGGAGAGGAGGTCTGGGGTAAAGAGGAGAGGAGGTCTGGGGTGAAGAGTGGAGGAGGTCTGGGGTGAAGAGGGGAGGAGGTCTGGGGTGAAGAGTGGAGGAGGTCTGGGGTGAAGAGGGGAGGAGGTCTGGGGTGAAGAGTGGAGGAGGTCTGGGGTGAAGAGTGGAGGAGGTCTGGGGTGAAGAGTGGAGGAGGTCTGGGGTGAAGAGTGGAGGAGGTCTGGGGTGAAGAGGGGAGGAGGTCTGGGGTGAAGAGGGGAGGAGGTCTGGGATGCTGTGGGGAAGAGGTCTAAGGTGAAGGGGGAGGAGGTCTTGGGCGAAGGGGAAAGAATGTCAGGGTGAAGTGAGGAGATCTGGGGTGAAGAGGAGTGGAGGTCTGGGGTGAACAGGAGTGGAGGTCTGGGATGCAGAGGGGAAGAGGTTGGGGTGAAGAAGAAACAATGTCTGGGTGAAGAGGAGAGAATGTCTGGGGTGAAGAGGAGAGGAGATCTGGGGTAAAGAGGAGAGGAGGTTTAGGGTAAGGAGGAGAGGAGGTCTAGGGGGAAGAGGAGAGGAGGTCTGGGGTAAAGAGGAGCGGAGGTCTGGGGTGAAGAGGAAACAATGTTTGGGTGAAGAGGAGAGAATGTCTGGGGTGAAGAGGAGAGGAGATCTGGGGTGCAGAGGGGAAGAGGTCTGAGGTGAAGGGGGAGCAGGTCTGGGGTGAAGAGGGGAGGAAGTCTGGGGTGAAGAGGGGAGGAGGTCTGGGGTGAAGAGGAGTGGAGGTCTGGGGTGAAGAGGAGTGGAGGTCTGGGGTGAAGAGGAAACAATGGGTGAAGAGGAGAGAATGTCTGGGGTGAAGAGGAGAGGAGATCTGGGGTTGAGGAGAGGAGGTCTAGGGTAAGGAGGAGAGGAGGTCTAGGGGGAAGAGGGGAGGAGGTCTGGGGTAAAGAGGAGCGGAGGTCTGGGGTGAAGAGGAAACAATGTTTGGGTGAAGAGGAGAGAATGTCTGGGGTGAAGAGGAGAGGAGATCTGGGGTGCAGAGGGGAAGAGGTCTGAGGTGAAGGGGGAGCAGGTCTGGGGTGAAGAGGGGAGGAAGTCTGGGGTGAAGAGGGGAGGAGGTCTGGGGTGAAGAGGAAAGAATTTCAGGGTGAAGAGGGGAGGAGGTCTGGGGTGCAGAGGGGAAGAGGTCTGAGGTGAAGGGGGAGCAGGTCTGGGGTGAAGAGGGGAGGAGGACTGGCGTGACAAGGAGAGGAGGTCTGGGGTGAAGAGGAGTGGAGGTCTGGGGTGAAGAGGAGTGGAGGTCTGGGGTGAAGAGGGGTGGAGGTCTGGGGTGAAGAGGAGAGGAGGTCTGGTGTGAAGAGGGGAGGAAGTCTGGGGTGATGAGTAGAGGAGGTCTGGGGTGAAGAGGGGAGGAGGTCTGGGGTGAAGAGGAGAGGTGGTCTGGGGTGAAGAGGGGAGGAGGTCTGGGGTGAAGAGTGGAGGAGGTCTGGGGTGAAGAGTGGAGGAGGTCTGGGGTGAAGAGTGGAGGAGGTCTGGGGTGAAGAGGGGAGGAGGTCTGGGGTGAAGAGGGGAGGAGGTCTGGGATGCTGTGGGGAAGAGGTCTAAGGTGAAGGGGGAGGAGGTCTTGGGCGAAGGGGAAAGAATGTCAGGGTGAAGTGAGGAGATCTGGGGTGAAGAGGAGTGGAGGTCTGGGGTGAACAGGAGTGGAGGTCTGGGATGCAGAGGGGAAGAGGTTGGGGTGAAGAAGAAACAATGTCTGGGTGAAGAGGAGAGAATGTCTGGGGTGAAGAGGAGAGGAGATCTGGGGTAAAGAGGAGAGGAGGTTTAGGGTAAGGAGGAGAGGAGGTCTAGGGGGAAGAGGAGAGGAGGTCTGGGGTAAAGAGGAGCGGAGGTCTGGGGTGAAGAGGAAACAATGTTTGGGTGAAGAGGAGAGAATGTCTGGGGTGAAGAGGAGAGGAGATCTGGGGTGCAGAGGGGAAGAGGTCTGAGGTGAAGGGGGAGCAGGTCTGGGGTGAAGAGGGGAGGAAGTCTGGGGTGAAGAGGGGAGGAGGTCTGGGGTGAAGAGGAGTGGAGGTCTGGGGTGAAGAGGAGTGGAGGTCTGGGGTGAAGAGGAAACAATGGGTGAAGAGGAGAGAATGTCTGGGGTGAAGAGGAGAGGAGATCTGGGGTTGAGGAGAGGAGGTCTAGGGTAAGGAGGAGAGGAGGTCTAGGGGGAAGAGGGGAGGAGGTCTGGGGTAAAGAGGAGCGGAGGTCTGGGGTGAAGAGGAAACAATGTTTGGGTGAAGAGGAGAGAATGTCTGGGGTGAAGAGGAGAGGAGATCTGGGGTGCAGAGGGGAAGAGGTCTGAGGTGAAGGGGGAGCAGGTCTGGGGTGAAGAGGGGAGGAAGTCTGGGGTGAAGAGGGGAGGAGGTCTGGGGTGAAGAGGAAAGAATTTCGGGGTGAAGAGGGGAGGAGGTCTGGGGTGCAGAGGGGAAGAGGTCTGAGGTGAAGGGGGAGCAGGTCTGGGGTGAAGAGGGGAGGAGGACTGGCGTGACAAGGAGAGGAGGTCTGGGGTGAAGAGGAGTGGAGGTCTGGGGTGAAGAGGAGTGGAGGTCTGGGGTGAAGAGGGGTGGAGGTCTGGGGTGAAGAGGAGAGGAGGTCTGGTGTGAAGAGGGGAGGAAGTCTGGGGTGATGAGTAGAGGAGGTCTGGGGTGAAGAGGGGAGGAGGTCTGGGGTGAAGAGTGGAGGAGGTCTGGGGTGAAGAGGGGAGGAGGTCTGGGGTGAAGAGTGGAGGAGGTCTGGGGTGAAGAGTGGAGGATGTCTGGGGTGAAGAGGGGAGGAGGTCTGGGGTGAAGAGTGGAGGAGGTCTGGGGTGAAGAGTGGAGGAGGTCTGGGGTGAAGAGTGGAGGAGGTCTGGGGTGAAGAGGGGAGGAGGTCTGGGGTGAAGAGGGGAGGAGGTCTGGGATGCTGTGGGGAAGAGGTCTAAGGTGAAGGGGGAGGAGGTCTTGGGCGAAGGGGAAAGAATGTCAGGGTGAAGTGAGGAGATCTGGGGTGAAGAGGAGTGGAGGTCTGGGGTGAACAGGAGTGGAGGTCTGGGATGCAGAGGGGAAGAGGTTGGGGTGAAGAAGAAACAATGTCTGGGTGAAGAGGGGAGGAGGTCTGGGGTGACGAGTAGAGGAGGTCTGGGGTGAAGAGGGGAGGAGGTCTGGGGTGAAGAGTGGAGGAGGTCTGGGGTGAAGAGGGGAGGAGGTCTGGGGTGAAGAGTGGAGGAGGTCTGGGGTGAAGAGGGGAGGAGGTCTGGGGTGAAGAGTGGAGGAGGTCTGGGGTGAAGAGTGGAGGAGGTCTGGGGTGAAGAGTGGAGGAGATCTGGGGTGAAGAGGGGAGGAGGTCTGGGGTGAAGAGGGGAGGAGGTCTGGGATGCTGTGGGGAAGAGGTCTAAGGTGAAGGGGGAGGAGGTCTTGGGCGAAGGGGAAAGAATGTCAGGGTGAAGTGAGGAGATCTGGGGTGAAGAGGAGTGGAGGTCTGGGGTGAACAGGAGTGGAGGTCTGGGATGCAGAGGGGAAGAGGTTGGGGTGAAGAAGAAACAATGTCTGGGTGAAGAGGAGAGAATGTCTGGGGTGAAGAGGAGAGGAGATCTGGGGTAAAGAGGAGAGGAGGTTTAGGGTAAGGAGGAGAGGAGGTCTAGGGGGAAGAGGAGAGGAGGTCTGGGGTAAAGAGGAGCGGAGGTCTGGGGTGAAGAGGAAACAATGTTTGGGTGAAGAGGAGAGAATGTCTGGGGTGAAGAGGAGAGGAGATCTGGGGTGCAGAGGGGAAGAGGTCTGAGGTGAAGGGGGAGCAGGTCTGGGGTGAAGAGGGGAGGAAGTCTGGGGTGAAGAGGGGAGGAGGTCTGGGGTGAAGAGGAGTGGAGGTCTGGGGTGAAGAGGAGTGGAGGTCTGGGGTGAAGAGGAAACAATGGGTGAAGAGGAGAGAATGTCTGGGGTGAAGAGGAGAGGAGATCTGGGGTTGAGGAGAGGAGGTCTAGGGTAAGGAGGAGAGGAGGTCTAGGGGGAAGAGGGGAGGAGGTCTGGGGTAAAGAGCGGAGGTCTGGGGTGAAGAGGAAACAATGTTTGGGTGAAGAGGAGAGAATATCTGGGGTGAAGAGGAGAGGAGATCTGGGGTGCAGAGGGGAAGAGGTCTGAGGTGAAGGGGGAGCAGGTCTGGGGTGAAGAGGGGAGGAAGTCTGGGGTGAAGAGGGGAGGAGGTCTGGGGTGAAGAGGAAAGAATTTCGGGGTGAAGAGGGGAGGAGGTCTGGGGTGAAGAGGAGTGGAGGTCTGGGGTGAAGAGGAAAGAATTTCGGGGTGAAGAGGGGAGGAGGTCTGGGGTGCAGAGGGGAAGAGGTCTGAGGTGAAGGGCGAGCAGGTCTGGGGTGAAGAGGGGAGGAGGACTGGCGTGACAAGGAGAGGAGGTCTGGGGTGAAGAGGAGTGGAGGTCTGGGGTGAAGAGGAGTGGAGGTCTGGGGTGAAGAGGGGTGGAGGTCTGGGGTGAAGAGGAGTGGAGGTCTGGGGTGAAGAGGGGAGGAGGTCTGGGGTGAACAGGAGTGGAGGTCTGGGGTGAAGAGGGGAGGAGGTCTGGGGTGAAGACGAAAATATCTGGGTAAAGAGGAGAGAATGTCTGGGTGAAGAGGAGAGGAGATCTGGGGTAAAGAGGAGAGGAGGACTAGGGTAAAGAGGAAAGGAGGTCTGAGATGATGAGTGGTGGAGGTCTGGGGTGAAGAGGAGAGGAGGTCTAGAATGAAGAGGAGAGGAGGTCTGGGGTGAAGAGGGGAGGATGTCTGGGGTGAAGAGGGAACAATGTCTGGGTGAAGAGGAGAGAATGTTTGGGGTGAAGAGGAGAGGAGATCTGGGGTAAAGAGGAGAGGAGGTCTGGGGTAAAGAGGAGAGGAGGTCTAGGGTGAAGAGGAGAGGAGGTCTAGGATGAAGAGGAGAGGAGGTCTGAGATGAACAGGGGAGGATGTCTAGGATGAAGAGGAGAGGAGGTAAGGGGTGAAGAGGAAAGAATGTCGGGGTGAAGAGGGGAGGAGGTCTGGGGTGCAGAAGGGAAGAGGTCTGGGGTGACGAGGAGAGGAGGTCTGTGGTGAAGAGGGGAGGAGGTCTGGGGTGAACAGGAGTGGAGGTCTGGGGTGCAGAGGGGAAAAGGTTGGGGTGAAGACGAAACAATGTCTGGGTGAAGAGGAGAGAATTTCTGGGGTGAAGAGGAGAGGTGGTCTAGGGTAAAGAGGAGAGGAGGTCTGAGATGAAGAGGGGAGGAGGTCTGGGGTGAAGAGGAGAGGAGGTCTGGGGTGATGAGTAGAGGAGGTCTGGGGTGAAGAGGGGCGGAGGTCTGGGGTGAAGAAGGGAGGAGGTCTGGGGTGAAGAGGGGCGGAGGTCTGGGGTGAAGAGTGGAGGAGGTCTGGGGTGAAGAGGGGCGGAGGTCTGGGGTGAAGAGGGGAGGAGGTCTGGGGTGAAGAGGGGAGGAGGTCTGGGGTGAAGAGGGGAGGAGGTTTGGGGTGCTGTGGGGAAGAGGTCTAAGGTGAAGGGGGAGGAGGTCGGGCGAAGGGGAAAGAATGTCAGGGTGAAGTGAGGAGATCTGGGGTGAAGAGGAGTGGAGGTCTGGGATGCAGAGGGGAAGAGGTTGGGGTGAAGAAGAAACAATGTCTGGGTGAAGAGGAGAGAATGTCTGGGGTGAAGAGGAGAGGAGATCTGGGGTAAAGAGGAGAGGAGGTTTAGGGTAAGGAGGAGAGGAGGTCTAGGGGGAAGAGGAGAGGAGGTCTGGGGTAAAGAGGAGCGGAGGTCTGGGGTGAAGAGGAAACAATGTTTGGGTGAAGAGCAGAGAATGTCTGGGGTGAAGAGGAGAGGAGATCTGGGGTGCAGAGGGGAAGAGGTCTGAGGTGAAGGGGGAGCAGGTCTGGGGTGAAGAGGGGAGGAAGTCTGGGGTGAAGAGGGGAGGAGGTCTGGGGTGAAGAGGAGTGGAGGTCTGGGGTGAAGAGGAAACAATGGGTGAAGAGGAGAGAATGTCTGGGGTGAAGAGGAGAGGAGATCTGGGGTTGAGGAGAGGAGGTCTAGGGTAAGGAGGAGAGGAGGTCTAGGGGGAAGAGGGGAGGAGGTCTGGGGTAAAGAGGAGCGGAGGTCTGGGGTGAAGAGGAAACAATGTTTGGGTGAAGAGGAGAGAATGTCTGGGGTGAAGAGGAGAGGAGATCTGGGGTGCAGAGGGGAAGAGGTCTGAGGTGAAGGGGGAGCAGGTCTGGGGTGAAGAGGGGAGGAAGTCTGGGGTGAAGAGGGGAGGAGGTCTGGGGTGAAGAGGAAAGAATTTCGGGGTGAAGAGGGGAGGAGGTCTGGGGTGAAGAGGAGTGGAGGTCTGGGGTGAAGAGGAAAGAATTTCGGGGTGAAGAGGGGAGGAGTTCTGGGGTGCAGAGGGGAAGAGGTCTGAGGTGAAGGGGGAGCAGGTCTGGGGTGAAGAGGGGAGGAGGACTGGCGTGACAAGGAGAGGAGGTCTGGGGTGAAGAGGAGTGGAGGTCTGGGGTGAAGAGGAGAGGAGGTCTGGGGTGAAGAGGAGAGGAGGTCTGGTGTGAAGAGGGGAGGAAGTCTGGGTGAAGAGGAGTGGAGGTCTGGGGTGAAGAGGGGAGGAGGTCTGGGGTGAACAGGAGTGGAGGTCTGGGGTGAAGAGGGGAGGAGGTCTGGGGTGAAGACGAAACAATGTCTGGGTAAAGAGGAGAGAATGTCTGTGTGAAGAGGAGAGGAGATCTGGGGTAAAGAGGAGAGGAGGACTAGGGTAAAGAGGAAAGGAGGTCTGAGATGATGAGTGGTGGAGGTCTGGGGTGAAGAGGAGAGGAGGTCTAGAATGAAGAGGAGAGGAGGTCTGGGGTGAAGAGGGGAGGATGTCTGGGGTGAAGAGGGAACAATGTCTGGGTGAAGAGGAGAGAATGTTTGGGGTGAAGAGGAGAGGAGATCTGGGGTAAAGAGGAGAGGAGGTCTGGGGTAAAGAGGAGAGGAGGTCTAGGGTGAAGAGGAGAGGAGGTCTAGGATGAAGAGGAGAGGAGGTCTGAGATGAACAGGGGAGGATGTCTAGGATGAAGAGGGGAGGAGGTCTGGGGTGCAGAAGGGAAGAGGTCTGGGGTGACGAGGAGAGGAGGTCTGTGGTGATGAGTAGAGGAGGTCTGGTGTGAAGAGAAGTGGAGGTCTGGAGTGAAGAGGGGAGGAGGTCTGAGATGAACAGGGGAGGATGTCTAGGATGAAGAGGAGAGGAGGTAAGGGGTGAAGAGGAAAGAATGTCGGGGTGAAGAGGGGAGGAGGTCTGGGGTGCAGAAGGGAAGAGGTCTGGGGTGACGAGGAGAGGAGGTCTGTGGTGATGAGTAGAGAATGTCTGGGTTGAAGTGGAGAGGAGTTTTGGTTAAAGAGGAGCGGAGGTCTAGGATGAAGAGGAGAGGAGGTAAGGGGTGAACAGGAAAGAATGTCGGGGGAAGAGGGGAGGAGGTCTGGGGTGATGAGTAGAGGAGGTCTGGGGTGAAGAGGAAAGAAGGTCAGGGTGAAGAGGGGAGGAGGTCTGGGGTGACGAGTAGAGGAGGTCTGGGGTGAAGAGGGGAGGAGGTCTGGGGTGAAGAGTGGAGGAGGTCTGGGGTGAAGAGGGGAGGAGGTCTGGGGTGAAGAGTGGAGGAGGTCTGGGGTGAAGAGGGGAGGAGGTCTGGGGTGAAGAGTGGAGGAGGTCTGGGGTGAAGAGTGGAGGAGGTCTGGGGTGAAGAGTGGAGGAGGTCTGGGGTGAAGAGGGGAGGAGGTCTGGGGTGAAGAGGGGAGGAGGTCTGGGATGCTGTGGGGAAGAGGTCTAAGGTGAAGGGGGAGGAGGTCTTGGGCGAAGGGGAAAGAATGTCAGGGTGAAGTGAGGAGATCTGGGGTGAAGAGGAGTGGAGGTCTGGGGTGAACAGGAGTGGAGGTCTGGGATGCAGAGGGGAAGAGGTTGGGGTGAAGAAGAAACAATGTCTGGGTGAAGAGGAGAGAATGTCTGGGGTGAAGAGGAGAGGAGATCTGGGGTAAAGAGGAGAGGAGGTTTAGGGTAAGGAGGAGAGGAGGTCTAGGGGGAAGAGGAGAGGAGGTCTGGGGTAAAGAGGAGCGGAGGTCTGGGGTGAAGAGGAAACAATGTTTGGGTGAAGAGGAGAGAATGTCTGGGGTGAAGAGGAGAGGAGATCTGGGGTGCAGAGGGGAAGAGGTCTGAGGTGAAGGGGGAGCAGGTCTGGGGTGAAGAGGGGAGGAAGTCTGGGGTGAAGAGGGGAGGAGGTCTGGGGTGAAGAGGAGTGGATGTCTGGGGTGAAGAGGAGTGGAGGTCTGGGGTGAAGAGGAGTGGATGTCTGGGGTGAAGAGGGGAGGAGGTCTGGGGTGAACAGGAGTGGAGGTCTGGGGTGAAGAGGGGAGGAGGTCTGGGGTGAAGACGAAACAATGTCTGGGTAAAGAGGAGAGAATGTCTGGGTGAAGAGGAGAGGAGATCTGGGGTAAAGAGGAGAGGAGGACTAGGGTAAAGAGGAAAGGAGGTCTGAGATGATGAGTGGTGGAGGTCTGGGGTGAAGAGGAGAGGAGGTCTAGAATGAAGAGGAGTGGAGGTCTGGGGTGAAGAGGGGAGGATGTCTGGGGTGAAGAGGGAACAATATCTGGGTGAAGAGGAGAGAATGTTTGGGGTGAAGAGGAGAGGAGATCTGGGGTAAAGAGGAGAGGAGGTCTGGGGTAAAGAGGAGAGGAGGTCTAGGGTGAAGAGGAGAGGAGGTCTAGGATGAAGAGGAGAGGAGGTCTGAGATGAACAGGGGAGGATGTCTAGGATGAAGAGGAGAGGAGGTAAGGGGTGAAGAGGAAAGAATGTCGGGGTGAAGAGGGGAGGAGGTCTGGGGTGACGAGGAGAGGAGGTCTGTGGTGATGAGTAGAGAATGTCTGGGTTGAAGAGGAGAGGAGTTTTGGTTAAAGAGGAGCGGAGGTCTAGCATGAAGAGGAGAGGAGGTCTAGGGTGAAGAGTAGAGGAGGTCTGGGGTGAAGAGGGGTGGAGGTCTGGGGTGAAGAGGAGTGGAGGTCTGGGGTGAAGAGGGGTGGAGGTCTGGGGTGAAGAGGAGAGGAGGTCTAGGTTGAAGAGCAGAGGAGGTCTAGGATGAAGAGGAGAGGAGGTAAGGGGTGAACAGGAAAGAATGTCGGGGTGAAGAGGAGTGGAGGTCTGGGGTGAAGAGGAAAGAATGTCAGGGTGAAGAGGGGAGGAGGTCTGGGGTGCTGTGGGGAAGAGGTCTAAGGTGAAGGGGGAGGAGGTCTTGGGTGAAGGGGAAAGATTGTCAGGGTGAAGTGAGGAGATCTGGGGTGAAGAGGAGTGGAGGTCTGGGGTGAAGAAGGGAGGAGGTCTGGAGTGAAGAGGAGTGGAGGTCTGGGGTGAAGAGGGGAGGAGGTCTGGGGTGAAGTGGAGAGAAGGTCTGGGGTGAAGAGGGGAGAAGGTCTGTAGTGGAGAGGAGAGGAGGTCTGGGGTGAAGAGGAGAGGAGGCCTGGGGTGAAGAGGGGAGGAGGCCTGGGGTGAAGAGGAGAGGTGGTCTGGGGTGAAGAGGGGAGGAGGTCTGGGGTAAAGAGGAGAGGAGGTCTAGGGTGAAGAGCAGAGGAGGTTTAGGATGAAGAGGAGAGGAGGTAAGGGGTGAACAGGAAAGAATGTCGGGGTGAAGAGGGGAGGAGGTCTTGGGTGAAGAGGAGTGGAGGTCTGTGGTGAAGAGGAAAGAATGTCAGGGTGAAGAGGGGAGGAGGTCTGCGGTGCAGAGCGGAAGAGGTCTGGGGTGACGAGGAGAGGAGGTCTGGGGTGATGAGGGGAGGAGGTCTGGGGTGAAGAGGGGAGGAGGTCTGGGGTGAAGAGGGGAGGAGGTCTGGGGTGAAGAGGGGAGGAGGTCTGGGGTGCTGTGGGGAAGAGGTCTAAGGTGAAGGGGGAGGAGGTCTTGGGTGAAGGGGAAAGAATGTCAGGGTGAAGTGAGGAGATCTGGGGTGAAGAGGAGTGGAGGTCTGGGGTGAAGAAGGGAGGAGTTCTGGGGTGCAGAGGGGAAGAGGTTGGGGTGAAGACGAAACAATGTCTGGGTGAAGAGGAGAGAATTTCTGGGGTGAAGAGGAGAGGTGGTCTAGGGTAAAGAGGAGAGGAGGTCTGAGATGAAGAGGGGAGGAGGTCTGGGGTGAAGAGGAGAGGAGGTCTGGGGTGATGAGTAGAGGAGGTCTGGGGTGAAGAGGGGCGGAGGTCTGGGGTGAAGAGGGGAGGAGGTCTGGGGTGAAGAGGGGAGGAGGTCTGGGGTGCTGTGGGGAAGAGGTCTAAGGTGAAGGGGGAGGAGGTCTTGGGTGAAGGGGAAAGAATGTCAGGGTGAAGTGAGGAGATCTGGGGTGAAGAGGAGTGGAGGTCTGGGGTGAAGAAGGGAGGAGGTCTGGGGTGAAGAGGAGTGGAGGTCTGGGGTGAAGAAGGGAGGAGGTCTGGGGTGAAGAGGAGTGGAGGTCTGGGGTGAAGAGGGGAGGAGGCCTGGGGTGAAGAAGGGAGGAGGTCTGGGGTGAAGAGGGGAGGAGGTCTGGGGTGAAGTGGAGAGAAGGTCTGGGGTGAAGAGGGGAGAAGGTCTGTAGTGGAGAGGAGACGAGGTCTGGGGTAAAGAGGAGAGGAGGTCTAGGGTGAAGAGCAGAGGAGGTCTAGGATGAAGAGGAGAGGAGGTAAGGGGTGAACAGGAAAGAATGTCGGGGTGAAGAGGGGAGGAGGTCTGGGGTGAAGAGGAGTGCAGGTCTGTGGTGAAGAGGAAAGAATGTCAGGGTGAAGAGGGGAGGAGGTCTGCGGTGCAGAGCGGAAGAGGTCTGGGGTGACGAGGAGAGGAGGTCTGGGGTGATGAGGGGAGGAGGTCTGGGGTGAAGAGGGGAGGAGGTCTGGGGTGAAGAGGGGAGGAGGTCGGGTGAAGAAGGGAGGAGGTCTGGGGTAAAGAGGAGAGGAGGTCTAGGGTGAAGAGCAGAGGAGGTTTAGGATGAAGAGGAGAGGAGGTAAGGGGTGAACAGGAAAGAATGTCGGGGTGAAGAGGGGAGGAGGTCTGGGGAGAAGAGGGGAGGAGGTCTGGGGTGAAGAGGGGAGAAGGTCTGTAGTGGAGAGGAGAGGAGGTCTGGGGTGAAGAGGAGAGGAGGCCTGGGGTGAAGAGGGGAGGAGGCCTGGGGTGAAGAGGAGAGGTGGTCTGGGGTGAAGAGGGGAGGAGGTCTGGGGTAAAGATGAGAGGAGGTCTAGGGTGAAGAGCAGAGGAGGTTTAGGATGAAGAGGAGAGGAGGTAAGGGGTGAACAGGAAAGAATGTCGGGGTGAAGAGGGGAGGAGGTCTTGGGTGAAGAGGAGTGGAGGTCTGTGGTGAAGAGGAAAGAATGTCAGGGTGAAGAGGGGAGGAGGTCTGCGGTGCAGAGCGGAAGAGGTCTGGGGTGACGAGGAGAGGAGGTCTGGGGTGATGAGGGGAGGAGGTCTGGGGTGAAGAGGGGAGGAGGTCTGGGGTGAAGAGGGGAGGAGGTCTGGGTTGAAGAGGGGAGGAGGTCTGGGGTGCTGTGGGGAAGAGGTCTAAGGTGAAGGGGAGGAGGTCTTGGGAGAAGGGGAAAGAATGTCAGGGTGAAGTGAGGAGATCTGGGGTGAAGAGGAGTGGAGGTCGGGTGAAGAAGGGAGGAGGTCTGGGGTGCAGAGGGGAAGAGGTTGGGTGAAGACGAAACAATGTCTGGGTGAAGAGGACAGAATGTCTGGGGTGAAGAGGAGAGGTGGTCTAGGGTAAAGAGGAGAGGAGGTCTGAGATGAAGAGGGAAGGAGGTCTGGGGTGAAGAGGAGAGGAGGTCTGAGATGAAGAGGGGAGGAAGTCTGCGGTGAAGAGGAAACAAAGGGTGAAGAGGAGAGAATGTCTGGGGTGAAGAGGAGAGGAGATCTGGGGTAAAGAGGAGAGGAATTCTGGGGTAAAGGGGAGTGGAGATATGGGGTGAAGAAGAGTGGAGGTCTAGGATGAAAAAGAGAGGAGGTCTGTGATGAAGAGGGGAGGAGGTCTGGGGAGAAGAGAGGAGGTCTAGGATGAAGAGGAGAGGAGGTAAGGGGTGAACAGGAAAGAATGTCGGGGTGAAGAGGGGAGGAGGTCTGGGGTGAAGAGGGAAGGAGATCTGGGGTGAAGAGGAAAGAATGTCAGGGTGAAGAGGAGAGAATGTCTAGGGTGAAGAGGAGAGGACGTCTATGATGAAGACGGGAGGAGGTCAGAGGTGAATAGTAGAGGAGGTCTGTGGTGAAGAGGAGTGGAGGTCTGGGGTGAAGAGGAATGAATGTCAGGGTGAAGAGGGAGGAGGTCTGGGGTACAGAGGGGAAGACGTCTGGGGTGAAGAGGGGAAGAGGTCTGGGGTGCAGAGGGGAATAGGTCTGGGGTGAGGAGAGGAGGTCTAGGGTGAAGAGGAGAGGAGGTCTGGGGTGAAGAGGAGAGGAGGTCTGGTGTGAAGAGGGGAGGAAGTCTGGGTGAAGAGGAGTGGAGGTCTGGGGTGAAGAGGGGAGGAGGTCTGGGGTGAACAGGAGTGGAGGTCTGGGGTGAAGAGGGGAGGAGGTCTGGGGTGAAGACGAAACAATGTCTGGGTAAAGAGGAGAGAATGTCTGGGTGAAGAGGAGAGGAGATCTGGGGTAAAGAGGAGAGGAGGACTAGGGTAAAGAGGAAAGGAGGTCTGAGATGATGAGTGGTGGAGGTCTGGGGTGAAGAGGAGAGGAGGTCTAGAATGAAGAGGAGTGGAGGTCTGGGGTGAAGAGGGGAGGATGTCTGGGGTGAAGAGGGAACAATGTCTGGGTGAAGAGGAGAGAATGTTTGGGGTGAAGAGGAGAGGAGATCTGGGGTAAAGAGGAGAGGAGG
Organism: Hypanus sabinus; assembly: GCF_030144855.1. Classification (NCBI taxonomy): domain Eukaryota; kingdom Metazoa; phylum Chordata; class Chondrichthyes; order Myliobatiformes; family Dasyatidae; genus Hypanus; species Hypanus sabinus. The sequence goes on along the minus strand of NC_082712.1, from coordinate 89,378,110 downwards.
TCTGGGGTAAAGAGGAGAGGAGGTCTAGGGTGAAGAGGAGAGGAGGTCTAGGATGAAGAGGAGAGGAGGTCTGAGATGAACAGGGGAGGATGTCTAGGATGAAGAGGAGAGGAGGTAAGGGGTGAAGAGGAAAGAATGTCGGGGTGAAGAGGGGAGGAGGTCTGGGGTGACGAGGAGAGGAGGTCTGTGGTGATGAGTAGAGAATGTCTGGGTTGAAGAGGAGAGGAGTTTTGGTTAAAGAGGAGCGGAGGTCTAGCATGAAGAGGAGAGGAGGTCTAGGGTGAAGAGTAGAGGAGGTCTGGGGTGAAGAGGGGTGGAGGTCTGGGGTGAAGAGGAGTGGAGGTCTGGGGTGAAGAGGGGTGGAGGTCTGGGGTGAAGAGGAGAGGAGGTCTAGGTTGAAGAGCAGAGGAGGTCTAGGATGAAGAGGAGAGGAGGTAAGGGGTGAACAGGAAAGAATGTCGGGGTGAAGAGGGGAGGAGGTCTGGGGTGAAGAGGAGTGGAGGTCTGGGGTGAAGTGGAGAGAAGGTCTGGGGTGAAGAGGGGAGAAGGTCTGTAGTGGAGAGGAGACGAGGTCTGGGGTAAAGAGGAGAGGAGGTCTAGGGTGAAGAGCAGAGGAGGTCTAGGATGAAGAGGAGAGGAGGTAAGGGGTGAACAGGAAAGAATGTCGGGGTGAAGAGGGGAGGAGGTCTGGGGTGAAGAGGAGTGCAGGTCTGTGGTGAAGAGGAAAGAATGTCAGGGTGAAGAGGGGAGGAGGTCTGCGGTGCAGAGCGGAAGAGGTCTGGGGTGACGAGGAGAGGAGGTCTGGGGTGATGAGGGGAGGAGGTCTGGGGTGAAGAGGGGAGGAGGTCTGGGGTGAAGAGGGGAGGAGGTCGGGTGAAGAAGGGAGGAGGTCTGGGGTAAAGAGGAGAGGAGGTCTAGGGTGAAGAGCAGAGGAGGTTTAGGATGAAGAGGAGAGGAGGTAAGGGGTGAACAGGAAAGAATGTCGGGGTGAAGAGGGGAGGAGGTCTGGGGAGAAGAGGGGAGGAGGTCTGGGGTGAAGAGGGGAGAAGGTCTGTAGTGGAGAGGAGAGGAGGTCTGGGGTGAAGAGGAGAGGAGGCCTGGGGTGAAGAGGGGAGGAGGCCTGGGGTGAAGAGGAGAGGTGGTCTGGGGTGAAGAGGGGAGGAGGTCTGGGGTAAAGATGAGAGGAGGTCTAGGGTGAAGAGCAGAGGAGGTTTAGGATGAAGAGGAGAGGAGGTAAGGGGTGAACAGGAAAGAATGTCGGGGTGAAGAGGGGAGGAGGTCTTGGGTGAAGAGGAGTGGAGGTCTGTGGTGAAGAGGAAAGAATGTCAGGGTGAAGAGGGGAGGAGGTCTGCGGTGCAGAGCGGAAGAGGTCTGGGGTGACGAGGAGAGGAGGTCTGGGGTGATGAGGGGAGGAGGTCTGGGGTGAAGAGGGGAGGAGGTCTGGGGTGAAGAGGGGAGGAGGTCTGGGTTGAAGAGGGGAGGAGGTCTGGGGTGCTGTGGGGAAGAGGTCTAAGGTGAAGGGGAGGAGGTCTTGGGAGAAGGGGAAAGAATGTCAGGGTGAAGTGAGGAGATCTGGGGTGAAGAGGAGTGGAGGTCGGGTGAAGAAGGGAGGAGGTCTGGGGTGCAGAGGGGAAGAGGTTGGGGTGAAGACGAAACAATGTCTGGGTGAAGAGGACAGAATGTCTGGGGTGAAGAGGAGAGGTGGTCTAGGGTAAAGAGGAGAGGAGGTCTGAGATGAAGAGGGAAGGAGGTCTGGGGTGAAGAGGAGAGGAGGTCTGAGATGAAGAGGGGAGGAAGTCTGCGGTGAAGAGGAAACAAAGGGTGAAGAGGAGAGAATGTCTGGGGTGAAGAGGAGAGGAGATCTGGGGTAAAGAGGAGAGGAATTCTGGGGTAAAGGGGAGTGGAGATATGGGGTGAAGAAGAGTGGAGGTCTAGGATGAAAAAGAGAGGAGGTCTGTGATGAAGAGGGGAGGAGGTCTGGGGAGAAGAGAGGAGGTCTAGGATGAAGAGGAGAGGAGGTAAGGGGTGAACAGGAAAGAATGTCGGGGTGAAGAGGGGAGGAGGTCTGGGGTGAAGAGGGAAGGAGATCTGGGGTGAAGAGGAAAGAATGTCAGGGTGAAGAGGAGAGAATGTCTAGGGTGAAGAGGAGAGGACGTCTATGATGAAGACGGGAGGAGGTCAGAGGTGAATAGTAGAGGAGGTCTGTGGTGAAGAGGAGTGGAGGTCTGGGGTGAAGAGGAATGAATGTCAGGGTGAAGAGGGAGGAGGTCTGGGGTACAGAGGGGAAGACGTCTGGGGTGAAGAGGGGAAGAGGTCTGGGGTGCAGAGGGGAATAGGTCTGGGGTGAGGAGAGGAGGTCTAGGGTGAAGAGGAGAGGAGGTCTGGGGTGAAGAGGAGAGGAGGTCTGGTGTGAAGAGGGGAGGAAGTCTGGGTGAAGAGGAGTGGAGGTCTGGGGTGAAGAGGGGAGGAGGTCTGGGGTGAACAGGAGTGGAGGTCTGGGGTGAAGAGGGGAGGAGGTCTGGGGTGAAGACGAAACAATGTCTGGGTAAAGAGGAGAGAATGTCTGGGTGAAGAGGAGAGGAGATCTGGGGTAAAGAGGAGAGGAGGACTAGGGTAAAGAGGAAAGGAGGTCTGAGATGATGAGTGGTGGAGGTCTGGGGTGAAGAGGAGAGGAGGTCTAGAATGAAGAGGAGTGGAGGTCTGGGGTGAAGAGGGGAGGATGTCTGGGGTGAAGAGGGAACAATGTCTGGGTGAAGAGGAGAGAATGTTTGGGGTGAAGAGGAGAGGAGATCTGGGGTAAAGAGGAGAGGAGGTCTGGGGTAAAGAGGAGAGGAGGTCTAGGGTGAAGAGGAGAGGAGGTCTAGGATGAAGAGGAGAGGAGGTCTGAGATGAACAGGGGAGGATGTCTAGGATGAAGAGGAGAGGAGGTAAGGGGTGAAGAGGAAAGAATGTCGGGGTGAAGAGGGGAGGAGGTCTGGGGTGACGAGGAGAGGAGGTCTGTGGTGATGAGTAGAGAATGTCTGGGTTGAAGAGGAGAGGAGTTTTGGTTAAAGAGGAGCGGAGGTCTAGCATGAAGAGGAGAGGAGGTCTAGGGTGAAGAGTAGAGGAGGTCTGGGGTGAAGAGGGGTGGAGGTCTGGGGTGAAGAGGAGTGGAGGTCTGGGGTGAAGAGGGGTGGAGGTCTGGGGTGAAGAGGAGAGGAGGTCTAGGTTGAAGAGCAGAGGAGGTCTAGGATGAAGAGGAGAGGAGGTAAGGGGTGAACAGGAAAGAATGTCGGGGTGAAGAGGGGAGGAGGTCTGGGGTGAAGAGGAGTGGAGGTCTGGGGTGAAGAGGAAAGAATGTCAGGGTGAAGAGGGGAGGAGGTCTGGGGTGCTGTGGGGAAGAGGTCTAAGGTGAAGGGGGAGGAGGTCTTGGGTGAAGGGGAAAGATTGTCAGGGTGAAGTGAGGAGATCTGGGGTGAAGAGGAGTGGAGGTCTGGGGTGAAGAAGGGAGGAGGTCTGGAGTGAAGAGGGGAGGAGGTCTGGGGTGAAGTGGAGAGAAGGTCTGGGGTGAAGAGGGGAGAAGGTCTGTAGTGGAGAGGAGAGGAGGTCTGGGGTGAAGAGGAGAGGAGGCCTGGGGTGAAGAGGGGAGGAGGCCTGGGGTGAAGAGGAGAGGTGGTCTGGGGTGAAGAGGGGAGGAGGTCTGGGGTAAAGAGGAGAGGAGGTCTAGGGTGAAGAGCAGAGGAGGTTTAGGATGAAGAGGAGAGGAGGTAAGGGGTGAACAGGAAAGAATGTCGGGGTGAAGAGGGGAGGAGGTCTTGGGTGAAGAGGAGTGGAGGTCTGTGGTGAAGAGGAAAGAATGTCAGGGTGAAGAGGGGAGGAGGTCTGCGGTGCAGAGCGGAAGAGGTCTGGGGTGACGAGGAGAGGAGGTCTGGGGTGATGAGGGGAGGAGGTCTGGGGTGAAGAGGGGAGGAGGTCTGGGGTGAAGAGGAGAGGAGGTCTGGGGTGATGAGTAGAGGAGGTCTGGGTGAAGAGGGGCGGAGGTCTGGGTGAAGAGGGGAGGAGGTCTGGGGTGAAGAGGGGAGGAGGTCTGGGGTGCTGTGGGGAAGAGGTCTAAGGTGAAGGGGGAGGAGGTCTTGGGTGAAGGGGAAAGAATGTCAGGGTGAAGTGAGGAGATCTGGGGTGAAGAGGAGTGGAGGTCTGGGGTGAAGAAGGGAGGAGGTCTGGGGTGAAGAGGAGTGGAGGTCTGGGGTGAAGAAGGGAGGAGGTCTGGGGTGAAGAGGAGTGGAGGTCTGGGGTGAAGAGGGGAGGAGGCCTGGGGTGAAGAAGGGAGGAGGTCTGGGTGAAGAGGGGAGGAGGTCTGGGGTGAAGTGGAGAGAAGGTCTGGGGTGAAGAGGGGAGAAGGTCTGTAGTGGAGAGGAGACGAGGTCTGGGTAAAGAGGAGAGGAGGTCTAGGGTGAAGAGCAGAGGAGGTCTAGGATGAAGAGGAGAGGAGGTAAGGGGTGAACAGGAAAGAATGTCGGGGTGAAGAGGGGAGGAGGTCTGGGGTGAAGAGGAGTGCAGGTCTGTGGTGAAGAGGAAAGAATGTCAGGGTGAAGAGGGGAGGAGGTCTGCGGTGCAGAGCGGAAGAGGTCTGGGGTGACGAGGAGAGGAGGTCTGGGGTGATGAGGGGAGGAGGTCTGGGTGAAGAGGGGAGGAGGTCTGGGGTGAAGAGGGGAGGAGGTCGGGTGAAGAAGGGAGGAGGTCTGGGGTAAAGAGGAGAGGAGGTCTAGGGTGAAGAGCAGAGGAGGTTTAGGATGAAGAGGAGAGGAGGTAAGGGGTGAACAGGAAAGAATGTCGGGGTGAAGAGGGGAGGAGGTCTGGGGAGAAGAGGGGAGGAGGTCTGGGGTGAAGAGGGGAGAAGGTCTGTAGTGGAGAGGAGAGGAGGTCTGGGGTGAAGAGGAGAGGAGGCCTGGGGTGAAGAGGGGAGGAGGCCTGGGGTGAAGAGGAGAGGTGGTCTGGGGTGAAGAGGGGAGGAGGTCTGGGGTAAAGATGAGAGGAGGTCTAGGGTGAAGAGCAGAGGAGGTTTAGGATGAAGAGGAGAGGAGGTAAGGGGTGAACAGGAAAGAATGTCGGGGTGAAGAGGGGAGGAGGTCTTGGGTGAAGAGGAGTGGAGGTCTGTGGTGAAGAGGAAAGAATGTCAGGGTGAAGAGGGGAGGAGGTCTGCGGTGCAGAGCGGAAGAGGTCTGGGGTGACGAGGAGAGGAGGTCTGGGGTGATGAGGGGAGGAGGTCTGGGGTGAAGAGGGGAGGAGGTCTGGGGTGAAGAGGAGAGGAGGTCTGGGGTGATGAGTAGAGGAGGTCTGGGGTGAAGAGGGGCGGAGGTCTGGGGTGAAGAGGGGAGGAGGTCTGGGGTGAAGAGGGGAGGAGGTCTGGGTGCTGTGGGGAAGAGGTCTAAGGTGAAGGGGGAGGAGGTCTTGGGTGAAGGGGAAAGAATGTCAGGGTGAAGTGAGGAGATCTGGGGTGAAGAGGAGTGGAGGTCTGGGGTGAAGAAGGGAGGAGGTCTGGGGTGAAGAGGAGTGGAGGTCTGGGGTGAAGAAGGGAGGAGGTCTGGGGTGAAGAGGAGTGGAGGTCTGGGGTGAAGAGGGGAGGAGGCCTGGGGTGAAGAAGGGAGGAGGTCTGGGGTGAAGAGGGGAGGAGGTCTGGGGTGAAGTGGAGAGAAGGTCTGGGGTGAAGAGGGAGAAGGTCTGTAGTGGAGAGGAGACGAGGTCTGGGGTAAAGAGGAGAGGAGGTCTAGGGTGAAGAGCAGAGGAGGTCTAGGATGAAGAGGAGAGGAGGTAAGGGGTGAACAGGAAAGAATGTCGGGGTGAAGAGGGGAGGAGGTCTGGGGTGAAGAGGAGTGCAGGTCTGTGGTGAAGAGGAAAGAATGTCAGGGTGAAGAGGGGAGGAGGTCTGCGGTGCAGAGCGGAAGAGGTCTGGGGTGACGAGGAGAGGAGGTCTGGGGTGATGAGGGGAGGAGGTCTGGGGTGAAGAGGGGAGGAGGTCTGGGGTGAAGAGGGGAGGAGGTCGGGTGAAGAAGGGAGGAGGTCTGGGGTAAAGAGGAGAGGAGGTCTAGGGTGAAGAGCAGAGGAGGTTTAGGATGAAGAGGAGAGGAGGTAAGGGGTGAACAGGAAAGAATGTCGGGGTGAAGAGGGGAGGAGGTCTGGGGAGAAGAGGGGAGGAGGTCTGGGGTGAAGAGGGGAGAAGGTCTGTAGTGGAGAGGAGAGGAGGTCTGGGGTGAAGAGGAGAGGAGGCCTGGGGTGAAGAGGGGAGGAGGCCTGGGGTGAAGAGGAGAGGTGGTCTGGGGTGAAGAGGGGAGGAGGTCTGGGGTAAAGATGAGAGGAGGTCTAGGGTGAAGAGCAGAGGAGGTTTAGGATGAAGAGGAGAGGAGGTAAGGGGTGAACAGGAAAGAATGTCGGGGTGAAGAGGGGAGGAGGTCTTGGGTGAAGAGGAGTGGAGGTCTGTGGTGAAGAGGAAAGAATGTCAGGGTGAAGAGGGGAGGAGGTCTGCGGTGCAGAGCGGAAGAGGTCTGGGGTGACGAGGAGAGGAGGTCTGGGGTGATGAGGGGAGGAGGTCTGGGGTGAAGAGGGGAGGAGGTCTGGGGTGAAGAGGGGAGGAGGTCTGGGTTGAAGAGGGGAGGAGGTCTGGGGTGCTGTGGGGAAGAGGTCTAAGGTGAAGGGGAGGAGGTCTTGGGAGAAGGGGAAAGAATGTCAGGGTGAAGTGAGGAGATCTGGGGTGAAGAGGAGTGGAGGTCGGGTGAAGAAGGGAGGAGGTCTGGGGTGCAGAGGGGAAGAGGTTGGGGTGAAGACGAAACAATGTCTGGGTGAAGAGGACAGAATGTCTGGGGTGAAGAGGAGAGGTGGTCTAGGGTAAAGAGGAGAGGAGGTCTGAGATGAAGAGGGAAGGAGGTCTGGGGTGAAGAGGAGAGGAGGTCTGAGATGAAGAGGGGAGGAAGTCTGCGGTGAAGAGGAAACAAAGGGTGAAGAGGAGAGAATGTCTGGGGTGAAGAGGAGAGGAGATCTGGGGTAAAGAGGAGAGGAATTCTGGGGTAAAGGGGAGTGGAGATATGGGGTGAAGAAGAGTGGAGGTCTAGGATGAAAAAGAGAGGAGGTCTGTGATGAAGAGGGGAGGAGGTCTGGGAGAAGAGAGGAGGTCTAGGATGAAGAGGAGAGGAGGTAAGGGGTGAACAGGAAAGAATGTCGGGGTGAAGAGGGGAGGAGGTCTGGGGTGAAGAGGGAAGGAGATCTGGGGTGAAGAGGAAAGAATGTCAGGGTGAAGAGGAGAGAATGTCTAGGGTGAAGAGGAGAGGGACGTCTATGATGAAGACGGGAGGAGGTCAGAGGTGAATAGTAGAGGAGGTCTGTGGTGAAGAGGAGTGGAGGTCTGGGGTGAAGAGGAATGAATGTCAGGGTGAAGAGGGAGGAGGTCTGGGGTACAGAGGGGAAGACGTCTGGGTGAAGAGGGGAAGAGGTCTGGGGTGCAGAGGGGAATAGGTCTGGGGTGAGGAGAGGAGGTCTAGGGTGAAGAGGAGAGGAGGTCTGGGGTGAAGAGGAGAGGAGGTCTGGTGTGAAGAGGGGAGGAAGTCTGGGTGAAGAGGAGTGGAGGTCTGGGGTGAAGAGGGGAGGAGGTCTGGGGTGAACAGGAGTGGAGGTCTGGGGTGAAGAGGGGAGGAGGTCTGGGGTGAAGACGAACAATGTCTGGGTAAAGAGGAGAGAATGTCTGGGTGAAGAGGAGAGGAGATCTGGGGTAAAGAGGAGAGGAGGACTAGGGTAAAGAGGAAAGGAGGTCTGAGATGATGAGTGGTGGAGGTCTGGGGTGAAGAGGAGAGGAGGTCTAGAATGAAGAGGAGTGGAGGTCTGGGGTGAAGAGAGGGGAGGATGTCTGGGGTGAAGAGGGAACAATGTCTGGGTGAAGAGGAGAGAATGTTGGGGTGAAGAGGAGAGGAGATCTGGGGTAAAGAGGAGAGGAGGTCTGGGGTAAAGAGGAGAGGAGGTCTAGGGTGAAGAGGAGAGGAGGTCTAGGATGAAGAGGAGAGGAGGTCTGAGATGAACAGGGGAGGATGTCTAGGATGAAGAGGAGAGGAGGTAAGGGGTGAAGAGGAAAGAATGTCGGGGTGAAGAGGGGAGGAGGTCTGGGGTGACGAGGAGAGGAGGTCTGTGGTGATGAGTAGAGAATGTCTGGGTTGAAGAGGAGAGGAGTTTTGGTTAAAGAGGAGCGGAGGTCTAGCATGAAGAGGAGAGGAGGTCTAGGGTGAAGAGTAGAGGAGGTCTGGGGTGAAGAGGGGTGGAGGTCTGGGGTGAAGAGGAGTGGAGGTCTGGGGTGAAGAGGGGTGGAGGTCTGGGGTGAAGAGGAGAGGAGGTCTAGGTTGAAGAGCAGAGGAGGTCTAGGATGAAGAGGAGAGGAGGTAAGGGGTGAACAGGAAAGAATGTCGGGGTGAAGAGGGGAGGAGGTCTGGGGTGAAGAGGAGTGGAGGTCTGGGGTGAAGAGGAAAGAATGTCAGGGTGAAGAGGGGAGGAGGTCTGGGGTGCTGTGGGGAAGAGGTCTAAGGTGAAGGGGGAGGAGGTCTTGGGTGAAGGGGAAAGATTGTCAGGGTGAAGTGAGGAGATCTGGGGTGAAGAGGAGTGGAGGTCTGGGGTGAGAAGGGAGGAGGTCTGGAGTGAAGAGGGGAGGAGGTCTGGGGTGAAGTGGAGAGAAGGTCTGGGGTGAAGAGGGGAGAAGGTCTGTAGTGGAGAGGAGAGGAGGTCTGGGGTGAAGAGGAGAGGAGGCCTGGGGTGAAGAGGGGAGGAGGCCTGGGGTGAAGAGGAGAGGTGGTCTGGGGTGAAGAGGGGAGGAGGTCTAGGATGAAGAGGAGAGGAGGTAAGGGGTGAAGAGGAAAGAATGTCGGGGTGAAGAGGGGAGGAGGTCTGGGGTGAAGAGGAAAGAATGTCAGGGTGAAGAGGGGAGGAGGTCTGGGGTGCTGTGGGGAAGAGGTCTAAGGTGAAGGGGAGGAGGTCTTGGGTGAAGGGAAAGATTGTCAGGGTGAAGTGAGGAGATCTGGGGTGAAGAGGAGTGGAGGTCTGGGGTGAAGAAGGGAGGAGGTCTGGAGTGAAGAGGAGTGGAGGTCTGGGGTGAAGAGGGGAGGAGGTCTGGGGTGAAGTGGAGAGAAGGTCTGGGGTGAAGAGGGGAGAAGGTCTGTAGTGGAGAGGAGAGGAGGTCTGGGGTGAAGAGGAGAGGAGGCCTGGGGTGAAGAGGGGAGGAGGCCTGGGGTGAAGAGGAGAGGTGGTCTGGGGTGAAGAGGGGAGGAGGTCTGGGGTAAAGAGGAGAGGAGGTCTAGGGTGAAGAGCAGAGGAGGTTTAGGATGAAGAGGAGAGGAGGTAAGGGGTGAACAGGAAAGAATGTCGGGGTGAAGAGGGGAGGAGGTCTTGGGTGAAGAGGAGTGGAGGTCTGTGGTGAAGAGGAAAGAATGTCAGGGTGAAGAGGGGAGGAGGTCTGCGGTGCAGAGCGGAAGAGGTCTGGGGTGACGAGGAGAGGAGGTCTGGGGTGATGAGGGGAGGAGGTCTGGGGTGAAGAGGGGAGGAGGTCTGGGGTGAAGAGGGGAGGAGGTCTGGGGTGAAGAGGGGAGGAGGTCTGGGGTGCTGTGGGGAAGAGGTCTAAGGTGAAGGGGGAGGAGGTCTTGGGTGAAGGGGAAAGAATGTCAGGGTGAAGTGAGGAGATCTGGGGTGAAGAGGAGTGGAGGTCTGGGGTGAAGAAGGGAGGAGTTCTGGGGTGCAGAGGGGAAGAGGTTGGGGTGAAGACGAAACAATGTCTGGGTGAAGAGGAGAGAATTTCTGGGGTGAAGAGGAGAGGTGGTCTAGGGTAAAGAGGAGAGGAGGTCTGAGATGAAGAGGGGAGGAGGTCTGGGGTGAAGAGGAGAGGAGGTCTGGGTGATGAGTAGAGGAGGTCCTGGGGTGAAGAGGGGCGGAGGTCTGGGGTGAAGAGGGGAGGAGGTCTGGGGTGAAGAGGGGAGGAGGTCTGGGGTGCTGTGGGGAAGAGGTCTAAGGTGAAGGGGGGAGGAGGTCTTGGGTGAAGGGGAAAGAATGTCAGGGTGAAGTGAGGAGATCTGGGGTGAAGAGGAGTGGAGGTCTGGGGTGAAGAAGGGAGGAGGTCTGGGGTGAAGAGGAGTGGAGGTCTGGGGTGAAGAAGTGAGGAGGTCTGGGGTGAAGAGGAGTGGAGGTCTGGGGTGAAGAGGGGAGGAGGCCTGGGGTGAAGAAGGGAGGAGGTCTGGGGTGAAGAGGGGAGGAGGTCTGGGGTGAAGTGGAGAGAAGGTCTGGGGTGAAGAGGGGAGAAGGTCTGTAGTGGAGAGGAGACGAGGTCTGGGGTAAAGAGGAGAGGAGGTCTAGGGTGAAGAGCAGAGGAGGTCTAGGATGAAGAGGAGAGGAGGTAAGGGGTGAACAGGAAAGAATGTCGGGGTGAAGAGGGGAGGAGGTCTGGGGTGAAGAGGAGTGCAGGTCTGTGGTGAAGAGGAAAGAATGTCAGGGTGAAGAGGGGAGGAGGTCTGCGGTGCAGAGCGGAAGAGGTCTGGGGTGACGAGGAGAGGAGGTCTGGGGTGATGAGGGGAGGAGGTCTGGGGTGAAGAGGGGAGGAGGTCTGGGGTGAAGAGGGGAGGAGGTCTGGGGTGAAGAGGGGAGGAGGTCGGGTGAAGAAGGAGGAGGTCTGGGGTAAAGAGGAGAGGAGGTCTAGGGTGAAGAGCAGAGGAGGTTTAGGATGAAGAGGAGAGGAGGTAAGGGGTGAACAGGAAAGAATGTCGGGGTGAAGAGGGGAGGAGGTCTGGGGAGAAGAGGGGAGGAGGTCTGGGGTGAAGAGGGGAGAAGGTCTGTAGTGGAGAGGAGAGGAGGTCTGGGGTGAAGAGGAGAGGAGGCCTGGGGTGAAGAGGGGAGGAGGCCTGGGGTGAAGAGGAGAGGTGGTCTGGGGTGAAGAGGGGAGGAGGTCTGGGGTAAAGAGGAGAGGAGGTCTAGGGTGAAGAGCAGAGGAGGTTTAGGATGAAGAGGAGAGGAGGTAAGGGGTGAACAGGAAAGAATGTCGGGGTGAAGAGGGGAGGAGGTCTTGGGTGAAGAGGAGTGGAGGTCTGTGGTGAAGAGGAAAGAATGTCAGGGTGAAGAGGGGAGGAGGTCTGCGGTGCAGAGCGGAAGAGGTCTGGGGTGATGAGGAGAGGAGGTCTGGGGTGATGAGGGGAGGAGGTCTGGGGTGAAGAGGGGAGGAGGTCTGGGGTGAAGAGGGGAGGAGGTCTGGGTTGAAGAGGGGAGGAGGTCTGGGAGGTCTGGGGTGCTGTGGGGAAGAGGTCTAAGGTGAAGGGGAGGAGGTCTTGGGAGAAGGGGAAAGAATGTCAGGGTGAAGTGAGGAGATCTGGGGTGAAGAGGAGTGGAGGTCGGGTGAAGAAGGGAGGAGGTCTGGGGTGCAGAGGGGAAGAGGTTGGGGTGAAGACGAAACAATGTCTGGGTGAAGAGGACAGAATGTCTGGGGTGAAGAGGAGAGGTGGTCTAGGGTAAAGAGGAGAGGAGGTCTGAGATGAAGAGGGAAGGAGGTCTGGGGTGAAGAGGAGAGGAGGTCTGAGATGAAGAGGGGAGGAAGTCTGCGGTGAAGAGGAAACAAGGGTGAAGAGGAGAGAATGTCTGGGGTGAAGAGGAGAGGAGATCTGGGGTAAAGAGGAGAGGAGATCTGGGGTAAAGGGGAGTGGAGATATGGGGTGAAGAAGAGTGGAGGTCTAGGATGAAAAAGAGAGGAGGTCTGTGATGAAGAGGGGAGGAGGTCTGGGGAGAAGAGAGGAGGTCTAGGATGAAGAGGAGAGGAGGTAAGGGGTGAACAGGAAAGAATGTCGGGGTGAAGAGGGGAGGAGGTCTGGGGTGAAGAGGGAAGGAGATCTGGGGTGAAGAGGAAAGAATGTCAGGGTGAAGAGGAGAGAATGTCTAGGGTGAAGAGGAGAGGACGTCTATGATGAAGACGGGAGGAGGTCAGAGGTGAATAGTAGAGGAGGTCTGTGGTGAAGAGGAGTGGAGGTCTGGGGTGAAGAGGAATGAATGTCAGGGTGAAGAGGGAGGAGGTCTGTGGTACAGAGGGGAAGACGTCTGGGGTGAAGAGGGGAAGAGGTCTGGGGTGCAGAGGGGAATAGGTCTGGGGTGAGGAGAGGAGGTCTAGGGTGAAGAGGAGAGGAGGTCTGGGGTGAAGAGGAGAGGAGGTCTGGTGTGAAGAGGGGAGGAAGTCTGGGTGAAGAGGAGTGGAGGTCTGGGGTGAAGAGGGGAGGAGGTCTGGGGTGAACAGGAGTGGAGGTCTGGGGTGAAGAGGGGAGGAGGTCTGGGGTGAAGACGAAACAATGTCTGGGTAAAGAGGAGAGAATGTCTGGGTGAAGAGGAGAGGAGATCTGGGGTGAAGAGGAGAGGAGGTCTAGAATGAAGAGGAGTGGAGGTCTGGGGTGAAGAGGGGAGGATGTCTGGGGTGAAGAGGGAACAATGTCTGGGTGAAGAGGAGAGAATGTTTGGGGTGAAGAGGAGAGGAGATCTGGGGTAAAGAGGAGAGGAGGTCTGGGGTAAAGAGGAGAGGAGGTCTAGGGTGAAGAGGAGAGGAGGTCTAGGATGAAGAGGAGAGGAGGTCTGAGATGAACAGGGGAGGATGTCTAGGATGAAGAGGAGAGGAGGTAAGGGGTGAAGAGGAAAGAATGTCGGGGTGAAGAGGGGAGGAGGTCTGGGGTGACGAGGAGAGGAGGTCTGTGGTGATGAGTAGAGAATGTCTGGGTTGAAGAGGAGAGGAGTTTTGGTTAAAGAGGAGCGGAGGTCTAGCATGAAGAGGAGAGGAGGTCTAGGGTGAAGAGTAGAGGAGGTCTGGGGTGAAGAGGGGTGGAGGTCTGGGGTGAAGAGGAGTGGAGGTCTGGGGTGAAGAGGGGTGGAGGACTGGGGTGAAGAGGAGAGGAGGTCTAGGTTGAAGAGCAGAGGAGGTCTGGGGTGAAGAGGGGCGGAGGTCTGGGGTGAAGAGGGGAGGAGGTCTGGGGTGAAGAGGAGTGGAGGTCTGGGGTGAAGAGGAAACAATGGGTGAAGAGGAGAGAATGTCTGGGGTGAAGAGGAGAGGAGATCTGGGGTTGAGGAGAGGAGGTCTAGGGTAAGGAGGAGAGGAGGTCTAGGGGGAAGAGGGGAGGTTTGGGGTAAAGAGGAGCGGAGGTCTGGGGTGAAGAGGAAACAATGTTTGGGTGAAGAGGAGAGAATGTCTGGGGTGAAGAGGAGAGGAGATCTGGGGTGCAGAGGGGAAGAGGTCTGAGGTGAAGGGGGAGCAGGTCTGGGGTGAAGAGGGGAGGAAGTCTGGGGTGAAGAGGGGAGGAGGTCTGGGGTGAAGAGGAAAGAATTTCGGGGTGAAGAGGGGAGGAGGTCTGGGGTGAAGAGGAGTGGAGGTCTGGGGTGAAGAGGAAAGAATTTCGGGGTGAAGAGGGGAGGAGGTCTGGGGTGCAGAGGGGAAGAGGTCTGAGGTGAAGGGGGAGCAGGTCTGGGGTGAAGAGGGGAGGAGGACTGGCGTGACAAGGAGAGGAGGTCTGGGGTGAAGAGGAGTGGAGGTCTGGGGTGAAGAGGAGTGGAGGTCTGGGGTGAAGAGGGGTGGACGTCTGGGGTGAAGAGGAGAGGAGGTCTGGTGTGAAGAGGGGAGGAAGTCTGGGTGAAGAGGAGTGGAGGTCTGGGTGAAGAGGGGAGGAGGTCTGGGGTGAACAGGAGTGGAGGTCTGGGGTGAAGAGGGGAGGAGGTCTGGGGTGAAGACGAAACAATGTCTGGGTAAAGAGGAGAGAATGTCTGGGTGAAGAGGAGAGGAGATCTGGGGTAAAGAGGAGAGGAGGACTAGGGTAAAGAGGAAAGGAGGTCTGAGATGATGAGTGGTGGAGGTCTGGGGTGAAGAGGAGAGGAGGTCTAGAATGAAGAGGAATGGAGGTCTGGGGTGAAGAGGGGAGGATGTCTGGGGTGAAGAGGGAACAATGTCTGGGTGAAGAGGAGAGAATGTTTGGGGTGAAGAGGAGAGGAGATCTGGGGTAAAGAGGAGAGGAGGTCTGGGGTAAAGAGGAGAGGAGGTCTAGGGTGAAGAGGAGAGGAGGTCTAGGATGAAGAGGAGAGGAGGTAAGGGGTGAAGAGGAAAGAATGTCGGGGTGAAGAGGGGAGGAGGTCTGGGGTGACGAGGAGAGGAGGTCTGTGGTGATGAGTAGAGAATGTCTGGGTTGAAGAGGAGAGGAGTTTTGGTTAAAGAGGAGCGGAGGTCTAGCATGAAGAGGAGAGGAGGTCTAGGGTGAAGAGTAGAGGAGGTCTGGGGTGAAGAGGGGTGGAGGTCTGGGGTGAAGAGGAGTGGAGGTCTGGGGTGAAGAGGGGTGGAGGTCTGGGGTGAAGAGGAGAGGAGGTCTAGGTTGAAGAGCAGAGGAGGTCTAGGATGAAGAGGAGAGGAGGTAAGGGGTGAACAGGAAAGAATGTCGGGGTGAAGAGGGGAGGAGGTCTGGGGTGAAGAGGAGTGGAGGTCTGGGGTGAAGAGGAAAGAATGTCAGGGTGAAGAGGGGAAGAGGTCTGGGGTGCTGTGGGGAAGAGGTCTAAGGTGAAGGGGGAGGAGGTCTTGGGTGAAGGGGAAAGATTGTCAGGGTGAAGTGAGGAGATCTGGGGTGAAGAGGAGTGGAGGTCTGGGGTGAAGAAGGGAGGAGGTCTGGAGTGAAGAGGAGTGGAGGTCTGGGGTGAAGAGGGGAGGAGGTCTGGGGTGAAGTGGAGAGAAGGTCTGGGGTGAAGAGGGGAGAAGGTCTGTAGTGGAGAGGAGAGGAGGTCTGGGGTGAAGAGGAGAGGAGGCCTGGGGTGAAGATGGGAGGAGGCCTGGGGTGAAGAGGAGAGGTGGTCTGGGGTGAAGAGGGGAGGAGGTCTGGGGTAAAGAGGAGAGGAGGTCTAGGGTGAAGAGCAGAGGAGGTTTAGGATGAAGAGGAGAGGAGGTAAGGGGTGAACAGGAAAGAATGTCGGGGTGAAGAGGGGAGGAGGTCTTGGGTGAAGAGGAGTGGAGGTCTGTGGTGAAGAGGAAAGAATGTCAGGGTGAAGAGGGGAGGAGGTCTGCGGTGCAGAGCGGAAGAGGTCTGGGGTGACGAGGAGAGGAGGTCTGGGGTGATGAGGGGAGGAGGTCTGGGGTGAAGAGGGGAGGAGGTCTGGGGTGAAGAGGGGAGGAGGTCTGGGGTGAAGAGGGGAGGAGGTCTGGGGGTGCTGTGGGGAAGAGGTCTAAGGTGAAGGGGAAAGAATGTCAGGGTGAAGTGAGGAGATCTGGGGTGAAGAGGAGTGGAGGTCTGGGGTGAAGAAGGGAGGAGTTCTGGGGTGCAGAGGGGAAGAGGTTGGGGTGAAGACGAAACAATGTCTGGGTGAAGAGGAGAGAATTTCTGGGGTGAAGAGGAGAGGTGGTCTAGGGTAAAGAGGAGAGGAGGTCTGAGATGAAGAGGGGAGGAGGTCTGGGGTGAAGAGGAGAGGAGGTCTGGGGTGATGAGTAGAGGAGGTCTGGGGTGAAGAGGGGCGGAGGTCTGGGGTGAAGAGGGGAGAGGTCTGGGGTGAAGAGGGGAGGAGGTCTGGGGTGCTGTGGGGAAGAGGTCTAAGGTGAAGGGGGAGGAGGTCTTGGGTGAAGGGGAAAGAATGTCAGGGTGAAGTGAGGAGATCTGGGGTGAAGAGGAGTGGAGGTCTGGGGTGAAGAAGGGAGGAGGTCTGGGGTGAAGAGGAGTGGAGGTCTGGGGTGAAGAAGGGAGGAGGTCTGGGGTGAAGAGGAGTGGAGGTCTGGGGTGAAGAGGGGAGGAGGCCTGGGGTGAAGAAGGGAGGAGGTCTGGGGTGAAGAGGGGAGGAGGTCTGGGGTGAAGTGGAGAGAAGGTCTGGGGTGAAGAGGGGAGAAGGTCTGTAGTGGAGAGGAGACGAGGTCTGGGGTAAAGAGGAGAGGAGGTCTAGGGTGAAGAGCAGAGGAGGTCTAGGATGAAGAGGAGAGGAGGTAAGGGGTGAACAGGAAAGAATGTCGGGGTGAAGAGGGGAGGAGGTCTGGGGTGAAGAGGAGTGCAGGTCTGTGGTGAAGAGGAAAGAATGTCAGGGTGAAGAGGGGAGGAGGTCTGCGGTGCAGAGCGGAAGAGGTCTGGGGTGACGAGGAGAGGAGGTCTGGGGTGATGAGGGGAGGAGGTCTGGGGTGAAGAGGGGAGGAGGTCTGGGGTGAAGAGGGGAGGAGGTCTGGGTGAAGAGGGGAGGAGGTCGGGTGAAGAAGGGAGGAGGTCTGGGGTAAAGAGGAGAGGAGGTCTAGGGTGAAGAGCAGAGGAGGTTTAGGATGAAGAGGAGAGGAGGTAAGGGGTGAACAGGAAAGAATGTCGGGGTGAAGAGGGGAGGAGGTCTGGGGAGAAGAGGGGAGGAGGTCTGGGGTGAAGAGGGGAGAAGGTCTGTAGTGGAGAGGAGAGGAGGTCTGGGGTGAAGAGGAGAGGAGGCCTGGGGTGAAGAGGGGAGGAGGCCTGGGGTGAAGAGGAGAGGTGGTCTGGGGTGAAGAGGGGAGGAGGTCTGGGGTAAAGAGGAGAGGAGGTCTAGGGTGAAGAGCAGAGGAGGTTTAGGATGAAGAGGAGAGGAGGTAAGGGGTGAACAGGAAAGAATGTCGGGGTGAAGAGGGGAGGAGGTCTTGGGTGAAGAGGAGTGGAGGTCTGTGGTGAAGAGGAAAGAATGTCAGGGTGAAGAGGGGAGGAGGTCTGCGGTGCAGAGCGGAAGAGGTCTGGGGTGACGAGGAGAGGAGGTCTGGGGTGATGAGGGGAGGAGGTCTGGGGTGAAGAGGGGAGGAGGTCTGGGGTGAAGAGGGGAGGAGGTCTGGGTTGAAGAGGGGAGGAGGTCTGGGGTGCTGTGGGGAAGAGGTCTAAGGTGAAGGGGAGGAGGTCTTGGGAGAAGGGGAAAGAATGTCAGGGTGAAGTGAGGAGATCTGGGGTGAAGAGGAGTGGAGGTCGGGTGAAGAAGGGAGGAGGTCTGGGGTGCAGAGGGGAAGAGGTTGGGGTGAAGACGAAACAATGTCTGGGTGAAGAGGACAGAATGTCTGGGGTGAAGAGGAGAGGTGGTCTAGGGTAAAGAGGAGAGGAGGTCTGAGATGAAGAGGAAGGAGGTCTGGGGTGAAGAGGAGAGGAGGTCTGAGATGAAGAGGGGAGGAAGTCTGCGGTGAAGAGGAAACAAAGGGTGAAGAGGAGAGAATGTCTGGGGTGAAGAGGAGAGGAGATCTGGGGTAAAGAGGAGAGGAGATCTGGGGTAAAGGGGAGTGGAGATATGGGGTGAAGAAGAGTGGAGGTCTAGGATGAAAAAGAGAGGAGGTCTGTGATGAAGAGGGGAGGAGGTCTGGGGAGAAGAGAGGAGGTCTAGGATGAAGAGGAGAGGAGGTAAGGGGTGAACAGGAAAGAATGTCGGGGTGAAGAGGGGAGGAGGTCTGGGGTGAAGAGGGAAGGAGATCTGGGGTGAAGAGGAAAGAATGTCAGGGTGAAGAGGAGAGAATGTCTAGGGTGAAGAGGAGAGGACGTCTATGATGAAGACGGGAGGAGGTCAGAGGTGAATAGTAGAGGAGGTCTGTGGTGAAGAGGAGTGGAGGTCTGGGGTGAAGAGGAATGAATGTCAGGGTGAAGAGGGAGGAGGTCTGGGGTACAGAGGGGAAGACGTCTGGGGTGAAGAGGGGAAGAGGTCTGGGGTGCAGAGGGGAATAGGTCTGGGGTGAGGAGAGGAGGTCTAGGGTGAAGAGGAGAGGAGGTCTGGGATGAAGAGGAGAGGAGGTCTGAGATGAATAGGGGAGGAGTTCAGAGGTGAAGAGGGGAGGAGGTCTGGGGTGAAGAGGGGAGGAGGTCTGGGGTGAAGAGGGGAGGAGGTCTGGGGTGAAGGGGGGAGGGGGTCTGGGTGATGAGGTGAGGAGGTCTGGGGTGAAGAGGAGTGGAGGTCTGTGGTGATGAGGAGAGGAGGTCTGGGGTGAAGAGGAGTGGAGGTCTGGGGTGAAGAGGAGTGGAGGTCTGGGGTGACGAGGAGAGGAGGTCTGGGGTGAAGAGGAGTGGAGGTCTGGGGGGAAGAGGAAAGAATGTCGGGGTGAAGAGGGGAGGAGGTCTGGGGTGCAGAGGGGAAGAGGTCTGGGGTGAAGAGGAAAGAATAACAGGGTGAAAAGGGGAGGAGGTCTGGGGTGCAGAGGGGAGGTGGTCTGGGGTGAAGAGGGGAGGAGGTCTGGGGTGAAGAGGGGAGAAGGTCTGTAGTGGAGAGGAGAGGAGGTCTGGGGTGAAGAGGAGAGGAGGCCTGGGGTGAAGAGGGGAGGAGGCCTGGGGTGAAGAGGAGAGGTGGTCTGGGGTGAAGAGGAGTGGAGGTCTGGGGTGAAGAGGAGTGGAGGTCTGGGGTGACGAGGAGAGGAGGTCTGGGGTGAAGAGGAGTGGAGGTCTGGGGGGAAGAGGAAAGAATGTCGGGGTGAAGAGGGGAGGAGGTCTGGGGTGCAGAGGGGAAGAGGTCTGGGGTGAAGAGGAAAGAATAACAGGGTGAAAAGGGGAGGAGGTCTGGGGTGCAGAGGGGAGGTGGTCTGGGGTGAAGAGGGGAGGAGGTCTGGGGTGAAGAGGGGAGAAGGTCTGTAGTGGAGAGGAGAGGAGGTCTGGGGTGAAGAGGAGAGGAGGCCTGGGGTGAAGAGGGGAGGAGGCCTGGGGTGAAGAGGAAAGGTGGTCTGGGGTGAAGAGGGGAGGTGGTCTGGGGTGAAGAGGGGTGGAGGTCTGGGGTGAAGAGGAGTGGAGGTCTGGGGTGAAGAGGGGTGGAGGTCTGGGGTGAAGAGGAGAGGAGGTCTAGGTTGAAGAGCACAGGATGTCTAGGATGAAGAGGAGAGGAGGTAAGGGGTGAACAGGAAAGAATGTCGGGGTGAAGAGGGGAGGAGGTCTGGGGTGAAGAGGAGTGGAGGTCTGGGGTGAAGAGGAAAGAATGTCAGGGTGAAGACGGGAGGAGGTCTGGGGTGCTGTGGGGAAGAGGTCTAAGGTGAAGGGGAGGAGGTCTTGGGTGAAGGGGAAAGAATGTCAGGGTGAAGTGAGGAGATCTGGGGTGAAGAGGAGTGGAGGTCGGGTGAAGAAGGGAGGAGGTCTGGGGTGAAGAGGAGAGGAGGCCTGGGGTGAAGAGGGGTGGAGGCCTGGGGTGAAGAGGAAAGGTGGTCTGGGGTGAAGAGGGGAGGTGGTCTGGGGTGAAGAGGGGTGGAGGTCTGGGGTGAAGAGGAGTGGAGGTCTGGGGTGAAGAGGGGTGGAGGTCTGGGGTGAAGAGGAGAGGAGGTCTAGGTTGAAGAGCAGAGGAGGTCTAGGATGAAGAGGAGAGGAGGTAAGGGGTGAACAGGAAAGAATGTCGGGGTGAAGAGGGGAGGAGGTCTGGGGTGAAGAGGAGTGGAGGTCTGGGGTGAAGAGGAAAGAATGTCAGGGTGAAGAGGGGAGGAGGTCTGGGGTGCTGTGGGGAAGAGGTCTAAGGTGAAGGGGAGGAGGTCTTGGGTGAAGGGGAAAGAATGTCAGGGTGAAGTGAGGAGATCTGGGGTGAAGAGGTCGGGTGAAGAAGGGAGGAGGTCTGGGGTGCAGAGGGGAAGAGGTTGGGGTGAAGACGAAACAATGTCTGGGTGAAGAGGAGAGAATGTCTGGGGTGAAGAGGAGAGGTGGTCTAGGGTAAAGAGGAGAGGAGGTCTGAGATGAAGAGGGAAGGAGGTCTGGGGTGAAGAGGAGAGGAGGTCTGAGATGAAGAGGGGAGGAAGTCTGCGGTGAAGAGGAAACAAAGGGTGCAGAGGAGAGAATGTCTGGGGTGAAGAGGAGAGGAGATCTGGGGTAAAGAGGAGAGGAGATCTGGGGTAAAGGGGAGTGGAGATATGGGGTGAAGAAGAGTGGAGGTCTAGGATGAAAAAGAGAGGAGGTCTGTGATGAAGAGGGGAGGAGGTCTGGGGAGAAGAGAGGAGGTCTAGGATGAAGAGGAGAGGAGGTAAGGGGTGAACAGGAAAGAATGTCGGGGTGAAGAGGGGAGGAGGTCTGGGGTGAAGAGGGAAGGAGGTCTGGGGTGAAGAGGAAAGAATGTCAGGGTGAAGAGGAGAGAATGTCTGGGCTGAAGAGGAGAGGAGATCTGGGGTAAAGAGGAGAGGAGGTCTAGGGTGAAGAGGAGAGGAGGTCTAGTGTGAAGAGGAGAGGAGGTCTGGGGTGATGAGGGGAGGAGGTCTGGGGTGAAGAGGAATGAATGTCAGGGTGAAGAGGGAGGAGGTCTGGGGTACAGAGGGGAAGACGTCTGGGGTGAAGAGGGGAAGAGGTCTGGGGTGCAGAGGGGAATAGGTCTGGGGTGAGGAGAGGAGGTCTAGGGTGAAGAGGAGAGGAGGTCTGGGATGAAGAGGAGAGGAGGTCTGAGATGAATAGGGGAGGAGTTCAGAGGTGAAGAGGGGAGGATGTCTGGGGTGAAGAGGGGAGGAGGTCTGGGGTGAAGAGGGGAGGAGGTCTGGGGTGAAGAGGGGAGGGGGTCTGGGTGAAGAGGGGAGGAGGTCTGGGGTGAAGAGGAGTGGAGGTCTGTGGTGACGAGGAGAGGAGGTCTGGGGTGAAGAGGAGTGGAGGTCTGGGGTGAAGAGGAGTGGAGGTCTGGGGTGACGAGGAGAGGAGGTCTGGGGTGAAGAGGAGTGGAGGTCTGGGGGGAAGAGGAAAGAATGTCGGGGTGAAGAGGGGAGGAGGTCTGGGGTGCAGAGGGGAAGAGGTCTGGGGTGAAGAGGAAAGAATAACAGGTTGAAAAGGGGAGGAGGTCTGGGGTGCAGAGGGGAGAAGGTCTGTAGTGGAGAGGAGAGGAGGTCTGGGGTGAAGAGGAGAGGAGGTCTGGGGTGAAGAGGAGAGGAGGCCTGGGGTGAAGAGGGGAGGAGGCCTGGGGTGAAGAGGAGAGGTGGTCTGGGGTGAAGTAAAGTGGATGTCTGGGGTGATGAGGAGAGGAGGTCTGGGGTGAAGAGGGGAGGATGTCTGGGGTGAAGAGGAAACAACGTCTGGGTGAAGAGGAGAGAATGTCTGGGGTGAAGAGGAGAGGAGATCTGGGGTAAAGAGGAGAGGAAATCTGGGGTAAAGAGGAGAGGAGGTCTGGGGTAAAGAGGAGAGGAGGTCTAGGGTGAAGAGGAGAGGAGGTCTAGGATGAAGAGGAGAGGAGGTAAGGGGTGAACAGGAAAGAATGTCGGGGGAAGAGGGGAGGAGGTCTGGGGTGAAGAGGGGCGGAGGTCTGGGGTGAAGAGGGGAAGAGGTCTGGTGTGAAGAGGGGAGGAAGTCTAGGATGAAGAGGAGAGGAAGTCTGTGAGGAAGAGGGGAGGAGGACTGGGGTGAAGAGGAGAGGTGGTCTAGGATGAAGAGGAGAGGAGGTCTAGGGTGAAGAGGAGAGGAGGCCTGGGGTGAAGAGGGAAGGAGGCCTGGGGTGAAGAGGAGTGGAGGTCTGGGGTGATGAGGGGAGGAGGTCTGGGGTGAAGAGGAGAGGTGGGCTGGGGTGAAGAGGAGTGGAGGTCTGGGGTGAAGAGTAAGCAATGTCTGGGTGAAGAGGAGAGAATGTCTGGGGTGAAGAGGAGAGGAGATCTGGGGTAAAGAGGAGAGGAGGTCTAGGATGAAGAGGAGAGGAGGTCTGGGGTGAAGGGGGAGGAGTTCTGGGGTAATGAGGAAATGTCTGGGTGAAGAGGAGTGGAGATCTGGAGTAAAGAGGAGAGGAGGGCTAGGGTGAAGAGGAGAGGAGGTCTAGGGTGAAAAGGAGAGTAGGTCTAGGATGAAGAGAGGAGGAGGTCTGTGGTGAAGATGAGTGGAGGTCTGGGGTGAAGAGAAAAGAATGTCCGCGTGATTAGGGGAGGAAGTCTGGGGTGCAGAGTGGAAGAGATTTGGGGTGAAGAGGAAAGAATGTTGGGGTGAAGAGGGGAGGAGGTCTGGGTTGAAGTGGAGAGAAGGTCTGGGGTGAAGAGGGGAGCAGGTCTGGGGTGAAGTGGAGAGAAGGTCTGGGGTGAAGAGGGGAGGAGGTCTGCGGTGAAGAGGAGAGGAGGTCTGGGGTGAAGAGGACAGGAGGTCTGGGGTGAAGACGGGAGGAGGTCTGGGGTGAAGAGTGGAGGAGGTCTGGGATGAAGAGGGGAGGAGGTCTGGGGTGAAGAGGAGTGGAAGTTTGGGGTGCGGAGGGGAGGAGGTCTGGAGTGAAGAGGAGGTCTGGGGTGACGAGGAGAGGAGGTCTGCGGTGAAGAGGAGTGGATGTCTGGGGTGAAGAGGGGAGGAGGTCTGGGGTGAAGAGGAGAGGAGGACTGGGGTGAAGGGGAGGAGGTCTGGGGTGAAGAGGAGAAGAGGTCTAGCATGAAGAGGAGAGGAGGTCTAGGGTGCAGAGGAGAGGAGGTCTGCGGTGAAGAGGAGTGGATGTCTGGGGTGAAGAGGGGAGGAGGTCTGGGGTGAAGAGGAGAGGAGGACTGGGGTGAAGGGGACGAGGTCTGGGGTGAAGAGGAGAGGAGATCTGGGGTAAAGAGGAGAAGAGGTCTAGCATGAAGAGGAGTGGAGGTCTAGGGTGCAGAGGAGAGGAGGTCTGGGGTGGACGAAACAATGTCTGGGTGAAGAGGAGAGAATGTCTGGGGTGAAGTGGAGAGGTGATCTGGGGTAAAGAGGAGAGGAAGTCTAGGGTAAGGAGGAGAGGAGGTCTAGGATAAAGAGAAGAGGAGGTCTAGAATGGAAGAAGAGAGGATGTCTGAGATGAAGAGGGGAGGAGTTCAGGGGTGAAGAGGGGAGGAGGTCTGGGGTGAAGAGGGGAGGAGGTCTGGGGTGAAGAAGAAAGAATGTCGGCGAGAAGAGGAGGGGAGTTCTGGGGTGATGAGGAGAAGAGGTCTGGGGTGAAGAGGAAAGGAGGTCTGGGGTGAAGATGGGAGGAGGTCTGGGGTGAAAATGGGAGGCAGTCTGGGGTGAAGAGGGGAGGAGTTCTGGGGTAAAGAGGGGAGGAGGTCGGGTGCGGAAGGGAGGAGGTCTGAGGTGAAGAGGGGAGGGGGTCTGTGGTGAAGAGGGGAGGAGGTCTGGGGTGAAGAGGGGACTAGGTCCAGGGTGAAGAGGGGAGGAGGTCTGGGGTGAAGAGGAGTGGAGGTCTGGGGTGATGAGGAGAGGAGGTCTGGGGTGAAGAGGAGTGGAGGTCTTGGGTGAAGAGGGGAGGAGGTCTGGGATGAAGAGGAGAGGAGGTCTGGGGTGAAGGAGGAGGAGGTCTGGGGTGAAGAGTTTACAATGTCTGGGTGAAGAGCAGAGAATGTCTGGGATGAAGAGGAGAGGAGATCTGGGGTAAAGAGGAGAGGAGGTCTAGGGTGAAGAGGAGAGGAGGTCTAGGGTGAAGAGGAGAGGACGTCTATGATGAAGACGGGAGGAGGTCAGAGGTGAATAGTAGAGGAGGTCTGGGGTGAAGAGGAGTGGAGGTCTGGGGTGAAGAGGAATGAATGTCAGGGTGAAGAGGGAGGAGGTCTGGGGTACAGAGGGGAAGACGTCTGGGGTGAAGAGGGGAAGAGGTCTGGGGTGCAGAGGGGAATAGGTCTGGGGTGAAGAGGAGAGGAGGTCTAGGGTGAAGAGGAGAGGAGGTCTGGGATGAAGAGGAGAGGAGGTCTGAGATGAATAGGGGAGGAGATCTGGGGTGCAGAGGGGAAGGCGTCTGGGTTGAAGAGGAGTGGAGTTCTGGGGTGAAGAGGAGTGCAGGTCTGGGGTGAAGAGGAAAGAATGTCGGGGTGAAGAGGGGAGGAGGTCTGGGGTGCAGACGGGAAGCAGTCTGGGGTGAAGAGGGGAGGAGGACTGGGGTGAAGAGTGGTGGAGTTCTGGGGTGACGAGGAGAGGAGGTCTGGGGTGAAGAGGAGTGGAGGTCTGGGTTGACGAGGAGAGGAGGTCTGGGGTGAAGAGGGGAGGAGGTCTGGGGTGAAGACGAAACAATGTCTTGGTGAAGAGGAGTGGAGGTCTGGGGTGAAGAGGAAAGAATGTCGGTGTGAAGAGGGGAGGAGGTCTGGGGTGCAGACGGGATGCGGTCTGGGGTGAAGAGGGGATGAGGTCTGGGGTGAAGAGGGTGGAGGTCTGGGGTGACGAGGAGAGGAGGTCTGGAGTGAAGAGGAGAGGAGGTCTGGGGTGAAGAGGAGAGGTGGTCTGGGGTGACGAGGAGTGGAGGTCTGGGATGAAGAGGAGTGAAGGCCTGGGGTGAAGAGGGGAGGATGTCTGGGGTGAAGACGAAACAATGTCTGGGTGAAGAGGAGCGAATGTCTGGGGTGAAGAGGAGAGGAGGTCTAGGGTAAGGAGGAGAGGAGGTCTAGGATGAAGAGGAGAGGAGGTCTAGGGTGAAGAGGAGAGGAGGCCTGGGATGAAGAGGGGAGGATGTCTGGGGTGCAGAGGCAAAGAGGACTGGGGTGAAGAGGAGAGGATGTCTGGGGTGAAGAGGGGAGGAGATTTCGGGTGCAGAGGGGAAGAAGTCTGGGTTGAAGAGGAGTGGACGTCTGGGGTGAAGAGGAGTGGAGGTCTGGGGTGAAGAGGAGTGGAGGTCTGGGGTGACGAGGAGTGCAGGTCTGGGGTGCAGAGGGGAATAGGTCTGGGGTGAAGAATGTCGGGGTGCAGAGGGGAGGAGGTCTGGGGTGAAGAGGGGAGGAGGCCTGGATTGAAGAGGAGTGGAGGTCTGGGTTGAAGAGGGGAGGAGGTCTGTGGTGAAGTAGAGAGAAGGTCTGGGGTGAAGAGGGGAGGAGGTCTGAGATGAAGAGGGGAGGAGGTCTGGGGTGAAGAGGAGAGGAGGCCTGGGGTGAAGAGGGGAGGAGGTCTGTGGTGAAGAGGAGAGGTAGTCTGGGGTGAAGAGTGGAGGAGGTCTGCGGTGTAGAGGAGAGGAGGACTGGGGTGAAGGGGGAGGAGGTCTGGTTTGAAGAGGAATGAATATCAGGGTGAAGATGGGAGGAGGTCCGGGGTGCAGAGGGGAGGAGGTCTGGGGTGCAGACTGGAAGCGGTCTGGGGTGAAGAGGAAAGAATGTCGGGGTGAAGAGGAGAGGAGGTCTGGGGTGCAGAGGTGTGGAGGTCTGGGGTGATGAGGGGAAGAGTTCTGGGGTGACGAGGGGAAGAGGTCTGGGATGAAGAGGAGTGGAGGTCTGAGATCATGAGGGGAGGAGGTCTGGGGTAAAGAGGAAAGAATGTTGGGGTGAAGAGGGAGGAGGTCTGGGGTACAGAGGGGAAGACATCTGGGGTGAAGAGGGGAAGAGGTCTGGGGTGCAGAGGGGAATAGGTCTGGGGTGACGTGGAGAGGAGGACTAGCATGAAGAGGAGAGGAGGTGTAGGATGAAGAGGAGAGGAGGTCTAGGGTGAAGAGGAGAGGAGGTCTGGGATGAAGAGGAGAGGAGGTCTGAGATGAATAGGGGAGGAGATCTGGTGTGCAGAGGGGAAGGCGTCTGGGTTGAAGAGGAGTGGAGTTCTGGGGTGAAGAGGAGTGCAGGTCTGGGGTGAAGAGGAAAGAATGTCGGGGTGAAGAGGGGAGGAGGTCTGGGGTGCAGACGGGAAGCGGTCTGGGGTGAAGAGGCGAGGAGGACTGGGGTGAAGATGGGTGGAGTTCTGGGGTGACGAGTAGAGGAGGTCTGGGGTGAAGAGGAGTGGAGGTCTGGGGTGAAGAGGGGAGGAGGTCTGGAGTGAAGAGGAGTGGAGGTCTGGGGTGAAGAGGAAAGAATGTCGGTGTGAAGAGGGGAGGAGGTCTGGGGTGCAGACGGGATGCGGTCTGGGGTGAAGAGGGGATGAGGTCTGGGGTGAAGAGGGTGGAGGTCTGGGGTGACGAGGAGAGGAGGTCTGGAGTGAAGAGGAGAGGAGGTCTGGGGTGAAGAGGAGAGGTGGTCTGGGGTGACGAGGAGTGGAGGTCTGGGATGAAGAGGAGTGAAGGCCTGGGGTGAAGAGGGGAGGATGTCTGGGGTGAAGACGAAACAATGTCTGGGTGAAGAGGAGCGAATGTCTGGGGTGAAGAGGAGAGGAGGTCTAGGGTAAGGAGGAGAGGAGGTCTAGGATGAAGAGGAGAGGAGGTCTAGGGTGAAGAGGAGAGGAGGCCTGGGATGAAGAGGGGAGGAGGTCTGGGGTGCAGAGGCAAAGAGGTCTGGGGTGAAGAGGAGAGGATGTCTGGGGTGAAGAGGGGAGGAGATTTCGGGTGCAGAGGGGAAGAAGTCTGGGTTGAAGAGGAGTGGAGGTCTGGGGTGAAGAGGAGTGGAGGTCTGGGGTGAAGAGGAGTGGAGGTCTGGGGTGACGAGGAGTGCAGGTCTGGGGTGCAGAGGGGAATAGGTCTGGGGTGAAGAATGTCGGGGTGCAGAGGGGAGGAGGTCTGGGGTGAAGAGGGGAGGAGGCCTGGATTGAAGAGGAGTGGAGGTCTGGGTTGAAGAGGGGAGGAGGTCTGTGGTGAAGTAGAGAGAAGGTCTGGGGTGAAGAGGGGAGGAGGTCTGAGATGAAGAGGGGAGGAGGTCTGGGGTGTAGAGGAGAGGAGGACTGGGGTGAAGACGGGAAGCGGTCTGGGGTGAAGAGGGGAGGAGGACTGGGGTGAAGAGTGGTGGAGTTCTGGGGTGACGAGGAGAGGAGGTCTGGGGTGAAGAGGAGGGAGGTCTGGGTTGACGAGGAGAGGAGGTCTGGGGTGAAGAGGGGAGGAGGTCTGGGGTGAAGACGAAACAATGTCTTGGTGAAGAGGAGTGGAGCTCTGGGGTGAAGAGGAAAGAATGTCGGTGTGAAGAGGGGAGGAGGTCTGGGGTGCAGACGGGATGCGGTCTGGGGTGAAGAGGGGATGAGGTCTGGGGTGAAGAGGGTGGAGGTCTGGGGTGACGAGGAGAGGAGGTCTGGAGTGAAGAGGAGAGGAGGTCTGGGGTGAAGAGGAGAGGTGGTCTGGGGTGACGAGGAGTGGAGGTCTGGGATGAAGAGGAGTGAAGGCCTGGGGTGAAGAGGGGAGGATGTCTGGGGTGAAGACGAAACAATGTCTGGGTGAAGAGGAGCGAATGTCTGGGGTGAAGAGGAGAGGTAGTCTGGGGTGAAGAGGGGAGGAGGTCTGTGGTGAAGAGGAGAGGAGGCCTGGGGTGAAGAGGGGAGGAGGTCTGTGGTGAAGAGGAGAGGTAGTCTGGGGTGAAGAGTGGAGGAGGTCTGGGGTGTAGAGGAGAGGAGGACTGGGGTGAAGGGGGAGGAGGTCTGGTTTGAAGAGGGGAGGAGGTCTCGGGTGATGAGGGGAAGAGATCTGGGGTGAAGAGCAGTGGAGGTCTGGGGTGAAGAGGAAAGAATGTCGGGGTGAAGAGGGAAGGAGGTCTGGGGTGCAGAGGGGAATAGGTCTGGGGTGACGTGGAGAGGAGGAGTGGGGTGAAGAGGGGAGGTGGTCTGGGGTGCAGAGGGGAAGAGGTTTGGGGTGAAGAGCAGTGGAGGTCTGGGGTGAAGAGGAAAGAATGTCGGGGTGAAGAGGAGAGGAGGTCTGGGGTGCAGAGGTGTGGAGGTCTGGGGTGATGAGGGGAAGAGTTCTGGGGTGACGAGGGGAAGAGGTCTGGGATGAGGAGGAGTGGAGGTCTGAGGTGAAGAGGAAAGAATGTCTGGGTGAAGAGGGGAGGAGTTCTGGGGTGCAGAGGGGAATAGGTCTGGTTTGAAGAGGAGAGGAGGTCTAGCATGAAGAGGAGAGGAGGTCTAGGGTGAAGAGGAGAGGATGTCTAGGGTGAAGAGGAGTGGATGTCTAGTATGAAGAGGAGAGGAGGTCTGAGATGAAGAGGGGAGGAGGTCTGTGGTGAAGAGGAAAGAATGTCGGGGTGAGGAGGGAAGGGTGTCTGGGGTGAAGAGGGGAGGAGGTCTGGGGTGAAGAGGGGAGGAGGTCCAGGGCGAAGAGGAGAGGAGGTCTGGGTTGAAGAGGAGTGGAGGTCTGGGGTGAAGTGGAGAGGAGGTCTGTGGTGAAGAGGATTGGAGTTCTGAGGTGAAGGGGGAGGAGGTCTGGGGTGAAGTGGAGAGGAGGTCTGTGGTGAAGAGGAGAGGATGTCTAGGGTAAAGAGGAGAGGAGGTCTAGGGTGAAGAGGAGAGGAGGTCTAGGGTGAAGAGGAGAGGAGGTCTAGGGTGACGAGGAGAGGAGGTCGGTGAAGAGGAAAGAATGTCTGGGTGAAGAGGGGAGGAGTTCTGGGGTGCAGAGGGGAATAGGTCTGGTTTGAAGAGGAGAGGAGGTCTAGCATGAAGAGGAGAGGAGGTCTAGGGTGAAGAGGAGAGGATGTCTAGGGTGAAGAGGAGTGGATGTCTAGTATGAAGAGGAGAGGAGGTCTGAGATGAAGAGGGGAGGAGGTCTGTGGTGAAGAGGAAAGAATGTCGGGGTGAGGAGGGAAGGGTGTCTGGGGTGAAGAGGGGAGGAGGTCTGGGGTGAAGAGGGGAGGAGGTCGAGGGCGAAGAGGAGAGGAGGTCTGGGTTGAAGAGGAGTGGAGGTCTGGGGTGAAGTGGAGAGGAGGTCTGTGGTGAAGAGGATTGGAGTTCTGAGGTGAAGGGGGAGGAGGTCTGGGGTGAAGTGGAGAGGAGGTCTGTGGTGAAGAGGAGAGGATGTCTAGGGTAAAGAGGAGAGGAGGTCTAGGGTGAAGAGGAGAGGAGGTCTAGGGTGAAGAGGAGAGGAGGTCTAGGGTGACGAGGAGAGGAGGTCTTCGGTGAAGAGGAGAGGAGGTCTAGGATGATGAGGGGAGGAGGTCTGGGGTGAAGAGGAAGGAATGTTGGGGTGAAGAGGAGAGGAGGTCTGGGGTGAAGAGGTGTGGAGGTCTGAGATCATGAGGGGAGGAGGTCTGGGGTAAAGAGGAAAGAATGTTGGGGTGATGAGGGGAAGAGTTCTGGGGTGACGAGGGGAAGAGGTCTGGGATGAAGAGGAGTGGAGGTCTGAGATCATGAGGGGAGGAGGTCTGGGGTAAAGAGGAAAGAATGTTGGGGTGAAGAGGGGAGGAGTTCTGGGGTGCAGAGGGGAATAGGTCTGGTTTGAAGAGGAGAGGAGGTCTAGGGTGAAGAGGAGAGGATGTCTAGTGTGAAGAGGAGTGGATGTCTAGTATGAAGAGGAGAGGAGGTCTGAGATGAAGAGGGGAGGAGGTCTGGGGTGAAGAGGAAAGAATGTCGGGGTGAGGAGGGAAGGGTGTCTGGGGTGAAGAGGGGAGGAGGTCTGGGGTGAAGAGGGGAGGAGGTCTGGGGTGAAGAGGGGAGGAGGTCCAGGGCGAAGAGGAGAGGAGGTCTGGGTTGAAGAGGTCTGGGGTGAAGTGAGGAGGTCTTCGGTGAAGAGGAGAGGAGGTCTGGGGTGAAGAGGGGAGGAGGTCTGGGGTGAAGGGGGACGAGGTCTGGGGTGAAGTGGTGAGGAGGTCTGTGGTGAAGAGGATTGGAGGTCTGAGGTGAAGGGGGAGGAGGTCTGGGGTGAAGATGAAACAATGTCTGGGTGAAGAGGAAAGAATGTCGGGGTGAGGAGGGAAGGGTGTCTGGGGTGAAGAGGGGAGGAGATCTGGGGTAAAGAGGAGAGGATGTCTAGGGTAAAGAGGAGAGGAGGTCTAGGGTGAAGCGGAGAGGAGGTCTAGGGTGAAGAGGAGAGGAGGTCTAGGGTGACGAGGAGAGGAGGTCTTCGGTGAAGAGGAGAGGAGGTCTAGGATGATGGGGGAGGAGGTCTGGGGTGAAGAGGAAGGAATGTTGGGGTGAAGAGGGGAGGCGGTCTGGGGTGCAGAGGGGTAGAGGTCTGGGGTGAAGAGGGGAGGAGGTCTGGGGTGAAGAGGGGTGGAGGTCTGGGGTGAAGACGAAACAATGTCTGGGTGAAGAGGAGAGAATGTCTGGGGGGAAGAGTAGATCTGGGTTAAAGAGGAGAGGAGGTCTAGGGTAAAGAGGAGAGGAGGTCTAGGGTGAAGAGGAGAGGAGGTCTAGGATGAAGAGGAGAGGAGGTCTGAGATGAAGTGGGGAGGAGGTCTGGTGTGAAGAGGAGAGGAGGTCTAGGATGAAGAGGTGAGGAGGTCTAGGGTGACGAGGAGAGGAGGTCTAGGATGAAGAGGAGAGGAGGTCTGAGATGATGAGGGGAGGAGGTCTGGGGTAAAGAGGAAAGAATGTTGGGGTGAAGAGGGGAGGTGGTCTGGGGTGAAGATGGGAGGAGGTCTGGGGTGACGAGGAGAGGAGTTCTGTGGTGAAGAGGGGAGGAGGTCTGGGGTGAAGAGGGGAGGAGGTCTGGGGTGAAGATGGGTGGAGGTCTGGGGTGACGAGGGGAGGAGTTCTGTGGTGGAGAGGGGAGGAGGTCTGGGGTGAAGTGTGGTGTAGTTCTGGGGTGACGAGGAGAGGAGGTCTGGGGTGGTGGAGAGAAGGTATGGGGTGAAGAGGGGAGGAGGTCTGGGGTGAAGAGGGGAGGAGGTCTGGGATGAAGAGGAGAGGAGGTCTGGGGTGAAGAGGGGAGGAGGTCTGGGGTGAACAGGGGAGGAGCCCTGGGGTGAAGAGGGGAGGAGGTCTGGGGTGAAGAGTGGAGGAGGTCTGGGGTGAAGAGCAGTGGAGGTCTGGGGTGAAGAGGTGAGGAGGTCTGGGGTGAAGAGGGGAGGAGGTCTGGTGTGAAGAGGAGTGGAGGTCTGGGGTGATGAGGGGAGGAGGTCTGGGGTGAAGTGGAGAGAAGGTCTGTGGTGATGAGTTGTTGCTTTACTGAGGCAGGGAAAAGTATTGACAGAATCCATGGAGGAGGGACTGGTTTCCCTGACATTACTTAACTGTGAATATACAACATATAACAAACAATGCTGCACTGGAAAAATTGTTCAGCTCACAATGTCATTTCAAACTAAAAAGCTAATGATGTCTAGTTACACTCATCGCTCCTGACTGTGCAAGGTTCATTTTCCTCCATTCTCTATGTAGTAATGCACCTATCTAATGATCTGTTCCTCCAAGACGACCACAACCTTGTTGTAGGGTTTGGAGGCTTGCGTGCCTCAATGACCTAGAGAGCTATGTTGGCTGGACTCTGGGCTTTATGCTTTGGTGCTTGGTAGGGTCACTATGTCAAACAGGTCAAAGGTTGGAGGTCAGACTAAGCGTGGTCCAGATCCAGATTTGAAGGTTCAGCGTCGGGCTAACAACCCTGAATAGTAAATCAAAATTGTTACAGAAACAGCAATGAAGAATTCTTCTACATTTGAGTGTGACGGTATTCCTGTGTCTCTATGTGGGACTTGCATGACTGACAGTAGTGGAAACCAAAGGGAAGCTACTGACATGACGAAGGAAGCCCTGAACACCAGCAGGCATGGAGGACCTTCATTTCTACCCTGAATGCCAGTGGCGAAACAGGCAATAAGTAAGTACAGAGGGGAGGCTAAGCAGGAGCTACACCTTGCCCAAGGGTGACCTATAGGCTAGTGGAAGGAAGGAGTGCCCTACATCTCATTTGGTAGAGACCTATCTCCATCCTGCCACCCAGTCCTGTGATTAGGCTTGGGTTAAAATCAATAAATTGCTGGGTGGTGTAGCTCAGTGGACCAGAAGGGCCTGTTCTGCAAGGCGTTTCTAAATAAAATAACATTATCATCTTATAACCTCTGTCAAGTCATTTTTCATCCTTCTTCACTCCAAAGAGAAAAGCTCTAGCTCGCTCAGCCTATCCTCATAAAACGTTCTCTCTAATCCAGACAGAATTCTTGTAAATCTCCTGTGCACCCTTCCTGTTTCCATCTCAATCTATAATTGACTGCTTTCAATGAAACTTGCAACATGATACATGGCAGGGTTAACATCTGGCCTCGGCAGAGTTAGCTGAATTAGTATCATATTTCTAAAGCTGACAGTTTGACACTCAATACAGGAAACAGGATAATAACAGTAAAACTTAAATAAGCATTTGGTTTTAGACCAAAAACTCAGCAGGAATTGTAGTCTCTTTCAATGGCAGAATGAAATAAAGGATTCCCAAATACTCTCAGTAGCAACTTTATTAGGAACCTTCTGTTGTGGTTTCTAATGAACTGTCATTTATTGAAGAGGGTTATTCTTCTAGTTGCAGTGACTATTACCTCCGGTACCTAATGAAGTGGCCACTGAGTGTATGACCATGGTCTTCTGTTCCTGTTGCCCACCTACTTTAAGGCTTGACATGTTGCATTCAGAAATGCTCTTCTGCAAACCATTGTTGTAACGTGTGGCTATTTGAGTTACTGTCACCTTGAACCAGTCTGGCCATTCTCCTCAGACCTCTCTCATTAATAAAGCGTTTTCACCCACAGAACTGCCCCTCACCTGAAGTTTTTCTTTGTTTCTTGCACCATTCCCTGTAAACTTTAGAGACTGTAGTGTGTAAAAGTCACAGCAGATCTGCAGTTACAAGATATCAAGAAACCGAGGGGAAGCTGCTGACATGATGAAGGAAGATACTGAGATACCCCATCTGGCACCAGCAATTACTCTATAGTCAACATCACTTAGATCACATTTTTTCCCCATTCTGACATTTGGGTCTGAAAAACACCTGAACCTCTTGACCATGTCTGCATGCTCTTATGCATTGATTTGCTGCCACGTGATTGGCTGATTAGATATTTCCATTAACAAACAGTTGTACAAAGGTACCTGATAAAGTAGCCACTAGGTATATGTTGGGCATCCATCGAGGATATCTTCATGAGGTGGTGCCACAAGAAGGCAGTATCCTTCTCTAAGGACTCTCACCATCCAGAAATGCCCTCTTCTTGTTACTACCATTGGGAAGGAAGTACAGGAGCTGAAAACCCATGCTTATTGTTCTAGAAATAGCTTTTCCCCCTTCCACCATCAGATTTCTGAATCACCCATGAAACCATTTATATTTTTGTATGTCTTTGGACTGTACTGCTGCCACGGAACAACATATTCCACTTCAGAATGAGAATCAGGTTTAATATCACTGGCATATGTCGTGACATTTGTTGTTTTTGTGGCAGCAGCACGATGCAATACATAACAAAAAATGTGATTTACAGTAAATATATCTATATAAATAGTTAAATTAATTAAGTAGTGCAAATAAAGTAATGGGGTAATGTTCATGGTTTCAATGTCCAATGTAGAGGGGAAGAAGCTGTTCCTGAATCGCTGAGTGTGTGTCTTCAGGTTCCTGTACCTCCCCTCCGATGGTAACGATGAGAAAAGGGCACGTCCTGGGTGATGGGGGTCTTCTTGTACAGTCTGTGGTCACCAGACTTGAATGCCACTTATGTCAGTGATAACAAACCTGATCCCGATTCTGACTTAGATTTAAATTCCTCATCTACTGCGTTGCGATCTGACCTTGTTCTCTGGTTATGGGACAATGATTAACCTCATAAAAGCCAGGGACAGCAGGCTCCGGGACAGTTTCTTCCATCAGACCTATTTACTCACGCTGACACAATTGTATTTCTATGTTACATTGATGTCCTGTTGTACATACTATTTATTACAAATTACTATAAATTACACATTGCACATTTAGATGGAGATGTAACATAAAGATTTGAACTCCTCGTGTACATGAAGGAGGATGTAAGAAATAAAGTCAATGGAGTTTGATCACGCATGAGGAGGATTCCTTTTGCAACTCCTCCAGTGGCAAATTTCATATCCACTTGTGAAATCTGACAGTGTTACTAAATTAGAATTTTTTTCTTTCTCAGGATTATGACTAAGATTGGTTTTGTTTCTCATATACGTATCCATTGAAACATTGCAACTTTCAGCGACTAACTAACTTTCACAGCTCACTAACCCTCTGCCATACTTGTTTTATTTTCCTATTATTATTTACAGGTATGGCACTGTATCAGGGGGGATGTACAGACTCTTTACAGGCAGAGGGGGGAAATGAACCTGGATCACTGGTGCTTTTACACCATCATGCCACCCCTAAAAGACAGAAGTGGTCAATTCCACCCCTCAGAGGAGTAATCCTACTCTCCTGTACCCCTGTAACATATTCTCTCTATCACAATGGCCCATCTGCCACCTCCTTGATTATTTTTTTTGTCACTTACATTGTTTAGAAGAACTGTATCAATTAAATTCAAGTTTAATTGTCATTAAACCATACATAAATACCCATGAACACAGCCAAATGAGACAGCGTTACTGTGGGGTCAGGGTGCAAAACAGAGTACTAACAGTCACACATAGCACACAGCACACATAGCACATACAAGACAGCAAGCACATAAAGATATCAGTAAGATACACCCACGGAAAAAGAAAGTCCAGACCTAAGCCATGAATACCACAGAAATCTGCAGTCAACTGCATTGCAGCTTGTCTTCTGCCAAGTCAACACTGGAGGTGGGGGGCAGAATTGACTCCAGCCTAGACGCCTGGCCACACCGCCCCGGTGGAGTGCACCAGCTCTGACGACCCTGTCCTGGAGGCACTGCGGCCTGAGGCTTAGTCCTTGCTATGAGCAAGGCCACGCTACTCCCCAGCCGCCCGTCTCTGCTCTCCACCAACTAATCAGCGAACTGAACTTACGGCATTCCTCACTAACAATGTCTAAAACGGTCTTGCGGTCACAGGAAAAGTGACCAGGATGGCCACTCACTATTAGACTGTAAACCTCCTTCGATGCAGGCAGCGGCTCTTTCACTTTCTCAGCCAACGAGCAATTCACTGACGGGGTAAACCTGCAATACTTTAAGTTCTTCCTGTCTAGCAGGATCTCAGGATCTCGCAATCATAAAAAGTACATTTAACAAGGACAATTGCACCTTATGTTGACCAAATAGTGGTCAATTTGTTAGCTGCATGTCTTTGAGATAAATGAGGGCAATGGAAGGGCCCTCGGAGGAGCATGCAACTCAGACCGGGGCTGAGGTCAAGATCGAGACGCTACCATTGTGCCACTGCACTGCCGCTATGTCCTTGGAATTGGCAGAAACTGGAGTCACAGGGAGAATGTACAAACTCCTTACAGGAATCAAACCCTGATCTTCCGATTGCTAACTGTGCTGCCCCCTTATAATCGTTTCATTCTCTCAGGAAAAATTCTGCCAGTGGAATTCAGGGCAGTGAGCAAGGAGCAGCTGAAGGAGTGATGTAGAACAGCCGAGAGAAGAACGGACGAACACCTCTTGGTAAGCAGCTTGAATGCGTCACACAGGGCCCAGTCATTGACTGCAAGGCAGATATATTCATACTCGTAGTATCTGGTGGCTAACAAGAGAAATATTTATCCCCAGGCCTCAGAGGGAGATGAGCAATCAGGTATCCAGCTCTCATTCCTTCTGCTCCAGCACATTCCTCAACATTGGGCTCAGCAACATAACTGTTACACATTCTGTGGGATTTTTGTGATACCTCTGGCTTCAGTGATTCAGAGCTTCCATTGCTCGATGGGAGACCCACTGGAGTTTGAGCTCTACTGTGGGAAGAAATCCTGTCTTGCACTGCTGATAGGGGAATGCAGGGTGTCTCTATGAAGGAGAGATTTTAACATGACCAGAGAAAACGCCCAGCTAACCTTGCAGGCTCCTGTGTGGTACCGAGTATATATGGATGTGCTGAATGGCATAGCATAGAATCATAAGGCATAGGAGCAGAATTAGAGGGTCTCGGCCCGAAACGTTGACTGCTCATTTCAAGAGATTCATCCAGCTTGTTTGTACAGCATTTTGAGTCTGGCCCTGCCTCAAGCTCATCAAGTCGTGATGAACAGTCTCAGCCCGAAACGTTGACTGTTTATTCTTCTCCATAGATGCAGTCTGACCTGCTGAGTTCCTCCAGCATTTGTTTTTTCTATCTATTCATTTATCTATCTATCATCTGTCTATCTGTCTACCTCTCTATCTGTCCATCTACCTACATACCTGGCTACCTGCTTACTTACTTACTTAAACACAAGGCAGAAAAGGGCCTTCCAGCCCTTTGAGCTTTGCTGCCCAGAAACAACCCCCCCCCCTCGGTAATTTAACAAACGACTAGTTAACCTACCAGCCAGTACATCTTTGCATGGTAGGAGGAAACCAAACCCTTGCCCCTTGTTACTTTTCTTATTTATATGTACTTACAAGTGCCACATCATGACACTGGTCTGGGTAGGAAAATAGTCAAAAGATGCTGTCATCATCAGATGGTTCAAGGCCACTGGGGGGGCAGGGAGCTTGTCTCTGGTTTAAAATCTTGGGCAAAGATACATGGACAATGTGAGGAAGCAATCTTTTTTCAGACAGCAGTGATTGTGCAGAACTCACTCCTTGTCAGAATGGTGGGAACAGACTGAAATGTGGCCTTGGAAAGAGAACAGGAGAAATGTGAGAGGGACTAGGATGTCATGGCTGATTAACTGGATGCCAAAACTCACACATATTCCTTAATCACACTTTATTTAAATGTGCACAAGGAAAACAGATTGTCCCTGTCACCAAACTATTCTGATGTCTGAACAGGCAGTTATGGATTAAAAATGGCAGTTATGGATATTGACCATTTGGTAAACAGTGAGTGTACAAATTCTTAATTTGCAAGATTAGTTGGCATTGGCAATCATCATTATTATGTGCCCTGTCGTATGACATAGACAAACATGTCTTTGACCATGCTTGTACTTGGCAAATTTTTCTATGGAAATGGTTTACCATTGCCTTCTTCAGGGCAGTGTCTTTAGGTGACCCCAGTCATTATGAATACTCTGTAGAGATTGTCTGCCTGGTGTCAGTGGTCACATAACCAGGACTTGTGATGCGAACCGGCTGCTCGTACGACCATCCACCACCCGCTCCCGTGGACTCACGTGACCCTGAGTGAGGGGACTAAGCAGGTGCTACACCTTGTCCAAGGGTGATCTGCAGGCTAGCGGAGGGAAAGAGCACCCCACATCTCCTTTGGTAGAGACGTATCTCCACCC
Source organism: Hypanus sabinus (assembly GCF_030144855.1). NCBI lineage: Eukaryota > Metazoa > Chordata > Chondrichthyes > Myliobatiformes > Dasyatidae > Hypanus > Hypanus sabinus. The sequence goes on along the minus strand of NC_082712.1, from coordinate 89,341,372 downwards.
CACCACACAAGCCATCCATAATAGAAGTGTGAGAAGTCAATAGAAGCTATCAACTGATGACACTTTGAAGTTGGTAAAGTAATTGTCCCCGAGTTGGTGTGCGCCTTGCATCCTTTGATAAATCCATATGTTATCTCTGCGCACCAAATAGCTCCAGTCCGCTGCTGTGCAAAGAGGAGCCGTGCGCTTCTTCTTGTCTGGTCTTTATTTTAACCCTTTCTTTGCTGCAAATTCACAAGGGGAAGAAGGAGTGGAATCAGACTGAGATGATTTCTGTATTTCATTGGGAGTTTGATGAGACTTGATATGGTACCAAAGACACTCGCAGATTTCTGCAGATGTACCATGGACAGCATTCTAACCGGCTGCATCACCGCCTGGTATGGAGGGAGGGAGGCTACAGCACAAGATCGAAATAAGCTGCAGAGACTTGTAAACTCAGTCAGCTCCATCGTGGACACTAACCTTCGTAGTATCCAGGACATCTTCAAGGAGCGATGCCTCAGAAAGGCGGCATCCATCATTAAGGACTCCTATCATCCAGGTCATGCCTTGTTGCTACCATCAGGGAGGAAATACAGAAGCCTGAATGCACACTTTCTATGATTCAAGAACAGCTTCTTCCCCTCTGCCAAACGATTCCTAAATGGACATTGAAACCATGAACACTACCTCACTACTTTTTTATTTCTATTTTGGCACTACTTATTTAATTTAACTATTTAATATATGTATACTTACTGTAATTCATAATTTTATATTATAAGACCATAAGACATAAGAGCAGAATTAGGCCATTAGTCAATCAAGTCAGCTGTGCCATTTCATCATGGTTGATCCAATCTCCTCCCTTCATGCTCTGAAATTCCTCCTCACCTCCATTCTAAAAGGATGCCCCTCAATTCTGAGGCTCTGTCCTCTGATCTTAAACCCTCTCATCATAGGAAACATCCTCTCCACATCCACACTATCAAGGCCTTTCACCATCAATACATTTCAATGAGGTCACTCCTCATACTTCTGAATTCCAGTAAATACAGGCCCAGAGCTATCAAATGCTCATTCAAACTTGGAATCATTTTAGTAAGCCTCCTTTGAAACCTCTCCAGTTTCAGCACATCCTTTCTAAGATATACTGCCCAAAACCACTCACCATACATTAAATGAGGCCTTACTACTGCTTTGTAAAGTCTCAACATTACATCCTTGTTTTTATATTCCAGTCCTCTTGAAATAAATGCTAACATTGCATTTGCCTTCTTCACCAGACTAAACCTGCAAGATAACCATTAGGGAAGCCTACACGAGCACTCCTAAGTCCCTTTGTGCCTCAGGTTTTGTATTTTCTCTCCATTTAGAAAATAGTCAACCCTATCATTTCTTCTACCAAAGTGCATGACCGTACACTTCCCAACACTATATTCCAACTCCACTTCTTTACCCATTCTCCTAAACAGTCTAAGTCCATCTGCAGTCTCTCTACTTCTTCAGAACTACCTGCCCCTCCACATATCTTCATATTGTCTGCAAACTTGGCAACAAAGCCATCAGTTCCATCATCCAAATTAGTCCCAACATAGATCCCTGTAGAACATCACTAGTCATCAGCAGCCAACCAAAAAGGGCACCCTTTAATCCCACTCTTTGCCTCCTGCCAGTCAGACACTGCTTTATCTTCCCTGCAATACCATGGCTCATAGCTTGACAAGCAGCCTCGTGTGGCACCTTGTCAAAGATCTTCTGAAAATCCAAATACACAACATCAACTGATTCTCCTGTGTCTACCTTACTCGTTATTTCTTCAAAGAATTCCAACAGATATGTCAGGCAAGATTTTCCCTTGAGGAAAACATGCTGACTATGGCCTATTTTATCATATGCCTTCATGTACCCCCAAACCATATCCTTAACAATTGGCTACAACAAATTCCCAACACTAAGGTCAGACTAACTGGCCTATAGTTTCCTTTCTTCTGTCTCTTTGCCTTCCTGAAGAGTGGAGATACGTTTACAATTTTCCAGTCTTCTAAACCATTCCAGAATCCAGTGATTCATGAAGCATCATGACTAATGCCTCTGCAATCTGTTCAGCCACCTCTTTTAGAACCCTGGGGTGTAACCATCTGGTCCAGGTGGCTTATCTACCTTCAGACCTTTCAGTTTCCCAAGAACCTTCTTCTTTTTAATAATAACTTCATACACTTCATGACTCCTGACACCTGGAACTTGCACCATACTGCTAATGTCTTCCACAGTGAAGATGGATGTAAAATACGTATTCAGTTCATCTGCCATTTCCTTGTCCCCCAATACTACCTCTCCAGCTTTGTTTTCCAGTGGTCCAATATCCACTCTCGCCTCTCTGTTACACTTTATGTATCTGAAGAAACTTTGGGTAGCATTTTTAATATTATCAGCTAGCTTACTTTCATATTCCATCTTTACTTTCTTGATGACTTTTTTTGTTGCCTCTGTTGGTATTTGAAAGCTTCCCAATCTTCCAACTTCCCACTAATTTTTGTTTATACGCCCTCTCTTTGGCTTTTATGTTGGCTTTGACTTCTCTTGCTAGCCATGGTTGTGTCATCTTGCCTTTAAAATGCTTCTTCCTCCTTGGGATGGATATATCCCATGCCTTCCCAGTTGCTTCCAGAAATTCCAGCCACTGCAGCTCTGCTGTCATCCCTGCCAGAGTTCTTTCTCAATCAATTCTGGCCAACTCCTCTCTCATGCCTCCATAATCCCCTTTATTCCAGTGCAATTCTGATATATCTGACTTTAGCTTCTCCTTCTCAAAATCCAGGGTGAATTTGATCATATTATGATCACTTGCCCCCAGGGGTTCTTTTACATTAAGCTCCTGAATCAATTCCGGTTCATTGCACAACACCCAATCCAGAATAGCTGATTCCCTAGTGGGCTCAACCATGAGCTGCTCTAAAAAGCCACCTCATAGGCATTCTAGAAATTCCCCCTCTTGGAATTGAATTGACTTTATTACATCCTTCAAATAAATGAGGAGTAAAAATCTTTACGTTACGTCTCCGTTCAAGTGTGCAAAGCGCTATTATAGTAATTTATAATTATTATGTACAACAGGATAGTCAATATAACATAAAAATACAATTGTGTCAGCATGAATTAATCAGCCTGATGGCCTAGTGCAGAGGTCGGCAACCCGCGGCTCCGGAGCCGTATGTGGCTCTTTCATCTCTGTGCTGCGGCTCCCCGTGGTTTGTTAGCTTTTGAAATGTAATTTGAAATTTGAAGATTATGGTGATCTTGTACAATCTAAAAACTTTGTGGAGACCCCATTTCCTGGCACATCCGAACCGGCTCACAATGAGCCACCGCTCCGGCTAAGGGAGATAGCCTACGGGGGTTTGTGAGTACGTGTCTTTTGGAGCATCCGCGCCCACGGGAACGGGTTGAGGGAGGCTTTAAAGCAAGGCTGTTTAGTTCGAATAAAGTTACCTTTGACTGCAGTGTCTTTATTTTAGCGCTGCGTGTAGCACACCGCTACAACGTGTTTTTTATCGCTATTAATATACGTCACCACTGCCAATGCCTGACACCCGCCAGTGCGTGCTTTCTTTTAATACTTCGATCCAAGGTAGGCTAACTATGGAGTAACCTTCAACCCAACCCAACCCAACGTCTTTTTTTCGGAGTTCAAAATGTTTTTGTTGCATGCAGAAATGTAATTTCGTTTTCTCTGCAGGAGTTCATCAATTTCATAAATGCAACACATTATAGTTTGTTTATACATAGCATAAAGGCAAAAAAACCCGTTGTATGCAGTGTTATTTCATTTTATATGTCAAACGGGTTTTGTGGCTCCCAGTGTTTTCTTTTCTGTGGGAAATGGGTCCATATGGCTCTTTCAGTGGTAAACCTTGCCGACCCCTGGCCTAGTGGAAGAAGCTGTCCCAGAGCCTGTTGGTCCTGGCTTTTATGCTGTAATACTGTTTCCCAGATGGTAGCAGCTAGAGCAGTTTGTGGTTGGCGTGATTCAGGCCTCCAATGATCCTTCAGGCCTTTTTTACACACCTTTCTTTGTAACTGTCCTGAATAGTGAGAAGTTCACAACTACAGATGCGCTGGGCTGTCCGCACCACTCTCTGCAGAGTCCTGTGATTAAGGGAAGTACAGGATGCTCTCAATCATGTACCTATGGAAAGTTTTAGAATTTGGGGGGCCATACCAAACTTCTTCAACCATCTGAGGTGAAAGAGGCGTTGTTGTGCCTTTTTCATTACACAGCTGCTGTGTACCAACCATGTGAGGTCTTCGGTGATGTGTATGCCAAGGAACTTAAAGCTGTTCACTCTCTCAACCCCAGATTCATTTATCCCTCCTGTAGTCCACAACCAGCTTCTTTGTTTTTGCAATGTTGAGGGAGAGGTAGTTTTCTTGACACCACTGTGTCAGGGTGATGACTTCTCTGTAGGCTGCCTCGTTTTTGTTTGAGATTAGGCCAATCAGTGTGGTGTCATCAGCAAATTTAATTAGCAGTTTGGGAGCTGTGGGTGGTGACACAGTCATGGGTATACAGAGAGTAAAGGAGGGGGCTTAGGAAACAGCCCTGAGGGGCACCTGTGTTGAGGGTCAGAGGGGTGGAGGTGAGGGAGCCCACACTTACCACCTGCCCACAATCTGACAGGAAGTCCAGGATCCAGCTGCACAAGGCAGGGTGAAGGCCGAGGTCTCTGAGCTTCTTATCAAGCCATGATGGAATTATGATGTTGAATGCTGAACTGTAGTCCAAGAACAGCATTCTCACACAAGCATCTCTCTTCTCCAGATGTGTAAGAACAGATTGTAGAGCTGTGGCTATTGCGTCGTCTGTCAATCGGTTGTGTCAGTAGGCAAATTGTAAGGGTCCAGCGTGGGTGGCAGCATGCTGCAGGTGTAGTCCTTGATCAGCCTCTCAAAGCATTTGTTTATTATTGTGAATGCGACAGGACGCCAGTCATTCAGACTTGGTCTGTTTTGGTACAGGGATAGTTTGAAGCAGGAGGGCACTCTATGCTGGGAGAGGATGAGGTCAAGAATGTCTGTGAACACACCTTACGGTTGTGCCGCACACATCCTGAGTACTCGCCCTGGGGTGCCATCCGGTCCCGCTGCCTTGTGACACTCCATTCGTTGGAGAAACCTGTGTACTTCGGCCCCACAGAGGACCAAGCTGCACGTCTCCTCAGGGCTCAGTATTGGCGACATTGAATCACGCGTAGAAAGATTTAGCTCATCTGGGAGACGGGCAGCAATGCTGGAAACTCCAATGTGTTTAGCTTCGAAGCCTGCGATGGTGTGCAGACCTTGCCATAAGCTGCATGTGTTGTTGGTAGAAAGTTGAGTTTGAATCTTGTCTCTATATTGTTGCTGCCTTGATGACTTTGCACAGATTGTAGCTGCTTTTCTTGAGCTCTTGCTGATTACCGGCAATGTAAGCTCTGTCTCGCATAGTAAGTGTGGCTCACACAGAACTGTTGATCCAGGGTTTCAGATTCGGGGAGACCCTGACTGATTTCTGGGAGACAACATCCTCGATGCACTTCCGGATGAAACTCGTGACCCCATCTGTGAACTCGGAGACATCCTCATCATGGAAGACATTCCGGTCGACATCATTGAAGCAGTCCTGCAGCATGGAGGCCGATTGGTCGGACCAACAGTGGACAGTTTTAAATATGCTGCTTCTTGTTTCAGCTTCTGCCTGTACTTCGGCACCAGAAAAATGGAGGAGTGATCTGATTTTCCAAATGGGGGCAGAGGAACACTTTGTAAGTGTTGTGGAAGGGAGGGTAGCAGTGGTCGAGTATGCTGTCTCCCGTGTGCTCACCTCGATGTGTTGGCAAAACTTCAGAGAGACTTCAGGCAGCAACGGTCTATTAAAGTCTCCGGTGACAATGAAGGCAGCCCCCAGGTGTGCATTCTCCAGGGTGCTGATGGTCTCACACAGTTCCTTGGGAGCCAGGTTAGTATCAGCCTGCGGCGGAATATACACAGCTGGGATAATAACAGCCGTGAACTCCCAGGGCAGCCAGAAAGGTTTACACAGTAGCACCAGGTACTCCAGATCTGGGGAACAAAAAGTTTTGAGGGCATGCACATTCCGGGGATCGTACCAGACATTATTGACCATGAAGCATACCCTAGCTCCCTTAATCTTCCCAGAGGGGTTTTTACACCTGTCTGCTCAGAATAGGGAGAACCCAGAGGACTCGATGGCGTGATCTGGTATCCTCTCCATCAGCCAGATCTCCACGAAGCACAAAATGTTGCATTCCTTTGCTCCCCACTGGTAGGAGATTCTGGCTCTCAGTTCACACAGTTCATCCAGCGACTGAACATTAGCCAGGAGCATGCTAGGGTGCAGCGGCTGATTAGCATACTGTTTCAACCTCACCAGGCCCTTCTCCCTTGCTTCCGACGCCACTTCCGAGGTAGCGCCAATGCAGTAGGTGAGCCTCCCACTGATCGCGCAAGCAGGGGATCCCCAGTTTAGAAAAGGCGGCACACAGTGGCTAAATGCCATCTTCCCAATGTTCAGGAGAGTCAGTCTATCGTATCTGATGTGACCATCTGCTACTTAAACATGAAATGTGAAGGAAATCACAGAAATCAAAAGTATACTGTAAAGTTGGAACAGAGCTTGCAACATAACCACCATATGCATTGCCATCGTGTGAGGTGTATCCAGCACCTATCTGATTTTTGAAATCCCCCATGACTATTGTAACATTGCCATTTTGACATGTATTTTCTATCTCCCACTGTAATTTGGAGACCATATCTTTATCACTGTTTGGGGGACTGTATATAACTCCCATTTTTTTACCCTTGCAGTTCCTTAGCTCTATCCACAATCATTCAACACCTTCCCACCCTGTGTCGCCTCTTTCTAATGATTTAATTTCATTTTTTACCCACAAAGCCTGCAGAGCAGTGTGACTCAAAAGGTCTATTCCGCACTGAATCTCAATAAATAAACTTAGAGGGCAAAGTATGGATAAGGAATAAAATGTGCATAAATGCATGTACCAATCCTGAGAAAAAAAGAATTATATACGTTCACTCTATCTATACCACTGATGACTTTATACACTTCTGTAAGATCACCCTTCAGTCCAGTGAAAATAGTCCAAGCCTGCGCAACCTCTCTCCATTACGCAGTCCCCCAAGTCCTGGCAATATCCTCGTAAATCTCCTCTGCACTCTATCAAAAGTATGCTATGGTGTCCCTCATCACCATAACTTTAGCCCTGTAAGTGCTTCCTTTAAAAGAAAGTTCCTCTTGGAACGTGATGGTATTGGGTTCACTGTCCACAAAGCCTTAAGCTCTAAAGGGGATTTTAAGAATGACCTGATACAAGTATCTACAGTCACCCTCACTACAGAGAGGTGAAACTGTATCTACGCACACTTTAAAGACTAGCTTACTTCCCCATCTAGCCTCTGTGGTGAGGTCTAACTGCCATTTGCCACTATTTGAGCAGTGGGTCCTTCCCCCCCCCCCCCCCCCACCACTCAGAAGATTATTCTGGCTAATGAGCAGTTTGAACACAGTTTATTTTACTTTTAATTCTACACATTTAAATTTAGACAAATCGCTCCTAACATGCAATTAAAACTCACTGAGGATTTCTGGTGTATAAGTGATTTCTGAAATAAAAACGATTTATAAACCGCAAAGAATTTCCAAACAAGGGTACAATTTTTAGTAACTGAAAGAACCAGTCATTTGCCGCAGAAACCAAGGAATGGATTCTAGTTCTTCCTGTCTCCTAGTCTTTTGTCACTCTCCTTGCAATTCCTAACAATCTCCAATGATTTCTAATAATCATAACTGTTTTTACGAGTTATCAGCATGCGATGTTTTCCAGATACATTTGCTAGGACAAAGTAATTCACACTGATAGTCTAAAACAGGGGTTCCCAACCTGAGATCCACAGACCCCCCAGTTAATAATAGGGATCCATGGCATAAAAAAGGTTGGGAACCCCTGGTCTAGAAGCTTCTGGAAAGGGAGATCCCAAGCACCCAAAATTAATGTTTTGAGGGCTGACTCCCTAAGTACACAACTATCACAACCATTGATTGCTCTATTCTACCTCTCAGACTGCTCTGTAAGTTTTCTTGAACTGAGTCACAATGGGGCAAATAACTTAACCAGTACTGTCTGGTCTGATACAGGCCAATTAACATAACTCAGTTGTCTTATGTTAATAAGGCCTATAAGCCCTCATCAATTTCTTGTTCACAACAAGAAAAGAATAATGGTTAGAAGTTTAACTTTGTCGCAAACAACTCTGGCCCTTTGGAAAAGTCATGTTGCTATGCTGGAAAGCTGAGGTTAGCAATAACACCGTTAGGCCCTGGAAGGTGAATATCCAACACAGGAACCTGCTTCCACCCACCCCACCTGTCAATCATTGCTCCTCATCATTGTTGTTGATTATGTGAGAAATCGTTCTCCTCAACTTGCATTCTGCTGCGTTATTGGAAACAATTGCTCCTTCTTCATGCTCTGAGAACTGAGACCACGCTAAACTGCAAATAGATATTTTGAGCATCTGAGCAGAGTAGTGGGTGAGTCAGATGGTACTACAGATGAATAATAGCTATTTTTATTGGTTGTGGTAATTTGTAAAGGTCATGTCTGCTCCTTGGAAGGGGGAGGAATCCAAATCTGAACCAGGATTAATATCACTAGCATATGCCGTGGAATTTGTTAACTTTACTGCAACAGTACAATGCAATACATAATAAATATAGAAAAACACGGAATTACAGTATATAATGTATATTAAATAGTTAAATTAAAATAAGTAGTGTGAAACCAGACATAAAAAGTAGTGAGGTAGTGTTCATGGGTTCGATGTCCATTCAGAAATCGGATGGCAGAGGGGAAGAAGCTGTTCCTGAATCACTGAGTGTGTGTTGTCAGGCTTCTGTTTCTCCTACCTGACAGTAACAATGAGAAGAGGGCATGACCTGGGTGAGGCAGATTCTTAATGATGGACGCCACCCTTTTTGAGGCACCACGCCTTGAAGATGTCCTGGATACTACAGAGGCTAGTGCTCATGATGGAGCTGACTAAGTTTACAATTATCTGCAGTTTACTTTGATCCTGTGCAGGATCCCTCACCCCCTCCATCTCCTCCCCATACCAGACAGTGATGCATCCTGTCAGAATGCACAGTATATCTGCAGAAGCTTTCAAGTGTTTTTAAAGAGATCAAATTACATAAATATTACTGTTTTCCCAAAGTAATCCAATGTGCAATTCAGTCCTTTCTGCGGGATTGCTGTATGACATTAGACTCTGTGAGTACGGTGTGCACTATTCTGCATACAGAGACACAGGAGCGTAGTGGTTACTGGAGTTTAATTCCCACCTGAGCAGAAGCTTACACTCTGGCTTGTCCCTGAACCCTAACCTAACACCTAGCTCCCTTGACTTTCCACAAAACCTTGTCTACAAACCTAAATAAAAAATCAAAAAGCAACTAAAGGTGTGCTAAGGCCTCAATGGAGAGCGCACAGTGGGTGCTTTGAATCAAATCAGGATAATCAAATTCAAATTCAAGAGCATTGGGTGACCTGTCATCATGCCATACTGGCTTCAGTCTTCAGATGCAGTAAAAAAACTGGTGCCCATCCAATCTGATCCAACCACGGCTAAGCATTGCCCAGCTATCTCTACGCTAAATCACTGGCAAAATGATGGGAAGGGTCAAAAGTTTTTTAAAAATGTTCATAAGTAAATGTGTTTATTATCAAAGTATACATGTTATACAGGCTGATCACCACAGATCCGGAATGATTGGGATCTGTGCGGTGCCGGATGAGTGATCTTGATGAGTCACAGGCGGTTAGCAGTCTCACAATATTTATTGGGGTAAAGCGCTGAATAGGTCCCTCTGGCCCTTCGAGCCAATCCGCGCAGCCACCCCCGATTTAACACTGACCTAACCACGGGACAATGTACAATGACCAATTAAGCTACCAACCAGTACGTCTTTGACTGTGGGAGGAAACTGGAGCACCAGCAGGAGAGCCACGGGGTCACGAGGAGAATGTAAAACCCCTCACGGCAGCGGCGGGAATTGTACCCAGGTCGCTGGTATTGTAAAGCGTCATGCTAACCACTACAGTACCGTGTTGCCCCGTTGTGTGGACGAAGACTAGATCCAAATAAAAAACAAGTAGTACTTGAGAGGTTTGTGAGTTGCAGAGTGGGTCTGTAGCTTCCCACCGCAACTGAAAACATGCAAAAACATCCTACAATCAGCATAAAGGGGCTCGGGGCAAAACTCACAAAGGCACTGTGAAAACAATGGTAACCATGGAGACAAAACAGGCTTGTCATTCAGTGAAGGTGTGGAAGTTTGGTGGTGGAGTGATATGCTGCAGTTAGCGATGTTTAACAGCTGTGTTTGTGCTGGTGTTATTTTTAAATGTTTGAAAATATCATGGACCTGGCCTTTCCACACAATCTTGGGCACTGTCCCAAACGGAAAGATGCGAGGCAGGTGGACCGAGGGTTAGCAACTCAGACCAGCGAAGGGTTCAGGTTCAAATGTATGGTCATAGGTAGATTTAAGTATCACACAAAAAAAGAGCTTTTCCCAACAGTAGTAACATATTGTAAATATTAGTCATGCAAAGTCATTTCTTTGGAACAGAGATGAGGAGAAGTTTCTTTAGCCGGTGGTTGGTGAGCATGTGGGATTTGCTACCACAGATTGCTGTGGAGATTAAATCATTAGATATATTTAAAGCAAAGGTTGATAGGTTCTTGATCACTAATGGTGTAAAAGGCCATGGGAAGAAGGCCAGTGAATGGGGTTGAGAGGGAAAATAAATCAGACATGACGGAGCAGACTCAGTGAGCAGAAGGACCTAATCCTGATCTATGACTGATGGTCCATGGACTCCTTGCTTAATGGTATTGGCCCATGGCATTAAAATGGTCAGAGACCACTGGTCTATGGATATTATAAGCCAAGAGGCACGCAGACTGCAAAGGGTGGCCAGCGAGTGCTGGACCCGCCCCACACTTCCTACCCGAAAGGGTTAGCATGTGAGGAACCTTTGGGCCTGAACTCATTGGAGTTTAGAAGAATGAGGGAGGACCTCACAGAACCCTAGGCCTGGATAAAGTGAACATGGAGTGCACATTTCCAATATAGTGGGAGAGTCTAGGACCAGAGGGCACAGAGATGAGGAGGAATTTCTTCAGCTTGATAGTGGTGAGTCTGGGGACTTCATTGGCACAGATGGCTGTAGAGGGCAAGTCACTGGGTATATTTAAAGCAGGGGTTGATAAGTTACAAGGAGAAGGCAAGAGAATGGATTCAGAGGGATAATAAATCAGCTATGATAGAGCAGACTTGATGGGACAAATGGCCTAATTCTGCTCCTATGCCTTATGGTCGTAAACTTAAATTAATATAAATTGTACAGAAGATAACTTAAATGACAAAGTTGCAATGCCAATGGAAGCTGAGAGGGTTAAACAAAAACTAGTCAACAAACAAAGCCAAAGTAAATTTATTATCTAAGTAGATATTGCATGCTGTCTTTTATAAGACGGCTTTCATATTTATTTTTGCTGAATTATTTTGTTTCTTTATTTTGCTCTTTAAGCTTATTAACTTTTTTAGGCTGCATTGAATCTGGAGTAACAATCATTTCAGAATCAGAACCAGGTTTAATATCACCGGCATATGTTGTGAAATTTGTTGTCTTGCGGCAACAGTACAATGCAATGCATAGTAACAAAAAAGATAAATTACATTAAAACATAAATATTTTTAAAGAATTATATCATTTGTTCATTACGTGCCATGTTGTTTGATGTGGGCGATCATGGTCTTTCTATCTACACCTTGCCCAAGGGTGACCTGCAGGATAGCGGAGGGAAGGAGCACCTCACACCTCCTTCGGTAGAGACGCATCTCCACCCCACCGCCCAGAAACAATAACAGAATGCAGAATAAAGTGTTACAGCCAGAGAGAAAGTGCAGTGCAGATAGACAATAAAGTGCAAGATCATAACGAGGTAGGTTATGAGGTCAAATGTCCATCCTACTGTATTGCACTCGGGAACCATTCAACAATAAGACCATAAGACATAGGAGCAGAATTAGGCCACTCAGCCAATCTGCCATTTGATCATGCCTGTATGATTTTCCCCCTCAGCTAGTCAACAGCCATATACTTAAGCAACATAAGGTCACTTGTGTTCCATTCCTCTGACTGCAACCCCAACTAGTGAGGCTTGAAATGCTGGTATTTGTAGCAGAATAATAAAATGCTGGAGGAACTCAATGGGTCAGGCAGCATTTGTGGAGGGAAATGGACAGTCGGTGTTTTGCACTGAGCCCCTTCATCCCGACAGAAAGCTAGAGGGGAGGCACAAAGAGGTGAGGGGACAAGGTGGAACAAGAGCTGACGGGGAGAAGTGAGGAGGGGTGATAGGGAGATGGTGGAGTTGGGGAGAATGGGAATAGCGACAGAGGTTGGGAGGTGATGGGTGGATCGAGGGGAGGAGGGGTGACGGGCAGATGGAGGAAGGAGGAGCAGAAATAGTGACAGAGGCTGGGAGATGATGGGTGAAATCAGGTGAGGAGGGTGATGGGCAGATGGAGGAGAAAGGGGCGGGAATAGCGGCAGAGGCTGGGAGGGGTAGGTGGAGGTGCCAAAAGGTTGCAGAATCTAATTCAAGAGGAAGGTGGAACATGGAATTAAGTGTGGGAGGTGGCGAGGGCAGATGGGAACAAAGGAGGAAGGAGTCCCAGGGAGAGGAGATTCCCTTAAAATTTTCACAATCCCAATAGCTCACAGACTTCTTGTATAACTGGCCAACAACAGTAACTTAGATGGCACGTAATCAGAATAATGTTATATGACATTCTCTCAAGATTGTTTCCATCCTCAATCTACACACACACTAATCACCCATTAGATATTAGTGTAATTCTGACTCATGTTTTTCCCATACTTTTCGAAACACCATAGACCCAGTTACAGTAATTTCAAGCTTGTTGGAGATGTGACCTCATCCTCCATCGTCCAAGGCTCAGTGCTGACCTCCAATGCAGCTCATGTGGAGTTTGCACGTTCTCCCTGTGACCACAAGGTACACGGATTTCTGAGATTAGTATGATGACAAGGAAAATCTCATTGAAACCTGTTGAATGTTGAACGGCCTGGTCAGAATCACATGGAGAGGATGTCCTCTCTATAGTGGTGGTATAGGTAGATAGGGTAGTTAAGAAAGCTTATGGGGTGTTAGCTTTCATAAGTCAAGGGATAGAGTTTAAGAGTCGCCAGGTAATGATACAGCTCTATAAAACTCTAGTTAGGAGTACTGTGTCCATTTCTGGTCGCCTCACTATAAGAAGGATGTGGAAGCATTGAGAAGGGTACAGAGGAGATTTACCAGGATGCTGCCTGGTTTAGAGAGTATGGATCATGATCAGAGATTAAGGGAGCTAGGGCTTTACTCTTTGGAGAGAAGGAGGATGAGAGGAGACATGATAGAGGTGTACAAAATATTAAGAGGAATAGACAGAGTGGACAGCCAGCGCCTCTTCCCCAGGCCACCACTGTTCAGTACAAGAGGACATGGCTTTAAGGTAAGGGGTGGGAAGTTCAAGGGGGATATTAGAGGAAGGTTTTTCACTCAGAGAGTGGTTGGTGCGTGGAATGCACTGCCTGAGTCAGTGGTGGAGGTAGATACACTAGTGAAGTTTAAGAGACTACTAGACAGGTATATGGAGGAATTTAAGGTGGGGGGTTATATGGGAGGCAGGGTTTGAGGGTCAGCACAACATTGTGGGCCAAAGGGCCTGTAATGTGCTGTATGAGCCTCTATGTTCTATGAGCCTACAATCAAAAGGCACAGCCTCTGAATAAGAGAGTATTCCTTTAGAATAGAGGGTAGTGAATCTGTGTAATTCATTGCCACACACAGCTGTGGAGGACATGTCATTGGGTATATTTAAAGCAGAGGTCTATAGGTTCTTGGTTAGTATGGGGATCAAAGGTTGCAGGGAGAAGGAAGAAGAATGGGATTGAGAGTGTAACAAGAGGGCTATGGATGACAGTGAGCCTCAATACTGAGTAAGGTCTAGAATTAATCCAGACTCAAAATAAACAAGCTGATACAAATAAAATCTAAAGGCAAAACTAGAGCTGGCACTCCTATGGTTAAGCATTGAGTGAATAGCATGAAGTCATTAAGTACAGACTTTCCATGAAGAAATGTGGCAGACAATAATTGGTAGTCTGAGTCTTAAAGGCACAGTGGCAGCTAGCCATATTCCAGGGAACTGGGATGTTGAAACGTGGGTGCCTGTCGCTGTTCAGTTGGGACCATGACAGAGAGGGATAATGAATCAGCCATGATGGAATGGTGCAGCAGACTCGATGGGCTGAGTGATTCAATTCTGCTTCAATGTCTTATTGTCTCATGGTCCTTAATTGATGCTGGCATCCAAAGCATATGAAAATATTCCTCTTGCCTAATATGAAATGATATTCTAGAAAATGGATTCTCTCCAAAGCAATGGAGATTAAATAGAGGTTAATTTGCTTCACTAGCAGTTCAGACGAAGGGTTGAACTTCCAACAGTTAATTTCCCTCCACAGATGTTGACTGACCTCTGCAGTGGTTTGTGCATCGATCCAGATTCCAGCATCTCCGGTCTCCTGTGTTTCCATGGAAGACATCTGCTCACCCTTCAGGGAACTGTGGCCCTGACCAGGTCAGCCATTTGTCCAGTGGGCCTGTTAGGGGCCGACCGTCTGGAGCTTGCTGCTCCTGTGCCTACCTTCACTGACTGTAGGTTGGGCACACCTCATCTAGAGAAATTTGGAGTCCGGACTGAAACATGGACAGGGTAGGTTAACGCACTTCCTTTGCCAGAAGGATCTAGGAATACCAATCCATTACTGCTTCAAAATGGCCTCACAAAGAAAGCTTTTGGTGCATTGGCTTCATAGATCTATTATTGAGTACAGGAGATGGGATGTCATGTTGAACTTGTATAAGGCATTGGTGAGACCTAATTTGGAATATCAGGTGCAGTTTTGATCACCTTCTTACAGGAAAGATGCCAATAAGATTGAAATAATGCAGAAAAAAATTACCAGATTTGCAGGTCATCGAAAACCTTGGCAAATTTCTATAGATGTGTGGTACAAAGTGTGCTGACTGGATACATTATGGCCTGGTACGGGAACACCAATGCCCTTGAATGGAAAATCCTACAAAAGGTAGTGGATTTGGCTGAGTATATCACAGGTAAAACCCTCCTTACCATTGAGCACATCTACATGAAACGTTGCCAAAGAAAAGCAGCACCCATCATCAGAGATTCTCACCACCCAGGCCGTGCTCTTTTCTCACTGCTGGCATCAGGTAGGAGGTACAGGAGCCTCAGGACTCACACCATCCAGTTTAAGAACAGTTCCTACCCCTCAACCATCAGGCTCTTGAACAAAGGGAGATAGCTACAATCATTTAAGGACTTTGTTATGTTGTTATTTCATGCTCGTTATTTATTGTAGTTCATTATCCGCATTTGCAGTTTGTTTACAATTTAGTTCCTGATGTTTACAGATGCTGTTTATAGTTACTGTTCTACAGAATTTGCTAAATATCTCAGGGTTGTATATGGTGACATGTTATGTACTCTGAACTTCACTGAGAGAATGTGGAGAAAGATACAAGGGTCCTTGTCTCAATCATTCCCAACAGTTGTGTAACAGAGGGCTCTCTCGTCTCTAGGCTGTCCCCAGGGACAGTGCCTTTGCTCGGTTCATCCCCCACAGCTGAGTACTAGAGGGCACCCTGATCTACTGGATGTTCTGGGGTGGAGGGTGGGGGGACACAAATTGCTTGAAGTTGCCACACAAGTTAATAGGTGACTAAGAAGGCTTCTTTAGCCAGGGGATTGAATTGAAGACCCCAGAGGTAATATTGCATCTCTGTAAAACCCTGGTTAGACCACATTTGGGCTGAGCTAAGATGGTGCCAGTGGCTGCCTCTTCCAGTTCATCTGCGGAAACAGCTTAAATCCCTCTCTTTAACGTCTCATTTTTTTCTCTTTTCAAGATGGGCTGGGTTCTGTCAAGGTCCTGATCTGCAAGTGGCACTCAAACTGCAGCCTTTTAGTGGCAGATGAGTTCCCGTTCCTGCAGCTTGTCGGCCGTTTCCCAACACTTTCCAGGCGTGGCTTGGAAGATGCTGCCTCCAGGGTGCAGCCCTCCGGCTGACCAATTCCAGGCCGGTGTTGCCGACTGAGGCTATGGAACATCAGGATTTCGCAGCAGTGGATGTACGGAAAAGTGACGTGGCAGACTGTAACATCATAACAGCGACTGGCAGCCTCCCCTTTCGCTGTGAAAAGGGGCGATATCTCTCTGTGCAAACACGAGGAAATCTGCAGATGCTGGAAATTCTAACAACACACACAAAATGCTGGTGGAACACAGCAGGCCAGGCAGCATCTATAAGGAGAAGCGTTGTCGACGTTTTGGACCACGACCCTTCGTCAGGACTAACTGAAAGGAAAGGTGCTAAGATTTGAAAGTAGGAGGGGGAGGGGGAAATGCAAAATGATAGGAGAAGACCGAGGGGGTGGGATGAAGCTAAGAGCTGGAAAGGTGATTGGCGAAAGTGATACAGAGCTGGAGAAGGGAAAGGATCGTGGGACGGGAGGACGAGGGAGAAAGAAAGGGGGAGGGGGAGCACCAGAGGGAGATGGAGAACAGGCCGAGTGATGGGCAGAGAGAGAGAAAAAAACAAACAAATAAATATTGTCAGGGATGGGGTAAGAAGGGGAGGAGGGGCATTAACGGAAATTAGAGAAGTCAATGTTCATCCACCATCAGGTTGGAGGCTACCCAGCCGGTATATAAGGTGCTGTTTCTCCAACCTCCTCTACTGTCAAGATGAAGCCACACTCAGGTTGGAGAAACAACTCCTTATATACCGGCTGGGTAGCCTCCAACCTGATGGCATGAACATTGACTTCTCTAACTTCCATCAATGCCCCTCCTCCCCTTCTTACCCCATCACTGACATATTTAGTTGTTTTTTTTTCTCTCTCTCTGCCCATCACTCTGCCTGTTCTCCATCTCCCTCTGGTGCTCCCCCTCCCCCTTTCTTTCTCCTGAGGCCTCCCGTCCCATGATCCTTTCCCTTCTCCAGCTCTGTATCACATTCGCCAATCACCTTTCCAGCTCTTAGCTTCATCCCACCCCCTCCGGTCTTCTCCTATCATTTCGCATTTCCCCCTCCCCCCCCCCACTACTTTCAAATCTCTTACTATCTTTACTTTTGGTTAGTCCTGACGAAGGGTGTCGGCCCGAAACGTCAACAGCGCTTCTCCCTATAGATGCTGCCTGGCCTGCTGTGTTCCACCAGCATTTTGTGTGTGTTGATATCTCTCTGTGCCTTGTTAGCGAGAGAGATAGAGAGCCTGTAGTGTGTTGCACTGTTGGGTAAACAGTTGCTCTTGTTGACTGCAGATCATGGTCTCTCTGGGTGCTTTGCTGTTGCTTGGTGAGTGGTGGGTGCTGAAGTGGGTAGGGGGGACATGGGCAGGTTGATGCTTGTCCATGGGAGGGGGCAGAGGGAGGTTGATGCTTGTCCGTGGGAGGGGGCAGAGGGAGGTTGATGCTTGTCCGTGGGAGGGGGCAGAGGGAGGTTGATGCTTGTCCGTGGGAGGGGGCAGAGGGAGGTTGATGCTTGTCCGTGGGAGGGGGCAGAGGGAGGTTGATGCTTGTCCGTGGGAGGGGGCAGAGGGAGGTTGAAGCTTGTCCGTGGGAGGGGGCAGAGGGAGGTTGATGTTGTCCGTGGGAGGGGGCAGAGGGAGGTTGATGCTTGTCCATGGGAGGGGGCAGAGGGAGGCAGAAGCTTGTCCGTGGGAGGGGGCAGAGGGAGGCTGAAGCTTGTCCGTGGGAGGGGGCAGAGGGAGGCTGAAGCTTGTCCGTGGGAGGGGACAGAGGGAGGTTGAAGCTTGTCCATGGGAGGGGGCAGAGGGAGGTTGATGCTTGTCCGTGGGAGGGGGCAGAGGGAGGTTGATGCTTGTCCGTGGGAGGGGGCAGAGGGAGGTTGATGCTTGTCCGTGGGAGGGGGCAGAGGGAGGTTGATGCTTGTCCGTGGGAGGGGGCAGTTGATGCTTGTCCGTGGGAGGGGGCAGAGGGAGGTTGATGCTTGTCCGTGGGAGGGGGCAGAGGGAGGCTGAAGCTTGTCCGTGGGAGGGGGCAGAGGGAGGTTGATGCTTGTCCATGGGAGGGGGCAGAGGGAGGTTGATGCTTGTCCGTGGGAGGGGGCAGAGGGAGGTTGATGCTTGTCCATGGGAGGGGGCAGAGGGAGGTTGAAGCTTGTCCGTGGGAGGGGGCAGAGGGAGGTTGATGCTTGTCCGTGGGAGGGGGCAGAGGGAGGTTGAAGCTTGTCCGTGGGAGGGTGCAGAGGGAGGTTGATGCTGTCCGTGGGAGGGGGCAGAGGGAGGTTGATGCTTGTCCGTGGGAGGGGGCAGAGGGAGGTTGAAGCTTGTCCGTGGGAGGGTGCAGAGGGAGGTTGATGTTGTCCGTGGGAGGGGGCAGAGGGAGGTTGATGCTTGTCCGTGGGAGGGGGCAGAGGGAGGCTGAAGCTTGTCCGTGGGAGGGGGCAGAGGGAGGTTGATGCTTGTCCGTGGGAGGGGGCAGAGGGAGGTTGATGCTTGTCCGTGGGAGGGGGCAGAGGGAGGTTGATGCTTGTCCATGGGAGGGGGCAGAGGGAGGTTGAAGCTTGTCCGTGGGAGGGGGCAGAGGGAGGTTGATGCTTGTCCGTGGGAGGGGGCAGAGGGAGGTTGATGTTGTCCGTGGGAGGGGGCAGAGAGAGGCTGAAGCTTGTCCATGGGAGGGGGCAGAGGGAGATTGATTGTCCGTGGGAGGGGGCAGAGGGAGGTTGAAGCTTGCTGCTACGTGTGTGCGGCGGGGAGAGGGGTCTTTGGGGTTCTAACGTTTTCTGTCGTTCATTCTTTTGGGGTTCTATTTCTTATGGCTGTCAGCGAAGACAAGTACTTCAGGCTGTATACTTTATCCATTCTCTGATAATATTTGGATATTGTGCTCAGTTCCGGTCGCCTCCTTATAGGGAGGGTATGGAAACTTTGGAGAGGGTGCAGAGGAGATTTACCAGGATGGTGCCTGGATTCAAGAGTGTGCCTTATGAAAGTTCGAGCAAGTTGGAACCTCATCACTTGGAGTGAGGAGTTTGAGAGGTGACGTGACGGTGTAAAATGCCAGCTAGTGGGGTAGAGGCATCAGCACTGGACTTCGAGGCGGATGATCCTGAATTCTGATTCGGCACAGTCACAATCCGGGCAGCAGCAGTGTCTGCGCAGGAGTAAGGCCTTGCAATCTACTTCAATATCTTGTCACGAAAACCCTGTGGACAGCTGTACTCTCCATGTCGTGAGTCGCTAATGACTCAATGGGACTCAACAACAACAATAGATTTAGTTGCAGCCAACGCCTTCTTTCCCAGAGTGGAACTGGCTGAAATGAGAGGGCATGATTTTAAGGTGACTGGGGGTAAGTACTAGGGAGAGGTGGTAATAATCGGAGGTGGGCACTGTCAGGTTTTTGTATCTCCTGATCAGTGGGAGTGGGGGAAGGAGGGAGAATGTCCACGGTTGGAGGGGACCTCGATTAGGTTAGCAGCTTTACCGAGGAAGTGGCAGAAGGTAGGTTTTTCAGTTAAAGAGTGGCTTGTGCATGCAATGACCTGTCAGAGGTGCTGGTAGAAGCAGATACATTAGGAACAGGTAAAAGACTCTTCGGATCTGTTTTATTTAAATTTATTTAGAGATATAACACAGTAACAGACCCTGCTGGCCCAACAAGCCCAGGTCACCCAATTACACCCATGTGGACTGTTGAACTATTGACCCCATATGTCTTTGAGAGGCAGGAGGAAACCCGAGCACCTGGAGGAAACCCACGCAGTCATGATGAAAATGCTCAAAGACCGCAGTGGGAACTGAGCTCGGGTTGCTGTCATGGTAAAGTGATAAGCTAACCACTATCAGATTCAGATTCAGTTTATTGTCATTTAGAAACCACAAATGCAATGCAGTTAAAAAATGAGACAACATTCCTCCAGAATGATATCACTATGTCACCATCGGCAAATGGATGAAAGGATGAAAGGAAACTGAAAGGCTACATGCGAGGGAAGAGTTAGATTGATCTTGGAGTAGGTTAAAAGGATGTAGGCCGAATGGCCTGTGCTCTTCCATGTTTGAAGTTCTAAGTATCACAGGCTGCATTGCGGCCTGGTGCGGGAACACCGATGTCTTTGAGTGGGAAATCCTGCCAAAGGTAGTGGATTCGGCCCAGTACATCAGGGGCAAAGTCCTCCCAGCTGTTGAGCGCATCTACGTCAAATACTGTTGTAGAAAAGCAGCATCCATCATCAAAGATCCTCACCACCTAAGCCACGCTCTTTTTCTGCTGCTGCCATCACAAGAAGGTAAGAAATAGGAGTAGGAGTAGGCCATCTTCCTGTCGAGCCTTTTCCCCATAACCTTCAATTCCCCTACTAAGCAAAAATCCATCCAACCTTGTCTTAAATATATTTTCAGAGGTAGCCTCGTCTGCCTCATTGGGGAGAATTCCACAGATTCACCACTCTCCGGGAAAAGCTGTTCCTCCTCTTCTTCATCCGAAATTTACTCCCTCAAATCTTGAGGCTATGTCCCCTAGTCCTAGTCTCACCTACCAGTAGAAACAACTTTCCTGCCTCTATCTTGTCTATCCCTTTCATAATTTTGTATGTTTCTAAAAGATCTCCTCTCATCCTTCTGAATTCCAGTGAGTACAGTCCCAGGCAACACAACCTCTCCTCACAGTCTAACCCCCTCATCTCTGGAATCAAACTGGTGAACCACCTTTGTATCCCCTCCAAAGTCAGTATATCCTTCTTTAAGTAAGGAGATCAGAACTGCGCACAGTACTCCAGATGTGGCCTCATCAGTGCCCCGTACAGTTCCAGCATAACTTCCTGTCTCTTAAATTCAATCCCTCTACCAATGAAGGCCAACATCCCATTTGCCTTCTCGAGAGCCTGTTGCACCTACAAACCAACCTTTTGTGATTCATGCACAAGCACTCCCGTCCCTCTGCACAGCAGCACGCTGCAATCTTTTACCATTTAAATAGTAATCTGATCTTCCATTTTTCCTTCTAAAATGGATGACCTTGCATTTGCTAACATTATAGTCCATCCGCCAGACCCTTGCCCACTCACTTAACCTATCCGTATCTCTCTGCAGATTCTCCGTATCCTCTGCACAATTTGCTTTTCCACTCAGTTTAGTGTCATCAGCAAACTTAATACATTACACTTTCTATTAGTTAACCAATCCTCTATCCATCCTAATACATCAACCCCAAATCTGTGCATCCTTACCTTATGGGTAAGTCTTTTATGTCGCACCTTAACAAACTCCTTCCAGAAATCCAAGTAAATAACATCCATCTGTTCCGCTCTATCCACTGTGCTTGTTAAAGCCTCAGCAGGTAGAAGATAGAAGAGCCTCAGGACTCACACCACCATCAGGCTCTTGAACCACTCATTCTATTTCTGGTGTTCCCACAACCAATGGCCTCACTTTAAGGACTCTTTATCTTGTTATTTCATGCTCTAGTTACTTATTGGCTATTTATTTATTGCAATTGCACAGTTTGTTATTCATTGATCCTGTTTATTGTTATAGTTCTATAGATTTATTGAGTATGCCCACAGGAAAAAGAATCTCAGGGTTATATGTGATGATATGTATGTACTCTGAAGATAAATTTTACTTTGACTTTAAGGGAGTTGCAAGACTACTATGGGCTAAAAAAATTAAGTTAACACTATCGAATGTAACGATTGTGTAGATAAAAGCTTCTCACTCTTTCTTGTCCCTCAGTCCAATCAATGCCCACAATCATTGGTGGTACGCCTCTGACAGCAACTCTGACCATGATAAAAACTAGCCTAGTATGGAGACCCTTGAACGGGAAGTCCAACATAAAGTAGTGTGTACAGCCTGCCCCTCACAGGCAAAGCCCTCCCCACCACTGAGCACATCTAGGTGAAGTATTGTCACAGGAAAGCACTATCCAACATCAAGGACACCCACCACCCAGGTCATGCTCTCTTCTCGCTGCTGCTAAAAGGAAGGACATATAGGAGCCTCAGGACTCACGCCACCAGGTACAGGAAGTTATTACCCTTCAACCATCAGGCTCTGCAACCAAAGGGGATAACTTCACTTGCCCCATCATTAAAATGCTCCCACAACCTATGCACTCACTTACAAGGTGTGCGGAAGAGCATCTCTGAACACACAACACGTCGGACCTTGAAGTGCATGGGCTACAGCAGCAGAAGACCATGAACATACAGTCAGTGGCCACTTTATTAGGTACAGAGAGTATGTAGTAAAGTGGCCACTGAGGGTACATTCATAATCTCTATGTTGTACTGCACAGAGCAGCTGAGTACCAAGTAGCTGAGACTCATGCAACATGCAAACAGGCAGTTTGGCCCATCGAGTCCACATGGACTATCACGCACCCAATTACAAACCCAATTCATGCTCCTCACATTCCCAAGCAACTCTTCACCATCTGAGGAGAAAATTTATACTGGCCACTTGACCTAATAATCTTCTGGGATGCTGGAGAATCTGCAGGAAATCCACGTGATTATAGGAGGAATGTGGAAAATGCACACTAACAACGCCTGAGTTCAAGACCGAAGCCACATCACACTATAGCTGTGAGGCAACGGTTCTACCCGCTGCACCACTCTGCCGCTACAGTTGGTAACGTTACTGAGTTTCTCACCATTGGGAATATCATCTGTCTAAACATCTGCTTACTAATTAGCCACAGACTTTGGCTCAACATCTATCAAAAATGTTATTAGTTCCTCCGGTATTGTGCATCTTATGCCAATCCAGCTCATTTCTTTGAGGCTTAGAACACTACAACACAGAAGCACGCCCTCCGGCCCATCTTGGCCGTGCCAAATCAGTAATCTGTCTAGTCCCATTGACCTGCACCCGGGCCATAGGCCTCTGAAGTTCGAAGTAAATTTATTATCAAAGTACTTATATGTCACCATATACAAATCTGAGATTTATTTTCTTGTGGGCGTACTCCACAAATCTCTAGTATAGTAACTATAACAGGATCAATGAAAGATCAGCCAGGGTGCAGAAGGCAACAAACTGCACAAATTTGATATAAATAAATAAACAATAAATATCAAGAACATGAGACGAAGAGTCCTTGAAAGTGAGTTGATTGGTTGTGGGAACATTTCAATGATGGGGGAAGTGAAGTTGAGTGCAGTTCAAGAGCCTGATTGTTGAGGGGTAGTAACTGTTCTTGAAGCTGGTGGTGCAAGTCCTGAGGCTCCTGTGCCTTCTCCCTGATGGCAGCACCAAGGAGAGAGCACAGCCTGGGTGGTTGGCATCTCTGATGATGGGTGCTGATTTTTTGTGATGGGGAGGGCTTTACCTGTGATGGTCTTGGCCGAATCTGTTACTTTTTGTAGGATTTTCTGTTCAAAGGCACTGGAGTTTCCATACCAGGCTGTCAATGCAGCCAGTCAATGTACTTCCCATTACATATCTATAGAAGTTTGTCAAATTTTAGATGTCATTCTCAATCTCTAACTCCCAAGGAAGTGAAGGTGCTGGGTGACCCTAGGTCATTTCTAAAGTAAGTACATATTTGGCACAGCATAGTGGACCGAAGGGCTCTAGGTTTTCTGTTTTTCTGTGCTGGTGTGCTTTCTTCGTAATTACAGTTACAAAAATTTGCACCTGCTGGGCCAGGTCATACCGCTCTCATCCATGACCCTCTCCAAATTTCTCTCAAGTGTTGGAATCAAACCTGTATCCACCTCTTGCACTAGCAGCATGTCCCACCCTCTGAGTGAACATGGTCCCCTTAAACATTTCACCTGTCACCCTTAACCCATGACCAGTAGTTGTAGTCCCACCCAACCTCAGTGGAAAAAGCCTGCTTGCATTTACTCTATCTATACCCCTCATAATTTTTGTATACCTCTACCAAATCTCCCCTCAACCTTTTACATTCCATGGAATAAATTCTTAACCTATTCAAACTTTCCCTATAACTTGGGTCTAACGTGCAAATCTACACAGACTTCTGAGGAAGCAGAGGTGCGGTGGTGCTTTCTCTGCAATTATATTTATACGATGGGTCCAAGATAGTGACACCCAGGAACTTAACATTACTGACCCATTCCACCTCTGATCCTGCAAAGAGGACTGGCTCATGGTCCTCTGGTTTCCCTCTCCTGTAGTCTACAACCAGTCCCTTGGTCTTGCCGACTCTCAGTGAGAGGTTACCACTCAACCAAGTTTTCAGTCTCCCTCCTGAATGCTGATTCGATACAGCCCAGAGCAGTGGTGTCATCAGCTAGCTGGTATATGGCATTGGAGCTGTACTTAGCCACACAGTCATGGGTTAAAAGCGAGTAGAACAAGGGGCTAGGCTTGCAGCCTTCTGATGCACCTGCATTGATGGAGATTGTGGAGGAGATGTCCTTGCCAATCCGAACTGACCGGGGTCTACAATTGAGGAAATCCAGAATCCAGTTGCATACGGAGTATTTAGGTCCAGCTCTTGGAGTTTACTGATCACTTTAGAGGGTACGATGGTGTGAAATGCTGAGCCGCAATTGATAAATTGCATCCTGATGTATGGATCTTTGCCATCCAGATGTTCCAGGGTAGTACGAAAAGCCTGCGAGATTGCATCTGCTGTGGACCTGTTACTTCAGTAGGCGAATTGGAGTGAATCCAAGTCGCCATTCAGGCAGAAGCTGATCTGCTTCAACAGCAGCTTCTCAAAACACTGCAGCACTGTGTGTGTAAGTGCCACTGGACACCACACACTGCCAAAGTGAGAGTTTGAACATGTCTGTGAATACACCAGCTGGTTTGTTGGCACAGGTACTTGGCCAAGTACTTCGTATGGACCGGATGCTTTCCTTGGATTCACTCTCTTAAAGGCAGCCCACATTCAAACCACAGTCGTGCCCATTGTCCCTCATCAGATATGTTTCGCAAGTCGGAAGTCCCAGCACTGTAATGGTGGGGTACCACACTAACCCATTGAGCGAGCAGTCAGTGGGTTGGGTTGCTATAAACTCAGCTACCAAAGTAAAGTTATTGTCAAAGTACAAAGTATACATGTCACCATTTTCCTGTGGGTATTCATAGTAGATACAAAGAAACATAACAAAATAAATGAAAAACCATACACAGATAGACAACCAAGTGTGTAAAAGACAACAAACTGCGCAAATACATAAAGAAGGGAATAATAATAAATAAATAAATCAGCAGTAAATATTGTGAACATGAGATAAAGATTCCTTGAAGTGATTTCATAGTTTGGGGGAACATTTTGATAATGAGGCAAGTGATGTTGAATGGAATTATGCCCTTTGGTTCGAAGGCCTGATGGTTGAGGGGTAATAACTGTTTCTGGAGCCGGTGGTGCGAGTCCAGAGGCTCCTGTACCTCCTTCCTGATGGCAACACTGAGAAGAGAGCATGACATGGGTGGTGGGGTCCCTCAGGGTGGATGCTGTCTTCTTGCGACAGCGCTCCTTGTAGATGTGCTCAATGTTAGAATCGGCTTTACCCGTGATGGGCAGGGCCATATCCACTACTTTTCACAGGATTTTCCACTCAAGGGCGTTGGTGCTTCCATACCAAGCTATGATGCAATCAGTCCGAATAATCTTTACCATCCATCTATAGAAGTTTGTTAAAGTTTTAGGAACAATTTCTTCCCCTCCGCAATAGATTTCTGAATGGACAATGAACCCATTTACACTGCTTCACCTTTTTTTCTTCTATCTTTTTGCTCTCTTTTAGCACCACTTATATTTACTTTTTTTATTGTAATTCGCACTTTTTATATTATTTATTGCCAGGAACTGCTGCTACAACACAGCAAATTTTGGGATATATTCCAATGGTATTAAACTAGGTTCTGATTCTGATTACTTGCAGGCTTCGAAGGAAGTAGAGGCGCTGTGAGCTCTCTTTGTAATGAACTTATGTACTGGTCCCAGGACAGTTCCTCTGAAATGATAACACAGAGGAATTTAAAGCTGCTGACCCTCTCCACCGCTGGTTCTCTGGTGAGGGCTGGCTTATGGACCTCCTGTCTCCTCTTCCTGCGGCTGATAACCAGCTCCTGGTTTTAGCGACATTGAGTGAGAGGTTGTTATTGTGGCACCAGTCGGCCAGATTTTCAGTCTCCTTCCTGTATGCTGAGTCAGTGAAGGGTTAACGAAGCCAATAAAAGCTGAGGAAAGTCAGCGGTGAAGTTACAAACTTCGCAAATATGAGAAAGGTTCATCTCACAGGAATGTTAAACAAGCCAGTAAAAGCTGTTATCTTGGCTGCTGATCAGAAAAGTATGCAGTTGTCTGACGGCTGCCAGCATAATGCAAGTACAGACAAAATCTGTCCCAATTGGTCGAAATGTACAGGGAGAAGCAGCCTTGAACAGGTACAGGTAAATCAGAGTCATTTGTATAGAACCTGGTGGGCTGAGTTGATGCCCCCGTCAATCAGGGTCGACCATGGATGTTGCGTCCGAGTTGTCGAGATACACAAGCCAGGGCAGTACAATATTGAGGGCAAGCTGTTGCCCATGTAGCAAGCTCCCCCTCTCCACACATCTGCAGGAAATGCAGAGACTGACACAGCTTGGCACTGGCAGCATCGCAGGAGATGTCAGTCAGCGTTGAACTCAACATAGGACTGCCTTAGGGACTCCAGCTCCAGATTTTTCCCTCGAGGTTTACTCCCAAATTCTTCCCCATGAGTGGGTATAGTCACAAGGCCGTAGAGGTTTGAGATCAGAGCTTTCCTTCTCCCAGATGAGCTGCCAACCATGGCCGATGAGTCCCATCTGCATGAAGTGACTAGTTTTAAGGAGCCATTACTCACCACTGCCCCTTCTCATATCAGTAGAAATGGCTCCACCAGGAGCTGGACTTGGTTGTCAAAGGCTATTGGAGATGCACGCTATTGGGAACATTTAATAGGTAGTGAGCATTTGTCCCCATTGCCACTCCCGAAACTTTATCATATGTACATTGCTACACAGAGTGGACTGCATCATTTATGCTAACACCAGCTAAGCTAACAATGTGCTGTGGGCACACACTCTGATGCCCACTGCATGCCCACCATGGCCGGCAGAAGCAACAACAACAACAATAAACAAGCTGCTTTCCTTCCTCCTGCATATACAGACAGTCCTTTAACCTAGAACGGGTCCCCTCAGAGCCTCCGGCCTCCAGCAGATTTGGATGCACAGAGCATTGGGCTTTCAAATTCCCCAGTGGACATACAGATCTTGGCCTCCAGCCATCAGGCCTCCACCTCCAGACTTCCGATCGACCTAAGGCATTCGATCTTCGGTGGCGACCCCCAAGACTCACCAATGATGATGAGTGATGACCCATCATTGATTCTGTTATGGTCACTATTCTATTATGGATTTACTGAGTGTGCCCACAAGAAAATGAATCTCAGGGTTGTGTATGGTGACACACAATATATGTACTTTGACCATATGTTTACCCCGAACTGCAGGCCTGGAATGCCAAACTATTTGATGATTGTGACCCCGAACCAAGGCCTCAAAGTCCAGTCTCACTGACTCACTCACCACCCCTCGGGCCTACTGCCCACTTAGTGCAGGTCAGGCCTATCAGGGTCAAGGATCAATTATATTCAAAGTTCAAAGATCAAAATCAAAGTAATTTTTATGTCACCACGCACAACCCTGAGATTAATCTTCCCATGGGGGATTTTCAATAAATCCTTAATAGAATAATAACTGTAATAGAAGTAATGAACGACCACACCAATTGGGCATTCAACCAATGTCAGCAATCTGTGCAAATGCAAAGTAATAAAAATAAATAAATAAATAATCACTCAATATCAATGACATCAAGGATCTTTCAAAGTGAGTCCATAGGTTGAGGGAACATTCCAATGATAGGGCAAGTGAAGTTGAGTGAAGTCATCCCCTGTGGTTCGAGAGTCTGATAATTGAGTCTGTTCTTGAGCCTGGTGATGTGAGTCCTGAGGTTCCTGATGACAGCAGTGAGCAGAGAACACGGTCTGGGTGGTGGGGGTCCCTGATGATGGATGTTGCTTTCCTGCGATGTTTCGTCTAGATGTGTTCAATGTTAGGAACGGCTTTACTTGTGATGGTTTGGGCCAGATCAACTGATTTTTGTAGGATATTCCACTCAAGGGTATTGGTGTTTCCATACAGCCAGTCAGTACTCTCCACTATATGTCATGTTGAATCTTCACATACTCCTAAGTAGAGGCACTGCTGGCTTTCTTCATAATTGGGCCCAGGACAGGTTCTCCAAAATAATAGCAGCAATGAATTTAAAGTTGCTGACCCTCTCCACCATTGATCTCCGTTGATGTCAGGCTCATGGACCTTTGGTTCAATTTGCTCTGGTGTGCTGATCAGGGTGTAACATTCACAAAAAGAAAATTCAACAATTATACAGAGTTATATAAAAATAAAGTTAAAATGCTAAGTACGAGTATGGAATACAATGAATAAATACATGAATACCAGCATGTACTTACAAAGGAAACCAATATAAATATGGTTTAAAGTGTCTACAGTACAGTACAGAGACATAGGTAATAGATAGAGAGGGTGGGGGAGGTTTCTTTCTAGAATGGTTGATCAGATTCACTGAGTGTGTATGGATATGTGTGTGTGTGTGTGTGTGTGTGTGAGTATGTGTGTCTGCGTAAATGTAAATGGAAATGTAAACAATGTTTACATCATTTACATTTACATAATTTATTATATTGCAATTTGCCCTTTACTATTCCTATTGTCTTGTTTATTAACTATTTACTGTCTTGCACTGTTTTGTGCACTTTATGTAGTCCCGTGTAGGTCTGAAGTCTAATGTAGTTTTGTGTTGTTTCACATAGTCTAGTGTAGTTTTGTGTTGTTTCATGTAGCACCAGGATCCTGGAGGAACATTGTTTCGTTTTTACTGTGTATCGTACCAGCAGTTATGGTTGAAATGACAATAAAAGCGACTTGACTTGGCTTGTGTGTGATTCACAGTTATCTTTCATCGAGCAAGCATCTGCAATCCTTCTGATAAAAATCTATGTTTTGTACCACAACCAAACAAACATTTGACTTTTTTTAGTGATTTTAATTGCACATTGTACTAACTCGGCCACAGCTGACAGTGGAGTGCAGTGGGTCAAACAATCCCATTTAATCCCAAGAAAGTGAGAAATCCCACTTTCAAAATTGAAAGCATGGGAAAAGGCCTTTCTGCTCTGGTGTACACACTTGTCAAAATGGATACCTTTCTGTCTGTGACCTCAAGTCACTCCACTGCACTGTAAGTACTTTATACCACCATTTATAGTGTTAACATTGTAACTATGTGCTGGTATGTATGTGTTTATGCTCATTTCAACGGTCCAATGGTTCCATTTAATATCAGAGAATGTGCACAGTTTGCAACCTGAAATTCTTCCTCTTCACGGACATCCACAAAACAGAAAAATCCCAAAAAATGAATGACTGGAACATCAGAACCCCAAAGCCCCCTCCCCATCCCATGCACAAGCAGCAACAAAAGCATCAACTGCCCCCCTCCCGCCACTTGCTCCAGGAAAAGCACTGACTCCACTCCCACCATGAAAGCAAAAGCAAAGTGACCATGATCTGGAGTCCATCAAAAAGTCCACACTCCATCACAGCTCTTCAGTATCTCAGACAGGCTCGCTCGCACTGAGAGAGAGGGAGATCAGTAGCAACGAGGGGAGAGGCCAGCAGCTTGCTGTTTCCATGTTACAATCTGCCGCGTTGATGGAGATATCGAAACGCCAGGTGGCATGGCAAGTTGAGAATGAGAACCCGCCACCCGTGGAGAACCGTAGTTGGGCTGCAGCTGTAGATCACGGACTCTGACAGCAGCCCAGCCATATCGGAACTTTAACCTCTAACTTTATTATAAGGTATATAATTTTATGAAATGCTTCAGTCTTTATCACTGTTGAATGTTGTATGTTGTTGAATGTTGCACCCTGACCAACTCATCACAGCAAATTCCAAACACATGTAGAAGTTAATGGTGATCCTAGTTAATTTCCACTTCTCGTGCACTATGCAGGACAGATAGTAAACAAGAGAGGGAGAGATTTAGAAAGAGGAGGAAGAGAGAAAGAGGGTGAAAGATAGAGCAGAAGGGAGAAAGAGGAAGGGAGGAAGAGATTTAGGCAGAGAAATGAGGAGACATTAAATGTCTTAGAGAGCAAGAAAGAAACAGAAAAATTTAGAAAGGTGGACAGCAAATGAACAAGAAAGGGAGGAAGAGATTTAGGAAGAGAAAAGATGAGGCAGGAAATGATTTAGAGATAGATAGATAGTGAGAAAGAAAGATTTAGAGATCGGCAGAAAATGAGAGAGTGGAGGTCTAAAAAGATAGGGAAAGGGGGAGAGTGACAGAGGAAAGAGATATTGTGAGAAAGAGGGAGAGATTGACAGAGTGAGTGAGACAGAGAAAAAAGATTGAGAAAGAAGGAGAGAGGGAGCATGGGAGATAGAAAGCAGGTCTTCTTGGCCTAAGGACCAACCGGTGGTTCTGCGGGGATAGACTGAGTGAGCTCCTGCAATGCAGTTGGTACACGGTACATGCTGCAGCCACCAGGCAGTGAGTAGGAACACTTGGGGTTCCCCAGTTGCCGAACTAGCGAACTCTGAAGAAAGATTTCATTGAATTACAACAATGCAGCCCACTCACAGAACAAGTGGCAATCCCCGGTGTCCGCGCATCGTGACCCCGAGGCAGTTCCTGAGTGAACTCGAGGGGAACCGTCCAACAGCCAGCACCACCATGTGGTGGGGGGTGGAATCGCAGGACATTGATATGCTTTTGGGACAGAAATACCTTCAACCCCCTGTATCTCGAATATTCACTCCACACTGCCAAATGGAGAGGGGGAACGTGTAAACATAGACCTGAATTGGGCCACTTCCAATTTTTTTTCTGATTCTTGCCCAAGTTCCATTTTCGTGGCATAAGAGGTCTGGCAGATGCTGGAAATCTTGAGCAACACATCAAAATACAGGTCAGATAGCATCTATGGAGGGGAATAAACTGTTGACGTTTTGGGCCAAGATCCTTCATTGGGAGTGGAAAGAAAGGGGCAGAGGAGTAGAAACTGGCAGGCGAAAAGTCAGACCAGGTGAGGGGAAAGGGGGGTGGCTGGGGAGTGTTTTGAAGCTGGAAGGTTAGATGAAAGGGGTAAAGGGTTGAAGAAGAAGGAATCCAGTTGGAGAGGACAGTGGACCATGGAAGAAAGGGCTGGAGGAGGGGAACCAGAGGAAAGTGATGAACAGAGAAGGGATGAGAACTACTGTGAACTCAAGTGCAGGAATCACGGAGACTTCAGCAAGTCAAACGAACTAAAGAATTATCACAGAAATTAACTAGAAAATCTAAAGAGAGCTTGGGCAAACTATACAGAATCTTGACGAGCTGAAAACACTCCTGATTCGCAGAAGAACTTGGTCTGATTTTCACCCGACGAGGAACCACAACGACCCAACAAAGAGGCATTGGCTAGCCTCCCTGAAATACACCCTGGAGCATGTAGGAATTCAGGGCCACTCAGACAACACAGATGACCAGACAAAACAATAATCCTCAAAGACAGCAACTACAATGACAGACATCGACAATAATGGACTGATTAAATTATTCCAATTTGAATAAAGTGATAAAAACAAAGAGTTTAACAATCCCCATGATCCCAAATGAGACACCTGCAACACACAGTAAAGACCCAGAGCTAGTTCAGACAAACAATCCAGGGACAATGCATACCAATGCGGTGACATTCAGAAAATACAGTCCACTGACAAAAAAAATCTTTTTTTTAAAAAAGACCTAGGTTGTGACAAGTAGACCCTGATGAAGGGCCTTGGTCTGAAACATCAAGTGTTTATTCCCCTCTGTAGTTGCTACCTGATTGGCTGAGTTCTTCCAGCATTTCGTGAGGGCTGCTTCACAATTAATCATCAGTTTACAACACATTTAGACCAAGTTCTTCCAAATTAATATCAAAACATTCAACAACCAGTGCCCTTCAAGACAGCAGTCACTCTGTAGCAAGAGCAAAAGGCACAGGAGCAGAAAAGAGCCATTCAGCCCATCAAGTCTGTACATAATGTAGGAAAAGAAGCGGGTGATGAGCGCACAGCAGGAGCCTGCAAACGGCGCCAGCAGTCTGGTGCTAGTGATGGAGGAAGGGGATCAAATGGTGGCCCCAACACTGTGGTGGAGTGATGCAGCAGGTAGCACCTCATATCTCCAGTGTCCCTGGTTCAATCCTGACCTCGAATGCTGACTGTGCATAGTTGGCACATTCTCTAACACCACACCCCCACGCACCCTCCCCAATGATGGTTAGTCTGGCTTCCTCCTGTATGCCCCAAACCGTCAAGCAAATCAACACCTCCACATTTTAACCCTCCCCATGACCACCACGACAAATACAATATCGAAAGTCACTTTATGTACAAACATTCTGTCTATGTATATTGATCAGGATTCAGTTTGGAATAGGTCCTTTGAGCTGCACCACCCAACAACCCTCGTTTTAACTCCAGCCTAATCATGGGACAATTTACAATGGCCAATTAACCTACCCCTCCAAGAGGACTCAGACTTGTGGTTTGGAGGCTTGTGTGCCTCAGTGACTCGGACAGCTATATTGCCTGGAGTCAAGGCCTTGTGCTTTGGCTCTTGGTAGGGTCACCAACAGGTCAAAGGGTAGAGGACAGTGGTCCACCAGTCCTCTAGGTTCTGGGGTGCAGCTCGGGGCTAACAACCCTGACTGGTCAAACAAAACAGCAAGGAAGAATCCTTCTACATCTGACATGCAAGAGAAAGTGAGACAAGTGAGAGAGAGAGAGAGAGAGAAAGTCAGGGAGTGCAGAGATGACAAAAGTGTTAGAGAGAATCAGCGGGGAGATGAGGGATGTGTGAGAGAGAGTCAGGAGTTCTAGATTGACAGATCCATCCCCACCAATACCGTACCCAGTGTTATACAGTGACAGACCCGTCCCCACCAGTACTGTACCCCGGTGTTATATAGTGACAGACACCTCCCCACTGGTACCGTACCCCGGTGTTACACAGTGACAGACCCATCCCCACTGGTACCGTACCCCAGTGTTATATAGTGACAGCCCCGTCCCCATCAGTACTGTACCCCGGTGTTATACAGTGACAGACACCTCCCCACCGGTACCGTACCCCGGTGTTATACAGTGACAAACCCGTCCCCATCAGTACTGTACCCCAGTGTTATACAGTGACAGACACCTCCCCACCGGTACCGTACCCCGGTGTTATACAGTGACAAACCCGTCCCCATCAGTACTGTACCCCAGTGTTATACAGTGACAGACACCTCCCCACCGGTACCGTACCCCGGTGTTATACAGTGACAGACCTGTCCCCACCAGTACCGTACCCCGGTGTTATACAGTGACAGACCCATCCCCACCGGTACCGTACCCCGGTGTTACACAGTGACAGACCCGTCCCCATCAGTACTGTACCCCAGTGTTATACAGTGACAGACACCTCCCCACTGGTACCGTACCCCGGTGTTATACAGTGACAGACCTGTCCCCACCAGTACCGTACCCCGGTGTTATACAGTGACAGACCCGTCCCCACCGGTACCGTACCCGGTGTTATACAGTGACAGACACCTCCCCACTGGTAAAGTCCTCCCGTGTTCTACTGTGGCAGACCGTCCCTACCAGAACCATGCCAGTTATATGTAACTTGCATTTGGTCTATATCACACCTTAGGGTCATATATCACTAAACATACAATCTATGTTAGATGCTGGCTTGTCTGAGAGTTGGTTTTATTCTGATCGAGCTGAGAGCGGCAGTGAACGGGTTAACGGGGGATAACAGTTCTCCTAGTGATGTTGGTGTTGGGAAAGTCTCTGTTTGCTTGTTTACAGTAACCAAGCGGGGGGCGGCCCCACTCGCTGGGCCGGAGCCATTTTACTCAGCTTCCGTCCACGGATCATCATAAAAAGGGGCCAGGGCGAGCGAGAGCAAGACAGAGAAGGGTTGTAAACCAGCGGTGAAGGTTGATCTGCTGCAGACACTTCTGTGACCTCCGCGCACTGCCTGCCAATGTAAGTCACCGCGTCGTCAGTCTCCGATTCTCCAGCTCTGTGTGAATTAGTCTCTGTCAACGTGGGTTTGTATAAATCTCACGTTGTTTGCTATGACTGTGCCTCTGAATGCTTAACCCTGCGTGTCTTACAGATGTTGGCTGACCCGCTGAGTTCTTCCAGAAGCCCGTCTCCCACCCTCCCTCTCCCACACACACGATGCTGGAGGAACTCAACAGGTCAGACAGCACCTATGGAGGGGAATAATCAGTCGACGTTTAGGGCTAATTTCCTGATGAAGGGTCTTGGCCAGGATTGTCGACTATTTGTTCCCCTCTATAGACGCTGCCTGACATCTTGAGTGCCTCCAGCATCGTGTGTCTGTCTATGCGTGTGTCAATGTGTGTGTGTGTGTGTGTGTGGGGGGGTATCTGCCTGCGTGTGGGTGTGTATTGCTCTGAATTTGCAGCGTCTGCCGATTCTCTTGTGTTTGCCTTCCTGTACACCTCACTCTGCAAACACCTATCTGTTTCCATCTTTCTGTGCGTCTGCATGTGAGTTCTGTGCACATTACGGCACACTCTACCGAATCTGTGTACGCACGCCCATCCCCATTGGAGTCAATATCTCATTCCAGGACTAATACTGAATTGGCCCAACTCTTAATGACTGTAGTTGTTAATAAGATTATTCTCCGTATTCACAGATCGTTTCGCTCTATCGAGTTCTCTCTACTAGATCTAAGTGCACAGTCTATACCCGTTTCAGTGTATGATCTCTTTCCAGAACTTAATCGGCATTTACCCAACTTTCGACGGGTCTGGTAGTTTAAGAGATTGAGAGTTGGAAATTGGGTAGACAGGGTCTTTTTTCTTATTTATTTGAAGGGTAGAAATATCAAGCATTAGATGACTGGTATTTAAAGTGAGAGGGGAAAAGACAAATGGCCTAATTCTGCCCCTATGTCTTATGGAAAAGTTTAAAGGAGGTGTGCGGGCTGAGTTTTTTTTACACAGAGCATGGAACAGGCTGCCAGAATGCTGGCTTTAAGACAGATGCGAATCTGTAGGTGAAAGCATTATTCAGGAGGTTCCAAAGTGCCTCACTGGAGTCAAGATGACAGTAACTGGGGGCACTGCTGGCTGGATCTTGCTGTGCACGATCACATCAGCTGTTTCTCCATAATATACCCCATCTCCCTAAATACAATCTCCCCCCACCCCACCCTTTGCTTCTCAGATCAGAGACCATAGGAGATACGAGCTGAACTAAGCCATTCAGCCCATTGAGTCTGCTCCATCATTCCATCATGGCTGATTCATTATGCCACTCAACCCCAATCTCCTGTCTCCTCCCTATAAACTTTGATGCCATAACCAATCAAGAAACTGTCAACCTCTGCTTTACCCAGTGACCTGGCCTCCACAGCCACCTGTAGCAATGAATTCCACAGATTCCCCACCCTCTGGCTAAAGAAATTCCTCCTCATCTCTGACCTTGTGCTCTGAGGCTGTACTTCTGGTCCTAGACTCCCCATATATAGGAAACATAATTTCCACATCAACCCTATCCAGGCCTTTCAATACTCGATAGGTATCATTAAGATTCCCCCTCATTCTTCTAAACTCCAGCAAGTGCAGGCTCAGAGCCATCAAACGTTCCTCGTACATTAACCCTTTCATCACCTCTCCGACTGTCACACTTCTAGCAAACATCCTGTCCATTTCCCTTGACCTCAGGAGCGAAACCCCAGCTCTGTCTTGGCCTAATTTGGAGTATTGTGTGAAGTTCTGGTCACCTGCTATATGAAAGATGTAAATAAGGTTGAAAGAGTACAGAGAAAATTTACAAGGATGTTGCCAGGTCTGGAGAACCTGAGTTATAAGGGAAGGTTGAATTGGTTAGGACTGTATTCCTTGGAATGTAGAAGATTGAAGGGAAATTTGATAGAGGTATACAAAATTGTGAGGGGAACAGATAGGGTAAATGCAAGCAGGCTTTTTCCACTGAGGTTGGGTGGGACTACAACTAGAGGTCATGGGTTAGGATGAAAGGTGAAAAGTTTAAGGGGAACATGGGGGGAAACTTCTTCACTCAGTGGGTGGTGAGAGTGTGGAATGAGCTGCCAGGGCAAGTGGTGCACACAAGCTTGATTTCAATGTTTAAGAGAAATTTGGATAGGTACACGGATGGTAGGCATATGGAGGGCTATGGTCCCAGTGTAGGTCGATGGGAGCAGGCAGTTTAAATGGTTTGGCATGGACTAGATGGGCCAAAGGGCCTGTTCCTGTGCTGTCCTTTTCTATGACTGTTTGAGCTTCTCCAGCTGAATGTGTATCCGCTAAACCATAGTGCATGGCCTCCCTCTCAGGACCTCTGAGTCCTCTCCGAACTGTGCAGCCGCCATGAACGAACAGGCTGCTGTCTGCAACAGACATGCCCAGAGATGTGTCGGAGTGAGGTGGGGAGGGAAGGGGTTGGTAGACAAAGCGGGAGGAGGGCTTGAAGGGAATGGCGCGCAACTCTGCTACTCTACATTGTAGGGAGAGCCAGGCAACCAGAGCTGTGCACAGCAAGATCCACAGGTGTGGTTTCACCATTCCTTTCCTTTTTCAGACTTCCCTGGCCATGATGAGTGAATCCTTCCTGTGCCTAGTCACCCTGCTGGCTGCCATGATGACTCCAGCCCTGACCGTGACCAGCCCCCAACTGGCCGAGCTCGGGAGCAACTTTGGGATCCGTGTCTTCCAGGAAATTGTCAGGTCCGCCGGCGACCAGAACGTAGTCCTCTCGCCCCACGGCGTGGCAGCGCTGATGGGGATGGCTCAGCTGGGGGCGGCAGGGAACACACTCCACCAGCTCGAGAACACCATGCAGTACCGGCTGAATGGTGAGTGGGGGCTGGCGATAGGCGGCTACGGGTCATAGTGTGATGGTTGTCCCAGGGCTTCTCTAGCCTGCATCTGCCTCCCCTCTCCCTGGCTCTGGTCATCTGTTCCCCTCTCTCCTTCCCTCACACTCTCTCACTCCCTGACCTTTCTATATGAACCTCCCTGCCAGCTTCTTCACCTGTCTCTCTCTCTGTCTATCCCTCCCTCCATCTGTGTCTGAACCCCCCCCTATCTGCCCCTCCCTCTCCTCTATTTATTCTACTTTGTTGTCTGTGTCCGTGTGTGCCCCTTTCTGTTCCATTGAGTGCCTCGGTCTCTTCCTCCTCCCGGGTATGTGTGCGTGTGTCTGCATCTGTAGTTTTATCTTTTTGCCATCTCTTTCTTCACCTTGCTCCGTCTGGACCTTTTCCTCTCACTTGCTTGCCCCTCCCTGTTGTTTTGGCAGGTTGGAATCATGGCTAATTCGGGTATTGGACCTCAGGACACCCCGTGGGTGTGGCAGTCCTGAGTGTACTGTGTGTCAACAAGATTACGGCAGCTGGTGAGGTTGGATTAGTCACCAGGCTCACCCTGTATGTACCTTCATCAGACATCAGCTGGTGTGAATGAACCTGCCTCTGGGTTTGGGAGATTCTGCAGTAGAGATTAAAGTGTGGATTTCATCACATTCCTCCTTGAGCGAGGAGGTTGTGGGCTCCAGGGCACAAACTCAACATCTGGCCTGCTGCTGAAGCATGCTACTGAGGGAGTGCCACCCTGCCAATGCACCTCGTCTCTGGAATAAACAAAGGTTCCATTCTGGGTGGCGGGGAGGAAAAACGTCTGTACCAAAACAGGTGTAAGGGGGCTGGCTTGAGGTGTTCTCCAGGCTTGGTAATCCATTTGCAAAAGTTTCATCACCATACATAGGGACATCAACAGTACACTGTTCACTTGTGGTGTGTCCTCTGAATACTTGGCCTTTATATACTTATCAATCAGCTGATTGGTCGTCATTATGGAAAATCAATTGTGATGTGGGGGGGGGGGTCTCGTCGCTGACTGGCTGCATGGATTGTGGTCTGGAAATTTGCCTGCGTTGGCTTAAAAATAGGATGGAAGAGTAAGAGAAAATCTGCAGTTGTGTGAAATCATAGTAACACACACACACACAGATACACACACACACACTCACACACACACACAGTCTCACACACACACACAGATACACACACACACACTCACACACACACACAGTCTCACACACACACACACACAGTGCTGGAGGAACTCAGCAGGCCAGGCAGCGTCTCTGGGAAAGAGTAAAGGGTCGAAAGGGTCGACATTTTGGGCTTAGACCCTTCTTCAGGACTAGAAAAGTGAGTTTCTGCAAACAATTCTTGTTTACAGAATTGTTTGCCGAAACCTACTCTTTTAGGAGTTCTCCTGCACGCCTCGTGCTGGTTTGCGCCATGACTTTCACTGACGATTCGAACTGTGCCCCTGTCGGACGGTCTTCATGGTTAGAGACCAGTGAGTTGGTCATGTCACTTTCCAGCCAGTTGATGTTCATGGATCCCTGTGGACAGTTTTCTCCCAGTTTGGTCGATGCAACAAGATCCTCTTGCCCCATCCCCTCGGAGGTCACAGAGGGAGGGGGTGTGTTGGTGGGTAGATGGGAAAATACGTAATTCCGAGTCCTTTCCTCGGCAGCGTTCTCTGCGACCTGCCTCTGTAGCTGACTGGCAACC
The DNA here is from genome assembly GCF_030144855.1 of Hypanus sabinus. Classification (NCBI taxonomy): domain Eukaryota; kingdom Metazoa; phylum Chordata; class Chondrichthyes; order Myliobatiformes; family Dasyatidae; genus Hypanus; species Hypanus sabinus. The sequence continues at coordinate 89,302,397 of NC_082712.1, read as the reverse complement.
CCTAGTGGCAGGAGCCAGTAGCGCATCATCAAACCAGCTCCTGGTGGGAATTGACGCAAACGCATCGATGGCACTCATTAAATTGATGTATTATTATCAAGTCTATTAAATGTTGCAGTCGAACCCGCATCCACCGCTTCCACTGGCACTCAAGGATCCCCTCAGGTGCCCCTTAAATATTTCACCTTCCACCCTTAACCTTTGACCTCTAGTACTTGTCTCACCCAACCTCAGTGGAAAAAAAAGCCTGCTTGCATTTAGCCTATCTATATCCTGCATACTTGTACATACATCATCATCATTGTCGTTACGTGCCATGTCGTGTGATGTGGACGATCACGGTCTTTCCATGACCACGATTGTTCTTGACAAGTTTTTCTGCTGAAGCGGTTTGCCATTGTCGTCTTCTGGGCAGTGTCTTTACAAGACGGGTGACCCCAGCCATTATCAATACCCTTCAGAGATTGTCTGCCTGGTGTCAGTGGTTGCATAACCAGGACTTGTGATGAGCACCGGCTGCTCATACGACCATCCACCACCTGCACTCATGGCTTCACGTGACCCTGATCGGGGAGGGGTTGCTAAGCAGGTGCTACACCTTGCCCGAGGGTGACCTGCAGCTTAGCGGAGGGTAGGAGTGCCTCACACACCTCCTTTGGAAGAGACATATCTGCATCCATGTATGCAAAGTTAGTCCGTGGATAATAGGCCATATGTATGTAGGGAATGGACGTTAAAACATTATCAGCTAGTGGATAGCTAGGTAGAAATGACTTTTGATTTCTAAAAAAACCAGTAATGTACAAGTGAGTGTGTGAGATTTACACCTGAATCTGTCTGGGTATGTAGGATACAGAATGGATGGCAGGGTGGAGATACGTCTCTTTGGTGCTGTATCTCAATAAAATCAATAAAAAAAAATATAGGGTAATCTAACAGGAAACGATGAAGTGACAAAGTGGCTGTTAGCAAGGGGAACTCTTCTAGGTGGCAGTGGAGTCAATGAAAACACAGTAGGAGAGTGACTATGTCTGTGTGGGTATGAGGTGTGGAGTGTAAGTGTGAAGTTGCAGTGAATGGGGAGGGGGGGGTGAATGAAGGGTGATGAGGGGCTGGGGAGAGGAGTGGCTAATCCCTGACCAACTGAATCCTTTTTTTCCTTTCTGGACAGATAATGGTGTGCTTCTGGCCCTGAGGCAGCTCCGTAAAGACCTCATTGCCAAGAGCAACCAGGATGCGGCCTATGTCGCCAGCTCTGTGTTCGTCCAGAGGGACATGCAGCTGCCAGTGGCCTACATGAGCAAGTACAGGAAGGCATTCAACAGCTGGCCAAAGCAGCTGTTCTTCCAGAACAACGCAAAGGCCACCTACATCATCAACAAATGGGTAGATGTGAAAACCCGAGGTGAGTCTCAGAGTCAAAGGTTTGGCACCCACAAGAATAATTGGCCATCATTGTGCCTGCACCACCCTAAAGTCCATCACTAAGGAGTTTGTACGGTCTCCCCGAGACCATGTGCGTCTCCTTCTACTTCGCAAAGATGTGCGGGTTAGTAGGTTAATTGGTCACATGGGTGTAATTGTCAGCATGGGCTCATTGGGCCAGAATGGCCTGTTGCTGCGCTGTATCTCCAAAAAAAAAAGTGAGATTACTTTAAAGCCACTGAGTCCTGCTAGTTATTAGGCCACTGCTCCATACATTATGCTTCTTCAAAAGCTTGGATTCCAGTTTATGGTTTCTTGTCATTCAATCTCTTCCAGACCCATACCACTATTAAGTTACAGGAGACACACTGGGCCATTTGGCCCATCAATCTTAATTATTTTTAACCTATTCACCCTTCTCCTCTTAATATCAGCCCTCTTACTAATCAGGAAATATACCCAAAACTTGGCCTCCACAGCCTTTCCAATCAATTTCACAGACTCACGACCCTTTGGCTGAAGAAGTTCCTCCTCATCTCAGTAATAAAGGGATGCCCCTTCATTCTGAGGCTTTGCCCATTAGTAGATTCTCTTACTAATGGAAACCTGTCTGTATGCACTCTATCCAGGGCTTCTAGTGTGCAGGAGCTTTCACAGAGATCTCCTTCCATGCATCAGACCTCATGTGCATCAATTGTTCCTCATCTGTTCAGCCTTTCATTCCTGGGAACATTCTTCGCATCTTCAGGATGAAAATATTTTCTCCTTCTAACTTTTAACAAGTTAAACCTACTCTCCTAGCTTGGGTTTCTATTATATCAGTCTGGGACTTGGGTCAGTCCATGCCTCTCCCGGGAAAACCCACCCTGAACTATATTCGGAGCCATGGAATTGTTACAGCACGAAAGCAGGCAATTTACATGAAGAAATAATTGGGGAAGAGGATTTTAGGGAAATAGTCTTTCTTTCCTAAATGCATTAAACACAGTGTCCACTACAGACTGACCTTCACCAGAGTCTGAGTGGTTTGTACATCAGATCTTTTGGTTGAGAGTCACAGAGAACAACAGCACAGAAACAGGCCCTTCAGCCCATCTAGTCCATGATGAACAATTATTCTGCCTAGTTCTAGGACCTTAGCCCTCCAGTTACAGTACTGAGCAAAAGTCTTATGTACTGCACTGTACTGCTGCTACAAAAAAAAACAAATTTCATGACATATGTGAGTGATGATAGACCTGATTCTGCTATGGGTCTCTATTGTGGACTGAGAATGGGAAAGGGCAGGAAGAGGGAAATCATGGTTGGGAAAAAGGGCAAGGAGAGAGGACGGATTGGGAAGCACCAGAGAGACATTCTGTAATGATCAAAAAACCAATTGTTTGGAATCAAATGACCTTGCCTGGTGCCTCAGGGCTGGCTGTGTCTGCACCTGCACCACCCTCTACCCCGGCACTCCTTCCCTGCCACCTGCCCCACACCCATTTCACCCTCACCATTCTCAACGTGCTTTGTTCCTGCCAGATTTACAAACTTGCTCTCCGCTCCACATTGACAAATACAGTACTGTGCAAAAGTCTTAGGCACCCTAGCTACATAAATGTGCCTAAGAATTTTGCTCGTCTACTTTACATATCTTAAGCATCATTATGTGCTGCATCGTATGACATTACACCCACCTCCTTTGGTAGAAATGTACTTTCACTCCACCACTCAGCACCATCTGTAATCCCTCATAATTTTGTATACCTCAATAAGATCATCCCTCGGCCAGACTAAAACAGCTGAAAGCAATAACTTTTATGCTTTCTTCTTAACACTGGAAGAGCCTTTGCATCACAGAAGTGTTAGTGTCCAACACCTCATTCTTCTACGCACCAGGGAATAAAGTCCTGATCTATTCAACCTTTCCCATAATTCAGGTCTCAAGCCCCAGCTACGCACTTGTAAATCTCCGCACTCTTTCAATCTTATTGACATCTTTCCTGTAGGTAGGTGACCAGAACTGCACACAATACTCCAAATTCGGCTCAGCAACGTCAATGTAACATCCCAGACTCAATACTTTGCTTACAAAGACCAATATGCCAAACACTCAATCTAATTCTAATTCTTTCTCCTCCCAGGAATGATACACGACTTTCTCCAGCCAGGCTTGCTGGATCCCATTCTGACCCGCATGGTCCTGCTCAACGCCATTTACTTCAAGGGCCTGTGGAAGATGCCATTCCCCTCAGAGGGCACACAGCAGCGCGAGTTCTACAAGGCGGATGGGACGAGGATTATGGTGCCCATGATGGCACAGATCGCCAAAGTGAATGCTGGTGAGTCAAAGGATGCTGCTTGGTCCTTGAGGTGAAGGTGCCAGAGCATTACGAGTTCAAGTGCTTCCCCTCTGCCTGCCTTAGTATTGGTTTATTAGTGCCACACACTTATTGAAAAACAGATCATTCCATACTATGGTGCCTACTTAATAAACCAGCATCCCTTGGAGACGAAGTACAGCGGGGTGGAGGGGGGGTAGGGTTGATCCGTTTGACACGCTCTCAAATCCAACAAAGTCAAATAATATATTCAATCTTTTATAAAGAACCTATCAAAACAAGACAATCTCAAAGTGTTGAAAACTAGTGAAATTAAAAGCCACGAGGCAACGAGGTGGCGTAGTGGTTAGCAAAACTATTTACAGTACCAGCAACCTGGGTTCAATTCCCGCCGCTGCCTGTAAGGAGTCTGTACGTTCTCCCTGTGACTGTTTGGGTTTCCTCCGGGTGCTCCAGTTTCCTCCCGCAGTCCAAAGATGTACCAGTAGGTTAACTGGTCATTGTAAATTGTCCTGTTATTAGGATAGGGTTAAGTCGGGGGTTGCTGGGTGGCACATCCCAAAGGGATGGATGGGCCTACTCCACGTTGTATCTCAATACACAAAATAACAGCACTAGTGATACAACAAAATGAACAGACTTAGTGTACTAAATGTAATTAATGCCAAGCGTTCTTAAACATAATCAAGAATATTCAAAAGTATTTAAGCATATTCAAGTGATTTGGAGCATAATTAACTGGCCAACAAAAATGATTTCATCCCCTTAGCTCTATCCAAACTAGACTAACTAAAGACAAGCCACATGTTACAACAGTGGTGCGCTGAAGAGTATCTCTGAATCTGTTAAAGTGGATGGGCTACAACAGCAGAAGACCATGAATCTACACTCAGTGGCCACTTTATTCGGTACCTAATAAATTGGCCACTGAGCACGTGCCAGGTGGGACGTCATATTGCAGTTTGTACAAGAGGCCGCATTTGGAGTTTTGTTGGTCCCCCTTCATTTGGAAAGAGTGCAGAAGAAATTTGTGGGGATGTTGTCAGGAATTGAGGGACTGAGTTATGGAGATAGTTTCAGCAGATTGCGACCGTTTCTAGAGTAGTTTGCATAGTTGGCACAATATTGTGGGCCGAAGGGCCTGTAATGAGCTGTAAATTTCTATTTTCTATTTAAATAATAAACCTGATTCTGATGGTTCAATTTGCATTGAAGGTCCTATTGTACAAATATGCTCCCTGTGCGTGGAATCCCGTGGGTTGTTGCTGCAGCTGTGGGTGGAGTCAGCACTGTGGTGTATCTGACATGAGCTCGGGCAATGATTAATCCAGACAGACCAGGCAGACAGAGATCTGCCCCGTGACTCTTGCGCCTTCTGTAGATTGAGATTAAGATTGGCTGCGTGCCCGGAATAACCTGCATGTCACCCACACCCACACCTAGAGCTGGCGCAGAAAGTAAAATCATTATAAGAAGTCTGTTAAAGAAAAGGTGCACACGCCCTTGTTTACAATGCAAAGACCATTCAGCCCATTTGATCCATGCTGTTATCTTTCATTCTGACTGACTACTACCACATTCTTGTTCTGCGAAAGTGACTGCTCTGTTCTTTTTTAACAAAGAAAGTATGAACTGATTCTATTTGGAAGTTCAAATTTGAAGGCAGAACACAGGGTTAATAGCAGGATTGGGGCCGGTGCCCATTGATCATTAAAGTTGCTGCACAAGTTGGCAGAATGGTTAAGGTGTATGGTGTGTTAGCCTTTATTAGTCATTGTGTTGGGTTCAAGCACTGTGAGGTAATGTTACAACTCTATAAAACCCTTGTCAGATCATAAATGAGATATTGTCTTCAGTTTGGTCAAGTCATTATAACAGTGAACGTTTTGAGAGGGTGTAGAGGAGATTTACCAGGATGCTATTTGGATTAGTGAGCGCGTCTGAGGATAGGTTGAGCCAGCTAGAGCTTTTCTCTTTGGAGCAAAGGAAGATGAGAAGTGACTTGATAGAGATGTACAAGATGATAAGAGACACAGATTGGGTGGACAGCCAGAGACCTCTTCCCAGTGTGGAAACAGCTAATACAAAGAAGTGGGGGGCAACATTTTAAGGAGAGTGGAGGAAGATATAAAAGGAAAGATTTTCACATGGAGTGGTGGGCACGTGGAATGCCCTGCCAGGCATGGTGGCAGAAGCAGATACGTTAGGGTGTTTAAGAAACACTTAGACACAAGATATTCTGCAGATGATGGAAACATACACAAAATGCTGGATGAAGGGTGAAGGGTCTTGGCCTGAAATGTCAAATGATTACTGAGTTTCATGGATGCTGCCTGATCTGCTGAGTTCCCTTCAGTATTTTGTGTGCATAACTTAGATAGGCGCATGGATGATCAAAAAATGGAGGCCTATGTAAGAGGGAAGGATTAGATTGACCTCACAGTAGGTTGAAGGGTTGTGTGCTTTAGTGCTCTGTGTTCTAAAAAGCTCTTTGACACGTACCATGATGTTTCCAAGACCCAAACTAAATGTAAAAAATTCCATATTTGTCCCTCAGTGGTGCTATGGGATGAGAGCTATTCGAAGTGAAGGCTCCTGTGAAAGATTGACAGTTTATCAGCCAAATTTTGCCCAGTAGGGTTTCAACCTCAAATGTTTCCAAGATCTCTCCTGTCACACACATTCATAAATTCGTTTATTACTGTCACAGGTACCAAGGTGCAGTGGTTAAAACTTGTTTTGCATACTGTCTCTACCAGGGGTTCCCAGCCTGGGATCCACAGACCCCTGGTGGATGATAGGGCTCTGTGGCATGGTAAAGGTTAGGAACCCCTGGTCTATATATGGTACTCATTACAACACTGCATTGAGGTAGCACAAGGGAAAGCAATAACAGAGTGCAGAATAGAGGGTGGCATGGTAGTGTAGCGGTTAGTCTAACACTTTACGAACCCAGTGACCTGCCTAACTTGAGATATGAGTTGTGTGATTGACAAGCCCGAAAACCAATGGTATTGCTTTGTTCATCCAGGCGAGTTTGTGACTCCCAGTGGCATGGACTACGATGTCATCGAGCTGCCCTATCACGGCGAGACGTTCAGCATGTACATTGCCGCCCCGTACCAGAAGAGAGACCCGCTGTCCACCCTCACTAACATCATCGACATCCAGCTGGTCAACGAGTGGAAGACGAATATGCGCCTTGTCAAACGCCAGGTCGCCCTGCCCAAGTAAGTGAGAGAGTATGGAGGGTGGAAGAGTGGCCTACAATCCATTCAAAGTTCAAAGTAAATTTATCATCTAAGTGCATTCATGTCATATACAACCCTGACATTCACGTTCATGTGGGAGTACTCGATAAGTCCTGTATGGAATAATAACCAGAATAGTCAATGAAAGACTGGACCAACTTGGGAGTTCAACCAATGTGTAGAAATCAACAAACTGCAAATGCAAAACAAACAAACAAACAAACATGTATCTAATAGCCTCTTAAATGCCACTATCATATGTGCCTCCACCACCACTCTTGGAACCAGGCACCTACCAGTCTTCGTAAAGGAAGAAACCTGGCCCCACACGTCTTCTTTAAATGTCCCCCCTTTTGCCTTAAATGCCTGTCTTCTCATCAGTTTAAATATACCCAGTGACTTGGGCCTCACAGCCACATGTGGCAACGAGTTCCACAGATCCACCAACCTCTAGCCAAAGAACTTCCTCCTTATCTCTCTCCTTCTAATTTGAGGTTGCGCCGACTGGTCCTAGACTCCTCAACTACAGGAAACATCCCCTCCGTGCCCACTCTATCTAGTCCTTTCAATATTCTGAACAGGGAGAAGTCTGCAGATGCTGGAAATCCAAAGCAACACGCTGGAGGAACTCAGCAGGTCAGGCAGCATCTATGGAAATGAATAAACAGTCAACTTTTCAGGCTGAGACCCTTCGTCAGGACTCCTTTCAATATTCAATGAGACCCACCCTTAAATCTTGTTACCCATAGCCATCAGATGCTCCTGATACATTGACACTTACATTTCTGGAATTATTCTCGTGCATCTCCTCTGGGCCCTTTCCAATGTCAGCACATCCTTTCTTAGATAAGAGCCCCAAAACTGCTTACAATGTTAATGTTTTTGTCTTTTTCTTGGCAGATTTTCCCTGGAGACAGAGACAAATCTGGAAAAGCCACTGGAAAACATGGGAATAAAGGATATGTTTAATGGAGCAGAGGCAAACTTCAGTAACATGAGCAGTAAGTATCACTTCACAGCATCCTCTCCTCAGCGTCGGTCCTTCTTAAAGAGTTCCGCATTTGGAGGGAGAGTTGCAGAGGATCTAGTGGGGACAGAATTAGTTTGAGAAACATCATTTGTGAATGATTTATTCTGGGTTTGTTCACTACCATCAACTGATCTAGCTTAGGCAACTCACTCCACAACTCTTAATCAACACTCGCACTTCATTGTCTCTGCTCAAATAACAACATAGCTATGATACTTCCGATAATTGCCCCCCCCCTCAGCATTCCCCATTCCTGTTACCCTCTCTTACCTGCCCATCGTCTGTCTCTGATGCTCCTCCCCTTCCCTATCTTGCATGGTCTTCTACCCTCTCCTATCAGACTCACTCTTCTCCAGCCCTTTATCTCTTTCACCAATCAACTTCTTTACTTCACCCTCTCCCCCTCTCCCAGTTTCACCTTTCACCTGCCACCTTGTACTTCTTCTACCCTCCCCCCACCCACCTTCTTACTCTGACCTCTCATTGTCTCAGCCCAAACCGTCAAATCTTTACTCTTTTCCATAGACACTGCCTGGCCTGCTGAGTTGCTCCACCATTTTGTGTGTGTAACTATGGTGACCCTGGGCCAATAATTTAAAACACGAATTCTACTATCCCTCTATACCAAAACACACTCAAACCACTTCTGCAATTTATAATACTGCAATAGGGGGATCTCCCACTGGCCAAACGATTGATCTTTCTTCTCCCAGCCAGCTGTTTATTCCTTCCCCAGATGCTGTCAAACCGGCTGCGTTCACCCAGCTTGTTATACTGTATGTGTTACTCTGGATTCCCAGTATCTGCTGAACCTCTTGTGTTTTCCGGGGTAAAATGGTCTTCAGTCCCACAGCGGAGACAGTCTCTGAGCTGGCGAGCTAATAATTCTACCTCCTTTCTCTGTTGCTACAGAAAACAAGAAGCTCTTTGTGGCACACGCTCTACAGAAGGTGAAGATCGAAGCGAACGAGAGTGGAACCAAGGCATCTGCAGCCACTGGTGAGTCTTCCTGCCCTCACTGGGCCCTGTAGGCTTCTAGGCTCTTCCTGATACTCAGCTGTGTAAGACATTGCAAAAAAAACCCCACAGACTTAGATCATCCCGAGTCTGGGTGACTGTTATATAACAGTAAGGACGTGAATGGAGGGTGTGTGTGTGGAACATCCTGCCAGAGGTAGTGGTAGAGGCAGGTACATTAGGAGACTCTTGGATAGCCATGTGGGTGATAGAAAAATGGAGGGCTATATAAGAGGGAAGGGATAGATTGATCTTGTGGGCTGAAGGGCCTTTTCCTGTGCTGTATGGTTCAGATCTATGCTGTCTGGTCCAATGGAGGTCGAGTCACTGAATGCACCTATAGTGGAGATTGATAGGTTCTTGATTAGTAAGAATGTCAAAGGTTACGGGGAGAAGGCAGGAGAATGGAGTTGAGAGGGATAATAAATCAGCCATGATGGAATATTGGAGCAGACTCGATGGGCCAAATGGCCTGGTTCTGCTCTTAAGTCTTATGGTCTAAGTTCCTGTGTCTATGATTTACTACTGCTTGATATGTCTAAGCTCTTGCTTTTTTTTAAACCTCTGGAGGGGAGAAAAAGACAGCACGCAGCCAATACCCTGGGCTTTCACAGCTAAAACAAATTGGTGGATGAGGAGTTGTGGTTGGAGAGAGGAAATAGTGAAAAAGCAGTTTTGGACAAGGAATCTTTGACAGCCCACAACACCAGAACTGTGCACGCACAAAGAACCCTCAGAGATATTGAAATGCAGTTAGCAAGTTGCCAACAATAAAGCCTACAGTCACTCAATAGCTACAATTGTTTGGTTTTGAAATCACGAGCTGCAAGAAAGGCTTTACACACCCAGTCCACGAGCTGCCCTGAGGCCAGAACGTACAATTTGAGCCAACTGTTTAGGCAGCTGCCAGGACAGATTGCTTTCAGGCTCATTGGTGGCTTCACAGCTGGATAGGGAGGTAAAGAAGGTGTATGACATTCCTGTCTTCGTAAGTGGAGGCATTTGGGACGATACATTGCAGCTTTATAAAACTTGAGCTAGGCCGCGTCTGGAGTCTGTATTCAATTCTGATTTATTTATCACATGTACATCGAGACACACAGCAAACTGCACAGTTTACTTTAACAAACCAACGCAATGTAAGGACATGCCGAGACAGCCTGCAATGTTGCCACACATTCCAGCACCAGCGTAGCGTGCCCATGATGCTTGGCAGAACACAACAAAACACAACATACCAAGCACCAACAGCGAAACAAGCCCCATTCCTCCCTCCCAGCCACCCACATACACATACGCAGCCCTCTTACCCTGGGATTGGCCACCTTTGGCCTCCAGCCTCCAGCAGAACTTGTGGATTCGCGGGTCCTGGGCCCCAGATTCCCCAGCGGACCTGCACAGATTCACAGACGTGCGGCTCCAGCTAGCGGATCTCAATTGGAACTCGGATCAGCCTCAGGCTTAAATCCAGAGTGGAATTTGTGAATGCACTGCTGGGTGGGTGGTGGAGGCAAGTATGATAGAGGCATTTAAAAGGCTTTCAGATAGGCAAAGCAATGAATAGGAAATGGAGAAGTACGTGTAGGCATAAGTTTAGTTTGGTGTTTAAAGTGTGAGACACAACCGGAGTTTAGAAGAATGAGATAGGGGAATCTCACTGGAACCTATTGAATATTGAAAGGCCTAGATAGAATGAACATGGAGTGGATATTTCCATTTGTAGGAGAGTGTAGGACCAGAGGGCTTAGCCAAAGGCTAAGCCAGAGTTTATTCAGCCAGAGGGCAGTGAATCTGTGGAATTCCTTACCACACACAGCGGTGGAGGCCGAGTCATTTGGTATACTTCAAGTGGATGTTGATAGCTTCTTGATTAGTAAGGGTGTCAAACGTGTCAAGGGAGAAGGCAGGAGAATGGGATTGAGAGGGATAATAAATCAGCCATGAATGAATGGCAGAGCAGACTTGATGGGCCGAATGGCCTAACACTGCTCCTATTGGGGTCTTAAAACATCCTGACCCTGTACTGTTCTTTGTATTTTATCTAGATAAACTTATTAAACATGGTTTAACAAGAATCTATCTCTGCAGGAAAGCGCAGTGCAGATGCAGATGTGTCTGTGATGTCTTGATGACCGTGATTATTATTTTAATTTTGCAGCTGCCATTATTTATGAGCGAATGGCCCCACCTGAAGTCGCGTTCGACAGACCCTTCCTGTTCCTGATCCGACACAACCCCACAGGTAAGAATTTGCCTCTGTGCGATCGGGAGAAGCTCTGTTTAGTCTGCAAGATTGTGTTTATTTAGAGACACAGCATAACAGCTCCTTCCAACCCTTTGAGCCACGCTGCCCCAATTGACCCTAAGCAACCCCAATTAATGATAGCGTAATCTCAGGACAATTTACAATGACCTATTAACCCATCCGGTACACCTTCAGACTGTGGGGGAGAATGTACAACCCCTTTACAGGCAGCAGCGGGTGAACCTGGGTCGCTGGATCTGTAAAGCATTGTGCTAACCACTACACTATCATGCCACCCCCAATGTGAAAGAAAACTGGATCCTTTTATGTTCCTGTTGAGTTAAAAATTTGTTTTCCCTCTTTAAAACAGATGTTCTTTATCTCCACTTTTATAATTATTTAGTAATTAGAATTCTAATTAAGTGCCAACTGCACGATCGACCCCTTTCTGCTCATTGAGGACCATCAGCCCCTGCTTCTTCTTCTCCTTCTGAAGTCCATCACCTCTATAGGGGCATACGCCGCTGACAGTAGCCCATCAGAGTCTTCAGTCCCAGCTATTCTTTCAAGTTGCCGCTGGGTGTAACTCATCTTCTTGGTGTATCCCCCTTCTCCCAGGGATGAGGTATTTGGAGGTTCTAACCTTTCTGTAGCTCTGTGTTTTTTTTGGGATGAGGTTGCTAGCTCCAGGCCCAACCCTGCTCCTTTCAAACCATCCACGCCGGAGTTCATCCACCCCTTGCTACACATCAAATAACCCGCTGAGTCCAGTGCTCAGACGATACCAGTTCTACACAGGCCCCACTGTTTGAACTCATTCCAATCAGATTTATTATCACTGACATAAGCCATGAACATGCTACAAATTAAGACAAGAAATAGAAAAGGAAAATAAGTAGAGTAAAAATAGTGAGGTAGTGTTTATGGGCTCATTGTCCGTTCAGAAATCTGATGGCAGAGGGGAAGAAGCTGTCCCTCAAATGTTGCACATGCATGTCTTCAGGCTCCTGTACCTCCTCTCTGATGGTAGTAACGAGAAGAGGGTATGTCCTGGAATGTGGGGGTGGGTCCTTAATGATGGATTCCACTTCTTCTGAGGCATCATCTTTTGAACCTTTCCCTCTGGTACCATTGATGGAGCCAACTGAGTCTACAGGCCTCTGTAGCTTTATCCAGATCCTGTGCATTGGTCGCATTGTACCAGGCAGCGATGCAAACAGGTAGAGTGCGTCCCCACCCACTAGCCCCAGCGAGGAACCGAGCAATCTTTCACCACCCAGTCTGTCTCCACTGTGCTTGAAGTCCAAGGCTGGGTGGAAGGGATGTGCGAGTGAGGGCAGAAGGGGAAACGATTGCAAAAGGACAAAACCAAAGTGAAAATTGAGAAGATGGACTTGCTGTTAACAATCTCTCATTTTGTATTACAGGCACCATTTTATTTATGGGGCAAGTTATGGAACCCTAGAACTACCACCGTGTAAAGACAATACTCACACCGAATCTGGAAAGCTGTAGAGAAGATTGCAATTAAACTGGCAAACAAAATGGGAAAGCTTTGACTCCACGGTGATCAACCTGCCAGCTGCCACCATCATTCTGGATGTTATCATTGCTGAGAAAGGCCGGATGCGTTTTGCGTGGCCCTCATGCCTTCCATCGCAGCACAGCAAGCCGCCGTCCAAGCGCCACCTCTCAAAGTATTAGCTGTTTCCTCTCGAAAGGCGCCCCGACACCTTTTGCTATTGTGAAGCCCACTTGCCAGTGAGCCATTGACTCTCTCCCTCACCATCGCTAGAAGTATACTAGAACATTCCAGATTTGATGGCACTTTGTGTGTGCATGTGCGTGTGTGTGTTTATGTGTGTGTGTTTATGTGTGTGTGTGTGTGCGTGCGTGCGTGCGTGCGTGCGTGTGTGTGTGCGTGCGTGCATGCGTTCGTGCATATAAGGGAGGAGGCAGGCTGTAGTCTCAGATAATCTCCAGGGTCTAGTTGTCCTACTTGCCTTTTGTGAATGGGTAACAAATCCCATCTTCTCCCTTGTTTATTTGTACGTATCTATACTGAACCTTGCACTGTTGCCTTCCAAAAATGTGTTTGAACATATGAAAATTATAGTTTAGTTTAATATAATATATTTTTTTGCAATTTTTATGTAATTTATTTCTCTGATCTTGGAAGCTTTATAATTAGTAAAATAGAAACTATATCAATTCGTGGTTTGTGATCAGTGATTTTATGTGGCGTAACTTTCTGAATAGGTGCACGAAGGTAACATTGCAACACCCAGCTCACAGTGAGCCCATTCTGGGAACATAGACATGTGGGCCATTCAGCCCCTTGAGCCTATTCTGACATTTATGTAGATCACCGATTACAAACATGAGAGAGTCTGCAGATGTTGGAAACCCAAAGCAATACGCAAGATGCTGAAGGAATTCAGGCAGGTCAGGCAGCTTCTATGGATGGAAGAGAACAGATATCAAAGGGAAGAGTCTCGACCCTGCATGTTGATTGCCCCCTTCCCTCCATAGATGCTGCCTAACCTGCTGAGTTCTTCTGGTGCTCTGTGTATTGATCCAGAATCTGACCTGCTGAGTTCTTCCAGTGCTTTGTGTATTGATCCAGAATCTGACCTGCTGAGTTCTTCCAGTGCTTTGTGTATTGATCCAGAATCTGACCTGCTGAGTTCTTCCAGTGCTTTGTGTATTGGCCAAGAATCTTGTTACACCCTTGTTCAGCATCCACATTTCCATCTAAAGAAAATGAATTCTGTCCACCCGCTCCCTCCACTTATCCTAAAAACCTCAGTTTGATTAACACCCCTGAACTCTTCATCCTTTGCCAAGAACAACCATTGTCATGAAACCATAATCGCCTACGACACAGGACACAGCGTATAATGATGATACTGACTCTTCATTCCATCAGGATATTGGGACACACCAATTCCACACGTTAAACCAACAGGATCAAGGCAGATAAAGCCGCAAGGGGGAGTATTTTAAAATCTAGATTACTATTCCAGAAGGAAAATTCTATGAGAGCTTATTAAAGCCCGCATCAGTGATAAAGAAACAACAAACCTTGCACCCCTTATCTTCCAGGATCATGTCTCATGAAGTCTGATGTAGAAAGATCCACACCTTAATCCTGCACTTTGCTCTAACATCCCAGAAAGTGCTGCCGGTTGGATGTCACGGTACTGCTTATCTGTTAGGGTGATAGAGTAGGTTTACTTTGAAAAGAAATAACCCAACAGCAACTAGAAGGAACATGAGAGCCAAGCTGCTCAGTGTATATGCATGGGTTTCATTTCATTGTGTTATCTGTGTTTGAGAGTATTTTATATCAGTTAATATGAATGTACTTTTCAAATTATTATGAAAATGGAAAATAATGGATGGAGGGTATTTGTATATTCTGTCTCTTTTGTATTAAGAATTCAAATAAATATCTCTTTTACTGATATTATTCTCTGCTGTACTAGTTTCTAATCCCAAATCTTACAGAAAGTTCTAATAATTCTTATTCCAAGTAATAATAGTAATGCAATCACTCGAGTCGAGTATGATGGTCTCCTCAGGGATTATCTACTGGTGGCTGTACAGGCTGACCCACACCGGCCAACTCACCAGTCCAGAGACAGCCATGCCCTTCCCTTGGGTAACATTGGTGGCGTAGAGAGGGGAGACTTGCAGCTTGGGCAACTGCTGGTCTTCCATAAAAAAAATACCTTGCTCAGGCTTGCATCCTGGAAACTTTCCTAGGTCTATCGAGACAAACAGAGGCCTACACTACTACTACATGCCAACCAATTTGCCTGTCCTAAGACACACACACTGGCCAACTAACCAACCCTGAGACACACAGACCGGCCAACTCACCAGTTCTGAGACTGGCATGCCAACCAACTCACCCATCCTGAGACAGGCACACCAGCTAACTCGCCAGTCCTGAGACAGGCATGCCAACTAACTCTGCAGTCCTAGGACATGCACATTGACCATCTCATCAATCCTGAGACATGTATGCCAACCAATTCGCCAATCCTGTGGCAATCACACCAGCGATCTCACCTGTCCTGAGGTGTACACGCATCAATCAACCAATGCAACAGAATTGCTGAAGTGCATTAGGCATAGATCACTAACCAGAACTCTGTGACAGAGACTAACCACCAGGATATTAATGTCAGAAGCAGCTCCCAGCATTTTGACCTTCATTCAGAAATGGGGCATAGATTTAGGATGAGAAGTGAAAGTTTTAAAGAGAATTGGGTAAACAACGTTTTCACTCAGAGGATGGTGGGCATGCGGAATGATCTACTGTATAAACACGGGTACATGTCATCATCATTATGTGCCGTGTCGTGACATGGGGGATCATGATGACCACAATCATTCTTGGTAAATCTTTCTACAGAAGTGGTTTGCCATTGCCTTCTTTTGGGCAGTGTCTTTACAAGAAGAGTGACCCCAGCCATTATCAATACTCTTCAGAGATTGTCTGTCTTGCGTCAGTGCTCACATAACCAGGACTTGTGATATGCACCAGCTGCTCATACGACCATCCACCACCTGCTCCCATGACTTCTCACGACCCTGATCTAGGGTGTGGAGTGGGAGGTCTAAGCAGGTGCTACACCTTGCCCAAGGGTGACTTGCAGGCTAGCAGAGGGCAGGAGCACCTTACACCTCCTTTAGTAGAGACCTATCTCCATCCCACTACCCCATTGTACAGCTACAATGTTTGAAAGACATTTGGACGGAACGTTATAGGAAAGGTTCAGAGGGATATGGGCCAAATACAAGGAAGTGGCTCTAACTCAGATGGGATCCATGTTTGGCATGAATGGGTTGGACCAAAAGGACGGTTTCCATGCTAGAAACTATGATAACAAAATAAGCAACAAAGATTAAGATTATCTTAATTGTCACATATGTATCAAGTGCATTGGTTTGCATCAAGACCAACCCTGGGATGCGCTAGGAGGAGGCCCACAATTGTTGCCATGATTTCAGCGCCAACATAGCATGCGCACAACTTACTACCCCTATCCCATACTGTTTGTCTTTGCAATGTGGGACAAATCCCAAGTATTCACAGTTACAGGGAGAATGTCCAAACTCCTACAGACAGCGGATGAAATTGAACCTCCATTGAGTTTACTGGCAATATGAAGCATTAGGGTAACCACTACGCCTCATAGGCATGAACGTGCTCTTTGGAAAGGACATCCCACTGAGAGAAGCCCCCGAGGGACACAGCTAGGGAAAGGCTATTCTGAAATTCTTCTGTGAAGGCCAATACCTTGTCATGCTGGAGAGTTCCCGAGCTCACAAGGGCGATGCCATTTGGAGTTCAGTCATCTGCGACTTAGATCCTGGTAGGGGTCACACGTGGCTCTACGTGAGGCAGTGAGGACGAGGGGATGGTTCCAGACAAAAAGTGATTTAACCGAGACGTCAGCGATGGAGCTGACAGAAGATGATGACACATCACAATGAACGCTGACCCCAATCTGTCAAGTACCACGTGATTGCAGCCTGTGCATCAGCCTGCCTTGTTGAACAAAGTCACGCACAGCTGTTCTCCATTAAGGGAATCAAAGTTCAAATTACATTTATCGTCAAAATTTGTACGCATGCTACAAACTTGAGATTCATCTCCTAACAGTCAGCCACAAAACAAAGAAATCGAAAAGAACCCATAAAAAAGGCCATCAAGCATCTAACGTGCAGTGAGAGAAAAAAAAACAAATGATGCAAACAATAAACACAAACAAATATTGTTCTGAACTGAAGTCCACAAAGAGAGTTTGTCCACAGGCCCTTGGTTCTGCACAAAGCAGAAAACCGGCCCAACCCTCGCCTTAGGCCCCAACACCCTGTCCTTTCCAACTTTGGCCCAGTGCCTGAATCGTCATCCAAACTTTGGATTTAATCGCTTCAATACGCTTGGGGGCCTGAAGCCTGCTGCTTCGATTTGGCCTGTACCCAACCTTTCCAGTTCAGCCCGCCATCTAAATCAATCGAACCTTGGATCTTCCTCGCTCTCAGCTGCCTCGCCGTCCCTCGGTTCTGCTACATCAAGTTATCTCCAAGTGCAAAGGGAAGTTACAGACTATTGTTTGTGCTGATCCTTTACCAGAAAAAGAGTGATCAAGTATTTAGTTGTTTTCTTTGTGCAGACATCCTGGTTACGTGGATCTCAGAATGGCCTCTGGAGCAACCTGAGGACCCCTTTGGAGAATCGCAAATGAGAAAATCTACAGAGGCTGCAAATCAAAGTTACACACACAAAATGCTCAGGCCAGGCAGCACCTATCAAAAGGAGTAAATATTCAATGTTTTGGGCCAAGACTGTTCATCATGATACAATGCCCTTCTCCATTAGTCCTTCTCCACTAATTTTCTTCCTGGTACTTATCCTTGCAAGTGGAACAACTGACACACCTGCCCCTACACCTCCTCCCTCACTACATTTCAGGAGCCCAAGGAGTCCTTCCAGGTGAGACGACACTTGACCTGTGAGTCAGTTGAGGGTCATCTTCTGTATCAGGTGCTCCCGATGTGGCTTCCTGTATACGGGGGAGACCCGACATAGATTGGGAGACCGCCTTGCTGAGCACTTATGCGCTGTCTGTCAGAAAAGGTGGGATCTCCCTGTAGCCACCTACCGTATTTTAATTCCACTTCCCATTCCCATTGTGACATGTTATTCCATGCCCTTCTTTCCTACTGTGATGAGGCCACATTCAGGTGGGAGGAACAACACCTTATATTTGGTCTGGGTTGCCCCCAACCCAATGGCATGACTTTTGACTTCTCAAACTTCTGGTAGTTGCTCCCCTCCCCCAATCTCCTTCACCATTCCCCCATTCCCTTTTCTCTCTCTCACCTTATCTCCTTACCTGCCCATCAGCTCCTCTCCCTTCCCTTTCTTCCATAGTCTTCTATCCTCTATCAGATTCCTCCTCTTCCAGCCCTTTATCTCTTTCACCAATCAACCTCCCAACTCCTCACTTCACCCTCTCCAGGTCTCACCAATCACCTACCACCTTACACTTCTTCTTCCCTTCCCCCTTCTTCTGACTTCGTCTTATTCTAAGATCTCCCCCCCCCCCCACCCCCTCTCCATTCGGGTTTCAGCCCAAAACATCGACTGGTTACTCTACTCCGTAGATGCTGCATGGCCAGGACTTTGTGTGTGTTAATATGGATTTCCAGCATCTGCAGATTTTCTCCTGTTTTTTGATGCTCAGGTTGTGGGTATTAAAAGAGACTGTGAAGAGGTCCTCTGAACAAAGTCACATAAAATGTTCTGTCCATTTCTGTTTGCTATCCAGAGAATTTTGTAAGCAAAAGTTTAGTCAGAGATTTGCATGCCAGACTTTAAGTAAAATGTCTCCCCAGGGACTGAATAATTCAGAGTCATCTGCTCACAATCAACCTCTCGCGTCTGTACACAGCCCTTACTCAGACAGCCTCCGCTCACTCCCGATCTTAGATGAATCCCCTATTATTGTGACCGAGGATTGGAAAGATGATGATTCAGAAGGACAGAAAAACAACGGATGTCTGTGGAACAGTGATACTGCCGTGATTGTGAAAATGGGAATTGTAAAAACAAGGGATTCTGCTGGAAATCCAATGTAACACACACAGAATGCTGTGGGATCTCAGCAGGCCAGGCAGGGGAATAAACAGTCAATGTTTATCCAGGACTGGAAAGGAAGGGGGAAGAAGCCAGAATAAGAACGTGGGGGAGGGGAATGTATGCAAGCTGGCAGGTGATAGGTGATGCTGCTTTCACCTGCATCTCCTCCGTTCCCCGAACATCCATGCTGACCCCATTTTCCTTCCACGTTAACTGTGATAGAGTTCCTTTTGCCTTTACCTACCACCCCAGGAGCCTCCACATCCATCACAAAGTCCTCAACCATCTCCAAAAGGATCCTGCCATGAAACATAGCTTTACCTTCCTCCTCTATCACTCTCTTTGTGATTCCCTCATCCATTCATCCCTCCCCAATAATCTCTATCGCTGAAAGCAACCAAAGAGCTACACCTGCTCCTTGACCTCCTCCCACACCTCCATTCAGGGCCCCACACAGTCCTTCCAGGTGAGACAACACTTCACCTGCAAATCCGCTGGGGTTGTCTATTGTGTCCAGTCCTCCTGATGCGACATCTTCTATACCGACGAGACCTGTTGCAAATTGGGGGACGGCTTTGTCGAGCACCCCCACTCCTTCCAGAAAGAGCAGAACTTCTTGGTGGCTAAACATTTTAATTTCCATTTCCATTCCTGTTCTGACAAGTCAGCCCACGGCCTCCTCTTGTGTTACGGTGAGGCCATCCTCAGGTTGAAGGAACAGCATCTTATAGAACCACAGAACATTACAGCACAGAAACAGGCCTTTTGGCCCTTCTTGGCTGTGTCGAACCATTTCTCTGCCTCGTCCCACTGACCTGCACCTGGGCCATATCCCTTCATACCCCTCTCATCCATGTACCTCTCCAAGTTTTTCTTAAGTGTCAAGAGTGAGCCTGCATTCACCACTTCATCTGGCAGCTCATTCCACACTCCCACCACTCTCTGCGTGAAGAAGCTCCCCCTAATATTCCCTTTTAACTTTTCCTCCTTCACCCTTAACCCATGACCTCTGGTTTTTTTCTCCCCTGGCCTCAGCGGAAAAAGCCTGCTTGCATTCACTCTGTCTATACCCATCATAATTTTATACACCTCTATCAAATCACCCCTCATTCTCCTACGCTCCAGGGAATAAAGTGCTAACCTATTCAACCTTTCTCTGTAACTCAGTTTCTCAAGTCCCGGCAATGTCCTTGTAGACTTTCTCTGCACTCTTTCAACCTTATTAATATCCTTCCTGTAATTTGGTGACCAAAACTGCAGACAATACTCCAAATCCGGTCTCACCAATGTCTTATACAACCTCACCATTACATTCCAACTCTTATACTCAATACTTTGATTTATAAAGGCCAATCTACCAAAAGCTTTCTTTTTCTATCTAACTGTGACGCCACTTTTAGGGAATTTTGTATCTGTATTCCCAGATCCCTCTGTTCTACTGCACTCCTCAGTGTCCTACCATTTACCTGGTATGTTCTACCTTGGTTTGACCTTCCGAAGTGCAATACCTCACACTTGTCCGCATTAAACTCCATCTGCCATTTTTTCAGCCCATTCCTCCAACTGGTCCAAATCCCTCTGCAAGCTTTGAAAACCTTCCTCACTGTCCACTACACCTCCAATCTTTGTATCATCAGCAAATTTGCTGATTCAATTTGCCACATTATCATCCAGAACATTGGTATAGATGACAAACAACAATGGACCCAGCACTGATCCCTGTGTCACACCACTTGTCACAGGCCTCCACTCAGAGTAGCAATCCTCCACTACCACTCTCTGGCTTCTTCCATTGAGCCAATGTCTAATCCAATTTACTACCTCACCATGTATACCTAGCGACTGAATCTTCCTAACTAACCTCCCATGTGGGACCTTGTCAAAGGTCTTACTGAAGTCCATGTAGACAACAATCCCTTCATCCACTTTCCTGGTAACTTCCTCGAAAAACTCTAATAGATTGGTTAAACATGACCTACCACGCACAAAGCCATGCTGACTTTTTCTAATTAGTCTCTGTCTACCCAAATACTTGTAGATCCTATCTCTTAGTATTCCTTCCAATAATTTACCTACTACCGATGTCAAACTTACCAGCCTATAATTTTAATTTATATTTAAATTAATTCAATTTAACTTAATTCATTTAATTCAAACGCATCTCTCCCATTTCCCACACATCTGCCCTCACCCCATCCGCCCGCCACCCCACTCGGGATAGGGTTCCCCTTGTCCTTACCTACCACCCCACCAGCCTCCTGGTCCAAAGTATAATTCTCCGTAACTTCCGCCACCTCCAACGGGATCCCACTACCCAGCACATCTTTCCCTCCCCCCACTTTCTGCTTTTCGCAGGGATCGCTCCCCACGTGACTTCCTTGTCCACTCGTCCCCCCCATCCCTTCCCAACGATCTCCCTCCTGGCACTTATCCTTGTAAACGGAACAAGTGCTACACCTGCCCTTACACTTCCTCCCTCACCACCATTCAGGGTCCCAGACAGTCCTTCCAGGTGAGGCGACACTTTACCTGTGAGTCGGCTGGTGTGGTATACTGCGCCTGGTGCTCCCGGTGTGGCCTTTTATATATCGGAGAGACCCGACGCAGACTGGGAGACTGTTTCATTGAACACTACGCTCGGTCCACCAGAGAAAGCAGGATCTCCCAGTGGCCACACATTTTAATTCCACGTCCCATTCCCATTCCGATATGTCTATCCATGGCCTCCTCTATTGTCAAAATGAATCTAAACTCAGGTTGGAGGAACAACACCTTATATACCGGCTGGGTAGCCTCCAACCTAATGGCATGAACATTGACTTCTCTAACTTCCGTTAATGCCTCTCCTCCCCTTCTTACCCCATCCCTGACATATTTAGTTGTTTTTTTTCCTCTCTCTCTCTGCCCATCGCTCTGCCTGCTCTCCATCTCCCTCTGGTGCTTCCCCCCCACCTTCTTTCTCCCGAGGCCTCCCGTCCCATGATCCTTTCCCTTCTCCAGCTCTGAATCACTTTTGCCAATCACTTTTCCAGCTCTTAGCTTCATCCCACCCCCTCTGGTCTTCTCCTATCATTTCGCATTTCCCCCTCCCCCCACTACTTTCAAATCTCTTACTATTTTTCCTTTCAGTTAGTCCTGACGAAGGGTCTTGGCCCAGAACATCGACAGTGCTTCTCCTTATAGATGCTGCTTGGCCTGCTGTGTTCCATCAGCATTTTGTGTCTGTTGTTTGAATTTCCAGCATCTGCAGATTTCCTCGTGTGAGCCTATAATTTCCCAGCTTACTTTTTGAGCCTTTTTTTAAACAACGGAACTACATGAGCTATCCTCCAACCCTCCAAATTATATTCCATTTGGTTAGCCTCCAACCTGATTTCATGAATATCGATTTCTTCTTCCGGTAAAAAAAATTCCTCCCCCCCCCCCCCTTATTCTATTCCCCTATTCTATTCTGGCCTTTTGCCTTCTCACCTGCCTATCACCTCCCTCTGGGTCTCCTCCTCCCCTTTCTCCTATGGTCCACACTCCTCTCCAATCAGATTCCCTCCTCTCCAGCCCTTGACCTTTCCCACCCATCTAGCTTCACCCATCACCTTCTAGCTATCTTCCTTCCCCTTCTCTCACCTTTTTATTCTGGTGTCTTCCCCCTTCCCTCTCAGTCCTGAAGAAGGGTCTTGGCCCAAAACATCAACTGTTTCTTCATTTCCATAGATGTTGCCTGACCTGCTGAGTTCCTCCAGCATTTTGTGTGTGTTGTGTGCAGAATTTCTCAGGTAGGTGATAGATGAGACCAGGTGAGGGTGGAAGGTGGGGATGAAATTAGAAGCAGAGAGGTGATAGGTTGGAAAGGTATAGAGCTGGAGAAGAAGGAATCTGATTGGAGAGGTGAGTGCTCCATAGGAGAAAGGGAGGGAGGAGGAGAATCAGAGAGATTTGATAAGCAGGTGAGAAGAGGTAAGAGGACAGAGTGGGGAATAAAATAAGAGGAGAGGGGGAGGAAATTTTTTTAACAGGAAGGAGAAATTGATATTCATGCAATCAGGTTGGAGGCTACCCAAATGGAATAAACCTGTGAGTGGCCTCACCTTGGCAGTAGCAGGGGCCCTGGATCGACATGTCGAAATGGGAATGGGGAGTGGTATTAAAAAGGTGGGCCAACAGGAAATCCTTCTCATTAAGGACAGAGCGAAAGTGCTCAAAAATTAGTCTCCCAATCTACACTGGGTCTCACTGATGCAGAGGAGACCTCATCAGGAGCACAGATACAGGAGATGACCCTGACAGACTCGCAGGTGAAGTGCTGTCTCACCCGGAAGGACAACCTGAGTGGCACTGGTGCTACTTGCAGGCATATATGCCAGGGCGGGGATCAGTGATGGTGGATGGCATGGGATCAGGTGGGAAATTATGGCGTAAAGAAGAAAGGGCATTAACTGTGTCTCAAGAGTCATAGGTTCAAGTCTTTGTCCAGGGATTAGGGTCATCAGTGTAATAATAAAAAAAATTGGAAACAGAAGCAAGAGAAGATCAATCTGATCAATATTCCAAGTTCAAAGTAAGTTTATTGCCCCTGTTGTGACTGCAAACATACTCACCAGAGAGACACCGAGGGTGGTGGATACAGAAGTCTTTATTCAGCAAAATGAGCAGTAGGCATCATATCCAAGATGTTCTTTGAGGAAGAGGCCTGCCTGACCCAACGTTACATGGCATCTTTATATGCTAAAAATCAAAGATAAGAGGAGGCCAATTCTATAATTACAATGTACCTACTTCCTTTGAATTACATATAAACACTTCAATCTTCACATCCACTCTCCAGACACCAAAAATGAATGTTAATGCCAGCTGACACTGGGCCGCATTCGGGCATATGCAGGAATCTGAGGTCAGATGGAGTGTTTGTATGTTTGTGATTGACCCCTAAGTGCAGCTCCAGGAAGGCCATTGTCCAAAGCTGCATCTTAAATTCAATCTACAATCCACATTCGGATCTGAAGGTGGGCTGCTATTGAAATTGGTATTTGCTATATACCATAACTTTAGAATATGCCCGAACAGCCAACATATACTACCCTGACATTCATTTCCTTGTTGGCATCCACAGTAAATATTGAGAAATACAATAGAATAAATAAAAACTACATGCAAATAAATAAGGACAAACTATGGGATTAAACAAACAAAACAAATAATAATAATAGTAAGTTCCTTGTAGCAATACAAGATCTGGTAGTAAACACAAATAATATCAAAAATATCATAGTAAAAGACCAACGAATTCAAGATGATAAATCTAGAAAATGCTAAGCAAAAACAGCAACACATTTCGGGATCCTGTAGCAGTTTAGCTCAATCTGATTACTTACACAGGCACAAGCAAGTGGCAAACTTCATTCACCAGAATTTCCTTCAAAGAGTTGAACTGCACGTGCACTTAACAAGAGCTGAATAACTCATCTCATTCCAGCTTAGGCCACGAACTTATCAATCACCCCTGCTGTGGACCACTTTTACAAAGAAGGGATCCGTATGCTCCACGACCGCTGGATTAAGTGTGTAAATGTAGGAGTGGACTATGTTGAAAAATAAATGTGCTAGGTTTTCTAAAATTGACTCCAACCTTAGACCACAAACTTATAAATCACCCCCCCCCCCCCGTATATCCTTTCCAAAAATACATAACATATAGAAATCAGTAAGTGAAGAACACCAGAACATGTTGAATTAAAAGAGAAAATCAAATGACTCTGGAACATAAACATTGTCCCAATAGTATTATCTACAACTAGTATCATCCCAAAGGCACTGCACCGTAGCATTAAACAGTTAGGGCTTCACAGCAATATCAACATAAATCTGCCGAAAGCCACAATACTAAACACTACTAGACTAGTCCAAAAGTTCTGTGTATTTATAGTAAGGTGTGATTTCATTTATGAGTTTGCATTTTAAAGCAAGATTTTGGTGAATGATGTATGCCACTTGATTGTGCCTGTGTAAGAAATCAGATTGAGTTAAACTGCTTCAGGATCCTGTAATGTGTTGGATTGTTTTTGGGTTCTCTTGGCATGTTCTACATTTATCACCTCGAACCTGTTGGTCTTTTATCATGTATTTTTGATATTTTTTTGTATTAACCACCTGGTCATGTATTGCCATATGGAACCCTTCTGCTTCTGGGAAGGCATCTCCAACTCTGAGCCAGGTGTTCAACGCTTCCTTGTCAACAACTACTCTGCTCAGATTTTGGGGATGTTGATGGAGAGTCATGCACTTCCAGTGGTTAACTTTTTCTTCTGTAGTGCTAATTTATTCATTTTTGTGGGTTGTGGTCTCATTTAAGTTTAGTTGTGTATACTTCTTATTGGAATTGCATATGCTTGCAAGGAGAGCTGATTCCTGTTTTCACTGATGAAAGTCTATCCTCAGAAGTTTTATCTGATTGTTGTGTAGATTCTTTATGTCTGTTATTCCTCTTCCCCTTTCTGTCCCAGACAGTGTTAATCTAAGCACATTAAGCATAATGTTTTCTGAAATCAGTTTCAGACCATTATGACAAAAGAATAAATTAATATAGGTACAGCGAGTGTTTATTGCCTTTGTTAACTTTTACTGTTGATCTCTGTACTGTAGATTTTCGTAAGCCTTGAAGTAAATTCTATCATAAGTTTATCATTTATCACACTATGATCAATTTTGTTTCCTCATTGATATCTCAATTACTTATATAGAACATAGAAAAACTACAGCACAATACAGGCCCTTTGGCCCACAAAGCTATGCCAAACATGTCCTTACTTAAGAAATTACCAAGGCTTACCCAGAGCCCTCTATATCTCTAAGCTCCATATACCTATCCAGGAGTCCCTTAAAAACACTATCATATCTGCCTCCACTACCGTTGCCAGCAGCCCATTCCACACACTCACCACTCTCTGCATAAAAAATCTTGACATCTCCTCTGTACCTACTTCCAAGCACCTTAAAACTGTGCCTTCTCGTGTTAGCCACTTCAGCCCTGGGAAAAAGGCCTCTGACTAAGAACATGATCAATGCCTCTCATAGTCTTATACACCTCTATCAGGTCACCTCTCATCCTCTGTCACTCCAAGAAGAAAAGGCCAAGTTCTCGCAACCTATTCTCATCAGGCATGCTCCCTAATCCAGGCAACATCCTTGTAAATCTCCTCTGCACCCTTTCCACATCCTTCCTGTAGAGAGGCAACAAGAAATGAGCACAGTATTCTAAATGGGGTCTGACCAGGGTCCTATTTAGCTGCAACATTACCTCTTGGCTCCTAAACTCAATCCCATGTTTGATGAAGGCTAACGCACCATATACATTCTTAATCACAGAGTCAACCTGAGCAGTTGCTTTGAGCGTCCTATGAACTCGGACCCCAAGATCCCTCTGATCCTCCACACTGCCAAGAGTCTTACCATTAATATTATATTCTACCATCATAGTTGACCTACCAAAATGAACCACCTCACACTTATCTGGGTTGAACTCCATCTGCCACTTCTCAGCCTAATTTTTCATCCTATCCATGTCCTGCTGTAACCTCTTGACAACCCTCCACACTATTCACAGCACTGCCAACCTTTGTGTCATCAGCAAATTTACTAACTTCCTCATCCTGGTCATTTCTAAAAATCATGAAGAGAAGGGGTCAGATCCTGAGGCATCCATGCAGAATATGACCCATCTACAACCACTCGTTGCCTTTTGTGGGCAAGCCAGTTCTGGATCCACAAAGCAATGTCCCCTTAGATCCCATGCCGCCTTACTTTCTCAATAAGCCTTGCATGGGGTACCTTATCAAATGCCTTGCTGAAATCCATATACACTACATCTACTGCCCTACTTTCATCTACGTGTTTAGTCACATTCTCAAAAAATTCAATCAGGCTTGTAAGGCAGGACCTGCCTTTGACAAAGCCATGCTAACTATTCCTAATCATTTTATGCCTCTCCAAATGTTCATAAATCCTGCCTCTCAGAATCTTTTCCATCAACTTACCAACCACTGAAGTAAGGCTCACTGGCCAATAATTTATTGGGCTATCTCTACTCCCTTTCTTGAATAAGGGAACAATATCTGCAACCCTCCAATCCTCTGGAACCTCTCCCGTCCCCATTGATGATGCAAAGATCATCACCAGAGGCTCAGCAATCTCCTCCCTGGTCTCCCACAGTAGCCTAGGGTACATCTCGTCCGGTTCCGGTGACTTATCCCACTTATTCCAAAAGCTCCAACACATCCTCTTTCTTAATATCTATGCACACAAGCTTTTTAGTCCACTGTAAGTCATCCCTACAATCACCAAGATCCATTTCTGTAGTGAGTACTGAAGCAAGGTATTCATTAAGTACCTCTGCTATATCCTCCGGTTCTATACACACTTTTCCACTGTCACACTTGATTGGTCCTATTCTCTCATGTCTTATCCTCTTGCTCTTCATGTACTTGTCGAGAGCTTTAATCTGGTCCGCCAAGGCCTTCTCATGACACTTCTAAGTCTCCTAATTTCATTCTTAAACTCCTTCCTGCTAGCCTTATAATCTTCTAGATCTCTATCATTACCTAGTTTTTTGAACCTTTCTTAAGCTTTTCTTTTCTTCTTGACTAGATTTACAACAGCCTTTGTACATCACAGTTCCTGTACCCTACCATCCTTTCTCTGTCTCATTGGAACATACCTATACAGAACCCCACACAAATATCCCCTGAACATTTGCCACATTTCTGCCATACATTTCCCTGAGAACATTTGTTCCCAATTATGCTTCCAAGTTCCTGCCTGATAGCTTCATATTTCCCCTTACTCCAATTAAGCAGATCAAGTACAGCCTCTCCTCTTGTAGGCTTGTCTACATATTGTGTCAGGAAACCTGCTTGAACACACCTAACAAATTCCACCCCTTCTAAACCCCTTGCTCTAGGGAGATGCCAATCAATATTTGGGAAATTAAAATCTCCCACCACAACAACCCTGTTATTATAACACCTTTCCAGAATCTATCTCCCTATCTACTCCTCGATGTCCCTGTTACTATTGGGTGGTCTATAAAAACAGCCAGTAGAATTATTGACCCCTTCCTGTTCCTAATTTTCACCCACAGAGACTCAGTAGACTATCCCTCCATGATTTCCTCTTTTTCTGCAGCTGTGACAGAATCTCTGATCAGCAGTGCCACACCCCCACCCCTTTTGCCTCCCTCCCTGCCCTTTCTGAAACATCTAAAGCCTGGCTCTCTAAGTAACCATCACTATTCCTGAACCATCCAAGTTTCTGTAATGGCCACAACATCACAGCTCCAAGTACTGATCCACTCTCTAAGCTTATCCGCTTTGTTCATAATACTCCTTGCATTAAAACAGACACATCTCAAACCATTGGTCTGAGCACGTCCCTTCTTTATCACCTGCCCTTCCTCCCTCTCGTACTGTCTCCAAGCTTTCTCTATTTGTCAGCCAACCGCCCCTTCCTCCGTCTCTTCAGTTTGATTCCCACCCTTCAGCAATTCTAGTTTAAATTCTCCCAATAGCCTTGGCAAACCTCCCCGCCAGGATATTGGTTCCCCTGGGATTCAAGTGCAACCTGTCCTTTTTGTACAGGTCACACCTGCCCAAAAGAGGTCCCAATGATCCAGAAATCTGATACCCTGCCCCCTGCTCCAATCCCTCAGCCTTGCATTTATCCTCCACCTCATTCTATTTCTGTTCTCACTGTCGCATGACACAGGCAGTAATCCCGAGATTACTACCTTTGCAGTTCTGCTTCTCAATTTCCACCCTAGCTCCCTGTAATGTGTTTTCAGGACCTCCTCTCTTTTCCTACCTATGTCGCTGGTACTAATATGTACCATGACCTCTGGTTGTTCTCTTTCCCACGTCAGGATATCGTGGACATGATCAGAAACATCCTGGACCCTGGCACCTGAGAGGCAAACTACCATCTGCGTTTCATTCCTGCATCCACAGAATTGCCTGTCTGACCCATATCACTGCTGCCATCCTCTTCTTTTCCCTACCCTTCTGAGCCATAGGGCCAGACTGTGCCAGAGGTGCAGCCACTGTGGCTTCTCCTAGGTAGGCTGTCACCTCCAGCAGTACTCAAACAGGAGTATTTATTGTTAAGGGGACAGCTACAGGGGTATTCTCTGGTATCTGACTCTTGCCCTTCCCTCTCCTGATTGTTACTCACTTATCTGTCTCCCGAGTCTCTGGTGTGAATACTTGCCCATAGCTCCTTTCTATCACCTCCTCACTTATGAATGTTTCATATTCATCCATCAGTTGTATCGTCTCCTGCTGCTGTTTTATATCCTACTAGCTCTATTGCACCTTTCTTTATATTTAATGTTCTGCATTTATCCAGTCCAAAGTTATTGCTTGTATCTTTTGAAAATAATTCTACTATTTGAATTAATTGCTTTAGCTTAACTGCTGAAGGAGCATATAATTTCAAATCATCCATGTATAAAAGGTGTGTTATGGTATAGCTCATTTCATGGTTTCTGATTTGATACCCAATTTTCATTGAATTTAGAGAGCAGGTTTAAAGCTCGACAGAACCATAGTGGACTTGAGAGCTGCTCTGAAAAATGTGCTGTTTATTTTGATAATGCTGGATGTTCTTTTATGGCTGTTAATAGATAGGGTGATTACAGTATGCCAATGGTTCATCAGATGTTGCAGTATTGGGTGTAGTTTACATATATTAAGAACTCTATTAACCATGAGTGTGGGACAGAGTCAGATGCCTTTTTGTAGTCAATATAGCAACATGGAAGATTTGTTTTTCCACCAGGCTTAATTTAGAATTACAGAATCTATAATTAGTTATTCTTTATATTCTTTCATCCCCTTACAGCATCCTTTCTGCTCTTCTGTAAGTACATGATGTACAATTTTATATATAGTTTGTAGACAAGTAATAGAACGATATTTTGATGGGTCTTTTGTGATTTCCCCTTCAGGCAGAAAATATGTTTTAACTTCTGTCAAAAATTCAGTCTCTTTTTCAGGATTTTAATAAAATTGTTGATATGTATTAATAGGTATGGATGAAGGTAGATACGTTTTTATATCAATAATTATGAATATTATCACTGCCAGTACTTTTCCAGTTGTGGGTATCTTTTATAACCTCTTTCAGAATAGCCATTGTTACTTCAGGTATTTGCATTTCTTCAATTGTGTGCGTGCGTTCTTTCTCCTCCCTAATCCAGCTTGCTTCCTGACCAGATATTAGACCAGTAGTTCATCATCTCTGTGTTTGTTGGTAATTCTGTGTTGGTGTTGGTGACATTTTGGCTCACTGAGTTTAATTTCAATGTCCTATGTAAACCTTTTCCATTGTTTCAGAATTAAGAGTGTTTTCTTTGTCTGTTGCATTACAGAAGTCTGGTTTTGTAAGCACCATGCTCTTGTTTCAGTTTATCTATAAACTCTACCATGCTTTTGTTAGGTTGATTGTATCTTGTATGGACTTTATATTTCCTCAGTATTTCCTTAGCTTTTCTTTAACTTTCTTGATCGGGTTATCCTTTTTATACTACATTATGTGAGCTATTTCTGTACTTAAGGTTTCAATTTTGTTTCTTAATCTCTTATTGTCAGGGTCCAGTCCGGTCCGGAATCCGCGTTCCAGGTCTCGATCTGGTCCGAGTACTCCGGACTCCGGGTCCTGCAGTTGTCCCTCCCGTCACCCATGAACTAGTTAGGACCCTCCTGGCTCAAGGACGCACACCTGTGACTCATTGAGCTGCAGGTGTTTATAACTGGGACCAGGTGGGTGGTCGTTTTGTTCTGTATCCTGTTCTGCCCTGCTCAGCCCTGGTTGCTGGACTGTTCTGTATATGCTCTATTTGGTTGGTCTTGTTCCCCTGCTTCTCTCCTGTGTGCTGGTCCCACTGTTCTGCCTTATTCTCCTTGCTTGTGCTGCCATGCTGTCGGTTGCCTTTCCCAATTTACTGGTGTATCACGGTAGTCTTGCTGTTCACCCTGGACCCAGCGTCTTACCCTTTGCCTCCGTCGGGCGGGTCTGGCCGGACTGCCGCTACCCTGCAGGGATTCTGCCCCCTTCTACCTGTTGCTTCCGTCGGGCAGATCCAGCTGGACTGCCGCTGCCCGGCAGGGGTTCTGCCCCTTCTTACCCGTTGCCTCCGTCGGGCAGGTCCGGTGGGACTGCCGCTGCCCGGCAGGGGTTCTGCCCCTTCCACCTATTGCTCTCTAAGGGTTGTGCCCCGCACCTGCCCAGGTGTCTACGACTGGCCCAGGCTTCTGTGTTTTCCGCCTGGGAGGCGGCCCTGCCCGGGATCCATGCAGCCCGCCCTAGGGACTCCTACTCTTTCCTCCCCTCGTGTCCCATAGGTTGTGCCCTGCACCTGCCCAGGTGTCTGCGACTGGCCCAGGCTTCTGTGTTCCCGCCTGGGATGCGGCCCTGCCTGGGATCCCTGCAGCCTGCCAAAAGGAATCGAGCTGCCTGCCCCGAACTGTGGGATCTGTCTGCCTGCTTGCCTACATTCTACATTGATCTGCTATTTGTTGTGCATTTACTTGCATGAAGGGATATTGCGTTATAAACTGCCAATCTCTCTGAACCACCTGCAGTAGACAGTACGGCAGAATAATGCTATTACAGCAATGGCAACCAGGGTTCATTTCTATGAACTTTCCACCCACCCCACCTATCATGACCTTCCAGCTAGCCTCCTTCCCCTCCCTCTCCCCCTTCCAACCTTATATTCTGGCATCTTTGCCCTTCCTTCGCAGTCCTGCTGAAGGGTTTCAGAGCAAAATGTCGACTGGTTATTAATTTCCATAGATGCTGCCTAACCTGCTGAGTTCCTCCAGCATTTAGTGTGTGTTGCTTCAATTCTGTTTGTAAGGAGATCCCTTTTTTTTTATTACAAAAAAATATGGAACGCTTCACGAATTTGCGTGTCACTGTGACTGTGTGGCTTTCCTCCGGGTGCTCCGGTTTCCTCCCACTGCCCAAAGACTTTCAGTTCGGTAGGTTAATTGGTCACATGGGTGTAATTGGGTGTCACAGGCTCATTGGGCCAGAAGGTCCTGTTACTGTGCTGAATCTATAAATAAGGTGGTAATTAAAACCTGCTCTCTTACAGCTGTTAAAGCAAAGTTCAGTAGGGAGGGTGACCAAACATGGCTATTTATTGCTGGAAGCCCACAGCAATGTGGTGTCTGTTAGCTACCCTCTGAAGTGGCCTCACTCACTTCCTTGTTGTGACAAACCACGGCAAAAACAATGGCTCAGGAAGACAGCCCACTGTCCCTATCTTTGGTAAACAAGGAGTCGTCCATGAATACCAGCCCTGCTAGTGAATGCCACATTACGAGAAATGGAAAAGTTATGTTTGGTCAATTTTGTCCATGTGTGTAAGTGGTCTGCAATGTTGCAGAGGTACTGCTTGGGCAAATGCAATATCAATGGCAGCTTTAAAAACCACACCATCTTTATCTCAGTTTGGAAAGATATGGAGAATTTATAAAGTGTGAGGAGAGGGAGAGAGGAGAGAGAGAAAGAGAGAGAGGGAGACAGAGTGATGGAGGGAGAGAGGGGAGAAAGAGAGCAGAAGAGAGAGAGGGGGAGAGAGATAAGGGTGAGAGAGAGGCGTGAGAGAGAAAAAGAGATAGGGGAGAGGAAGAGAGAGAGAAAGAGAGGGGGGAGAGAGAGTGGGGAGTTGGGGAGAGAAATCTGAATATTGGAACTTCAACATATCTCATCAGTGACATACACATTTCTCATTACTACCAACAGCGAGGAAGAACAGGAGCCTAAAGATCCACTGTAAACAACTTAATAACAGCTTCTCCCCCACTGCCATTAGATTTGTGTACAACCGATGAGTCCATGAACACTACATCGTTACTCATTTGTTTGCACAATTATTTATTTTTGTAATTTATAGATTGTTATGGCTTCTAATTCTGATTTAATAAACCCCATCATCACCCTCTTTTTTTTCTCTCTCTCTCCTTATCTCCCACTCTGTATGTGTCTCTATCCTAGTCTCTTTCTATCACTGGGTACATCTCCTCTTCCATCTCCTTTCCGTCAGTCTGTCACTTGCTGTAGTTGTCTCTGCTGTTGTTTTTGAAGCCAGGATATAAACAAGCCAGACGGTTCACTAAATTCTTGGAAAAGCTCTGTTGTTAAACGCCAACAGATTAGTGCAGTGGAAGAAGTTTAGAGTTGTGTCTTTCCACAGATCGAAGTTCAAAGTAAGTTTTATTATCAAAGTACATATATGTCACCCTACAGTGCCCCGAGATTCATTTTCCTGTGGACATACTCGGCAAATCTATAGAAAAGTAACTATAACAGGATCAGCGAAAGGTCAACCAGAGTACAGAAAACAACAAACTGTGTAAATGTAAATATAAATAAATAGCAATAAATAATGAGAACATGAGAATCCTTAAAGTGAAATCATCAGTTGTGGGGCAAGTGAGTGTAGTTATCCCCTTTTGTTCAAGAGCCTTACGGTTGAGGGGTAGTAACTGTTCCTGAACCTGGTGGTGCAAGTCCTGAGGCTCTTGTACCTTCTCTCTGATGGCAGCAGTGGGAAGAGAGCACAGCCTGTGTGGTGGGGATCTCTGATGATGGATGCTGTTTTTCTATAACAGCATTTCATGTAGATGTGCTCAATGATTGGGAGGCCCTTATCCATGGTACGCTGGGCCAAACCCACTACCTTTTGTAGGATTTTCTATTCAAAGGCATTGGTGTTCCCATACCAAGCCAAGATGCAGCCAGTCACAACAATTTCCACCCCACATCTATATAAGTTTGTCAAAGTTTTAGATGTCATGCTGAAACTCCACAGACTCCTAAGGAAGTAAAGGCACTGCTGTGCTTTCTTTGCAATTGTACTTGTATGCTGGACAGGTCTCCTGAGATAGTGGCACCCAGGAATTTAAATTTGTTAACCCTCTGCACCTCTCATCCTCCGATGAGGTTCACTAAATTCTTGGAAAAGCTCTGCTGTTGAATGCCAACATATTGGTGCAGTGGGAGAAGTTTAGAGTCATGTCTTTCCATAAATCAAAGCTCATGGACTTGCGGTATCCCTCTCCTGAAGTCTACACCACTATGTTGACAAACCAATGCAAAGTTTCCTCTGACATCTTGGCCACAAAGTGAAGGGTGTCAGTGGGTTTATAGAGTTGGAAAGGGTACAAGTCTTAGGCACAGCGCAAACGCCATCTATAAATTCACCAATGACATAACTGTTGCCAGCAGAATCTCAGGTAGTGTCAAGGGGGCAAAAAGAAGTGAGACAAGCACAAGAGATACTGCAGATGCTGAAATCTGGAGTATTATCCACAAAATGTGGAACTCAGCAGGTCAGGCAGCAGCTATGGAGAGGAATTAAGAGCTGATGTTATGGACCGAGACCCTTCATCAGGAGTGAGATAGATTGGCTGCTTGAGTGGTGTCACAACAACCTTGCACTCAACGCCAGTAGGACCAAGGAATCGATACCATTCCTCATCGAGGGATCAGCTGTGGAAAGGGTGAGCAGTTTCAAGTTTTTTGGTGTCAATATCACTAAAGAATTATCCTGGGTCTAAATTACAAAGTTCAAAGTAAATTTATTATCGAAGTATGTATATGCTTGAGTTTTTTTTTGCAGGCATTTCAAGTTCTAAGTACATTTATTACCAAAATATGAATACTGTGTACAACCTTGGGATTCATCTCCTTCAGGCAACCACAAAGAAACCCAATACAACTAATTAAAACAAAGCAAGACCGTGGAACACCCAGTGTGCAGAGAGAAAAAAAACAACTGTGCAAACACTAGAAGTAAGCAAATAGCATTCTGAACGAAAGTTCACAGAAGTGAGGCCACAAAGCTGGTCACAGCCGACTTACAGGAAAATGAAGAAATACAAAGGAATGGATGAAAAACTAAACATAGCTAAGACTGACAAAGATCCAATGTGCAAGAGGTACATTGTGTAAATAACAAAATAAAAATGTAAATAAATAATATTGAGAGCATGAGTTGATGCAGTTATGAAGAAGACACGGCCAGTGGCTGTGTTTCATTGGGAGTTTGTGGAGAAATTTCTGCAGATGTATGGTGCAGAGCATTCAAACCGTCTCCATTATCACCTGACATGGAAAGGCCAATGCACAAGATTGAGAAAAACTACAGAATGTTTCAGCTCCATCATGGGCCTTTCCACCACTGAGGTAATCTTCAAAAGGTGGTGCCCATAAAAGACGGCATCCATCATTAAGGACCCCACCACACGGAACATGCCCCCTTCTCATTACCGGCACTAGGGAAGAGGTACAGGAGCCTAAAAACACACACTCAATATTTTGGAACACCTCTGCTGTCAGATTTCTGAATAGACAAAGAACTATTGAGCACTACCTCATTACTTTATTTATTTAGAAATATAGCATGGACCAGACCTTTCTGGGCCTTTCAGCCATGTTGCCCAGCAATCCCCAATTTAACCTTAGCATAATCACGGGGCAATTTACATTCACCAATTAAAATACTATGCCTTTGGACTGTGAGAGGAAACTGGAGTACCCGGAAGAAATGCATATATTCCATGGGGAGGAAGTATGAACTCCTTACAGAAGATGCTGGTATTGAACTCTGAACCCCAACGGCCCAAGATGTTGCGCTAACTGCTACGCCACCTTTCCCGAAAGCAAGAAAGCCTTGTTTTCCTTTTGCTCTCTTTTTGCACTACTTATTTAATTTTTTACATATACTTCTTATTGTTATTTATAGTATTTTTTTATATATTACACTGTACTGCTGCCACAAAACAACAAATTTCACAGCATACTCTTATTGGCCACTTTATTAGGGACACCTATACACCTGCTCTCTAATGCAAATAGCTAATCAGCCAATCATGTGGCAGCAACTCAATGTATAAAAGCACGCAGACATGGTCAAGAGGTTCAGTTGTTCTTCAGACCAAACATCAGGATGGGGAAGAAATCTGACATTGACCATGGAATAATTGCTGGTGCCAGATGGGCTGGTTTAAGCATTTGAGAAACTGCTGATTTCCTGGGATTTTCTTACACAATTGTCTCTAGCGTTTACATAGAATGGTGTAAGAAACAAAAAACATCCAGTGAGCGGCAGTTCTGTGGGTGAAAATGCCTTGTTAATGGGAGAGGGGAACAGCCAGACATGCTCAAGCCGACAGGAAGGCAACAGTAACTCATATAGTAAACACATTGCAACAGTGGTGTGCAAAAGAGCATCTCTGAATGCACAAAACGAATCCAGTGATTGGCAATGAATAGATGAACTACAGCATACACATACATTCAGTGAGTGCTTTATTAGGTACACCCAATAAAGTGGCCACTGAGTGTATGTCAGCAATAATAAAGTAAATATAAAAAGGACAGAGTTTGGCTGGAGTTGTGATGGTATTTCCCTAATGAGAATTTTCCCAATATCCAGGTTACGCACACAGAAACGGTGGGGATGCCACACAGACGTCATTTTTCCCCATATGTGACTCATTATTTAGGTTAATACACAAAGAACAGCAGGTGTGCCTCATTTCCTTTTCTATACATAGCCCAACATCAAGATAATTGCACAAGAGGGTAAGAGCGTCACACTGAAATCACTCCGCAGACGAGACAGTGATGAATTGACAGAAAAACAAATTGCTGGAGGAACTCATCTCCCGTGGGTTCAATGGTCGATATTTCAGGTCAACAACCTGCATCAGGTCTCAGCCTGCTGAGTTCCTCAAGCTATCGTTTGTCTTTGCTCCAGGTCCCAGCATCAGTAGCCTTTTGAGTCTAGAATCATAGTCATAGAGTGTTCAGCACAAAAACAGATCCTTCGGTTCATCCAGTCAGTGGCAAACTATTATTCTACCTTGTCCTGCACCTGGACCATATCCCTCCTTGCCCCTCCTGCACCTGGACCATATCCCTCCTTGCCCCTCCTGCACCTGGACCATATCCCTCCTTGCCCCTCCTGCACCTGGACCATATCCCTCCTTGCCCCTCCTGCACCTGGACCATATCCCTCCTTGCCCCTCCTGCACATGGATCATATCCCTCCTTGCCCCTCCTGCACGTGGACCATATCCCTCCTTGCCCCTCCTGCACATGTACTTATACAAGCTTCTCTAAAATGCTGCAATCAAACCCACATCCATCCCTTCTGCCAGCAGCTCGTTCCACACTCTCACCATTCACTGAGTGAAGAAGTTGTCCCTCAGGTTCCCCTTAAATATTTCAATTTTCACTCTGAACCCATGACCTCTAGTTTTAGTCTCATCCAGCCTCAGTGACAAAACCCTGTCTGCATTTACCCTATCTATACCCCTCATAATTTGGTATAGCTCTATCAGATCTGCCCTCAACCTTCTATGTTCTAGGGAATAAAATTCTAACCTATTCAATCTTTCCTTATAATTCACATCCTCCAGTTCTGGCAACATCCTTGAGAATTTTCTCCATACTCTTTCAATATTATTTTCATCTTTCCTGTTGGGAGGTGACCAGAACTGCACAAAATACTCTAAATTAGGCCTCGCCAATGTCTTATACTTCAGCATAACACCCCATCCTCTGTACTCCATATCTTGATATATGAAGGCCAATTTCCCAAAAGCTTTCTTTACGACCCCATCTACCTGTTACATGGCTTTCAATGAATTATGGACCTGTAGTCCCAATTTCAGAGGAAAGTGTATGTTTGTATTAACCTGATCTATACCTTCATGTTGTTGTATACCTCAAACAAATCTCCCCTCATTCTCCTGTGCCCCAGGGAGTTTGTACGTTCTCCTTGTCACTGCATGGGTTTCCTCCCACGTCCCAAAGATGCACGGTTTGGGGTAAGGAATAGTGAGTTGTGAGTATGCTGTGTTGATGCCAGATGCCCCCAGCACAATCCTTGAACTGTGTCAGTCCTTGACACAAAAGATGCATTTCACTGATTGTTTCGATGTACCTATCACAAAACAAGATCTCTTACATGTATGAAATGAATAACTTAGTGTAGCAACATCATAGGCACATAGTATCCGAGCAACAAACACAAACAAAGTACCGGAGGAACTCAGCAGGCCAGGCAGCATCTATGGAAAAGAGTAAACAGTTGACATTTCGGGCTAAGACCCTTCATCAGGACTGGAAGAAAAGAAGAGAAATTAGAGTAAGAAGGTTGGAGGAGGAGGGGAGGAAGAAGTACAATGTGGTAGGTGAGAGGTGAAACCAGGAGAGGTGGAGGGGTGAAGTACAGAGCTGGGAAGTTGATTGGTGAAAGAGATACAGGACTGGAGAAGGGGGAGTCTGATAGGAGAGCACTGAAGACCATGGGAAAAAGGGAAGGGGGAGGAGCACCAGAGGGAGGTGATGGGCAGGCAAAGAGATAAGGTGAGAGAGGGAAATGAGAATGAGAATGGTGAAGGTGATGGGCGATTACCAGAAGTTCGAGAGATCGATGTTCTTGCTCCTCCAGCCGGGGTGAGGTCTCACATAGAATCCGATAAGTCTGAATGGTTGAAGGAAGTAGCTGTCCTTGAAACTGATTATGTGGGACTTCAGGTAACTCCTGCTCACTGGTAGCTGCAAAAATAACAGCAGATCGAAACGCCGCACTTCACTGTGAGTTTCAATGTGCATGTGATAGATAAATTAACCTGATCTGATCTGATACCTGAACAGCTAGAGTTGGGAACCAAGTTACTATAGGAAGAGAAAACACCTGCTGTTTCAAACATACACTTTGCTGTGTTTTCAGCAAAATCTAGTTTTATACCAAAGTTCAAAGTTTAAATTACGCTTATTATCAAAGTCCGCCATGGACAGTCCCAAGCCCGGCTGTGCGAGGAGGAGGGGTTGGCATGGAGCTAGCAATGTTAGGGCTACAGAAACACCAGAAGAAGCTCCAAATACCTCTTCCCTGGGAGTTGAAGGATCTTCACCGAAGATATATAGATGGGCTACAGCTGAACTTGAATGACTGTCTCGGGACAGAGGACTCTGGTGAACTGATGTTAGTGGCCTATGCCCCAGTAGGGTTATAGGCTTAAGAAGATGAAGAACATGTCACCATATACTATCCTGAGATTTGTTTTCTTGCAGACATTTACAGGAAAATAAGGAAATGCGATAGAATTTATGAAAAACTACATTCAGTGACCATTTTATGAGGTGCACCTGTACACCTGTTCGTTAATGCAAATATCTAATCAGCCAATCATGTGGCTGCACCTCAAAGCATAAAAGCACGCACACATGGTCGAAGTTCAGGTGTTGTTCAGACCAAACATCAGTATGGGGAAGAAATGTGATCTAAGTGACTTTGACAATGGAATGATAGTTGGTACCAGATGGGGTGGTTTCAGTATCATTTATTATCAAAGTATACAACTCTGAAATTCTTCTTCTCCAGATAGCCATGAAACCCAGAAAAAAAAGAATGACAACATGATCATCAATCCCCTCAACGCCACCACATCGATCCCCAAATCCCCCTCACCCACACAAAAAAAATTTTAAAAGGCAAAAACGTGGAAACAAAGGGTGCAGAGAAGATTTACAAGGATGTTGCCTGGATTGGGGAGCATGCCTTATGAGAATATGTTGAGTGAACTCAGCCTTTTCTCCTTGGAGCGACGGAGGATGAGAGGTGACCTGATAGAGGTGTACAAGATAATGAGAGGCATTGATCATGTGGATAGTCAGAGGCTTTTTCCCAGGGCTGAAATGGTTAGGATGAGAGAACATAGTTTTAAGGTGTTTGGAAGTAGGTACAGAGGAGGTGTCAGGGGTAAGTTTTTTACGTAAGGAGCGGTGAGTGCATGGAATGGACAGCCAGCGATGGTGGTGGAGTTGGATACAATAGGGTCTTTTAAGAGATTCCTGAATAGGTACATGGAGCTCAGTAAGATAGAGGCCAATGTGTAAGCCTAGGTCTTTCTAAGGTAAGGACATGTTCGGCACAGCTTTGTGGGCCGAAAGGCCTGTATTGTGCTGTAGGGTTTCTATGTTTCTGTGTTTCTATTATTAAAAACAATAGGACTGAAAAAAGTCCATAGTCCACAGTCCAAATCCAGATGCAGGTACCATCTTGATTGGTAGTTTGAGCATCTCAGAAACTGCTGATCTCCTGGATTTTCACACACAACCGTCTCTAGCGTTTACAGTGAATAGTGTAAAAAACAAAATAAAAATGCACTGAGTGGCAATTCTGTGGGTGAAAATGCCCTGTTAATGAGAGAGGATGCATACAAGCTGACCATCACCACAGTCTGGGCCATGCCATCTTCCCAGCGCCACCATCAGGCAGGAGGTACAGAATGCATAAGTCCCCACCACCAGGTTCAGCAACAGCTACTTCCCTTCAACCACTTGGTTGTTGAACCAACTGGCACAGTCCTAATCACAAACTTATTATAACAACACCATGACCATGACCACCATGTCCTGGATCCAACACATAAATGC
This sequence comes from Hypanus sabinus, assembly GCF_030144855.1. NCBI lineage: Eukaryota > Metazoa > Chordata > Chondrichthyes > Myliobatiformes > Dasyatidae > Hypanus > Hypanus sabinus. The sequence goes on along the minus strand of NC_082712.1, from coordinate 89,261,935 downwards.
AATTGCAAAGAAAGCACAACAATGTCTGCACTTCCTTCAGAGTCTGCAGAGATTCAGCATGATATCAAAATCTGACGTCCTATAGATGCGTAGTGGAGAGTATACTGACTGGCTGCATCACAGCCTGGTATAGAGACACCAATGCTTTTTTGAGCCCTGGTTAAGATTTCTACTGCTCTGCTGTATTATTTCATTTTAGCAGCTCTGCAAAAGGAGTGTGCCCTGCTGGTAGAATGTTTTGATTTCAGCCGGAGAGAAGAAGCCCTGCTGTTCAACTTGGGAATGTTGTGTCAGCCATTCAGGACAGCGGAATCAGGAGGAAGTTCTAGACAGAGTGGGGCAGAGAGATTTGTGATGGAAAGTAGTCTGGTTTTTGTGGTGGGGAGCTGCGGAGAGGATAGGAGGGAAGATGTCTGAGAATGCCTTTGGAAGGAGGGTGCCCGTTGCACAGTGTTCTGTACAGATAAATGCTCCAAGGATGTAGGGCCATGGGAGAGCCCATTTGTTTGAGTTGAATTTCAAGTGACATTCAGAATGTGCTGTGTGCTTTCACACAGACAACCGTGGGTCCAACGTGTGAATAAAGACATCTCCAGAATGTGCTCCAACTTTATGTGCATGTTTGGACTGAGTTAACTGTAACGAATCCTTTTATTTTATTTTCCCTTTCCTACTAACTGTTCAATAAAGTTGAAATTTGTAAATATACTTTCTTTATCATTTTGTGCGGTGTTCGATCTATTATTTCTTGCTGACCGACAATTGTGTACGGCTTCAGCCCAAAAGAGGCTTCAGCTAGAAAGAGGCATTGGCTCTGTGTAAAGCATCTGTTAAGGTTTCCTTCTTGTTTTTTTTCTTTCTTACTGTACAACTTAACTGGCAGTGGTGTGCTCTGCATGCCAGATGCTGGAGAACTGGGAGACCCAGAGTCTCCCGGGAACTACATCTGCGTGAAGTGCATCCGGCTGCAGCTCCTTAAAGACTGCATTAGGGACCTGGAGCAGCAATTGGGTGGCCTTAGAGTGAGGATACTATTGATCAAAGCTACAGGGAAGTAGTCACCCCAAAGTTGCAGGAGGCGAACAGCTGGGTGACTATCAGGAGAAATGGAAATAGGCAGTAAGAGCAGAGAACCTGTGTGGCCATTCCCCTCAAAAACAAGTACACCATTTTGGATACTTTTGTGGGGGATGACCTCCCAGGGGAATACCATGGCAACCGGAATGCCACAGCACTGAGCATGGGTATGTGGTGCAGAAGGGAAAGCGAGAGAGAAGGGAGTGGTAGTGATAGGGGACTTGATAGTGAGGGGAACAGACAGGAGATTCTGTGGACGTGAACGGGACATCCGGAGCCTCTCAGGTGCCAGGGTCGGGGATGTCTCAGATCACGTCCACAATATTTTGGAGAGGGAGGAGGAACAGACAGATGTCTTGGTACATATTGGTACCAATGACATAGGAAGGAAAAGCAATGAGGTCCTGAAAAGAGAATTGAGAGAGCTCGGTGGAAAGCTGAGAAGCAGGACCTCCCGGGTAGTGATTTCTGCATTGCTGCCTGTGCCACGTGCCAGTGAGGGTAGAAACAGGATGATTTGGCAGATAAATGCATGGCTGAGCAGCTGGTGCAAGGGGCAGAGCTTCAGGTTCTTGGATAATTGGGACCTCTTCTGGGGGAGGTATGACCTGTTTAAAAGTGACGGGTTGCACCTGAACCCAAGGGGGGGCTAATATTCTCGTAGGCAGGTTTGTTAGAGCTGTTGGGGAGGGTTTAAACTAACTTGGCAGCAGGGGGTGGGAACTGGAGTGAAGGGACTCAGGAAAGGATGGATGGTAAAAAAGTAAAGACAGCATGCAGTCAGATTGTCAGGAAAGGCAGGCAGGTCATGGGACTTAGTTGCAGCCAATAAGCTGAGTATCAAGGATTATAATAAGCATAAATAGGCATCATTAAGGATGCAGAATCAGAGAGGTCAGCAAATATGGTACTCAAGTTGTTGTATCTAAAGGCGCGTAGTACAAGAAGTAAAGTGGACGATCTTGTTGCACTATTACAGATTGACAGGTATGATGTTCTAGCCATTGCTGAATTGTGGCTGAAGGATAGCTGTAGTTGCGAGCTAAATGTCCAAGGTTACACATTATATCGGAGGGATGGGCAGGTGGGCAAGGGGGTGGTGTGGCTCTATTGGTAAAGAATGGCATCAAATCAGTAGAAAGATGTGACATAGAATCAGAAGATGTTGAATCCTTGTGGGTTGAGTTAAGAAACTGCAAGGGTAAAAGTTGTATACATACAGTTATCTACAGGCCTCCCAACAGTGGCTGGAAGGTGGACCACAGACTACAACAGGAAATAGAAAAGGAGAGTCAATTTTATGGTAGTCATGGGACATTTTAACATTCAGGTCGATTGGGAAAATCAGGTTCTCAAGAGCGTGAGTTTGTGATGGAGCACTTGGTGACACAGGACAAGATAGGATAAAGTCAGCATGGTTTCCTTCAGGAAAAATCCTGCCTGACAAACCTGTTGGAATTCTTTGAGGAGATTACAAGTAAGATAGATAAAGGGGATGCAATGGATGTTGTATATTTGGACTTTCAGAAGGCCTTTGACAAGGAGCCACACATGAGGCTGCTTACCACGTTAAGAGCTCATGGTATTACAGGAAAGTTACTAACATGATTAGAGCATTGGCTGATTGGTAGGAGACAGTGAGTGGGAATAGAAGGATCTTTTCCTGGTTGGCTGCTGGTGACTAATGGTGCTCCGCAGGGGTCAGTGTTGGGTCCACTTCTTTTTATATTGTATATAAATGATTTAGATAACAGAATAGATGGCTTTGTTACCAAGTTTACAAATGATATGAAGATTGGTGGAGGAGCAGGTAGTGTTGAGGAAACAGGTAGGACGCAGAAGGACTTAGACAGATGAGAATGGGCAAGAAAGTGATAAATGAAATATAATGTTGGAAAATACATTATACTGTCATGCACCATGGCAGTAGAAATAAATGTGTGGACTATTTTCTAAATGGGGAGAAATCCAGGAATCTGAAAAGCAGAGGGACTTGGGAGTCCTTGTGCAGAACACCCTGAAGTTTAACTTGCAGGTTGAATTAGTGGTGAGGAAGACAAATGCCATGTTAGCATTTAATTCAAGAGGTCTAGAATACAAGATCAAGGATGTGATGCTGAGGCTTTATAAGGCACTGGTGAGGCACAGTTTTGGCCCCTCATCTAAGAGAAGATGTACTGGTATTAGAGAGGGTCCAGAGGAGGTTCACTAGGATGATTCCAGAAATGGAAGGGTTATCAGATGAGGAATGTTTGATGGCTCTGGATTTGTACTCACTGGAATTCTGAAGGATGAGGGAGGATCTCATTGAAACCTTTCAAATGTTGAAAGACCTAGACAGAGTAGATGTGAAAGGATGTTTCCCATGGTGGGAGAATCTAGGACAAGAGGGCACAGCCTCAGGATAGAGGGGCACCCTTTCAAAACAGAGATGCGGAGAAATTTCTTTAGCCAAAGGATGGTGAATTTGTGGAATTTGTTGCCACGTGCAGCTGTGGAGGCCAGGTCGTTGTATGTATTTAAGGCAGAGATTGATAGGTTCTTGTTTGGACATGGCATCGAAGGTGACTGGGAGAAGGTTGGGAACTGGGATTGAGGAGGAGATAAAAGAAAATGGATCAGCCATGATTGAATGGTGGAGCAGACTCGATGGACCAGATGTCTTATGGTCTTATTTACACAAATTGAGGTTTCTTTTATTGAAACATCACGACACTCCTGTTTGGTTGAACCCCAAACCATACTGACCCTAGATGTACCTTGTTTCTGAAGGGTGGTGTTCTCAACGCTGAGTCACATGGCTGTTAGCAGAGCCGACCAATGAATCAAGTTTGCATATAAGCCAGTGAGAAGGGTCTACATTTTGAACGGAAAATCCTATCAAAGATAGTGGATTCAGCCTAGTACACCACAGGTAAAGCCCACCCAACCATTGAGCACACCTACCTGAAACATTGTCGTAGAAAACCAGCGTCCATCATCAGTGTCCCCCACCACCCAGGTCATGCTCTCTTCCCACAGCTGCCATCAGGAATAAGGTACCAGTGTATCAGGACTCGCACCACTAGGTTCAAGAACAGTTACCATCAACCATCAGGCTCCTGAATAAAAGGAGATAACTATACTCATTTGCCCATCCATTAAGATGTTCCCCCAAGCAATGATCTCTCTTTAAGGACTCTGCTATAATCTTGTTATTTCATGTTCTCATTATTTATTGCTGTTCATTTATATTTGTGCAGTTTGTTGTCTTCTGCACTCTGGTTGATCTTTCACTGATCCTGTTATAGTTACTATTCTATAGACTTGTTGAGTATGAAAATGAATCTCAGGGTTGTATGTGGTGACATACAATGTATGTACTGCGGTAATAAAATTTACTTTGGACTTTGAACTTTGATCAAATTGCACTAAGATATATTTTTTAAAATTCTAATTGTGTGCCTTATATTTATGTTTTTTTCTAAAGAATGGTGCTTCTGTGCCTGTGATGCTGTGAGTAAGTATCTCATTGCACCAGTCCTTGTGAATGTGGCGATGAACTTGAAGACTTTAATTATTAACAGAGCAGGCAACAAACGGAAGCTAGAAGTGAAGATCAGATAAATTGAGACCAAATTGAGACCTTACTAAATGGCAAATAAGGCTCCGGAGGGTCAGAAAAAGTCCTGAAAAATATTCTTCACTGTTCACTGTCAAATCAAACAGACATACCCTACATTATACCTCATTAAATGAACATTGAGCTTCCCCGCTCACAGCAACCATCTTGTTTAATTATCTCTTATTACTGCTTTGCTATATGCGATAATGACACTTGGAGCGAGAGGAAGAAGATAACAGGCATGAAAAAGGGGTATGAGAGAGATAAGTAATTACTTAGCATCTTATCTCATCTCTCAAGATGTCCAGGAATGATTCATAACAAGGTAAATTCGTTTGACAAATAACACAGATCTCAGAATAATTTTTAAAATTCTGCTTTACAAATTGTTATGATTTTCCAGTTAACAGAATTGAGTTCTGGGCATTTCAGGAGAATCCTTGGCCTTAGATCCTCCAGGAGGACCACAACCTTGTCCTTTGGTTTGGAGGCTTGCGTGGCTCAATGACCTGAAGAGCGATGTTGGCTGAAGTCAGGGCTTTGGCTCCTGGTAGGGTCACCCATGCCAAACAGGTCTGTGGCCAGAAAGAATGACAATCTTCAAATCAGTGAATTCAAATGAATCAAGGGCAGTGGAAGTGGTCTTTGTTCTTGCCGTGTGCTTGGGGGATAGAGGCTGCCATTTTGTGAAGATACCCTATTCTCCATTTTGTGAGCTTGAATGGTGGACTTGATTAGTGTTTTAAAGAAGGCACAAAGTCTCTTCAGGTAATCTGCTGGACTGGAGGTCATTCCCAAATAAGGAGTTATTTGTGACGTGTTCTTTGGTTGGCTATAACATGCAGGATTGTGACTGCCTGAGACGATTCGAGCTCATTGCTGACTGAGAACAAAGAGCCATGAGTCAGCAACTGTCCCTTGGTGGGAAGAGGACAATAGATGGATGCTGGCTTGGACCAGGTGTTAAAGGCCAGACACATGACCTGCGGCCAATGACACAGGAATGCAACATTTGAATTGATAAGAAATGGACATAAAAGTGGATGCTTTGTGGGTGCTGGTGGCGGTAACCGAAGAATAACCATCGCAGATACAAGCGAGAAGAATCCTGCATGAAGCACGTGGACAGTGAATCGGGACCACGAGGAACAAGGAACGCCTGGCCAACATAATTTCCTCCACCCTGGTAATATCTTTGCTATTCTTTGACTATCCAGGAGAGTCAGGGATACTTAGCAGGTGTGCGCACAAGGTATTTAGTCTATGAATTCACGTACTTGTTAGTTTGAACAATAAAGGTAATTGTCAGTAAATACAGATCTCTCTGTGCCTCACTCAGAATCATTGGAAGAGGTAGAAGCGGTATCTCTCTCTCTTTTCCAACGGGTCAAAGGGTAGAGGCCAGATACAAAGCGGTCCACCAGTCCTCCAGGTTTAGAGGGATCGGCTCAGGGCGAACAACCCTGACTGGTAAAACAAAATTGTTACTGAAACAGCAATGAAGAATCCTTCTACCTCTGAGTATGACGGTATTCCAGAGTCTCCACCTGGGACTTGCATGACTGACAGTAGTGAAAACCGAGAGGATGATGATTAGATATGATGTAAATGAGATCTACTATAATGATTGCAGGGGTGATGAAATTTCATTACATATGTTGGATTTGTTCTCCTTGGAATAAGAGAGCATAATGAGTTAAAATTGTGAAGCACCTGGACATAGTAGATAGGTATAAGAACTTAAGAAATAGGAGCAGGAGTAGGCCATCTGGTCCAGCAAGCCTGCTCCACCATTCGGTAAGATCATGGCTGATCCGGCCACGGACTCATCTCCACCCACCTGCCTGCCTTTTCCTGTTCCTGTTGGGATAAGGACCAAGATGGAGAGGACAAAAAAATATCAGGCAATAAGATTGAAATAAAGGAATGAATTAAGAATTAAATGATACTCATTTCTCTGTTAGACTGATATCTTTTATGAACCTATTGACTGTCACAGCTGTCTTGATTGTATCTCAATTGTAAAAATGCTATACCCTTTTTTCAGTTCCTCCATCAGAATCAGAATCAGGTTTAATTTCATCAGCATATGTTGTGAACTCTGTTGTTATGCGGCAGCAGTACATTACATTGCATAACAATAAAAAGCTGTGAATTAAAGTGAGTGCATATGTAAATAGTTAAATAAACAGTGCAACAAAGTAGTGAGGTAGTATCCATGTCCATTCAGAAATGTGATAGCAGAGGGGAAGAAGTTGTTCATGAATCACTGAGTGTGTGTCCTCAGGCTTTTTACCTCCTTCCTGAAAGTGGCAATGGGAAGAGAGCATGTCCTGGCTGATGGGGGGTCCTAAATGATGGGTGTTGCCCTTTTTTGAGGCATCGCTCCTTGAAGCTGTCCTTGAAACTATGGAGGCTAGTGCCCATGATGGAGCTGAGTGAGTTCATAACTTTCTGCAGCTTCTTTTGATCCTCTGCAGTGCCCCCAGATGGTGATGCAGCCAGTTAGAATGCTGTCCATGGTACCTCTATAGAAATTTGTGTGTGACCACCACATCTGTTCTCAGGATAAGGTTTTCTATTCCAGAGTATCCTTCTTCAAGTAATGGTGTTTCCCTTCCTCTACAATGATGCTATCTTCACTTGGAACTCATCGTTTTCCAGGCATCTACTCTCACCTCATCTTACCGACCACCCCACGAGACTGTATGTACAGCACATTGTTCTCTATAACATATGCCACCTTCAACAGGATCCTACCACCAAATACATCTTTCCCTACCCCACCCTGACTCTCCAGTCCCCAAGGATTGCCTTCTACGAGACTCTATTTTATGTGTCTTTCTATACTGAGGTAGAGATTAGAATTGTGCTGGTTGATTCAAGAACTGAATGGTTGGAGGAAATAGTTGTTCTTGAACCTGAAGGTGTGGGTCTTCAGGCTTCTGTACAGTGAAGATAATAATGAAGACTTTGGGGGCTGTATCATTAAAATAGTCATGGTGGAGGTAAACACAATTCTAGGTAACAGTGGAATAAAGGATTCTGGGAAACAAGAAGTGGAGCTGAGGGAAAGATCAGACATTCTGTGACCTTATTGAAAGTTAATTGGACCTTATTAAATGTTATTGAAGGCCTGAAGGGTTGTATAAGCTACTCCTCCTCATCTTTCTTATATCTGAATATTCCTTATACCCAGGAGTCACAACCCCACTCGTGGTATCAATGAGAGGATGTGGGAAGGCCTGAGAAACAGGCCTAAAGTTTGAGGGACCTTGAAAAGCTGTTCAGATCATAGCTGCAACATGACTAAAGCTCACAGAGGGGTCTGAAGATTAGGTCTTTGTCATGAGCCCTGAGCATTGGGCTTCTGGGTTTCTCGAGCACCTCGATTTGTTTATTATTTGTCTTAACTAGAATCGTTAAACCTTTGTGCTCTCTGTTTAATCTTGTCAAGTTAATTGTGACTGGCATGGGTTTTCTGCATTCTATGATTATATGATCTGGACCCCCGTTTAGGGTTCACAGTGGGGTTCTTGTGTGAAGAATAATTTGTCTCACTGTGTCATTCAATCACACCACTGACGTTCTGTTGGAATTTCTATGTATAACCTGCTGCTTCCGTCTCAACGTAGGAGTCTGCTGTTCCTCCACACCTGGGTTCGGTCATTCACAGTGCTTGCCATGATATTCTTGAAGAACAGAAAGATGGTACCAGGCAATTTCTTCCAGTTCAACCAAGAAACAGCTTGTTCTTCTACTCTTGTGTCCTTTTTCGCTTTTCAAAGTGGTTGGGGTTCTGTCAGAGTCTGTGATCTACTGCTCACACTATGGTTCTTTGCAAGCAGTGGGTTTTCAGACCTGCTGTACGGCTTGACACTTCGCTATCTCCAGGAACGGCCTGGAAGATGTGCGCCTTTGGGAAGCAGCCCCGTAGATAACCCAGTTCTTTGCAAAATAAAGTGTCCTGGGAGACTGCTACATTGAGACAACAGAATGGTGTGTGCTGCTGTCAGAAGAAGGTCTCTGTACTTGTATGATCCCTCTCTATCTCTCTCCTTTGATGGTTGGTTGGTCCCTGAGACAGGGGGCTTGGAGAAGCAACACAGAAGATGGTAACATCGGAATGAGTTATGAGTCGCTGGTCTCATTATTGTAGGAGGAACCTCTCATTCAGAGAGAAAGAGGAGCAGGAGAGAGAAAGAGAGGGAGGGAGGGAGAGAGAGAGGGAGGGAGGGAGAGGGAGAGAGAGACTATCTGACATACTTAAGTGCTGGTTATGGTCTGTAGTTTTTGATGGACTCTAGATGAAAATCTCTGGAGAGCTTTTGCCTTGGTTTGCACATGGAGGGGGGAATTGGTGCTTCTGCTGGCGTAAGTTGGCGGAGGGGGTGGTTTGATGTTTCTGCTGCTCCTTGTGTGTGGGAGGACGAGGGAGCTTTGGGGTTCCGATGTTTTTTCCATTCATTCTGTGGAGCTTCTTGTTTCGAGGATGTCTGCAAAGAGTAAGAATTTAAGGTTGCATACTGTACAAATACCCTGATATTAAACTGAGCCATTAAAACTACAGCAGTGAAAGAAGACCATTGTGGTGAGGTGATAAACCTGTTTCCGTCCTGTAGGATTTTGTGACTCTAAGCCAAGCAATGCTCTGGATCAGAAGGAAACTGGAGACGTACAGAGGAAATCAAAGCTGATGGGGCACAAATTAATCTTCTGGCTGATGATGGAGAGGTTGGTGGCAGACCGGATGAGGTTGGTGAAAAGGATGTGGTTCTTGAGACTCAGCAATAACAACATGCAGCCCACATTCGTTTCATCAGCCTAATTCAACAAGAACAAGGGGCATGAGAGGAAGGAAGTCAGTGCTAATGGCAAAACCTTCATGTGTCAGAAACAAATTTGATATCACTGACTGATGTTGTGAAATTTATTGTTTTGCAGCAGCAGTACATTGCAATATATAAAAACAAATTATGAAGACAATAAGATCTATTTATATATTTTTTAAAGTAATTAAGTAGATAGCGCAAAAAGAAAGCAAAAATAGTGAGGTAGTGTTCATGTATTCATGGACTGTTCAGAAATCTGGTGGAAGAAGGGATGAAGCTGTTCCTAAAATGTTGCCTTCAGGCTCCCTGATGGTAGCGATGAGAACAGGGCATGTCCTGGGTTCATACAACTTTGGGATTTGTTTCCTTACAAGCAGCCACAAAACAAGAAACCCAAAAAAACACCCATAAAAAAGCCAACAAACACCCAATGTTCAGAAGAGGGAAAAAACAGAAATGGGCAAATAATAGAAGTTTGCACTAAAAGCCTTGCAGACAAGAAAATTTTGATTGCGGGGGGGGGGGGGGTCCTTTAATAATGGATGCCACCTTTTAGAGGCAGAGTCTTTTGAGGATGCCCTTGATTGCGGGTAGTCTAGTGCCTGTGATGAAGCAGGCTGAGTTTTCAACCCTCTGCAACTCCTGTGCAGTGGCCCCTCTAAACCAGATGGTGATGCAACCAGTTGGAAAGCTCTCAGCACACCAGTAGAAATTTGCTAGAGTCTTTGGAGACACACTAAATCTCCTCAAACTGCTGATGAGCTATAGTCATCATCGAGGGGTCAGCAGTGGAAAGGGTGAGCAGTTTCAAGTTCCTGGGTGACAACATCTCTGAGATCTATCCTGGGTCCAATATACAGCAGCTGTGCAGGAAACATAACATCTTCCTGCTGTATAGCCACAAGAAGGGCCTGGAATTATTGTTGTACACATCTACCATCTGCTTTTTGTTACAGCATGAAGCAGTGTATAAATATGCTGAGTATTTTTGAAAAGGAGCTACAGTGTGGTTGAAGACGAACAACAAGCACCAACATGTTTTTCCAATACATCAGGGTTTGCTGGAATTCAAATTTAATTTTCCAAAATCTACCTACTATTATCCGCTTTGCCATGAACATAGAATACTTAAATAAAATTTATCCAAAGCAATTTTATTCAAAGGTTGGTTTGCAGGTTCAGCAAGCTATCAAGAAGGCAAATGGAATGTTGGCCTTCATTGCTCGAGGGATTGAATTTATAGAGCGGGGAGGTTATGCTGCAACTATACAGGGTACTGGTGAGGCCGCACCTGGAGTACTGCGTGAAGTTCTGGTCTCTTTACTTGAAGAAGGATAGACTGACTTTGGAGGCGGGTCAGAGGAGGTTCAACCAGGTTGATTCCAGAGATGAGAAGACTAGACTATGAAGGGAGATTGAGTCGCCTGGGACTGTACTCACTAGAAATCAGAGGACTGAGATGAGATCTTATAGAAACATATAGAGCTATGAAAGGGATAAATAAGATAGAGGCAGGAAAGACCAGAGCTAGGGGACATAGCCTCAAGATTCGGGGGAGTAGATTTAGGATGGAGATGAGGAGGAACTGCTTTTCCCAGAGAGTGGTGGATCTGTGGAATTCTCTGCCCAATGAAGCAGTGGAGGCTAGCTCAGTAAATATATTTAAGACAAGCTTAGATAGATTTTTGCATAGATTTCTGCTCCTATTTCTTAGATGTTTATGAAATCAGATTATTAACAGAGTGGAACATGGCTGGGAGGAAGGAAATGCTACTGTTGTTTTGTTGTATTCCGTGTTATTCTGCCAAGCATTCTGGGCATAGTACGTTGACACTAGAATGTGCGACAACACTTGCGGAATGCCCCCAGTGCACTCTTGGTTGCACTGGTTGATAACGCCAACAACGCAGTTCACCATGTGTTTTAATGTACACCAGAATCAGGTTTATTATCACTGGCAGATGTGTGAAATTTGTTGTCTTTGTGGCAGCAGTACAATGCATTACATAATAATAGAGAAATGAAATGTGAATTACAGTAAATATATATATTAAAAAGTTAAATAAGTAGTGCAAAAATAGAAATTAATAAGCAATGAGGTAGTGTTCATGGGTTCAACATCTATTCAGAAATTGGATGGCAGAGGGGAAGAAACTGTTCCTGAATTGTTGAATGTGTGCCTTCAGGCTCCTGTACCTCCTTCCTGATAGTAGCATTGAGAAGAGGGCATGAGATGGGTGATGGGGGGTCCTAAATGATGGATTCCACCTTTTTTGAGTCATCTCTCCTTGGACTGATTACCATGGAGGCTAGTGCCCGTGATAGAGCTGACTAAGTTTGCAACTCTCCGCAGCTAATTTCGATCCTGTGCAGTAGCCCGCACCACCATACCAGAGGCTGATGCAGCCAGTTACATGCTCTCCACTGTACATCTGTAGAAATTTGGAGAGAGTGAACCCTCACAAGGCATCAGGTCCCATTGGAGTACCTACCAGTCCAGGTAGTGAAAACCTGTGCACACCAAGCTGTGGGAGTGTTCTCTCACTGCTACAGTCAGAATTCCCTGCACAGGATTGAAAGCAGCTGCAGAAAGTTGTTGTAGCTGTCTCGATGCACAAGACAGGACAGTATGATATGGAGAACAAGCTGTTGCCCATGTAGCAAGCTCCCCCCTCCATTCATCTAATGAACCCCAAGGAACGGTAGAGACCGATGAAGTTTGGCACCAACAGCATCACAGGAGTTGCCAGCAAATGTTGAACTCAATGTAGGACGGCCTTACGGACTCCAACTCTAAATTTTTCACCTCTGGATGTACCACCTAAGCCTTCCCATGAGTGTGTATAGCTGCAAGATGTTGGAGTTTGAGATTAGAGTTTTCACTCTCCTACAAGAGCCGCCAACTATGGCTGATGAGCCCCATCTGTCTGATGCTACAGGATTTAAGGCTCCAGTAGCGGGCCTTTTCACCTCCTCCTGTCTGTAGAAACATTTCTGCCAGGCTTAGTAGCTAAGCCACGCATGAAGGCCAGGGTCTGCACTTGGTTGTCAGAGGTTATTTGAAGCCCACACCATTGGGAACATTTAATAGGTTTAACCTTATTACCACCTCCAGCTGTAACAACCTTCCTTTCCACTATTTATTTAATTTTATTGTGAGTTTTATGAATTGCATTGTTGATCGTTCATTAATGGAACTAGGTCAGGAGATTCTGTGGATGTGAACGGGACACCCGAATGGTATGTTGCCTCCCAGATACCAGGGTCAGGGGCACCTCAGATCGCGCCCACTGCGTTTCGGAAGGAGAGGGAGGGCCGCCAGAAATTTTGGTACCAATGCTACCTTATTGCTACCAATGATGTAGGAAGGAAAAGCAAAGAGGTCCTGAAAAGAGAATTTAGAGAGCTAGGCAGAAAGCTGAGAAGCAGGACTTCCAGGGTAATTTCTGGATTGTTGCCTGTGCTATGCACCAGTGAAGGTAGAAATGGGATGATTTGGCAGATTAATGAGTGGCTAGGAAGCTGGTGCAGGGGACAGGGCTTCAGGTTCTTGGATCACTTAGATCGCTTTTGGGGGATGTATGACCTGTACAAAAGGGAAGGGTTGCACCTGAACCAGACTGGGACCAATATTCTCGCAGGCAGGTTTGTCAGAGCTGTTGGGAAGGGTTTAAACTAACTTGGCATGGGGATAGAAACCAGAGTGAAGGAACACAGGATAAGACAGATGGTAAATAAGCAAATATAGCGTGCAGTCAGATTGTCAGGAAGGACAGGCAGATGATAGGACAAAATTGCAGCCAGCAGCATGAGTACCAGTACATTAGGGATGCAGAATCAAAAAAGGGTAGCAAATACAGTACTCAAAGTGTTATATCTCCATGCACGGAGTATAAGAAATAAGGTGGATGATCTTGTTGCACTATGATAGATTGCCATGTATGATGCTGTGACCATCACTAAATCGTGTTTGAAGGATGGTTGTAGTTGGGAGCTGAATGTCCAGGTTACACATTGTATCGGAATGATAGGAAGGTCAGCAGAGGGGGTGTTTAAAAGAGATGGCTTTTTAGAACAGTTTGTCATTGAGCCTACTAGGGGATCAGCTATACTGGATTGGGTGTTAAGTAATGTAATTGGGCAATTAGGGAACTTAAGGTAAAAGAACCCTTAGGAGACCGTGACAGTATTTCAGTGGAGTAAAGGAAATGACACTGGTATGAGAGAGGAGTTGGCCAAAGTAAATTGGAAAGAGTTGTGGCAGGGATGTCAGCAGAGCGGCAATAGCACAAGCTTCTGGGAAGAATGAGGAAGGTGCAAGATAGATGTAGTCCAAAAACAAAGTACTCAAACAGCAAAATAGTACAACTGCGGCCGACAAGGGAAGTCAAAGCTAATGTAAAAGCAATAGGGAGGGCAAACAACAAAGTAAAAATTAGTGGGAAGAAAGGGGATTGTGAAGCTTTAAAAACCTGCAGAGAGTAATTAAAAGAATCAGTAGGAGGGATAAGATGAAATGTGAAAGCAAGCTAGCAAACAATATCAAAGTGGATAGTAAAAGCTTTTTCAAGTATGTAAAAAAATAAAAGAGATGAGATTAGATATAGGACTGCTAGAGAAGGGTTCAACAAAGGTTCACAAGGATGATTCTGGGAATGAAAGGGTTATCATACAAGGAACGTTTAATGGCTCTGGGACTGTACTTGCTGGGATTTAGAAGGATGAGGGGATTTAATTGAAACCTTTCGAATGTTGCAAGGCCTGGACAGAGTAGAAGTGGAAAGGAAGTTTCCCATGGTGGACTAGTCTAGGACAAGAGGGCACATCCTCAAGAGAGAGGAGCATCCATTTAAAACAGAGATGCGGAGAAATTTCTTTAGCCAGAGAGTGGTGACTTTGTGGAACTTGTTACCACATGCAGCTGTGGAGGCCAGGCCATTGGATGTATTTAAGTTAGAGTTTGATAGGTTCTTGATTGGACATGGCATCAAAGGTTATGGTGAGAAGGCCAGGGAGTGGGGCTGGAGAGGGGAGAAAAGGGTCGGCCAAGATTGAATGGCAGAGAAGACTTGATGGGCCAAAAGACCTACTTCTGCTCGTTATTGTCTTATAGTCTACTCACTCAGACCACTTTTCCAACTTACAACATTAAAATGGGGTGATCTCCGTTGGCCAGATGATTGATCTTTTCTTCTCCCAGCTCCTGGCATTGGGGTTCTTCCTTGTGACAGTGAGTTTCTAGAGAGAGTTATCGCTATCATGTTATCTGAAAACCTCCACTTTCCTTACCAATTCAAAAGTTGCATTCCAGTGTCCTAGGCTATATGATTGACCTTTAACACCTTTTATTGGCTCTGATCCAAAAGTGACAACTGATAATTTATAGCTTTGTTCTGCTCAGTAACCAGCTCCAATCACTCAGAGCAGGCACAGGCCCCAACATTCGCAAACCTGCACGCTGTACTATATCAAAGAACACCTCACAAATAACTTCTTATTTGCAAATTATTCCCAGTCCAGCAAATGACCTGAAGCATCAGTGTGTCTACTCTGATCAAGCCAAGCAGCTTTAGCTCACAAAATGGAGGAACATAAAACAGTTCCACATAATGGCAGCCTCCATTCCCAAGCAAATGGCAGAACAAGACCATCGGTTTGTCTGCTTCCACTGTCCTTGATACATTTGAGTTTGCCAATTTCTTCAATATTGTGGAGAGCAATTGTTCCATAATGTCAGTAGAGGAAGTTCGCTAAATTCAGCAATGGTTTTCTTGTGATAAGCACAAAAACAGACCAGGCACCATGACCCAGAGAGAGAACAGCTCAGTCTCATACAGACGGAGTAGGAGATCGTCATGCACCATGGTTACATTCAGGGTGACCCACAAATACACAAGTGAATAACTGTATAACCTAAGATAAATGTAACGATAAGTGAACTTGAATTTCCCACCATAATCCCACAAAAGCATTTTAAGACAAGAACAATAAACAGCACAAGGGCAAGCTGTCAACCAGGCCCCCCTCCGGAGCCCCACTCTACCCCCGAACAAGGACTCAGCTGTCCATTGCAACCAGAGCATATAACAAAGTCCAAAAGGTCTGGTGGTGGTCAAGACTGCTGGCCGGGGTGCTGGAGCACCCCCCCCCCCCCCCCCCGCCCCCCGCCAAAAGGGGAAACACAGTTTGCAGGGCACCCAGAGTGTCACCTTCTTCCTTCAGCCTCAATGGGTCAGAGGTGGCCAAGGGCTGACACTGTACCAGTCAGTCCCTGCACAGCACCACTGCCTGCTGCCACTTAGCCGATCTCACCCGATATGCCACATCAGAGGTGCAGTTGAGCACATCTCCGACCACCTTCCTGTGGCTTCCCGGCCTGGAGGATAGTCCCTTCTTCTGGGAGGGCCAGCAGACCCATACTGGGGCCGCCAACATGTACTGCTGCATTGGCCCCTATTGGGGCGTTCAAGCATCGCAGCAGTGCATGAACAGCTCCACTTCCTGCCCGTACCCAGGCCAGTAGAAGTGTTCGCGCAGCCTTCCCGAAGTCTGCAACTCCGAAATGGCCGGGCCCCACACTCCCGTGCACCGGCCGCAGCCACACGGCGCAGAACCCCGGGGAGGCCACCAGCTGCAGGAGATGTCTGTCTGAACGGCAACCCGTCACACACCTCCAGCGATCCCCACTACGAGTATAGGGATTCTGCCCACCCGGGCCGGCTCAGGATCGCTCACCGGCTCGCTGTGTCCTTGGTAGGGAGGTCGCCGCCGGCTGTCACCTGAGGAGCCGCCACTCCTGCTTGCCCCTCGTTCCGTCGGGTCGCTGCACTGAGCTGCGGCGTGGTGTACCAGGAAAAATGGCCTGAAAGACGTCATTTTGTGACCCGCGGCGGGGTCGGCACGCCACTGATCGGACTCGTCTCACGGGTTCCCCCTCATCTGTACGCTCCTCTTCCTCGGTGACACAGGCCCGGGTTCGCTGTGTGCAGGGCATTGCTGGGACGGCTTGGGATGGGGGGGTGCTTCTGCCCTCTCCGCCTCGGCCAGTGGTAATGGTGATGTCAGGCGAACAAACTGCCGAAAGCGCGGAGGGCAAGCTCTTCATGGGCCGTGGGAGGAAACTGGAGGGGTAGCCATGCCGAGCACAGCGATGGAGATCTGCTGGGAGCGCCCCCATGTTTTCTCCCATACCCCGCTGTCTGCTGCACAGTTCTTCCTTCACTACTAGCGCCAACGGCCTCTGCTCGAAACGCCGCTCCAGCGACACTACAAGGGCCCTGTAGTGGTGCCGCTCAGGTTGGGGAGGGCCTGCAAGTCATCCCCCTCCAGTGCCAGGAGAAGGTGCACTGCCGTCGCGATGGGGCGCCACCCATTACGCCAAGTGGCAAGTGGCACCAGATAAGGCTCCAGGCGGCTGGTACCATTGTATCTGGGGAGCTTCACCTCCTTTTGCTCCAGCGGCATTTGCCATGGTGCCCATCCTCCCATGGCTATGGTGTCTTGGGTTCTCTGGCACAGGTCATGACATAGGCAGGTGATGTGCTCCGCCACTCTCCCCGGACTGGAGAGCCTGGATACGCTTTCTCTGTCTAGGCTCCCTGGGAAAGCAGAATGCTCAGATCCCAGGACCTCCCTCCGGGTCGCGTCTTCATGAGCCCGTGGGTGCGAGGAGGGCATACTGCTCAATCCCTCGTCTTATTCCCCAGGTCTATCCGACATCGTAGCTCTTCAACCTCGTTGTCCATTTCGGATCCCACTCCTGACACCAGTGTGGCGAGCATTTAGTTCATAATGACAGAGAGGAAGCTCGTTAATGACCCACAAATACACAATCAAATAACTATATAACCCGAGCTAAAATGTAACAATAAATGAACTGGAACTTCCCACCATAATCCCAGAAAAGCATTTTAACACAAGAACATTGCTCATTAGTAATGCAGGGACGGGACCCCAGAGCTGCACAATATTTTAATTCTGCCATGGCTAACAGCAGTGCCACAAAACAACAAACTTCACTACAAATGTCGATGATAATAGACCTGATTCTGGTTCTGAAAACTTACATTGTTTTTCTTCCCTTATTAACATGAAAGTTATTGGAGAACCAGAGAAGCGTCTTTCTCAAACTGATCCAACGTCTTATGGTCTTATGGTTAAACTAGTAAAATGTTTGCTCCCTCTTAAAACATTGGCAGCTAGTTTTAAAAGATTCCTTAAAAGTAATGAAGTAACCCATGGAAACTAACAGGAGCATCATTGAACAAAATCATTGCAAAAAATGACACAATGCCACAAAGAGACTTCAGGGCAGATGACTGAATGTTTAATCAGTGAGGTGAGGTTTGAAAAACTTCCTACAGGAGCAATGTGTGAGACAAAGAATTAAAGGGAGGGAATCCAAGACCATACAATTTAGGAGAAGAATTAGGCTATTCAGCCCATTGAGGCTGCTCTGTCATTCTGTCATGGCTGATTTATTATCCCCCTCAACTCCATTCTCCTGCTGTCTCCCTGTAACCTATCAAGAACCTATCAAACTCCACTTTAAATATACCCAATGACTTGGTCTCCACAGCCGTCTGTGGCAACAAATTCCACTGATTCACCTCTCTCTGACGAAAGATATTCCTCCTCCTCTCTGTTCGAAAGGGACATTCTTGTATTCTGAGGTTGTGTCCTCTGGTCTTAGACTCTCACACTGAAGGAGCCATCCTCTCCATGTGCATTCTATCTAAACTTTCCGATATTCGATGGGTTTCAATGCGATCCCTCATCATTCGTCAGCAGGTATAAGCCCAGAGACTTCAAACACTCTTCATATTTATTTAGTGATACAGGAATTTAGAAGAATGAGGAGGGATTTTATTGAAATTGATCGAATGTTGAAAGGGCTAGGTAGAGTGGATGTGATGTTTCCTGTGGGGGGGGGGGGGTTGTCTAGGACTAGAGGGCACAGCCTCAGATTAGACCAATTAGAATGCAGACAAGGAAGGATTGCTTTAGCTAAAGAGTGGTGGATCTGTGGAATTTGTTGCCACAGGTGACTGTGAAGGCCAAGTCACTGGGTGCAGTTCAGGCAGAGGTTGGTAGATTCTTGCTTAGTCATGGCATGAAAGGTCACAGGGAGAACCCAGGAGAAGGGGCTGAGAGGGAAACGGTGAAGGAGACTCGATGGGCCGAGTGCCCAATTCTGCTCCTGTGTCTTATGGCCTTAGAGTTGTGGCCAAAATAAGATCAGGCTTGATCTTATTAAATGGTGGAACAGGAGTGAAGACTGCATGGCCATGTTTAGTTTCTCTGTCTTATGCTTCTTGCCCAATATCACTTTTTTGAGGCAAACAAGAATGAAGATTAACAGATCCACATTGTCTATCAGGATCTGGATGACTCTTCAGGAGATGACTCTTAAATTCTGAACACACTGGTGGATGTGCACTAGGTGAATACTTCACAATCTTCACTATATCCTAGTAATTACTGATCATGTCTGGTAATAAGATATTTTGTAAAATTGCACTGGCTATGCAATTGGGGAAAAAAACAGGCAGGCTCATTGCTCACATCTTCTTGAAGACTCCAACCATAGTCTGGCCAACTACTGTGAAATGCTGAACTCTGTCCATCACTGGCAAATCCTTCTCCGTCGTTGAGCATAACTACAAGGAGTGCTGCCACAAGAAAGCAGCATCCATCATCAGGGACTCCCACCAGACAAGCCATGCTCTCTTCTCACTGCTGCCATCAGAAAGAAAGTACAGGAGCCTTAGGTTCCACACCACCAGGTTCAGGAATAGTTACTACCCTTTGACCGTTAGGATCCTGAACCAGTGCGGATAAATTCACTCACCTCAGCGCAGAACGGAGTCCACAACCTATGGATTCATTTTCCAGGATTCTACAACTCCTGTTGTCAATCTTAACTATTTGTTTATTTTTTTATTATTTTGTACTTGCACAGTTTGTCATTTGCTGATTGGTTGTTTATCAGTCTTTATGTGTATGCAGTTTCTCATTGTATTTCTTTGTACTGCTGTGAATGTCTGCAAGAACATGAATCTCAGGGGAGTACATATATGGTGACATAAGTATTATTTCTCTCCGTCACTTGAGGAACATCGGGTGGTAACCCTGCTGTTTCTTTAACATTTTGTCCATTTTTTATGAGGCTGATCGATGTTCAACCCAGCATGGATGGAAAGCTTGCAAGGAGCTGGCTGGATTCAAACACGGGACGCTCGCCTCGAAGACCAGTGCCAATGCCACTACACCACCGGCCACCATAACATAAATGTCCTTTGATAATAAATTTACTCTGAACTTTGAACTTAATGCTTTGAAAACTGTTACAGACATAGCAATGAGCAGTCTTAGAGAGGAAGTCTTAGAGAGGTGGCCTGGCTCGTTATAAGACCAGAAGAAGATAAGACATAGGACCAAATTAGGCCATTCAGCCCATCTTATCTGCTTTGCCATTCCATCGTGGCTGATTTATTATCTCCCTCAGCCCCATTCTCCTGCCTCTCCCCATAACCTTTGGTGCCTTTACTATCAACCTCTGTTTTAAGTAAACCCAATGATTTGGCCTCCATAACCAGCTGTAGCAATGAATCTCACAGACCTGTCACCCTTTTGCTAAAGAAATTCCTCCTCATCTTTGTTCTAAAGGCACCTCTTTCAATTTTGAGGCTGTTCCCTCTGGTCTTAGACTCCCCCACTGTAGGAAACATCCTCTCCATGTCTACCCTATCCAGCCTTTCAGTATTCAATAGGTTTCAATGAGATTTTCCCCCATATTCTTCAAAACTCCAGCGAGTACAGGACCAGAGCTGTCAAAAGTTACCAAGCATAACATCAAGGATGAGTTTGCATGGTTAACATTTCTTTGAAAATCTTCAAGAAATCTTGCTTCTGGTAAAGTTACTCATCTGTGTTCTTGCAAACAAACAGTTCTTTTTACCTTACAATTAAAACGCAACTCCTCCACCCTGAAAGCAAATGTGTGGCAAACTGGATAATTAAACACATCCTCTGAAACAAAACCACACCGCCCTAACCCCGTAATTAAATGTCAGGACCAGCCTGTTGTGGGAATTTATGGGAAGTTCTCCAAATATTCCCACTAAAGTAAGTGTTTTCTAAAATAACATTCCAACGCCCACTCTATATTTGTGCATATTTCCAATTTCTATTATTACATTGTAATTCTAACATCATGGGTGGCACACTAGCGTAGTGGTTAGCACACCGCATTGCAGTACCAGTGATCTGGGTTCAATTCCCAACACTGCCTGTAATGAGTTTGCACATTCTCCCCAAAACCACATGGGTTTCCTCCAGGTGCTCTGGTTTCCTCCCACAATCCAAGGTTTATTGGTCATAGTAAATTGTACCATGATTAGGCTAGCTTTACAACAGGGGATCTATCTATCTATTCATTTTCATTATTCATTACAGGCTCTTCCAGCCCAATGAGCCCACACTGCCCATTTACATCCACATGACCAATTAAACCACTAACTCGCACATCCTTAGAATGCTGGAGGAAACTCACATGGTTTGGGGCAGAATGGACAGTGTCATAAAGTCATAGCAAAGTACAACACAGAAACAGCCCCTTCAGCTGATCTAGTCCATACCAAACCATTTAAGCTGCTATTCCTATCAACCTGCACCTGGACTATATCCCTCCATACACCTGAGATCCATGTATCTATCCAAACTTCTCTTAAACATTGAAGTCGATTTTGCATGCACCACTTGTGCAAACAGTTCATTCCACACTGAGTGAAGACGTTTCTCTCATGTTCCCCTTAAACGTTTCACCTTTCACCCTTAACCCATGACCTCCCATTGTAGTCCCACCCAACCTCAATGAAAAAAGCCTACTTGCATTTATCCTAGCTATACCCCTAATAATTTTGTACACCTCTATCGACTCTCCGCTCAATCTTCTACATTCCCAGGAATAAATTCCTAACCTATTTAATCTGTAACTCAGGTCCTCCAGACATGGCAACGTCCTTTTATATTTTCTCTGTAACATGCATAACACACTGGAAGGACTCAACGAGTCAGGTAGCATCCGTGGAAATGGAACAGTCAACATTTTGGGCCAAGACCCTTCGTCAGGACATGTCCCTGATGATGAATGCTGCTTTCATGCAACAGCACTTTGTGTAGATGTGCTCAGTAGTAGGGAGGGTTTTATCTGTGATGGACTGGGACGTATACACTACTTTTTGCTGGCTTTTCCATTCAAGAGCATTAGTGTTTCCATACCAGGCAGTGATGCAGCCAGTCAATATATTCTCCACTACACACCTATAGAAGTTTGTCAAAGTTCTAGCTGTCATGCTAATCTCCGCAAACTCCTAAGGAAGCAGAGTTACTGCCGTGCTATCTTCATAAATGCACTTAGGTGCTGGGCCCAGAACAGGTCCTCCGAAATAGTAACATTGAGGAATTTAAAGATGCTGACTTTAAAGTTGATGTCTCTGAACGCTCTGTCAAACTTCCTTAAAGTATCCTGACTGGTAGCATCATTGTCTGATACAGCAGTTCCAATGCAATGCTGCAAACACCCAGTGAGTGGCAGTTCTGTGGGTGAAAACGCCTTGTTAATGAGAGAGTTCAAAGGAGAATGGCCAGACTGGTTCAAGCTGACAGTAACTCAAATAACCACACATTACAACAGTGGTGTGCAGAAGAGCATCTCTGATCACACAACACATCGAACCTCGAAGAGGATGGGTTGCAGCAGCAGAAGACCATGGACATACACACAACAGCCACTTTATTAGGTACAGGAGGTATGTAATAAAGTGGCCACTGTGTGCAGTAGCTGTTGATCATTTCACGTTGAATTGAATTGGCTTTATTTCTTACATCCTTCACATACAGAAGGAGTAAAAATCTTTACATTACGTCTCTGTCTAAATGTAACATAGAAATACACTCAAATCAGCGTGAGTTAATCAGTCTGATGGCCTGGTGGAAGAAGCTGTCCCGGAGCCTGTCGGTCCTGGCTTTTATGCTGCGGTACCGCTTCCCAAATAGTAGCAGCTGGAATAGATTGTGGTTGGGGTGACTCAGGTCCCCAGTGATCCTTCGAGCCCTTTTCTCACACCTGTCTTTGTAAATGTCCTGAATCATGGGAAGTTCGCAACTACAGATGCACTGGGCTGTCCACACCACTCTCTGCAGAATCCTGCGATTAAGGGAGGTACAGTTCCCATACCAGGCAGTGATGCAGCCAGTCAGGGTGCTCTCAACTGTGCCCCTGTAGAAAGTTCTTAGGATTTGGCTTCTGTGGAAAAATATTTGCCAAGAACAATCATGGTCATGGAAAGACCACAATCGCCCACATCATAAGGCACCAAACTTCCTCAACCATCTGAGGTGAAAGAAGCGTTGTTGTGCCTTTTTCACCACACAGCTGGTGTGTACAGACCACGTGAGGTCTTCGGTGATGTGGATGCTGAGGAACTTAAAGCTGTTCACCCTCTCAACCCAAGCTCCTTTACAGCTGAGATTTACAAGTCTGCTCTGAAAATTACCAGATCATGCTCAGAACAAAAGGAGGTGAATCTGATGAAGACGGAGATAATATGTAGAGACTGAAATGCCACACGAAGTGGTGTGTTTCCCATTCCCACAGGCTGTAAAATCCTATTCTCACCTGTGACATCCTTTGTAAAGAGAACAGCTTTTTCACAGGACTTTATGCATGCAGTCATTTCCCTTTACATCTCTGTTGTCAAGGTAATGTGCCAGATATACCAGGAACAGTGAGAAAAACTGTAAGCCCATCCATTTAGCATCCACAGCCTTTTTTCGGATTGCAATATCAAACTTTGGGTGTTGGGGTGGAGATATGTCTCTACCAAATGAGGTGTAAGGCACTTCTTCCCTCCGCTAGCCTGCAGGTCACCCTTGGGTCAGGGTCACGTGAAGATATGGGAGTAGGTAGTGGATGGTCAAATGAGCATCTGGCGCAGATCACAATTCCCGCCGGGAAGACAATCTCTGAAGAGTATTGATGATGGCTGGGATTACCCGTCTTGTAAAGACACTGTCCAGAAGATGGCAATGGTACACCACTTCTGTGAAAAAAATTTGCCAGAAACAATCATGGTCATGGAAAGATCATGATCGTTATAGGCACAGCACAGAACGAGCGGACGAGTATCAACCTTGATGTTATTTTTGGAGAGAACTGTCAAGTTGAAAACCACTATTAAATTATTCTGATGAAAGGGTACACTTAAAGCATTAATAGCAATGTTTTCTCTACAGGTTCTGGATGCCATGCTGTTTATTTCCTGCATTATGTACATTAAAAATGTTCCTTCAGTGGTTTAAGCAGTGAAAACCCTTTCTCATTGAAACCTATTGAAACTTGAAAAGCCGGGATAGAGTGGCTGTGGAGAGGATGTTTCCTATAGTGGGGGAGTCCTGGACCAGAGGACACAGCTTCAGAATAGAAGGATGTCCCTTTGGAATTTCTTATATAACCATATAACAATCACAGCACAGAAACAGGCCATCTTGTCCCTCCTAGTCCATGCCGAACCCTTAATCTCACCTAGTCCCACCTACCCGCACTCAGCCCATAACCCTCCACTCCTTTCCTGTCCATATACCTATCCAATTTTAACTTAAATGACACAACTGAACTGGCCTCTACTACTTCTACAGGAAGCTCATTTCTTTAGCCAGAAAGCTGTAAATCTGTGAAATTCATTGCCACAGACAGCTGTGGAGGTCAAGAATTTAAATATAATTTTAGCACAGGTTAATAGGTTCTTGAATTAGAAAGGACGTCATAAGTTATGGGGAGAAATGGCTTTGTGAGGGAAAAATCAGTCATCGTGGTGAACTACATATACCTGTCTGGACATGCCCCCCCCCCCCCCCTCCACTGACTGCTCCTGTGGTTCTTCCCACAGACCCCGGTATAAAGGCGATTGGGGCCTGAGCCCTGCCCTCAGTCTCCAGGATGTAGTATGGTGGTCAATTGCTGCTTATTCTTTCTTCCAGCCAA
Source organism: Hypanus sabinus (assembly GCF_030144855.1). Taxonomy (NCBI): domain Eukaryota; kingdom Metazoa; phylum Chordata; class Chondrichthyes; order Myliobatiformes; family Dasyatidae; genus Hypanus; species Hypanus sabinus. Next base: position 89,237,376 of record NC_082712.1, on the reverse strand, counting down.
TAAAAGCCTATATCTCGCCTCACGTCTCAGAGAGTTGTTGATGGTGCATCAATTTTATTGGCTGGAAGTCTTAAAACATGGAAAGTATTTTACGTCCGGAAAAATTAGACTTGGACCCCCAAACTCCAGAAGTAGCTCTTGCCTTTGAACTCTGGTTTGCATGCTTCCAATCATACTTGGAGGAGGTTCGTGCAACTGAGCCTGCTATTATGCACAGAATTCTCCTTTTGAGGATCACCTCGAAAGTTTACTCCCTTATCAGGGACCTGCCGCCCTACTAAGGGGCACTGGACGCCCTCAAAAGACAGTACCTGTGGCCAGTGAACACCGTCTACGCAAGACATCGCTTGGCGACGCGGCGACACCGACCCGACGAGTTGAGTGCCGAGTTTCTCCGAGCCCTACAGACACTCGTGCGAACTTGTGACTGCAAAGGACTGACGGTGGAACAACATGCGGAGCTGCTAGTACGAGACGCCTTCGTTACGGGGATCAGGTCAGTGTATGTGCGCCAGCGGCTGCTGGAAAATGCCGATCTTACCTTCCGCTTGGCGATCGAGACGGCCAACACGCTGGAGGCTGCTCTGCACAACGCTGACGCTGTCCAGCCGCGCGATCCCCCGCCGGTTCCGTGAACACTGCAGACCCTGCCACCGCTGCCCGCGAGCAAATTCACCAACACCACTACCAGTCGCGAGTCCACGAACTCCCCGAAACCGACCACAGCTGCTGCCAGTCGCAAGTCCACGCAGTGTTACTTCTGCGGACTCGAAAAGCACCCCCGAAAACACTGCCCAGCCCGAGAAGCAACCTGCTCCCGCTGCGGGAAGAAGGGCCATTTTGCCAAGGTCTGTAAGTCTGAACCACAAGCAGGGTTGGGCAGTGTTGCGTGTGAGGCTTGGGGGCCGCCATCTTGCCTGCCCACCTCGTGTGAGACAAGGGGGCGGCCACCTTTGTCGGCACCACCTCGCCCCGCCGCTGACCCACCGGTGCTTACCAGGCACCAAGACGGCGGTTCAACTCTGGCCTCCGTAACCCTCGACCAAAGCGCCCCACACCAGCTTGCAAGGTCAATGATGGACATCCTGGTGGAGGGGCACAGGACTAGCTGCCTGTTTGACACGGGCAGCACTGAGAGTTTTATTCACCCGGACACAGTGCAACGCTGCGGACTTGTGACACAGCGGGTAAGCCAGAGGGTCACCATGGCTTCTGGGTCGCATTCCACAGACATCCGGGTGGGTTGTGTAGCGACATTGGTGGTGCAAGGCACAGAATATCGGAACTTTGCGCTACTGGTCATGCCTCAACTGTGCGCGCCTGTGCTATTGGGGCTGGACTTCCAGAGCCCACTTGAAAGTGTGACTATGGCATATGATGGGTCCCTCCCACCACTCACTGTCAGGAATCCTCAGTTTTGTGGGACTTCGTCATATACCCCGCTACTGACCACACACACACACCGACCCACACATCCCACCCAGCACCATGCCGACAGCTGTGCTACTGACACCACTTGCAGCCTCTCCACCCTCAAGATCCCTCCCCCACCGCTGTTCGCCAACCTGACCCCTGACTGTAAACCTGTGGCAACTAAAAGCAGGAGGTACAGCGCGGGGAACAGGACCTTCATTCAGTCGGAGGTGCAGCAGCTGCTCAGGGAGGGGAGCATTGAGCCAAGCACAAGCCCTTTGAGGTCCCAGGTGGTTGTTGTTCGGATTGGGCTGAAAAATAGGATGGTCGTGGACTATAGCCAGACCATCAATAGGTTCACGCAGCTTGACGCGTACCCCCTACCCCGCATCGCGGATATGGTCAAGCAGATAGCTCAGTACAAGGTGTACTCGACTATAGATCTGAAATCTGCTTATCACCAGCTCTCCATCCGCCCAGAGGACCGCCCCTACACCGCCTTCGAGGCGGGCAGCAGGCTCTATCACTTCCTGCGCGTCCCTTTCGGTGTCATAAATGGTGTCTCGGTCTTCCAGAGGGAAATGGACCGGATGGTGGACCAGTGCCAACTGAAGGCCACATTTCCCTATCTGGATAACATCACCATCTGTGGTCACAACTGGTTGGATCACAACACCAACCTCCAACAATTTTTCCAAGTGGCCAAAGCCCTGAACCTTACTTATTACAGGGACAAGTGTGTGTTCGGAACCACCCGACTCGCTATCCTTGGGTATGTCATGGAGAACCGGGTCATTGGCCCTGATCCCGACCGTATGCGTCCCCTGTTAGAACTCCCTCTTCCCACCACCCTCAGAAGCCTCGGCTTCTTTTCCTATTATGCCCAATGGGTCCCCCATTACCCAGACAAGGCCCGCCCCCTGGTCAAGTCCACCGCATTTCCCCTCTCTGCCGAGGCCTGCGTGGCCTTCAGCTGCATGAAAGGGGACATTGCCAAAGCTACGATGCATATGGTGGATGAGATCATTCCCTTCCAAGTAGAGAGTGACGCCTCTGATTTCAAGCTTGCTGCTACCCTCAATCAGGCAGGCAGGCCAGTAGCATTCTTTTCTCGTACCCTTCAAGGCCCTGAAATTTGGCACTCCGCTGTGGAGAAAGAAGCCCAGACCAAAGTGGAGGCTGTTAGGCACTGGAGGCACTATCTTGCCGGCAAAAGGTTCACCTTGCTGACCGACCAGCGCTCAGTTGCATTCATGTTTAGCAACCAACAGCGGGACAAAATCAAAAATGATAAAATTTTGCGGTTGAGAATAGAACTCTCCACCTACAACTATGATATCCTGTACTGGCCTGGAAGGCTCAATGAGCCCCCTGATGCCCTATCATGGGGAGTGTGTGCCAGCACACAGCTCGACCAGCTATACGCCCTCCATGCAGATCTTTGCCACCCGGGGGGGGGTCACCCGATTTTACCATTTCGTGAAAGCCCGGAGCCTGCCGTACTCCCTTGAGGACATCAGGACGATGACCAGGGACTGCCAAGTCTGCGCTGAGTGCAAACCGCACTTCTACCATCCTGAAAAGGTGCAACTTATCAAGGCCACCCGCCCTTTTGAGCAACTGAGTGAGGTCAAGAGTCCATTTTTTCATACTAGGGAAACATTCAATAGTGTTGTAACAGCAGGACAGAAGCTGCTGAGGTTGGCTGGTAGGTATCTCAGGCTTTTGTACCTTTTGCCAGATGTGAGGGGCAGCAGACAGAGTGAGAGAATGACCAGTTGGCTTAATCTGTTTTGTTCCTGTGGTCCTACAATGTTTTTTTCCTCAAGTATTTGTCCAAATCCAATTTGAAGATACAATCTGCTTTCAATGTCCTTGCAAGAACATAATATTAAAAAATCTCATCTTCCTCTCTGCTAATGCCATATGCTTCGATTGCCTAAGGTTGGACAAACTTGGATTGTTTCTCTGGAGTGTTGGAGTCTGGGGGGAGACCTGATGGAAGTTTATAAAATTATACAAGCTGTGAATGGCTAAGTAGCCAGAATCTTTCTCCCAGGGTATAAATAAATGCTGAAGACCAGAGGGATTTGAGGAGTGTTTGGGTTGGGGGTGGAGGTATAAATTTAGTTGTGAAATGTCAGAGAGGCTTTTTTAATACCATAAAACCACAGGAGCAGAATTAGGCTATTTGGCCTATCAAATCTGCTCTGCCATTTCATCATGGCTGACCCATTTTCCCTCTCAGCCCCAATCTCCTGCCTTCTCCCTGTATCCCTTCATGCTCTAACTAATCAAAAATCTGTCAATCTCTGCTGTAAATATACCCAATGACTTGGCCTCCACAGATTCACCACTCTCTAGCTAAAGAAATTCCTCCTTGTCTCCGTTCCAAAAGAACACCCCTCTATTCTGAGGCTGTGTCCTCTGATCTTAGGCTCTCCCACCATAGGAAACATCCTCTCCACATCCACTCTATTGAGGCCTCACTATATAGTGTGTGGTATGTGCCAGGAATGTCCTGCCAGGAGTGGTATTGGAAACAGATATGATAGTGGCATTGAAGAGGCTTTACCTAGCCATGCACCACATGTCAGGGCTGCTGGGTAAAACGCTTCAATGCTTGGCCAGAGTTTAGCCAATTCAGAGCTACAGGAGCGGCCGAGGTAAGAGATGAGGCTGGTCCTCAAGGCAGGGCCCTAAATGGGGAGAGGACAGATTCCAGCAGTGTACGGCAGGATCGGAGCTAACCTTTTGAGGGGAAACCCCTATTGAATGCCCTAGATAGAGTGGATGTGGAGAGAATGTTTCCTGTTGTGAGGGAGACTAGGACCAGAGAACACGGATTCGAAATACAAGGATGTCCCTTTAGAATAAAGATTAAGAGAAATTTCTAGAGCCAGAGGAAGGTGAATCTGTGGAATTCATTGCCACAGATACATGTGTAGGCCTCCATTAGTCTCGATAGACCATGGAATTAGACCATGGATAGACCTGGGCAAGGTTATATGGGAGACCAGCAGTTGCACAAGCTGCAAGTCTCCCCTCTCCACGCAACCGATGTTGTCCAAAGGAAGGGCAATAGGACCCATACAGCTTGGCACCAGTGTTGTCACAGAGCAATGTATGGTTAAGTGCCTTGCTCAAGGACACACACACAATCTCAGCCAAGGCTCAAACTAGCGACTTTCAGATCACTAGACGAATGCCTTAACCACTTGGCCATAGTACATAATAATAATATCATTGGGTATATTTAAAGCAGAGATTGATAGGATTAGTAAGTGTGTCAGAGGTTATAGAAAGAAGACAGGAGAGTGGGGTTGAGAGGGAAAATAAATCAGATGCGACTGAATAGTGTAGTAGACTCGATGGACCGAATGGCCTAAGTCTGCCCCAACGTTTTATATGAATGTGCAGGGAATGGAGGGATTTGGATCATGTAGAGACAGAAGGGATTAATTTAATTTGGCTTCATGCTTGGAGGTAGAGGAAGTTGAAGACACACACTCAACGATTCAGGAACAGCTTCATCCCCTCTGCCATCAATTTCTGAATGGATATTGAACCCATGAACACCACCTCACTACTTTCTTTCCTCTTTTTGCACTGCTTATTTAATTTAACTTTTAAAATATATATGCATATATATACTTCTTTCTGTAATTTACAATTTTTATTCATATGATATTATGGAGGATGCTAATTATTATGCATTACAATGTACTGCTGCTGTGTAACAACAAATTTCACAACATATGCCAGTGATATTAACCCTGATTGTGATTCTGATCAGTACAAACATTATGGGCCGAAGGGCCTATCTATGTTCTAAGTACCGAACATCCAAAGAATAGACAGCTTCTCCCTGCTACATCTACCTATGCCCCTCCTGTTAGCACAGGTGAAGTGTGGCCTGAAAGCCAGATATCCTGTTGCTTTCACATCAGTTCCTGGGAGATCACATCACGGATGATCTGTACCCTTAATATCACCTCCCTGAACAAGAAAGCACAGTAACATCTCCACTTCCTAAGGAGATTGAGGAAAGTGAGCCTCACACCCCAATCCCCATCTCAGCCGCATTTTATAGGAGCGCCACTGAGAGCATCCTGACAAGCTGCATCTCCACCTGGTATGGGAGCAGCCGAGCATCAGGACTGCAAAAATGTCTGAGAGCATCCTACGATTCTCCTTACCATCCATTGGGGACATTTATCAGGTGTGCTGCCTTTAGTATTATCAAGGATCCCGCCCATCCATCCAGCATCCCCTTTGACTTCCTACCATCAGACGGGAGACTCCAAAGCATAAAGACAAGAACAGTCAGGATCTTCCCTCAGGCCATTAGGCTTCTGAACTCCCTACTGCATTGCATTTGAAGTGTCACTAGTTAATCTGTTCTACACCTTACAATATTTAATTTATGCACTTTAATCTGTTTATGTGTAGCGTTCATCCTTACTTTCATAAGTTCTATGAGTGTTATGTGTTACGTATGCTGCAGTGCTTTACACCTGGTTCAGAGTAACATTGTCTCATCTGATGGTTTCTATATATGTAGTTAAATGACAATAAACCTGACTTAATTTGACATATGTTCATGATTTTTTGAGGTGGGGGGGGGGGGGTGTTGTCCACTAATTTGTTTCATGATACATGCTAATCTTTGAAAGCAGCAGTTAAAAATTGTTGTGTACCAAAATATCATGGCTATAAATAGCCTGAATCCTGCATTCACACAACGGCACAGGCTGAAGGTAACTGACGCTACATTTCGAAAGGGAAGAAACATGCTGTAGGTAAGCCTCGTTCTGCAAAAAACTTCTGCTGCAAGGGATTTCAGAAGGTGCTACCTGGGCGGCGGCTTTCAGATTGCAACCAGTTGGAGCTATTTTTGGGGCTAGCAAATGTGTAGCAAATACTTTTAACTGACTTCAGCCTCCAGCCTTCAGATTCAAATATGAACTCTGGATTAAATCCAAAACGTAGCTCTGAACAATGGGTTTCTTAAGAACTGTGAGCCGAGTTAATTGGAAGAACTGACAATGCTGATTTAAATTTGTTATTTCTGTGTATTTGGGTGTCTGTAATATAGATGCAAACAGGGAGGTGTGATGTGGGAAGATCCAGGCATTTGAAACTGTTACATGTACCTCAAAGGAAGCATTGTAAATATGGAATTGTCCTTTGATCTTAGTCTGAATTGTCCTCTGATCTTTAGCATATAAAATATTGTGTAGTGTTGGGCCAGGCAGAGCCCTTGGTCTGAAATGGTCTCCAATACATTGCCTGCTGTATCTTATTTTGTCAAATAAAGAGACTGCTTCATGACTGCCAGTACTTCTCTCTGGTGACATCATTCACACAACAACACCACCCAGGAGAACATGCCAGATCCCAGGAAAGCAATCCCATTAGTTGCATCCCCCTTCCTTTGTCCCCTGCGACTCAAAGTTCAACGCCCTTATTGTCTCTCACAAGCCCATCAGCTCATTTGGGGAGACAGAGAAGGTCATTAGCTTTTAATACCTTGGTGCTAACATACCAGAGGATCTGTCCGAGGACCAGCATGAAAATGCCATCACAAGGAAGGCACAACAGCAACTCTACTTTCTCAAAAGTTTGCACAGATATGGCACATCACCAAAACCTTTGACAAACTTCTATAGATACACAGTGAAGAGTAATTCCTCCCTCTCACCCCCTCTATTCCACACTCTGACCTTTCATTTCTTCTCACTTGCCTATTACTTCCCCCTGGGTCTCCACCTCCTTCCCTTTCTCTTGGTCCACTGTCCACTCCTATCAGATTTTTTTTTCTCCAGCCCTTGGCAGTAATGACTCTATATAACCATCAGTCTCCTGAACTGGCGTAGATAACTTCATTGACCACAACTTCAAACTGATACCACAACTGACAGACTCTTTACAACTCAGGCTCTCAGTATTATTTATTTGCTCTGTTTCTCTTGTTCTTCTCATTTGTTCTTTGTTGGTCTTTGTTTATATATGGTTTTTCATAGATTCTATTGAATTTCTTTATTTCTTCTGAAAGCACCTGCAACAAAAAAGGAATCTCAAGGGTGATACACAATATGAATTCTTTGGTAATAAATCTACTTTGAAGTTTGAACTGGCTCATTTGCTCTTACCACAAAGGGTTAATTTTTAGTAACCAATGAATCTACCAGCACACCGTTGGGATGTAAAGCAAAATATACCATATAACCATATAACAATCACAGCACGGAAACAGGCCATCTCGGCCCTCCTAGTCCGTGCTGAACTCTTAATCTCACCTAGTCCCACCTACCCGTACTCAGCCCATAACCCTCCACTCCTTTCCTGTCCATATACCTATCCAATTTTACCTTAAATGACACAACTGAACTGGCCTCTACTACTTCTACAGGAAGCTCATTCCACACAGCTATCATTCTCTGAGTAAAGAAATACCCCCTCGTGTTTCCCTTAATCTTTTGCCCCCTAACTCTCAAATCATGTCCTCTCGTTTGAATCTAGGCCTATCTCTGTCCCTTATCTCCATAAGGCCATCATACGCATCCATCAGAAACCTACGCAGTCAGAGGAAGAACTTGCAAACTCCACACAGAAAGCACCCAGGCTCTGGATAAAACCTGGGATTTTGTGTGCAGTACATTAGGTTTGTAGATTGGAAAATTCACAACAGAAATTAGAGGAGTCATAGAGGTTTACACTACAGAAACAGGTCCTTTAGCCAAACTTACTCATGCTGCCTGCATCTGGTGCATATCCCTTTAAACATTTCTTATCCATGAACCTACCCAAAACTCTTTGAAATGTTACTACTGTAGCTGTTTTCCTCTGGCAGCTCATATCTTATATACACTACCCTCTGTGTGGTAGTGTAGCGGTTAGCATAACACTCTTACAGCAGTCAGCATTCAATTCCCTCCATAGTCTGTAAGGAGCTTGTGGGTTTCCTCCTGTTGCTCCAGTTTCCTCCCACATTCCAAAGACGTTAGGGTTTAAGTTGGTAAGTTGTGAGCTATGTTGGCACCAGTAACAAGGCAACCTTGTGGGCTGCCACCAGCCCATCCTCAGATTGTTCTGGTCATTGATGCAAGTTTCGCTTCAATGTTTTGACGTACATGTGACAAATTAAACTAATCTCTCTCGTTAATCTTCTCTAAAGTCTATCCCCTCTCACCATAAACCTACATCTTCTCGGTTTTGATTTCCTTTTCTTGATAAAAACAATTCACCCTACCTCTGTCCCTTATCTCCATAAGGTCATCATTCAGTATCCTGTTCTCTGAGGAATAAAGTTCACGTTGTCAGAGACAAAGGTTACCTGTAAACGGCATCCCAGAGCACTAGAAAATTATCACCAATCCAGGTTCTTTGAAATCCTCTAAATCAGGGGTTCCCAATCTTTTTAATGCCATAGACCCCTAACATTGACTGAGGGGTTCATGAGCCCCAAGTTTGGAACCCCTGCTGTAAATCCATTGGTAAGAGATTTGAAGTACATTTATTACTAAAGTATGAATAAATTATATAACCTCGAGAGTTGTCTGCTTAGAGGCAACCACAAAGCAAGAGATCCAAAAGAACCCACTTAAAAGAAAGCAGACAATGAGCAGAGAAAGAGAAAAAAAAACACAAATCTTGCAAACAATAGAGCGAACACCAGTGTTCCAAACCAAACCAATCCACCTCCTCAATCCAGAGCAGCCCAGAGCAGGCCCAAAACCTCAGTCTGAGTTCGTTATATTAGTGCAGCAAATCATCACAAAGCTCACCGACTTGAAGCTGGGGCATGAAATTGGCCTGACCCTTACCTCCAGTTCCAACACCCTGGCTTTCCGGTCTATCTGGGCTGGTGTTTGAATTGTCCAAACAGCGGATTGTGCCTTGCATTAGAACCAGGGCTCCTCTGCAGGCCTATACCTCACTGCCCAGCAAAATGCTCTGGGCCTAGACCACACCGACCAGCCTGAAGCCATTCTCAACCTTTCCATCATCTCAGTGCTTAGAGCAATCCAACCTCGCACCCGTGTTAGTTAGCTGGGCATAGAAACTCCTCCATCTCAACTCCTCCTCTAATAGCTCATTCCAACTCCTTCCATGACCCCGTCTCGAACATGTTTCGCTTCGGTTTTGCAGCACACCAGCACAGCTCATCCCTCCAATTAGCTTCACCTTCTAACTACCAGAATGCTGTTTCTTGTCTTCCGTAACGCCATCTTAAACCGGAAAGGAGAACTAATGGTATTGTGAATCACAAGCATTATCCAATCCCTTGGCAAATTCCCAAGCACTGAGGCTCTAATCACACTCACCCAGTTCCAACGGGAGAACCACACCGCCTGCAGGATAAAAATCAAACTCCTAAACTAGGCACGCTACCCTAAGCTCTGTCAGTGGAGAAATGCTGGGGAGAATCCTGAAAGTTGCTGATATCAGAAATTTCTTACCATTCCCCGCCACTTTAGGGTGGCAGGGTAGCATATTGCTCAGAGCAATGCTTTATGGTGTTCCAGCTATAAGACCATTGTTCGATTCCCACCACTGTCTGTGAGAATTTTTTACATTCTCCCTATTACCACACAAGTTTCTTCCAAGTGCACCCGTTTCCTCCCACTTTCTACAGCCCCATGAGTTAGGGCATGCTATGTTGGTGCCGCAAGTTTGGTGACATTTGCAGTCTCTCCAGCGCAATCATCACTGATATGTTTGGACACGTGCATTTTACGGTTTGTTTCGATGTACACATGACAAATTAAGCTAATCTTTATGAAGCTAACTTTTAAAAATATTTCAGTTCAGGAGCTTTTTGGCTACCTAGGGTAATAACTGTTCCTGAACCTGGTTGTGTGGGACAAGGCTTCTATACCTCCTGCCCGATGGTAGGAGCGAGAAGGGAGATAGCCTGGATGTTGGGGTCCTCGATGATGACTGCTGCTTTCTGGTGGCCACACTCCTTGTAGATATGCTCAATGGCGGAGAAGGCTTTTGCTGTGATGGAATGAGCTGTATCCAGCACATCTGTATCCATTCCTGAGTGTTGGTGTTTCCATACCAGGCTTAATAGATGTAATAGGTTGTTGTGGACCATGTGTAATAGGGACCAGCATGGAAATGACATCTCAAAGAAAGCATGGCAATGTCTCTACTTTCTTCAGAGTTTGTGCAGATTCAAAATGTCAACTAAAACTTCAACAAACTTCTATAGATGCTTGGTGGAGAATATCCTGACTTGTTGCATCTTTACCTGGTATGGAAATACTAATGCTCTTGAACAGAAAAGCCATAGAAAATGGAGGATACAACCCAACTCATCACAGGAAAAGCCCCGCCCACCATCATTGAAGCATCAAGGACCCTACCATTCTATAGAGGAGATTTACAAGGATGTTGCCTGGATTGCAGAGCATGCCCTATGAGAATAAGTTGAGTGAACTTGGTCTTTTCTACTTGGAGCGACGGAGAATGAGAGGTGTCCTGATTGAGGTGTTTAATATAATGAGGGGCATTGATCATGTGGATAGTCAGAGACTTTTTCCCAGGGCTGATTTGGCTAACACAAGGTGCTTGGAAATAGGTACTGATGGGATGTCAGGGGTAAGTTTTTCACGCAGAGAGTGGTGAGTGCTGGCAATGGTGGTGTAAGCGGATATAATAGTGTCTTTTAAGAGCCTCTTAGATAGGTACATGAAGCTTAGGGCTATGCACTTGGAAAATTCTAGGTGCTTTCTACAATAGGTTACATGGTTGGCACAACATAGTGGGCCGAAGAGTCTGTAAAGTACTGTAGATTTCTATGTTCTACGTTCATTCAGGCCATGCTCTCTTCTTACTGCGACCATTGGGAAGGAGGTACAGGAGCTTTAGGTCTGATACCACCAGACTCAGGAATAGTTATTACCCTTCAACCTTCAGGCTGCTGAACCAGTGTGGACAACTTCCCTCACCACAACACTAAACCGATCATTGAACATAAACTGTGGACTTGCTTTCAAGGACTCTTCAACTCATGTTCTCAGTATTATTTAATTATTATTATTATTATTTGTATTTTTGGTATTGCACAGTTTGTCTTCTTTTGCACATTGGTTGACTTAAGTCATTGTTTGCGTCCAATTTTTCATTGGTTCTATTGTATTTCTTTGTCCTACTGTGAATGTCTTCAAGAAAATGAATCTCCGTTAGTATACGTGTCATAAGAGGCCTCCGTTGGTCATATGTTGCCCCCTAGCTGTCTACGTACAGAAGCCAGGGTAGTGCAATATGGAGAGCAAGCTCTTGCCCATGTAGCAAACTTACCCTCTCAAAACATCTGATGAACCCCAAAGAATGACAGAGACCAATACAGTTTAGCACCAACAGCATCGCAGGAGTTGCCAGTCAATGTTGAACTTGATGTAGGACTGCCTTAAGGACTCCAACTCCAGATTTTTCCCTTGGGGTTTACACCCAAAGCCTTCCCATGAGTGGTACAGCCACAAGGCAGTAAAGGTTTAAGATCGAGCTCCATTTGCCCAAGGTGACTGGCTTTAAGATGCCAGTAACCTGCCTTTTCTCCTTTCCCTAGCAATAGAAATGGTTCCACAGGGCTTATTAGCTAAGCCACACATGAAGGCCAGGAGCTGGACTTGGTCAGAAACATAGAAATATAGAAAACCTACAGCACAACACAGGCCCTTGGGCCCACAAAGCTGTGCCGAACATGTCCTTACCTTAGAACTACCTAGGCTTACTCATAGCCCGCTAATTTTCCAAGCTTCATGCACCTATCCAGGAGTCTCTTAAAATACCCTATTGTTTCTGCCTCCACCACCGCCATCAGCAGCCCATTCCATGCACTCATCACTCTGCGTAAAAAACTTACCCCTGACATCTCTTCTGTACTTACTTTCAAGCACCTTAAAACTACGCCCTCTCGTGCTAGCCATTTCAGCCCCAGGAAACTGCCTCTGACTATCCACACGATCAATGCCTTTCGTCGTCTTGTACACCTCTATCAGGTCACCTCTCATCCTCCATTGCTCCAAAGAGAAAAGGCCGAGTTCACTCAACCTATTCTCATAAGGCATGCTCCCCAATCCAGGCAACATCCTTGTAAATCTCCTCTGCACCCTTTCTATGGTTTCCACATCCTTCCTGTAGTGAGGCGACCAGAACTGAGCACAGTACTCCAAGTGGGGTCTGACCAGGGTCCTATATAGCTGCAACATTACCTCTCAACTCTTAAACTCAATCCCACAATTTATTAAGGCCAATGCACCATATGCCTTCTTAACCACAGAGTCAACCTGTGCAGCAGCTTTGAGTGACCTATGGACTCGGACCCAAGATCCCTTTGATCCTCCACACTGCCAAGAATCTTACCATTGTTAGGTACCCCTAGGGTTCATATTGTCTGTGGACAATCACCTTAAAATGTCAGGAGAATGAGACTGGCTTTTGGATACTGTTTGAGCTGCTATTAAGAAAGAGGGAGAGAGAGAGACAGAAACTGCTTGAAAGATTGTTGTTATGGTTTCTCTACAAGTTGTTTACCTTTCCACAAGGACACTTGCCTGCTTGCAAAGTTCTTGCAGAGAGAGGAGGGCGGAGCAGGTCGATGGACAGCTGGTGTCCAACATGTGGAGATAAAAACCAGGTCCGCTGGGACACAGTCAGACACATGGGTTCGGACACTGGACGAGCTTTGTTATACCCACAGGAAGGTGGGGCTTTTGGAGGATCAATTTGGGGAAATCGATCAGTGGCTCTCGCAGTGTGAAAAGGTGTAACCGGTGGGGAATTATTTGTGTGTCCACCCTTACCAGGGTGATAATTCCATCACTGAAGAACAGTTGCATGTGTTATGGTCACAGTTGGTGACTTCAACAGGATTTCGGAGGACAATGGGGATTTCAGAAGACAACGGGAAGATCGATGTCATCAGTTCACCTCTCATCCCTCTCTCTCTCCAACGTTACTCAACTAACTACCTCAAACTGAACTGAACTCTCTTCATCATCGTTAAACTATATCCATCCACCCCTAGGTTTGAAAGAGCCGAGTTTTGTTCCTGTTTCTACACTATATCATTGCTAACCTGTTTGGTATAGCTGATTTATATGACTGTATTGCGTAGTTACTAATAAACACTATTAGTTATTAGCAATACCAGACTCCAAAGTGTTTTCCATTTCTGCTGGTCCTTTATCCCGTCCCTGGGCGTGCGTCCAAAATTGGGGCCTGCATCCAGGATTTGAACAAATTGTGTGGGGGCTTGTCTGAATTGATTGGGGGAAATCCCTTATTTGATTTGGTTGTGTAGAAAAACAGCAGAAATGGATGTTGAGGGTTTTCTAGAAAGACAAGACCCCGCAGGCTTAAAGAAAGCTAAAAAGGATGAGTTGTGGGAAGTTGTAAATGCTTTGAAACTTAGGAAGGGTATGATGAAGGTGGAACTCCGAGTGATAATAGTGGAGCATTATATTTCTACGAAGCACTTTAGTGAGGAGGAGTTAGAAACATTTCCTCTAGAGGTCCAGATATGTCTGGAACAGATGAGGCTGAAGAGAATTAGTTAGAGGCTGAAGAAGCAAAGAAACAGAGAGAAGAAGCAGGCAAGTGTCCTTGTGGAAAGGTAAACAACTTGTAGAGAAACCATAGCATCAACCTTTCAAGCAGTCTCTCTCTCTCCCTCTCTCTCTTTTTGAATAGCAGCTCAAACAGTATCCAAAAGCCAGTCTCATTCTCCCAACATTTTAAAGTGATTGTCCACAGAAAATATGAACCCTAGGAGTGCATAACACCATTAATATGATATTCTACCATCATATTTGACCTACCAAAATGAACCACCTCACACTTATCTGGGTTGAACTCCAGCTGCCACTTCTCAGCCCAGTTTTGTACCCTATCAATGTCCCGCTGTAACCTCTGACAGCCCTCCATACTATCCACAACACCCCCAACCTTTGTGTCATCAGCAAATTTACTAACCCATCCCTCCACTTTCTCATCCAGGTCATTTATAAAAATCACAATGAGTAGGGGTCCCAGAACAGATCCCAGAGGCACACCACTGGTGACCGACCTCCGTGCAGAATATGACCCGTCTACAACCACTGCCTTTTGTGGGCAAGCCAGTTCCGGATCCACAAAGCAATGTCCCCTTGGATCCCATGCCTTCTTACATTCTCAGTAAGCCTGGCATGGGATACCTTGTCAAGTGCCTTCCTGAAATCCATATACACTACATCTACTGCTCTATCTTCATCAATGTGTTTAGTCACATCCTCAAAAAATTCAATCAGGCACATAAGGCACAACCTGCCTTTGACAAAGCCATGCTGACTATTCCTAATCATATTATGCCTCTCCAAATGTTCATAAATCCTGACTCTCAGCATCTTCTCCATTAACTTACCAACCACTGAAGTAAGACTCACTAGTCTATAATTCCCTGGACTATTTCTCTTTCTTGAATAATGGAACAACATCCACAACCCTCCAATCCTCCGGAACCTCTCCCATCCCCATTGATGATGCAAAGATCATTGTCAGAGGCTCAGCAATCTCCTCCCTTGCCTCCCACAATAGCCTGGGGTACATCTCGTCAGGGCCCTGTGACTTATCCGACTTAATGCTTTCCAAAAGCTGCAGCACATCTTCTTTCTTAATATCTACATGCCCAAGCTTTTCAGTCTGCTGTAAGTCATCCCTACAATCACCAAGATCCTTTTCTATAGTGAATACTGAAGCAAAGTACTCGTTAAGTACCTCTGCTATCTCCTCTGGTTGCAGACACACTTTTCCACTGTCATACTTGATTGGTCTTATTCTCTCACATCTATCCTCTTGCTCTTCACATACTTGTAGAATGCCTTGGGGTTTTCCTTTGTTACGAACCCCGTAACTGGGTCACTTACCAGCAAAGATAGAGAGGCCCGTTGAAGTCTGATGGTACTATTTTTAAAAGTATTTATTGAAAAAGGGGCACAAAAGTAAGATTAATGCAAACATACAGGCAATATACGTCATCAATACTAAATCTAAAAGCGCGGGTTTAATAATAACTAATAAGAAATAGCTCTATCATTGTCTAGGGGATAATGTATTGTCGGATGGAAATATAAAAGTCACTGTTAGTTCGTTCAAGCTGCAGCATTTTGAGTTTAAGAGAAGACAGCTTAAACTTGCCCAGGTCTTTTATGATGCCAATCCTTTGAGTTGGGGGGAAGTTGGTTTCCCGTTGTTAGCTAAAAGCCGTTTTCCGTGGTACCAGCCACCAGTCTCAGGCAACAGAACTGAATGCACGTGGCCTCCTTCAAATGGCTTCCCGCTATTACGGGATTGCTAGCATTTTTTCTGGTGCGTCTGTGGAGCTGTTCCCACAGACCCTCTTTTATCCTGACTCGCAGGGTCGCAGATGTCAATCAGGTTTGGGGTGATGCAATCCCTCCCTCAACCAGCCCACTTTGCCTGAGGGCATCCACGTAGCATAGTATGTCCAATCCACAAGTTTGTCTCCAAGAGACAATGGCCGTGTCCGTAGCTTTATATTGCTGGGGGAACGAGACACTCCGCATGTCTCTCTCTCTCATTTCCTGGGTCTCCTGACTCCACCCAATAGTGATCTTGCGATTCTCACAAAGGAGGGGGCTGCAGGCATAACACCTTAATCCTGTCTGGCAAGGTCTTCTCATGGCCCCTGCTGACTCTCCTAAATTCTTCTTTAAGCTCCTTTCTGTTTGCCTTATAATCTTCTAGATCTCTATCATTACCTAGTTTTTTGAACTTTTCATAAGCTCTTCTTTTCTTCTTGACTAGATTTACAACAACCATATTGGAAGGGTGTTATCATTATCAGGCTCAACCGAGATATACAATTGTGTGTCATTTGCATAACTGTGGATATCAAATTCCTGCTCTCTGATGATGTCTCCGAAGGGGAGCACATATAAGAGGAAGAGTGGAGGACCAAGACAGCTTCCCTGAGCAACACCAAAAAGTACATCGTATCTTTTAGAAAATTGGTCTCCCAGACAGACAAAAAAGATTCTCTCTAAAATATATGAGTGAAACCCAGTTGTCAAGGTGATCTTGGAGAATATTGTGGTAAATTGTGTTGAAGGAAGCACTACATCTGGAGAATTAGAACTAAGACCCTGTTGGCATCAGTCCTGAGCCTAAGGCCTCTGACAATCCTGGTGAGAGCCATTTCTGTGCTGTGGTTTCCTCTAAAACCTAACTGAAACTTTTCTAGACTATTGTTCTCATTTAGAAAGTTATTGAGTTGGTTGAAAATGACTTTCTCAAGAATCTTTCCCAGGAGGGGAAGATTTGATATAGGCCTGTAATTAACTGTTACCTCACTATCAATATTTGGCTTTTTTAAGTAGGGATTTGACAGTTGCAATTTTGAAGGCTCCTGGAAAAACTCCTGTTTCAAGGGATGTTTTTGTAATTTTTCTAACAGAATTGAAAACACTATTAAAGGGGTCCTTAAAATGTGGTAATAACAGGGTTGAGACAGCAAGTAGATCTGATTTTTAATAGTGGTTGGCAGTTCAACTTAAAGATGCATTACCATTACCTACTAGACTGGAGTGTGGTGTAGAGAGTTGGGAGATAAAACTCCTACTAGTTCTTTATCAACTAAAAACTAAATTAACCCAGAAGCTCTATAGATTTTAAACAACGAAAGACAATATTGTGAATTAAAGTCACTTCCATACTTAGTAAAGTTTTAAATGAAAACTGTCGGCCCCAAAGCTAGTCATACAGCCTGTATTTGCTTCCTTTCAACCTTATATGCTTCGTATTGTAAAAGAATGTGTTCAACTGTTTCATAATAATGACAAAACCTACACACCCCCAGGTGATGTTTTCCACAAGATATAAGGAATAATTAAGCATAGTATGCCCAATTCTGTTGAGTCAATATACTTTGTAATTCATACAAACAAGCTGGAGGAACTCAGCAGGTCGGGCAGCATCCATGGAAACGAGCAGTCAACATTTAGGGCTGAGACCCTTCGTCAGGACTGAAGAAGGAGGGGGCAGGGGCCCCATAAAGAAGGTGGGGGGAGGGTGGGAAGGAGAAGGCTGGTGGGTGTCAGGTTAAAAACCAATCAGAGAAAAGATCAAGCGGTGGGGGAGGGGATAGGCAGGAAAGGTGAAGGAGGAATGAAAGGGGAAAGCATGGTGTAGTAGAAGAAGGCAGAATCATGAGAGAGGTGATAGGCAGCTGGAGGAGGAGGCAGAGTAAAACTGGGATTGGGGAAGGGAGAGGGAAGGAAATACTGGAAGTTGGAGAATTCAATGTTCATGCCACGGGGCTGGACACTACCCAAACGGTACATGAGGTGTTTGTATGTGTTGCTTTGACCACAGCATCTGCAGCGTACTTTGAGTCAATATAATTTCCTCCCTCTTGTCTTACCCCTTTCTTCCACCAATCCAACAGTTTTATGTATATTGTAAAGGTGTCTCCCCTTTTGCCTGTTATCCCACACATCTTGCCTTAATCCCCTAATTCTTAGGGCCACCAATCCCTTAGTTTCAGAAGTGGAAGGTTTATATTCACAGATGGATTTTAACAACATTTTTGGCCAAACAATCAAAGTGCTCATTCCCCTCAACACCTCTATGTGTAGGGATGAGCAAGTAGATGGTTTATCCTTGTTACAATCTTACAGAGTCTGGAATCGGAAATGCTTGTAGTTTTGACATGGTTGCTATCTTTTTACGAAGTTGGCTATCAAGGTTACCTGTAACTAAACTGTCACTAAAAGAAGTAATACTGTTGTTAAAACAAATTGTGAATTCCTCACATTTTGTGATAGATGCTTGACTGAGGACATTATAGGTTGGGGCAGGGTTCAACCGTCGGTTTATAGATGAGAACAATATTCTTGAATCGATGCTATTCTCTGCAATAATCTTGGAAAACTGAGCTCTTCTTGAAGAGCGTACAGCAGCGTTAAAGGAGGCTAGATTTTCCTTGAAAATCTATGGTGGACTTCTAGCCCTGTTTTCCTCCATTTTCTCTCAACAATTCTGCATTATCTTTTGAGTTCATGAATGGAATCATTTCGCCATGGCGACATTTTACTAAGTGATTTATTTTTAACCCTAACTGGGGCCACTGAGGTTAATAGATTTGTCAAGTTATTGTTGAAAGAATCAACGATTTCATTTACTGTAGTTTAGATTGTATGGGTCAGATAAATTAGGCAGCTCAGAGAATTTAAATTGTGTTGCACCATCGAGAAACATTTTTTAACTGTAATTTCTTTTATGGTCTTGGTTACAGGCAGGAGGGCATCATAAATGATCAGATATAGTGGTATCAGACAGATAATAATAATATTTAACCTTTTTGTCATTAGTAAGTCAAGCGTATTTCCAAATCGATTGTTGAGCTCAGTGACATGTTGGGTAAGATCTCGGCTGTCTCATAAGTTCATGAATTCAGCTGCCATATAGTTTGTATTTGACAGTTCGTTAATACAAACATTGAAATTACCAGCGATCACAAGGTCAAACCGCGATCTCAGCTACCATCAGGGAGGAGGCACAGAAGCCTGAAGACACACAATCAACGATTCAGCTTCTTTCCCTCTGTCATCAGATTTCTGAATGGACATTGAACCCATGAACACCACCTCACTACTTTTCTATTTTTATTTTTACACTGCTTATTTAATTTAGCCAATTTAGTCTATATATTTTTACTGTAATTCACAGGTTATTTTCTATTATTATGTATTGCATTGTACACCTGCTGTGAAGACAGCAAAATTCACAACATATGCCGGTGATACTAAACCTGAGTCTGATGCTGATTCCAGTCATAGCTTCAAGTTTCAAAGTACATTCAATATCAAAGAATGTATGAATTATACAACCTTGAGATTTGTTTGCTTACAGGTAGCCACAAAGCAAGAAACCCGAACGAACTCAATT
Source organism: Hypanus sabinus (assembly GCF_030144855.1). NCBI lineage: Eukaryota > Metazoa > Chordata > Chondrichthyes > Myliobatiformes > Dasyatidae > Hypanus > Hypanus sabinus. The sequence goes on along the minus strand of NC_082712.1, from coordinate 89,218,002 downwards.
AAAAAAAGTAAAGCCCAACACCCGATGCACAGAGAAAGGGGGAGAAAACATAAATCATGCAACCAATAGAACTGAGCAACAACGTTCGGAACTGAAATGAATCCTTAGATCTGAACCCCAGTCAGGAGAAGGCCCAAGCCTCAGTAGCAGTTCATCATAGTTTAATATAAAAGAGGATAAGAATTCTGAGAATTTTGAGAGAAAGCAGGCATTCGATTGAGGAGGACAATAAATTATCGTACCACAAATATTAAATAAACGTCCCTCAAAATCTGAAAAATTGTTGTCAGACAGAAGAATAAATCTCAAATGTATTTTGATCACAATGGCAAGCCCACCACCTCGGCCATGGGTCTTGATACACTGAAACCGCAAAGATCAGGGGGACACCTTTCAGATAACTGGCTGTGTTCGTTTGGCTTTCACCAGGTCCAGTTGAGAAGATAATATCAAGGTCTGTAAAGGTAATAAAATAATTTAAAGTACAACTCTATTTGAAAGGGATCTCACATTTAGAAGAGCTAGCCTAAACAGAGTAGACTAGAGTACTGCAATAATTGGGTGTTGTGAAATAATCTGGATCTTATTAGGGAGCTTAAGATAAAGAAACCCTTAGGAGGCAGTGATTACAATGTGATTCTATTCATACTGCAATTCGAGTGGGAGAAGCATAACTCACATATATTTTTATCGCAATGGAATAAAGGCATGAGAGAGGAGCTTGCCCAGGTGGACTGGAGGAGGAGACTGGTGGGGATGACAGCAGAGCAGAGATGGCTGAAGCTTCTGGGAATAGTTCAATAGATATAGAACCAAAGAACATTATAGTATGTTCCAAAGAGGAAGAAGTTTTCAAGTGGCAGGGGTAGGCAACCATGGCTGACAAAGGAAGTAAAGGACTGCATAAAAGCCAAGGAAACAGCATATAGGTAGCAAAAGTCAGTGGGAAGTTGGATGATTGGGAAGCTTTTAAAATCCAGGAAAATGCAACTAAAAATGCTATAAGAAAGGAAAATAATGAATTTTGAGAGCATACTAGCCAAAATATAAAGCAGAATACCAGAAGTTTTTTTTTTCAGTTATATAAAGAGTAAAAGGGAAGTGAGTGTTGATTTTGGACCACTGGAAAATAATGCTGCTGAGGTAGTAATGAGCGACAAAGAAATGGCAGATGAACTTAATGAGTATTTTGCATTTATCTTCACTGTAGAAGACACTAGCAGTGTGCCAGAGGTCTGTGAGTGTCAGGGACAGGAGTGAGTGCCAATGCTATTACAAAGGAAAAAGTGCTATGGAAACTCAAAGGATTTAAAGATAGATAAGTCACCTGGACCAGATGGACTACATCCCAGAGTACTGAGAGAATTTGCTGAAGAGATAACAGATGCATTGGTCATGATCTTTCAACAATCGTTTGATTCTGGCATGGTCCCAGAGGACTGGAAGATTGTAAATGTCACTCCACTCTTTAAGAAGGGAGGGAGGCAAAAGATAGGAAATTATAGGCCAGTTAGTCTAACCTCAGTGGTTAAGGATGAGGTTTTGAGGTACTTGGAGACTAATAATAAAATAAGTCAAAGTCAGCACGGTTTCTGCAAAGGGAAATATTGCCTGACAAATCTGTTAAGAGTTGTTTGAGTTGTTAGAGTTGTTCAAGCAGGCTGGACAAAGGGGAGGCGTGGATGTCATTTACTTGGATTTTCAGAAGGTGTTTGATAAGGTGCAACACATGAGGCTGCTTAACAAGATAAAATCCTATAGCGTTACAGGAAAGATACTGGCATGGATAGAGGTTTGGCTGACAGGCAGGAGCAGTGAGTGGGAATAAAAGGGGCCTTTTCTGGTTGGCTGCCAGTGACTAGTGGTGTTCCTCAGCAGTCAGTATTGGGACCACTGCTTTTCATATTGTTTGTCAATAATTTAGATAATAGAATTGATGGCTTTGCGGCAAAGCATGCAGATGATATGAAGAAAGGTGGAGGGGTATGTAGTGCTGAGGAAGCGATGTGATTGAAGCAAGACTTAGATAAATAGGAAGAATGGGCAAAAAGGTGGCAGATGGAATACAATTGGGAAATAGATGATAATGCGTTTTGGTAAAGAACAATAGTGTGGACTATTATCTAAATGGAGAGAAGATTCAAACATCAGAGGTGCAGAGGGAATTAGGAGACCTCATGCAACACTCCCAGAAGGTTAATTTACTGGGTGAGTCTATGGTAAAGAAGGCAAATGCAACATTGGCATTAATTTCAAGGGGAATAGAATATAAAAGCAAGGAGATAATGCTGTGGCTTTATAAGACACTGGTCAGGCTGCACTTAGAGTATTTTTCAAATGTTTTGGGCGCCTTATCTCAGAAAGGATGTGTTGTCACTGGAGACAGTCCAGAGAAGGTTCACAAGGATGATTCTGGGAATGAAAGGGTTAACATGCGAGGAGAGTTTGGCAGCTTTGAGCCTGTACTCACTGGAATTTAGAAATATATCTCATTGAAACACACCGAATGTTGAAGGTACTAGATAGGGTGGAAGTGGAGAGGATGTTTCCTATGTGGGGGTATCCAGAACTAGAGTACAGCCTCAAAATTGAGGAGGCAATCCTTTAGAACAGAGGTAAGGAGGAAATTTTTCAGCCAGAGAATGGTAAATCTGTGGAATGCACTGCCACAGACTGCGGTGGACGCCAAGTCCATGTGTATATTTAAGACAGAAGTTGATCGTTTCCTAATCAGTCAGGGCATCAAAGGATATGGTGAGAAGACAGGTGTATGGGGTTGAGTGGGATCTGGGATTATCCATGATGGAATGGCGGAAAAGACCGGATGGGCTGAATGGCCTAATTATGCTCCTATGTCTTATGGTCTTAACATGAGAGATAGGTTTTGAGAATAGAAGGTTATTTCTGTTATGATAGTTCAATCTGGGGGCTCTTCCAGCAACAATGGTCTAAATAGGGTGGGTAACATTTACAGAACTGGTGGACAGTAAGGTGGAAGTAGTAACAAGCCCTGCTGGCCAAATCACTGTGTTCTGTCCAATTACACCCATGTGACCAATTAACCTACTAACCCATGTGTCTTTGGAATATGGGAGGAAATCAGAGTACCCAGCAAAAACCCATAGAAGATGTTTCCTGTGGTGGGGGGTATCCAGAACTAGAGAGCACAGCCTCAAACTGAGGGGCAATCCTTTCGAACAGAGGTAAGGAGGAAATTTCTGATTCATTCTGATATGTCTATCTATGGCCTCCTCTACTGTCAAGATGAAGCCACACTCAGGAGGAACAACACCTTATATTCCATCTGGGTAGCCTCCAACCTGATGGCATGAATATTGATTTCTCTGACTTCCATTTATGCCCCTCCCCCTTCTTACCCCATCCCTTATTTATTTATTTATTTATTTATTTATTTATTTATTTATTTATTTATTTGTTTGTTTGTTTGTTTGTTTGTTTATTATTCCCACCTTTTATTTTCTCTCTCCTTTTTTTTATCTCTCTGCCCCTCTCACAATCACTCCTGGCCTGTTCTCCATCTCCATCTGGTGCTCCCCTCCCCCTTTCTTTCTCATTAAACCTCCCATCCCATGATCTTTTCCCTTCTCCAGCTCTGTATCCCTTTTGGCAATCAGCTTTCCAGCTCTTAGCTTTATCCCTCCCCCTCCTGTCTTCTCCTATCATTTTGGATATCCCCTTCCCCCCTCTCACTTTCATTTCTCTTACTATCTTTTTTTTCAGTTAGTCCTGATGAAGGGTCTCGGCCCGAAACGTCAACTGTACTTCTCCTTATAGATGCTGCCTGGCCTGCTGCGTTCCACCAGCATTTTTTTGTGTGTTGCTTGAACTTCCAGCATCTGTAGATTTCCTCGTGTTTGCGTTTTTAAAAACCCATAGAGTTTGCATTTGACAGATCAGATATGAACATTGAAGTCACCAGTGATGACTATCCTGTCCTAGTTCAATAGAAAAGGGGTAGGAATTCAGAGAATTCCGAGAGAAAGCAGGCATTTTGTAGGGCGATACAGAGGATAGAGTCTGTACCGCAGGAAGGATGTATCAACTCCCTACAGTTCTTGTTGTTCCCTTCCACACCCAGCCCAGATGGAAAGTGTGCAAGGAGCTGGCTGGATTTGAACCGGATCCACTGGCTTCTAAGTCTGGCGCGGATGCCACAACATCACCAGTCGGCTAGGCTCCTTACAGACAGTGGCAGAACTGAATCCAAGTCACTGGAGCTGTAATGTGTTACACTAACCCTTACTGATTAAGGGACCTTTAGCTTGAAATTTTAACAGCCCCTCTCTCCACAGATGCTGCCTGACCAGCTGAATATTTTCAGCAACTTCTGTTCTTATTACTGGAGTGGCAGTAGAGGTCCTCTCTGGGCTAAGAATGCCCGATTTCCAAGCAGTCTCCGCATATGAACAAATGTTAGGGAGACAGTAGGAATGGATTTGTCATCTACAACCCAATGGCCTGAATATTTAGTTTTCCAATGTTAGGTAACCCTCCCCTCCAGTGACATATTCCCCTTTCCCCAACCTTCTTTCTAATCCTTTCGTTTATGACTCCTTTCCAAACCCCCACTCTAGTCCACCCCATCTACTTCCCATCCTCCTCATGGTTCTGATCATCCACTACATAGTGATTAGTGCAACGCGACCCAGGTTCAATTCCCACTGCTATCTGTAAAGAGTTTGTATGTTCTCCCCATGACCATGTAGGTCTCCTCCAGGTTCTCTGGTTTCTTCCTACAGTCCAAAGACATACTGGTCATTGGATGGTTATTGTAGATTGTCCCGTGATTAGGCTAGGATTAATTTGGGGATTGCTGGACGGCATGGCTCGAAGGGCCAGAAGAGCCTATTCCATGCTGTATCGCAGTAAACAAATAAATAGATTGATAAATATACACAAACATGCACGTAATTTACTCACAGGTTCCCCCACCCCTTTCTTTTCTGATTCTGGCTCAATCTGCCATTCACCTCTCCCCTAATGGTTCCTATCATCACCTCCCTTACTTATCAGATTCCAGTTCTTTGTGTAAACACAAGAGTTTCTGAAAATGCTTTAAAATCCAGAACGACACACATACACACACAATGCTGGTGGAAGTTCTACAGCATCAATATCTCTGAAGATCCAGCACAGTGATGCGGTTACAAAGAAGGCATGGCATCGGCTATATTTCATTAGTAGTTTGAAGAGATTTGGTCTGGCACCGAAGACACTCGCAAATTTTCACAGATGTACCCTGTTTCTTTGAGCTCATCTATGGAAACAGCTTAAATTCCTCTCTTTAATGTCTTTTTTTTTCCTTTTCAAGGTGGCTGGGATTCCGTCGAAGTCTGTGACCTGCAACTGCGGTTTTCCATAGCGGATGAGTTCCTGCTCCTGGAGCTCACTGGCTGGCCGTTTTCCGACATTCTCCAGGAGCGGCTGGAAGACACACGCCTCAGGGGTGCGGCCCTGTGGTTGACTGGTCTCCGGCCAGTGCCGCTGACTAAGGAAGGAGCGTGATGGAGAAGGAACAGGAGAACTTCACAGTGGCGGATGCTGCGGACAGAAGTCTTTGTACTTGAGCGATTGCTCTCTCTTTCTTTTTCGCTGGATGGTGGGAGAGTTTGCTGCTGAGTCTTGAATCGCAGAATCTAGGAATAAAAAGTGATGTGCTAGGTTGTAACACTGTAACAGCAACTGTTTATTGGTATCCCCTTTCATTGTGAAATGGATGACACCCCTCTGTTCTTTGTTAGTGAGAGACAGAGCCTGTGGCATGTCAAACCGTCAAGTAAACAATAGTTTTTGTTGACAGTGGATCGTCATCTCTCTTTGAGAGCTTTGTTGTTGCTTGATGGTGGGTGCCGATGCTTTCTGTTGAAATGAGTTGGGGGTGACGTTTCTTGTGCAGGAGGGGCTTTGGGAGAGAGGGGGCTTTGGGTTTCTAATGTTTTTCTGTTGCTCATTCTTTTGGGGTTTTCTTCTGTTTTTCACAGATGTCTGTGAAGAGTAAGAATTTCAAGTTGTATACTGTATACATTTTCTGATGTTAAATTGGAACCATTTGAATTCAGTCAGCTCCATCAGCCTCCTCAGTATCCATGAAATCTTCCAGGAGGTGGCATCAATCATTAATGACCTGCATCACCCAGGGCATACCTGGTACTCATTGCTACCATCAGGGAGGAGGTACAGGAACCTGAAAGCACACACTCAATAATTCAGGATAGTTTCTTCCTCTCTGCCATCCAATTTCTGAATGGATATTAAACCCATGAACACTACCTTACTACTTATTAAAATATTTTTGCACTATTTATTTAATATAACCTTTTAAATATATACATATATATTTCAGACTGAATCCTTGTCAACGAAAGTTTCGCTGTTAACATCATCTTTATTTTTGCCTTGCCATTCCTTTGTTTCAACCATGTCAATTCTCTGTCATCATCAATATCTGATAGGCATTCTTAGTTGGTGTTGATTTTTAATTTAGCCCCATTAATGATTGGTAAATATGTACTCTGTGAGTCTGAAAGTGGTGGGGCCCTGAATTTTAATCCTTCTAAGAAACAGAAACTCCAGAAAGTGTATCAATACCATGTTACACACCTGGAGTGTGGACTTATTCTGTTCCCATCAGATCAGAAATGCCCCATGTGTCTTATTTGCAATACTGTACTGTCTAATGAAGCCATGAAACCATCAAGATTATAGGAACACTTCTGTAAAAGACACCCTGAAAAGGCTACTTAGTTCCAAAGATGAAAGAAGCATTTTGAAAAGGGTTGCACACTCCAGACATTTGCCAAGAAAGCTAAAAATAACCTTGATAGTGGGCCCATTGCTTCTTATAACATTTGCAAAATGATAGCAGAGTCTCATACAATTGGTGAAAGATTAGTAATGACTGCTGTATCAGAAGAGCTCATCACTGTTCTCAAACTGGATACCAGTATTTTAAAATCAATTCCTCAAAGTAATAACACTGTGGCTCATTGTATTGATGAAATGAGTGAAGACATTGAGTTTTAACTATGCACAGAGCTATAAAAAGTAGTATTTGAGATACCACTGGATGAGTCAACTGTGCGAGACAATGAAGCATTGCTACTGACATATCTATGGTTTACCAAAAATGAAAAAGTTTATGAAGAGATTCTCTTTTGTAAAAAGTTAAAAACAAATACCAACAAAAAATCTATGACAAGCTCAAAATGTATATTGTGGGTAAAGGTATTCTGATCGGGAACATGGTTTCTTGTACAACAGATGGAACATCATATATGACAGGTTGCCATGCTGATTTAGTGGCATTTATGAAAAAAGAAATTCCAAATCTGTTTGCAATCTATTGTGCATCGTCAACATCTCGCAGCTAAAACCCTCAGCCAATGACATTTTTCAAGCATGACTCCTATAATATCTGCTATCAACAAAATTAAAACTCATCTATTAAATAGATTATATTGCCAATTACACCAAGATAACGATGAAGTGTTTGAATGCTTGCTTCTTCACACTGAAGTGTGTTGGCTGTCAAAAGGCTGCTGCTTAAAATGTTTCTTTGATCTTTTTGACACTGGTTGAATTTTTGCTCAAAGTCAATAAGCACTTGGGAAACAAGATTGAACTTTTACAGGGAGATGTGGCATAACTAGCTGATCTGCATGACAAAATAAGCATTCTAAATATGAAACTGCAGGGTAAGAATTTCAATTTAACCCAGGCAAAAAGTGCAGTGTCCACTTTTATCAGAAAATTGAAAATATATAAGCAAGGAAGTGGGAGAAGAATGTTCTCACAGTTTCCCTGTGTGGCAAGTACAGCACTCTCTTTCACAGACAGTGATTTGCAAGAGTACTGCTTACACCTGTGGTCACTGAAGAGATTTCAACAATCTGGAATTTCCAGACTGGGTAATTAAGCTATTTCTTTGCAAGGTGGAAGAACAGGAAGATAGTTTGCAAGAAGAAATGATCAAAATTCAGTATGATGAAGAAGGAAAAATGCTTTTCAAAAATGCCAGCTTTTGCAGTATGTGGCTACACTATCATTAAAAATGTCCTGGTCTTTGGAGGAGAGGCAAACTGCTCTTCATTGCATTTCCATCCTCCTAACTTGTTGAAAGGGGCTTCAGTACAGTGAACCATATACTCACAAAAAAATAGAAATGGCTTAGACATTGTTATACGGGAGAACTTAAGGCTTTTGCTGTCACAAATTGAACCAGATATTTCAACTCTTGCTAAAGACCATCAAGCTCAAGGATCACATTGATATCGAAGCTGCTGTCCAGTGACCAGGTACTGAGTAATCTAAGTAAAAGACAAATAAAAATTTAAAGCAGAATCATTTTTCTCATGTTAGCATGTGGTAGACATGTTTTTACACTATAGGGGTGCTGAGAAGTACATTATGCCTAAGAGAGGCATTGGGAAACACTGGTTTAGCCCTTCATGCTCCTGCTTATCTCCCTCCAGTTGCTAGCTCCAAAATTCACTCCTCTCCTCCTCCCACCTCACTCCATTTTCCTATCATATTTTTCTCTTTGCCACCATCTGTCATCCACCTACCACTGTCTCTCTTCCTCCCCTCTCCCCCCACTACCATTTCATTTCCTCCCTATCTGGTGTAACCACCCATCACTTTTCACCCCACCAATCACTTTTGCCCCTTGCCTCACCCCTCTCCTTACCCCCTTTTTTTGGCCATTCCACTCTCCAATCTCAGTCCTAATACAGGGTTTCAGCCCACAACATCAACAGTTCAAAGGTTCAAAGTATGCATGCAGAATACAACCCTGAGATTCAGTGAGCTGTCTATTTGAATGGAATTCACTCTTGTGGTGAAGGTAATTCCAAGGCATGTTGGAATTAAATTGGGTTCAAACCCAATATGAGCCTCGGAGCTTAGAAAAATAGAGGGCTATGGGTAACCCTAGGTAATTTCTAAGGTAAGGACATATTCGGCACAACTTTGTGGGTCAAAGGGCCTGTACGTGCTGCAGGTTTTCTATGTTTCTATGTTTCTAAATCGCACAAATGTCAAAATGAGTGAAAAACACAGAATGTAAAACCTCAAACCAGAGTTTAGTTTAGTTCAATTTAGCACCATCACAGGCTGTAAAGGCAATCTGCCCCAAAGTTGCACAAAATAGCAATAAAAAAAAGGTGTAAGCAGAAATCAGAAACACATCACAACGTGATCTACAGAGTCCAATCTACAAACCGCATGAACTAAACCTTGCCCAAGACCCAAGAACCCAGCACCATCGAGCCAGAGTGAGATAGAGGGAGACTGGCCAAACACAGGCATCTTCCTCTGGCAGCAGCCAGTGAGAACAAGGGACAGACCAATCAACTGTAGGTAGATGGTGCTGAACACCCATTCACCTTCCACTCTTGTTCTTGTTCAATCTTGCTTGACACTTCAGTTGGTAAGATAATGGAGAAATGTTGCTGCTTGTGTGAAGGGAGGGGGTGGGTGCTTTGGTGTTTCTAACATTCATTCTCTGGGGTTCTTGTTTTATAGATGTCTGTGAAGAGTAAGAATTTCAAGTTGTATGCTGTATACATTCTCTGATATTAAAGTGAACCTTTGAACTTTTGAATTCAGGAGCCACGGGATCCAGGGAAACTAAACTGCTTGGAATCAGAAATGGCTTGCTCACAAAAGGGAGAGGATGGAAACAAATGCCTGTCTCTTCCAAGATGGCTCTGATGAACCACAGCGACATGTTGTGGGCTTTTTAAATTTACTCTGAACTAGGAGTGTATTCTGCTTGGAGGTTGGTGACCAGTTAACGACTTAGATGAGAAAGTGGAAGGGCGGGTCATTATGTTTGCAGGTGACACAAAGGTTACCAGTTTTGTGGATAGGTAGGAGGTTACAACAGGACACTGATAGGATGCTAAACTAGGCTGAGAAGTGGCAGATGGAGTTCAATTCATAAAAATCTGAAGTAATACACATTGGAAGTTGAGAAGCAGGACTTCAAAGGTAGGAATCTCAGGATTACTGCCTGTGCCATTCAACAGTGAGTATAGGAATAGAGTGAGGTGGAGCATAAATGTGTAGCTGAGGGACTGGTGCAGGGAGTAGGGATTTAGATTTCTGGATTATTGGGAACTCTTTTGGGGCAGGCGTGACTTGTACAAAAACGACAGGTTGCACTTGAATCCAAGGGGGACCAATATCCTGGCAGGGAGGTTTGCTAAGACTATTGGGGAGAGTTTAAATTAGGATTGCTGGGGTACAGAAACCGAACTGAAGAAATGGCTCACAAATAGAGAAAGCTTGGAGACAGTGCTAGAGGGAGAATAGGCAGATGATACAGAAGAGATGTGCTCAGATCGATGGTTTGAGATGTGTTTGAGATGTGTATATTAATGCAAGAAGCATCATGAACAAAGTGGATGAGCTTAGAGCATGGATCAGTACTTGGAGCTATGATGTGGTCATTACAGAGACTTGGATGGTTCAGGGGCAGGAATGGTTACTTAGAGTGCCAGGCTATAGAAGTTTCAGAAAGGACAGAGAGGGAGGAAAAAGATGTGGGGGTCAGAGATAGTGTCATGGCTGTAGAAAAGGAGGAAGTCATGGAGGGATTGTCTACGGAGTCTCTGTGGGTGGAAGTTAGGAACAGGAAGGGGTCAATAACTGTACTGGGTGTTTTTTTATAGACCACCCTATAGTAACAGGGACATAGAGGAGCAGATAGGGAGACAGATTCTGGAAAGGTGTAATAATACCAGGGTTGTCGTGGTGGGAGATTTTAATTTCCCCAGTATTGATTGGCGTCTTCCTAGAGCAAGGGGTTTACATGGGGTGGAGTTTGTTAGGTGTGTTCAGGAAGATTTCCTGACACAATATGTAGATAAGCCCACAAGAGGAGAGGCTGTACTTGATCTGGTCAGGTGTCAGATCTCTCAGTGGGAGAGCATTTTGAAGATAGTGATCATAATTCTATCTCCTTTCCCATAGCAGAGAGGAATAGAAACAGATAAGTTAGGAAAGCATTTATTGGAATAAGGGGAAGTATGAAGCTATCTGGCAGGAACTTGGAAGTATAAATTGGGAACAGATCTTCTCAGGGAAATGTACAGCAGAAATGTGGCAAATGTTAAGGGGATATTTGCACGGAGTTCTGCATAGGTACATTCCAATGAGACAGGGAAAGAATGGTAGGGTACAGGAACTGTGGTGTACAAAGGTTGTTGAAAATCTAGTCAAGAAGAAAAGAAAAGTTTACAAAACGTTCAAAACACCTGGAATTGATAGAGATCTAGAAGATTATAAGGCTAGCAGGAAGGAGCTTAAGAATGAAATTAGGACATCCAAAAGGGGCCATGAGAAGGCCTTGGTGAGCAGAATTAAGGAGCATTCTACAAGTATGTGAAGAGCAAGAGGATAAGACGTGAAACAATAGGACCTATCAAGTGTGACAGTGGGAAAGTGTGTATGGTATAGGAGATAGCTGAGATACAATTAATATTTTGCATCAGTATTCACTATGGAAAAGGATCTTGATGATCGTAGGGATGACTTACAGCAGATTGAAAAGATTGAGCATATAGGTATTAAGAAAGAGGATGTGCTGGAGCTTTAGGAAAACATCAAGTTGGATAAGTCTCTGGGACTGGATGAAATGTACCCCAGACTACTGTGGGAGCTGAGGGAGGAGATTGCTGAGTCTCGGACAATGATCTTTGCATCATTAATAGGGACGGGAGAGTTTCCAGAGGATTGAAGGGTTGCAGATGTTATTCCCTTATCCAAGAAAGGGAGTGGAGATAGCCCAGGAAATTATAGGCCAGTGAATCTTACTTCAGTGGTTGGTAAGTTGATGGAAAAGATCCTGAGAGGCAGGATATATGAACATTTGGAGAGACATAATATGATTAGAAATAGTCAGCATGGCTTTGTCAAAAGCAGGTCATGCCTTACGAGCCTGATTGGATTTTCTGAGGATGCGACTAAACACATTGAAGGTAGAGCAGTAGATGTAGTGTATATGGATTTCAGCAAGGATTTGATGTATCCCATGAAAGGCTTATTGAGAAAGTAAGGAGGCATGGGGTCCAAGGGGACATTGGTTTATGGATCTAGAATTGGCTTGCTCACAGAAGGCAAAGAGTGGTTGTTAGATGAGCCATATTCTGCATGGAGGTTGGTGACCAGTGGTGTGTCTCAGGGAACTGTTCTGGGACCTCTTCTCTTTGTGATTTTTATAAATGACCTGGATGAGGAAATGGAGGGGTGTGTTAGTAAATTTCTAATGACATAAAGGTTTGAGGTGTTGTATATAGTGTGGAGACCTATCAGAGTTTACAGCAGGACATTGATAAGATGCAAAACTGGGCTGAGAAGTGGTAGATGGAGTTCAACCCAGATAAGTGTGAGGTGGTTCATTTTGGTAGGTCAAACATGATGGCAGAATTAGTGGTAAGACTCTTTGCAGTGTGGAGGATCAGAGGGATCTTGGGGTCTGAGTCCCTAGGACACTCAAAGCCGCTGCGCCAGTTGAATATGTGGTTAAGAAGGCATACAGTGCATTGATACTCATCAACTGTGGGATTGAGCTAAAGATCCAAGAGGTAATGTTACAGTTATATAGGACCCTGATCAGGCCTCACTTGGAGTACTGTACTCAATTCTGATTACCTCACTACAGGAAGGATGTAGAAACTATAGAAAGCATGCAGAGGAGATTAACAAGGATGTTGCCTGGATTAGGGAGCATTCCTTATGAGAATAGGTTGAGTGAACTCCACCTTTTCTCCTTGAAGCGGCGGAGGATGAGAGGTGACCTGATAGACGTGTATCAGATGATGAGAGGCATTGATCATGTGGATAATCAGAGGCTTCTTCCCTAGGCTGAAATGGCTAGCATGAGTGGGCACAGTTTTAAGGTGCTTGGAAGTAGATACAGAGGAGACATTAGGGGTAAGTTTTTTACACAGAGAGTGGTAAGTGCGTGGAATGAGCTACCAGTGATGGTAGTGGAGGTGGATACGATAGGGTCTTTTAAGAGACTCCTGGACTCATGGAGCTTAGAGAATGGAGGGCCATGGGTAACCTTAGGTAATTTCTAGGTAAGTACATGCTTGGCGCAGCATTGTGGGCCGAAGGGTCTGTATTGTGCTGTAGGTTTTCTATGTTTTCTGTCTTGAAGGCAGAGTACAGGGTTAATGGCAGGATTCTTAACAGAGTGCCCTCTCATGCAAGCCACTTCAGTCCTGGGAAAAACCTCTCATTCTCCGCTGCTCCAAGCAGTTAAGGCCGAGTTCACTCAACCTATTCTCATAAGGCATGCTCCCCAATCCAGCCAACATCCTTGGAAATCTCCTCTGCACCCTTTCTATGGTTTCCACCTCCTTCCTGTATTGAGGTGACCAGAACTGAGCACAGTATTCCAAGTGGGGTCTGACTAGGGTCCTATAAAGTTCTCAGTTCTTAGACTCAATTCCACAATTGATGAAGGCCAATGCACTGTATGCTTTCTTAACCACAGAGTCAACCTGCGTAGCAGCCTTGAGTGTCCTATGGACTTGGACCTCAAGATCCTGCTGATCCTCCACATTTCCAAGAGTCTTCCCATTAATGCTATATTCTGCCATCATATTCGACCCACCAAAATGAAACACCTCACACTTATCTGGATTGAACTCCATCTGCCACTTCTCAGCCCAGTTTTGCATCTTATCAATGTCTAGAGTAGAGCAATGGGCTAAGCATGTATCCTTGAGGTGCACCACTGTTGATTTTCAGCAAGAAGGAATGTTATTTCTGATCTGCAGAGACTGTGGTCTCCTGATGAGGAAGTCAAGAATCCGTTTGCAAAAGAAGGTAGAAAGGCCCAGGTTTTGCAGCTTGTTGATTGGAACGGAGGGTATGATGGTGTTAAACAGCAGATTGATGCAGGTATTGTTATTATCTATATGAAACAAGGCCAAATAGAGTGTCAGTGAGATTGCATCTGCTTAAGACCTATTGTGGTGATAGGCAAATTGCAAAGGGTCCAGGTTCTTCCTTCAGCAGGAGTTGATTCTCGCTATGGCCAACCTCTCTAAGCATTTCATCACAGTAGGTGTGAGTGCAACTGGGCAAGTGTTGAGTCAGCTCACCCTTCTCTTACTGAGCACTATTATAATTGTTGCCCTTTTGAAGCAGCTGAGAACCTCAGACTGCAGCAGTGAGTAATTGAGCTGTTCTTGAGCACTCCTACCCATTGCTTGGCACAGGTTTTCAGTGCCCTACCGGGTACACCATCGGAGTCTGATGCCTTACAAAGATTCACCCTCTTGAACGATGTTCTAACGTTGGCCTCCGAGACAAATATTGCAGGGTCACCAGATGTGGTTTTATTGTCCCTTTAAAAGTGAGCATAAAATGTGTTGAGCTCATCAGGGATTGGCGAATCATCGCCATTCATGACATTAGGTTTTGCTTTGTTCAATATCAAGTTTATTTGTTGTTGTACCACACACATGAATACAGCTCAATGAAACAGGGGCTGAGATGCAAAACACAGTACCAATAGTCATACACAGCACACATCACATATAACACATAATTATGATAGTGTAGAAATGTCCAGTCACAAAAATAATGATATTGCAGGAACTATTGAACTACAAACTCTGCCAGAGCTGATTTGAATCTGACTTCATCTCCAACTTCAATCAGAATTTCTTTGCTCTTAAAATAGCCTTCCATAAGTTGTACCTGGACTTCTTGTATAATTTTGGATTACCAGTCTGGACTACCACACATCTATCCCTCAGCAGATTACGAATCTCCTGTTTCATCGATAGCCTTCAATTTGGGTATGTTCTCAACCCATTCACAAAGGTCTTGATGAGGTTGATGATAGCTGTGTTGTGTTCATTCAGGTTTGAAGGTGAATCCCTGAATATTCTCCAGTCCACTAACCCAAAGCAGTCCTGTAAGCAGATTTTAAAAAAGAAAGCTGTGTGGGAGGGAAGCATTAAAGTGATCTTGAGTTCGTTCAGAGGTTGGCATAACATCGTGAGCTGAAGGGTTGGTATTGTTCTATGTTCTCTGTCACTGAACTGAAAAAACTGGCACTCCTTTCCCAATAGCACAAAGCATCTCACCACCATCTTCTCAGGAGCAATAAAGAAATTAAACCTTGGTGACCCTATGATCCTAAAAATAGATATTTTCTCAAAAAATCCAATGAGTATTGGTCAAACAATGATCAGTAGAGGCCATCTCAATATTAGGATCAACTTTGCACTAGATTGGATACACCCAATCATAATGTGTGTCAGGTAAGGGAAGGAACCTATTTATAATAGTATTTCTGTGTAAACATGAAGAAATCTGCAGATGCTGGAAATTCAAACACACACAAAATGCTGGTGGAACACAGCAGGCCAGGCAGCATCTATAAGGAGAAGCACTGTCGACGTTTTGGACCGAGACCCTTCGTCGACAGTGCTTCTCTTTATTGATGCTGCCTGGCCTGCTGTGTTCTACCGGCATTTTGTGTGTGTTGATTATATTTGTGTTTCATTTTGAAATAAAGAAGAGCTTATTGTCAGCGCAGGCCGCTGTTGCCACGGCAACCATTCCGGTGAACTGCAGCATGCGTCGTCCCAGGGCCGTGGACCAGGGAATCGGAAAGAGCCGAAGGTAACCGAAAAAGCCCGAAAGGTTCTCTGGGAGAGCGGGAGAGGGGGGGGGGGGGAGAACAAGGCCGTGGTTGCACATGCGCGTCTCTAACTTCACTGTCTCCGATCGGAGCGGGTCCGTGCAATCGGCAGCGGCCACGAGTCGAAGCATGCTGGGGCGTTCGAAAACAGCCAAAGGCGTGACGTTGACGTTAGCGAACGCTCCGGAAAAAACCGAGCTGCAGCTTCGTTTCTTCGTGTCCGGCACTCGGAGCTGACGACAGTTTCCGGAGAGAGCCGAGCCCGGGCGAGGGCAGGATGGCGCAACGCATGCGCGGCTTAGGATGGCTGAGTGACACCAGAGAGGAGGCGGCGGGAGCGGCAGTGGACCGGGCAAGTTTTCGGGTCGGCTTTAACGGACAGTGCTAGGCAGAGGGTCGGGATAGTACACATCGCCACTATGGTAAGAATCCTTAAATCATGAGGGAGTGATGGGGGGAAAAGGAGGATTGCGAGAGAGTAGCCGTCTCTTTCCGGTTTCTGCTCACCTGCACCCAGGTGAGGGCACGTGACGTCACCAGGTGCCTCACTACCTGGACCCAGTGCATTGACTATGCCTCTGCTTTCGCGTTATTTACAATTACGACACTGTTTTTGACTTCAAAGGCAAAAGTCAGAAAGTGGAAGATGCCAGTTTTAAGACCGGAACATCTCTTTTACCTTTTAATCCCATTTTTGTTTTATTTCGACTATTAATTTGTGGGCTGCAAAGTAAGCTTTTTGGTTCTGATCTCTAATTGCCCCTTGAGAAGGTGTTTGCCGTCCCGACCTGTGGTAAGCCCCCGCGGCGCTGTTGGCTCAAGAGATTCAGGATTTCACTGCCCATGAAGGGAAGGCAGTGACATTTGCGAGGCGAATCTATAGGCGATGATGTTCTCGTGCATCTGCTGCCTGTGAGTTTTTTTTAAATGACAAGAGATCGTGGATGTTATACTGTCAGAATAACCCAGGTGGATAACTCCGGGCATTTTGTGGAGGCATGTGCTGCAGACACTTTGTTTTCACTAATCTATTCCCTCTCTTGCTCTGGAGCCTTTATTCTGTTATGGCAGTTTTTTTAACGTCTTTTATGAAGACAGGTACAGAGTATGTATTTAATCCTTCTATCACTTTATCCCCTGCTATAAAATATCTGGTCTCTGACTTTAAGACACCCACAATTGTTACTTATTTCATATTATTTCCTCTTTCTTTATGATTATATTTCCCAGTATTCTAGTTTTTCTTTAGATTCATTTAGATTTTAGTTTTTTTCTTTAGATTCATAGAGAAGTACAGCACAGAAACAGGCCCTTTGGTCTTTCTAATCTATGCCAAAATCATTTAAACTGCTTTCTTCCATCGATCTACACTGGGACCATATCCCTCCATACCCCTACCATCCATGTACCTATCCAAACTTCAATTAAACGTTGAAATTGAGCTTACCTATACCACTTGTGTTGGTAGCTCATTCCACATTCTCAATACCCCCTGAGTGAGGAGATTTTCTCTCATGTTCCCCTTAAACTTTTCACCTCTTACCCTTAACCCATGAGATCTGGTTGTAGTGCTACCCAACCTCATTAGGAAAATCCTGCTTGCATTAATGTAATTTTGTAGACTTTCATCAAATATCTTCTCAATCTTCTACATTCCAAGGAATACAGTCCTAACCTATTCAGTCTTTTCTTATAACTCAAGTACTCTGGACCCAGCAACATCCTAGTAAATTTTCTTTATACTGCATTGTTTTATGCTGAATTCTAAGGTGCTCCAAATTCACAAGCTTCTTTTTGGTTATAACTATAATTGGATATTTATTTAACTTGTCCCGCAATCTATGTTTGAAACAGTTCACCTGCTGTGTTTCTGTGTCTCAAAGGACCTGTATTTGTTGCAATTGAAGTACTTTCAATTTAAGTGCTGGCCATTTTCTATCTACATCAACTCTTTACTGCAAAGTCCCAGTCTACTGTGGCCAACCTGCCCTTTGTACCCTCATGGTTTCCTTTATTCAGGTTGAACATCCTGTTTTCTGATCTAGATACACCACTTTTCAACATATTATAAAAATCTATCATCTTATTGCCACTTTTTTTCAGTGGGCCTCTTTACAAGATTATATTTGGCAACTATTTTTTTTAAATATGTTGCTTACTCTGAAACTTCTTTTGTTTATGATGGACTGCTTGAGGCTGGACACAAATATAATTTCAGGTGACTTGTATCATGTTGGAAATTGGAGAAACAAGAAGTTAACTTTTATTGAATATAATGTGTTTAATTGTATAATGGTGCTGATGCTTTGCTTCAACTAAATTGAAAGGGTTTTGTCAATGATTTTTGTTTGTACTCAGTGTCTGAGGCTTCTTGGTTAAGTCTCCAACAATAATCAACCAGCATTGTTGGATTCCAGTTACCCTGATACCATCACAATATCCTGGTGAAACCTTTCACCAACCTCTTCACTGACACTGTCAAGATTTGCAGGGAAGAAGACTAAATGGGAATGCAGAAAATGAGTCTTTAGCGACATATTGCACTTCACAGTTTTGTGTGCTTGAAGCATGTTGTCAACTAGCTGCATGTAGTTTGGTGCTCTGTAGTCACCAAGAACATTTTCAACAACGTCATTGCCTTCCATGTGATTTTTCATAGTCTTTGAATTGCCTGTCATTGATAACCTGTTTGATTTGTGAGCCAACAAAAATGCCTTCCTTAATCTTGACATCAGTTATTCTGACTTGAATTATGAAGTGAAATAGCCAATAGAGAGGATTTCATAAAAATGCAGCGTGATGGGGATATTTCATAGTGATTTGCATGATTAGCAGCCCAAAATCCAAATGCTTGTTGTCCAGCATTATTGGAGTAGACTTACTGTTGGAAGTATTGCTACGTGATAGCTCTCAAAACAAGCTGGATGTAAACTGGTTGTCACTGTTAGTGCAGCAACAAAAATCTCACTGAGAGTAGTGTGTTATTTTCTTTTTCTTGATTTTTTTAAAAAGATGCACCAAATTTGTCATTTTACATTCGTATTCCTTGTGTATGAGGTCTAATAACAATTATCATCATCATTATGCACCATGTTGTATGAGGTGAGTGATCGTAGTCATGATTGTTCTTGGTAAATTTTTCTACAGAAGTGTTTGCTGTTGCCGCCTTCTGGGCAGAGTCTTTACAAGACGGGTGACCCCAGCCATTATCAATTCTGGGTTGAGTTGTTCTCCAATCTTGGCATGAAGTTTGGTACACAACCAATCAGCAATGAGATTTCCTCCCCACCTCACAGTTGAGTTTCCGAAAGGATTACCAATCAGCTGATTGATAAGTCTATAAAGGCCAAGTATTTGGAGGACAAACCATATTTAACAACACACTGATGATGTCTGCTTGTATGGTGATGAAACATTTGCACATATGCTGAGATGGCAGAACAACTCAACCCGACAGTCCAGAACCCGAGCTACACGTTTTCCAAATTATTATCAATACTCCTCAGAGATGGTCTGCCTGTTGACAGAGAGTGGCCGCATAACTAGGACTTGTGATATGCACCAGCTGCTCGTATGACCATCCACCATCTGCTACCATGGCTTCATGTGACTCTGATTGGAGGGGAGGAGGGTGTACTAAGTAGATGCTGTGACCTGCAGGCTGGAGGGGAGAAGTAGTGCCTAAACCTTTGCTAGAGATTTATCTCTCTCCGCCACCCACATAACTCTTATGCATTCCAGAAATTTTCCTCTCCACTTCAGGTACTAATTCAGTTTGTAATGCTTATTGTAATCTTCAAGTGACCACTGTGTTACCCCTGTTACAATATACTTGAATTTACTTACTTTTCCTTGCCATACATTAAAGAATGCAATCTCCTCTGTAACTTCCAACATCTTCAAAGGGACTCTACCACTAAGCATACCCCCCCCCACCCCACCCCTGCTTTCCGCAGGGATCACTCCCTCTGTGATTCCCTTGTCCATTTGTCTCTTCTCACTAATCTCCCTCCAGTCCTTCTCCCTGCAAGCGGCCTAAGTACGACACCTGCCCATACACCACCTCCCTCACCTCTATTCAGGGCTGCAAACAGTCCTCCCAGGTGAGGCGACGCTACACCTGTGAAGCCACTGGGTCATCTATCATGTCTGGTGCTCCTGAAGCAGTGGCCTCTCTGTCGGTGAGACCTGTCGTAAATTGGGGGACTGCTTTGTTGAGCACCTCCGCAACATCTGCCATAAGTGGGACTCAAGATTCCCATTTCCGTTCTGAACTGTTGATCCTTGACCTCCTGTGCCAAGCTGAGGCCACCCTCAGGGTGGAGGAGCAACACATATTCTGCCTGGGTACCCTCTAACCTGCTGGTATAAATATTGATTTCTCCTTTTGGTGAACAAAATTTCCTCCACCCCTTCTTGTACTCTGCACTTTGTGCTTTTACTACTTCTTATCTACCTATTACTTCCCCCGGGCCCCCTCCTCCTTCCCTTTCTCTTATTGTCCACTCTTCTCTCCTATCAGATTCTTTCTTCTCCAGCCTTGTCCTTTCCCACTCATCTGGCTTCACCTATCACCTTCCAGTTAGCCTCTTTCCCATCCCCCCCCCCTTTTAATTCAGGCAACCACTTCACTCTCAGAAGAAGGTTCTCAGTCCAAAACATGTCAACTGTTGACTCTATTCCATAGATTGCGTTGAACTATACGAAAGTATTCCCCATCTTGCTGCTCCAATGCATCCAATTTGCTTCTAATTCTCTACCAATTGAGTTTTTGAAATTATTGCACAACACTTCAACTATGGCAAAGAGAAGTCCATGGTAGTGGAAGAGCAGATCCCTAATGTTTCAGTGCTGTGGTAGAGTTGGGGCTGCGCAGAGAGATTCAAGTGTAAGACTGCATTAGCCATTGATTCAAAACTGTAAACATGAGAAAATCTGCAGGTGCTGGAAATCCAAGCAACACTCCCAAAATGCTGGAGGAGCTCAGCAGGTCAGGCTGAGACTATGGAAATGCATAAACAGTCAACGTTTTGGGCCAATGCCCTTCATTAGAACGAGAAAGGAAGGGAAAATAAAGCAGACTAATGTTACGGTGACAAAGGAAGTTTAGGGTGCCAGACCATAACAAGATAGATTGTAAGGCCAGATAAGAAAGCAATGCATCTCACCACACTGTCCCAAATCAAGATCAGTCCTAGTTGCTATATTAATGTCATCCTTTATTAAGGTGCTTTTTATTCCATTGTTTTAAAAGAGGTGGCCTATTTGATGAGTTATTTCAAGGAAATAGGACTTCTTTGACATAGGTATTTCTAGAATGTAAATTCTTTAAAAATTCTAATGGTTCTGGAATGCTTCTTGTGGATTGCAGTGTAGCAAATGTGGCTTCAGTATTTCAGAAATGGAGAAAAAAAATAGGGGATGGATGCTTCCTGATGGGCTGAGTTCCTCCAGCACTTATTGTGCATTGCTCAAGACTTATTTGCTGCCCATTATGCTGCTGCGTTCAGGGCAATAGTGAAGGTCCTCCACATCCGTCTGTCTGTGCCATTGCATACAGATGTAGAAGGATTCTTCATTGTTGTTTCCGTAACTATTTGTTGTACCAGTCAGGATTACTAGCCCTGAGCTGAACTGAATCTGGAGGACCACTCTTAGTCTGGTCTCTACCCTTTGACTTCTGTGCCGTGGGTGATCCTACCAAAAGCCAAAGCATAAAGCCCTGGCTCCAGTGCAAACCTATGACAAGGTTGTGGTCCCCTTGGAGGCATTACTCAAGAAAATAGACTACAATACATAGGAGCAGAATTAGGCCATTTAGCCAGTCAGGCTTACTCCATTCCTTTATGGCTAATCTATTATCCCTCGTATCCCCATTCTCCTGTCATCTTCCTCTAACCGTTGACTAATCTAGAACCTATGAGCTTCTGTAAATATACCCAAAGATTTGGCCTCTGTAGATGTCTGTGGTAATGACTTCAGATTTACCACCCTCTTGCTGAAGAATTCCTCCTCATCTCTGTTCTAAACAGACATTCTTCTATTCTGAGGCTGTCCCCTCTGGCCCTAAACTCTGCAATTGATGCTGACTGATCTTCTGATTTCCTTCAGTATTTTTTGTGTGGGTGGGTATGTATGTGTGTGTGTGGGTGGGTGTGTGTTGCTGTGGATTTCCGGTATCTAAATAATCTCTTGTGCTTGTGGTCATGAAAGGGAAATCATCTTTGACTGTACTGTGAGACTCCTTAAGAGAGCTTGACAGGGCAGATGTAAGGATACTGTTCTCCTCCGGCTGAGGAGTAGAAAGCTTTGTTTCAAAATAAAGATGAGGACACGAGGCTGAAATGAGTTGTTCCTTCACAGAAAGTGGTAAATCTTCAGAATTCTGTACCTCAGTCACTGATTGCATATAAAGCATTGACTGATAGATGACTGGAAGATAAAATAAAAATTCAAGTTTATTATCATGTAGTCTGAGGAATATTTGGGTTAAAGTTAAGTTTATTGCCACATGCACAAGTACACCCAATATACTGGGGATTAAAGTGTGCACACAGTGCAACAACAGCAGAATGACAAGTGTGTGTGAGCGTGTGTATATAGATATATATACACACACACACGCATGTATACAAAATGCTTTTACTGAGCACTCTTGTAAAATTAATTATCAAAATACTTGTATGTTGCTTGTATTTTCTTGCAGGTATTCACAATAGAACAAAGAAAGACTACAGAAAATCAATGAATAACTGCACACAAACAAAGGCTAAAAAAACTAATGTGCAGCAGAGGCCAAATGTGCAAATACGAACATAAATAACTAACTGAGAACATGAGTTATAAAGTCCTTGAAAGCGAGTCCGTAGATTATGGAATCAGTTCAGTGTTGGGGTGAGTGGAGTTAACCCCACTGGTTCAGCAGCCTGATGGTTGTAGGCTCATAATGGCTCCTGGACCTTGTGGTTTGGGACCCAGTCCTGGTGGTGTGGGATTTCAGGCTTCTGCCCGATGATAGTTGTGTGATGAGTTTGTGATTGTTGAATTGGGCAATAGAGGCTTCCCTGGAAGGGGAAGAGCTGTTTACTACTGCCAAGGTACAGCCAGCCGTTGCTGTTAGTGTGCTGATATTGACATAAGCAGACATTTTTGCTGCATGCCCCACACTCATACTTGTTCCCCTCCTGAGTACTATAACACCACATTAGCTGTTCAGCCTATGGAGTCTGCTCCACCATTTGATCACAGCTGATTGATTTTGCCTTTCAACCCCACTCGCCTGCCTTCTCCACTTAACGTTTGACTAGCCTTAGTAATCAAGACCCAACCCATCTCTGCTTTAAAAGTACCCAATACCTTAGTCACCACAGCCATCTCTGCAATGAATTCAAGAGATTCACCACCCTCTGGCAGAAGAAATTCCTTCTCATCTCTGTTCTTGTATTCTGAGGCTGTGCCCACTGGTCCTAGACTTCCCCACTATAGGAGGCATCCTCTCCACATCCGCCTATCCAGACCTTTCAGTATTGTAAACATGAAAGTCTGCAAGTGCTGGAAATCCAGAACAACACATACAAAATGCTGGAGGAACTTAGCAGGTCAAGCAGCATCTATGTAAATGAATAAACAGTCGACGTTTTGGGCTGAGTCCCTTCTTCAGGGCTGGAAAGGAAAGGGGAAGATACCGGAAGAAAAAGCTGAGGAGAGGGGAAAAGAAGCTAGCAGGAAGGTGATAGGTGAAGCCATGTGGGTGGAAGAAGATCAAAGGCTGGAGAAGAAGGAATCTTATGAGAGGAGAGTGGACCATAGGAGGAGGGAACCCAGGGGGAAGTAATAGGCAGGTGAGAAGAAGTCTGAGTGGGGAATAGAGGAAGTGGGGGGGGGGGAATTTGTTTACTGGAAGGAGAAATAGATATGTCATCAGGTTGGATGCTACCTCCTTTTAATATCTGCTGGGGTTTGGTAAAAGTGCTTATGAAAATGTTCATGGACAATCACGTTGTAATCATATCCTGTTAATTTCTATCAGACACATTTTGTTTAACCTTCTAGTTTAATTATTTCCTCAACTGCTGCAGGAGTCGTCCCCACTTTCAGCCTCCTTTCTCCACCACACCTGACTCTTCTGTTTGTCTGCCCTCCTCTAATAGTCCTTCAGCCCTTTACCCTGCCTGGCTTCATCTACCTGTCACCCACCAGCCCCAGATCACCAATCGTACTATTTCATTGCTCCCTCTTTCCTCTTTATGCATGCTGTCTCCTCTCTACACTCTTAGTCCTGATGTAGGGTTTCAACATTGACAAAGCTTCCCCACTCCCCACCACCTCAGCAGATGCAGCTTGATCTGCTCAGTTCCTCCTGCAGATTGTTCCTTGCTCCAGATTCCAGCCTCTTGTGTCTTAAAATAAACATACATGATTGACTGTCAATACTCATCTTCATGCCTGCTCTAGCTCACTAGCTGAAAACTACTTCTATGCCATTGTCACCTATACTGTTTGATATCCAATATCTTTCTGGCTGACCTGTCCTCTGTAAATATGAGATCTCCGCCTCTTAACGTTCACCATCTCAGTCACTCTTTATCCCAGGACATTGACCAGCGTTGACTCCTGTCTGTATTGTCATGGCTCCTGGACGTCTCCATCTCCCTCAACTCTTCTGCAGCCCCACAATCTATAGTGACCTGGGGGACACTGATCACCAGTACCTGTCCTCTTCTCATTGGGAGGGGATACAGGAGCCTGAAGATGCACACTTAGCATTTTAGGAAAAGCTTCTTCCCTTCCGCTACTACAGGATGGATAACGAACCAGCTGCATCATCATTTTTGTTCTTTTTGATATATAGTTTGGGCACCCCTAGTCAAAATTTCTGTTACTATGAATAGTTAAGTGAGTAGAAGATGAACTGATCTCCAAAAGTTAAAGATGAAACATTCTTTTCAACATTTTAAGCAAGATTAGTGTATTATTTTTGATTTGTACAATTTTAGAGTGGAAAAAAAAGGAAAGGAGCACCATGCAAAAGTTTGGGCATCACCCCAAGAGATTTGAGCTCTCAGATAACTTTTACCAAGGTTTCGGACCTTAATTAGCTTGTTAGGGCTAGGGCTTGTTCACAGTCATCATTAGGAAAGGTCAGGTGATGCAAATTTCAAAGCTTTACAAATACCCTGACTCGTCAAAACTTGTCCCAACAATCAGCAGCTGAGCAGCTGCCCAGCATTCTGAGAATTAAAATAAATGATGCCCACAAAGCAGGAGAAGGCTATAAGAAGATAGCAAAGCGTTTTCAGGTAGCTGTTTCCTCAGTTCGTAATGTAATTAAGAAATGGCAGTTAACAGGAATGGTGGAGGTCAAGTTGAGGTCTGGAAGACCAGGAAAACTTTCCAAGAGAACTGCTTGTAGGATTGCTAGAAAGGCAAATCAAAACCCCTGTTTGACTGCAAAAGACCTTCAGGAAGATTTGGCAGACTCTGGAGTGGTGGTGCACTGTTCTACTGTGCAGCGACACCTGCACAAACATGCCCTTCATGGAAGAATCATCAGAGGAAAACCTTTCCTGCATCCTCCCCACAAAATCCAGTTTGCAAAGGAACATCTAATCATGCCTGATGCATTTTGGAAACTAGTCCTGTGGGCTGATGAAGATGAAGTTGAAATAGAACTTTTTGGCTGCAATGACCAAAGGTATGTTTGGAGAAAAAAAGGTGCAGAATTTCATGAAAAGAACACCTCTCCAACTGTTAAGCACAGGGGTGGATCAATCATGTTTTGGGCTTGTGTTGCAGCCAGTGACACGGAGAACATTTCACCGGTAGAAGGAAGAATGAATTCAATTAAATACCAGCAAGTTCTGGAAGCAAACATCACACCATCTGTTTTGGAAAAAAAAAAGCTGAAGATGAAAAGAGGATGGCTTCACACACCTCAAAATCCACAATGGTCTACCTCAAGAGGCACAAGCTGAAGGTTTTGCCATGGCCCTCACAGTCCCCCGACCTAAACATCATCAAAAATCTGTGGATAGCCTCAAAAGAGCAGTGCATGCAAGACGGCCCAAGAATCTCACTGAACTAGAAGCCTTTTGCAAGGAAGAATGGGTGAAAATCCCCCAAACAAGAATTGAAAGACTCTTAGCTGGCTACAGAAAGCGTTTACAAGCTGTGATACTTGCCAAAGGGGATGTTACTAAGTATCGACCATGAACGGTGCCCAAACTTTTGCTTCGGGCCTTTTTCCTTTTTTGTTATTTTGAAACTGTAAAAGATGGGAATAAAAAAGTAATCTTGCTTAAAATATTAAAGAAATGTGTCACCTTTGTGGAAATCAGATAATCTTTTACTGGCTTAGCTATTTAATATATATAGTTTATTGTAATTTATAGTTTACAAAATAAATTACATGATGTATGTCAGTAGTATTAAACCCACTTCTAATCCTGGTTTTAGCACTCCTCGAATTCCAGCCTTTTAGTTATAACTGAACTCAATTGTTGTCTTGTTGACAATCCCTGAAGCCAAGGAAACCCACTTACGCTCTTCATCATCGAATTTATAACTCAATAAAAGATCCCTCTTCGGCCAAGCTTTACTTAAATGGCCTCGTATCCTACTTTGCTTGATAATTTAACATTTTTAAAAAATGTTAAATGTAATTTCTAAATGAAAATTGTTTTGTGAAATTGCTTCAGGGTGCACAGACATTACAAAAGGAAAAACTGACCTTGCAAATTAAATTGAATTTGCATGAAGGGGTAGTAAGTGATTGTAATGTACTCTGATATTGAACCACGTGAAGTCTAATCTGTTTATAGGTTCATGTGTTTTTTTTATACAGAGTGGTGGGTGGCTGGAATGTGCTGCCTGGGGTAGTGGTAGAGGCAGATGCATTAGGGATTCTTAACAGGCTTTTAAATAGGCAAATGAATGTGAGTGAACTAGAAGGTTTTGGACATTGTGTATGCAGAAGGGATTAATTTAGTTGGCCATTCGAGTACTAATTTAATTGGTTCAGCATAACACTGTGAGCCAAAGGGCCTGATCCTCTGCTGTACTATTCTATATTCTCAGCACAGAAACAAGCCCTTGAGCCCACTGAGTCAGTGCCGACCATGGCCACCTTCTCATGGGTCAGCACGGTAGTGTAGTGCACAGTGCTTTATTGACCCAGGTTCAATTCCTGCCGCTGCCTGTAATGGGTACAATCTACCTGTTACTGTGTGGGTTTCCTCCAGGTGCTCCAGTTTCGTCTCACAGTCCAATGGCATACCAGTTAGCTGGTTAATGGGTCATTGTAAGTTGTCCCATGATTAAGCTACGATTAAACTGGGCACTCGCTGGGTGGTGTGACTCGAAGGGCTGGAAGGGCCACTTCCACACTGTATCCCAATAAGTAAGTAATTTCCTCCCTGCTTCTTCCACACACCTGCAAACTTGGGGCACTGTACAGTAATCCTCAGGATGTGGCAGGAAACCAAAGGACCTGGAAGGAAATCTATGTGATCATAGGGAGAGCGTGCAAATTTGGCACAGACAGCAGCAGAGATGAGGTGTATACCTGGGTTGCTAGGACTGTGAGGTGGTGCACTGTTTGGTGCACTGTGCTGACCTACGGTTGAAATGCTGTGTGGAATGGCTTTAAAATCAAAATGAAGAATACAGGAACTACTTGGCAGGTTAGGCAGCACCTGTGGAAAGGGAAACAAAGATCAGTTCATTTTGATCAGATTAGAAAGCAAACATGTTTTAAATTGTAAAGAAGGGAGAGGCGTGGAGTGGGAACAAAGGAAATATTTGCTAAAGGGTGGGGTTTTGACACAGAATAAATTACACGTGGGAAATGTTGTTAATGACAACTAATTTGTCTTGAAGAAATGCAAGAAGGAAACAAAATGAGAACAGAAAAGGGAGAAAATAAAATAATGGAGTCAGAACTGTCAGATTCAAAGCACTGCAGTTCGCATTTACCTCCTCCCTCAGCTCCATTCAAGGCCCTAAATAGCCCTTTGCAAGTGAGGCAACACTTCACCTGTGAATCTGTTGGGATCATCCATTGTGTCCAGTGCTCCCAGTGCAGCCTGCTTCTGTGTTAGTGAGACCCATGTACGTTGGGGGACTGCTTCATTGAGCACTTCCGCTCCATCCACCAAAAGCAGAATTTCCTAGTGGTCAAACATTTTACTTCTGATTTCCATTCCCAGTCTAACATGTCGATCCACGGCTCCCTCTTGTGCCAAGATGAAGCCAGGGTAGAGGAATAATACCTCGTATTCTGTCTGTGTAGCCTCCAACTTGATGGCATGAGGTTTGATTTCTCCTTCTGACTTACATTAACGAGCAGGTGTACCTAATAAAGTGGCCACTAACTGTAAGCTGCTAATTTGTGCAAACACACTTCCAACATTGTGGTCATCTTGCTACAGTCCCATGTTTCCATTATTGCAATTTGCTTCTCAGGTTTTGCAATGCAAGCTCTTACTGCTAAAGTCTGTAGTCTGATCATGTTATGTGCAGTCAGCTTGCAAAACCTTACTGGTATTTGCTTCTTATTCAACAGTTCCTTCCCTTTATTAACTTCTAAGTACAAAGTAAATTTATTCTCAAAGTACGTACAGTGTGCATAATTCTTAGGCACCTAGGATTTTTTTAGTGTGGTTTCAGATGGTCTGCCCTGCACAGAGCTCTGCTCGCGACGTTATCCAGTCTGCCCACTGTAGGAGCCATCCACTCTATCCAGGCCTTTCTAGTCCTGACGAAGGGTCTCGGCCCGAAACGTCGACAGTGCTTCTCCTTATAGATGCTGCCTGGCCTGCTGTGTTCCACCAGCATTTTGTGTGTTGTTTGATTTTCCAGCATCTGCAGATTTCCTCGTGATTATCTAGGCCATCTGGGATTGCCTGGAGAGACGGAAGCAAGCAAGCAGAGGTCCTCACCCTTTTTTATGCCATGGACCCCTACCGTTAATTGAGGTGTCTGAGAACCCCAGGTTGGAAGGTTGGAACCCTGCAAGTGAGATAGTCAAAATCTGTCAAGTTCTCCAAGAAGCTTCTAAGAACCTACCAGCCGATTTCCTTTTAAAATGGTGTGACAGAGCACCTAAGAAAATTGATACAGTTTTAAAGGCAAAGGCTAGTCACACCAAATACTGATTTGATTTAGTTTTTTTAATGTTTACTGTTCTTTATAGTAAATTTTTGATGCTTAGAAACCTTTTTCATTATTTTTGAAAGCATCTTCACTTCAGATTTTTTTTTAAAATCTGCTTAAGACTTTTGCACATAATATACTGTGTATGCCATCATATACTACCCTGAGATTCATTTTCTTGCTGGCATTCTTATTAGAATAAAGAAATACAATAGAATCATGGAGCATTGACAATTACAGCACAGGAACGAGGCCTTGGATCCACGATGTTGTGCTGAAGCAATTAAATTGGTAATCAACTGGCCAACTAAACTAATCTCTTCTGCCTGCATAATGCTCATATCCTTTAATTCCCCCCCCCCCCCATTCATGTGCCTTTCTAAATGTCTCTTAAAAATCTCTAATGTGTCTGCCTCTACTACCACCCCAAGCAGCACATTCCAGATACCCACCACTCGTGTGTTTTTTCAAAAAAGCACCCCCTCATCCCCTTCTCATCTTATACATGCCCTATTTGAACCCCCTCTCTCTCTCTTCTATTTATGCATTTCATAACCTTATAAACCTCTATCAGATCTCCCCTCAGCCACTACACTCCAGAGAAAGCAACAATGCCTTCACTTCCTCAGGAGGCTAAAGAAATTGCCATGTCCCCATTGACTCTTAGCAATTTTTATCGATGCAGCATAGAAAGTATTCTGTCTGGATGGATAGCGCCTTGATATGGCAACTTGTAAGCATAAGAGATTCTGTAGGCGCTGGAAATCCAGAGCAACGCACACAAAGTGAAGCACCACAGTAGTGTAGTGGTTAGTGCGACACTCTTACGGCTTGGGGAGTCAGAATTCGGAGTTCAATTCTGTAATCAGTTTGCATGTCCTCCCTGGATGCGCTGGCTAAAAAGGGAGACCAACAACAGTGTCCCACTGAAATTAAAAATAAGTTTCTTCGTTGTGTTATGTAAAAAATGCATTTGAAAATATTTTTTTCCATAAGCCTTACATGTTACATGTCATTTCTGTTAAGTGATGGACATGAGTAGTGCGCAGGTGCACGTACGTTCTCAAAATAAAAAATACGCTCCAGATCAAATAACGCGCTCTGCATACTGGCGCGCCGTCAGTGTTCTGTCTTTGTGCGGGTCGTTGTTGAGTTTTGGCACAGGGGACAATTGAATAAGAAGGAGCAGGACAAGTAGACCTGCATCTCCTACCGTTTTTGAAATAAAGACAGTCAGGCGGAGAGTGATGATGATAATATCTTGAAGGATAACAGAATTTTCAGTGCTTTAAAATAATAACTGTTACTATTAAAAAAGCTGTATTTGATTCATTTAATTTTCAGTGTTTTAAAAGACATTTCAATAAATAGCTAAATACCATGGGACTTCAAAGACAGATATTTTGTTGTAACGCATTTGTTCATTTTCAATTGAAATTAAAGCACATGTTTTCTACATATCCCATGATATTTTATTTTCTCTTATGAGGTGTATTACCAAAACACTCCGTCCATCTGCTCCTGGTCTGGCCCCCCTGTCAAATTTTAGAACCCTTTGTGGCCCTCAAGTCAAAAAGTTTGCCCACCCCTGTTGTAGAGACACAGCCCTATCACAGAGCTGGCAAAGGTACAATGGCCCCCTCCACTTGTATCTGAATAATGGCCACATGAGAGGAGCAGTTAGTGGTCCAGTTGAATTTGGGGAACTGTCTGAATTCTTCGAGGATTTTTTTTCGTGTCACAGTGAATTAGGAAATGACACCTCTTGTCTTCCACTGGATTGCATTTTTTTAAAAGTTTATGGCGTTATCATATTCTGCCCTTCCCCTCAGGTAAAATATCTGCTTTGCCATCATGTCAGTGCAGCTCATACAGGCGCTGAAAGCCACTCTTGGAGTTCTAGACACCTTTTAGGTCTCCTTCCTTCAAGATGTTCTTGCCTTGGAAGCAACACCATGAGACGAAGGAGCAGAATAGGCCATTCAGCCCTTAGAGTCTACTTTGCATTTGACTGTGACTGATTTAGTTTTCCCTCACAATGCCATTCTCCTGCCTTCATCCTGTAATCTTTGATGCCCTTACTAATCAAGAATCTATCAACTTCAGCTTTAAATTGATCCAATATACTTGGCCTCCACAGCCAGTCTGTGACAATGAGTTCCACAGATTCACCACCCTCTGGCTAAAGAAATTCTTTCTTGTCTCTGTTCTAAACAGATGTTCTTGTTTTCTGAGGCTGTGCTCTCTGTTTCTAGTCTCCACTATAGGAGCCATCCACTCTAAGCAGGCCTTTCTAGTCCTGAAGAAGGGCCTTGGCCTGAAAAGTTGACTGTTTATTCATTTTCATAGATGCTGCTGACCTGCTGAGTTCCTCCAGCATTTTGTGTGTGTGTTGCTTTCAATGTTCAATAGAGTTCAATAAGATTTTCCCCCCCCCCCAAGCATTCTTCTAATTTCCAGCAAGTACAGTCCCAGATGCAACAAACACTCCTCATCTAACCCAGGGGTTCCCAACCTTTTTTATGCCAGGGACCCTTGTCTTTAACTGAGGAATTCCCAGAATCATTCTTATGAACCTTCTCTAGACCCTGTCCAATGCAGGCTCATCCTTTCTTGGGTAAAGGGCTCAGAAATGCTCACATTACTCTTGTTTCCATAATACTTGATCATTCTCTGCACCACCTCAATCCTTTCTCTTCTACTTTCCCCTCTTCCCTCCCCCCCAAGAAATCCAAATTCAACCTGATTTGAAGTAATGCTGGCAGCTTTCTGATCTTCTGTAAAAACAGGTTCTTGCAGATTTTTGCTCCAAAACACTTGACTTGTATCTACATCAGCTCTTATTTAGATGAGAGGCTTTCAAAATACAGGAAGCACATTAGCCCTGGGCTTACCACAAAGTATTGTCAAAGTCGAGTTTATTGTCATCTTCACAAGCCCATGTGTGCACAGGTGCAGAGAAAAACTTGCCTGCAGCAGCATCAGATAAGCAGTGTTCACAAGGAAAAAAACACAAATTGAGGCTGCCATTGTTCAGGCTCGACCATGAATGTTTCATTCTAGATATCTAGATATGCAGGCCTGGGCCGTACAATATGGAGAACAAACTGTTGCCCATGTAGCAAGCTCCCGCTCTTCCTACATCTGATGAATCCAAAGGAACTGCAGAGACCGACAGCATCGCAGGAGTTGCCAGTCAGCGTTGAACTCAATGCTTTAGGGAGTCCAGCTCTGGATTTTTCTCTCGGGGCTTACTCCCGAAGCCTTCCCCATGAGTGTGTGTAGCCGCAAGGCAGCAGAGTTTTGAGATCAGAGTTTACCTTCTCCTAGATAAGCTGCCAACCACAGCCGACAAGCCTGATCTGCCCAAAGTGACTGGATTTAAGGTGCCAGTAACCTGTGTTTGCTCCTTTTCCTGTCAGTTCTGCCTGGCTTAGTAGCTAAGCCACACATGAAGGCCAAGAGCTGGACTTGGTTGTCAGAGGCTATCTGAGACACATGCCACTGGGAGATTTAATTGTTTGTGGGAGCTTGTCCCCATTGCCACCCCTCAGCTATAATAACCTTAAGGAACCTAAAAAGTATGTTAAACATTAATTATAAACACAAGAGATTCTGCAGGTGCTTGAAATCCAGAGAGACACACACAAAATGCTGGAGGAACTCAACAATTCAGGAAGCATCTATGGAAAATAATAAAGAGTATCCCTTCCTTTCCAGCCCTGATGAAGGGTTTTGTCCCAAAACATCGACTATTCATTCATTTCCATGGATGCTGCCTGATCTGCTGAGCTCAGCCAGCATATTGTATGTTTTAAAATAAATTATACACTTTTTTTTAAACAAGAACAAACATGACTAAAATAAAATTTTTAGTGCAAAGTGATCTAAGTATTCATGGTGTTGCTAGAGATTACTGGTTGGCTTGAGAACAAAATGGTTGAAGGGAAGTAGCTGTTCTTGAATCTGGTATATATAACCCGATGTAGTATAGAGGAAGAGTATAGTGTAGGTTAGGACTGCTCACAACAACCTGGAGGGAAGATGCTGAACAGCAGTAATCATTGCCTGACAACGAAGGAAAGCAATAACAGTGGCTCCACTTCCAGATCCAGTGCATTTTCACACCCACATCACTCTCCATTCCTGTGTGGAAGAGTTTTTAAAGTAGAGATACTGTTGCACTGGATCAGTTCCACTCTTTTGACATCTGAAGTCAGATGTTTGGATGAGCAAGCATCACAAACTGGGGTCTTCCTTGGTCACAGTGGATGACCATGATGTCTTCAGTGCCTTGTCATGCCCCTCACTCTCCATGTGGCATTGCAGTACTGCATCCCTGGCCATTGGGTCTCACTGTCGATCTCATCCGCCCAGTCTGCCGGAGCTGATTTCGCACGTTTGGATGGGCATGTCCCTAACTTTCCAGGGTATGAGGCCACCGGCTACCCTCACCTGGTTTAGCCCACCTGGCGAAGGGTGTAGCTGGCTGTTGCAGGTGAGGGTTGAGTGTCCAGTGAGGACCAAAGGTGAGTGAGCCACTCACACAAGCCCCTACACAAGAGGTGCTATCCCTCTCTGGTCACCCCATACACCCAATGTCACATGTAGTGAGATAGATTTGACAATCACATCTAAAACAGTGATTGGGCTACAATTCCCACAAGAGGTTTGTATATTCCCCATAACTGCTCTGGTTTCCTCCGGGTGCTTTGGGTCACTCCCACACACCAAAGACCTAGGAGTTAGGTTTAGTAAATTGTGGGCATGCTGTGTTCAGGCCAAAAGCACAACAACAATTGTGGGCTGCGCTCAGCATATCTACGGACTGTAATGGTTGTTAATGAGCACATCCACTTGAAACGCTGATGTAAAGCAGCATCCATCATCAGGGTCCTCCCCACCACCCAGGACATGCTCTCTTCTCACTACTACCATCAGGAAGAAGCTACTGGCACCTCAAGGCTCATGCCTCCAGGTTCAGGAACAGTTATTGCCCATCAACCATCAGGCCCTTGAACCAAAGTGGATAACTTATAAGGGCCCTTGGTATTATTAACACACTTCCATCCAGCATCCTCTTTGACTTTCTGCCATCAGGCAGGAGACTGATGCATAAAGACAAGAACGGACAGGATGGGAAACAGGTTCTTCCCTCAGGCCGTTAGGCTTTTGAACACCATGCCATATCACATTCGAAGTGTCACCAGTTAATCTATTCTGTACCTTGCAGTATTTAATTTATGCACCTTTACTTTATTCATGCGTGATTCATCTCCCGATTTTATCTTTACTTTCCCCAAGTTATTGTGTATTATATCTGCGCTTTTCACCCTGGTCTTGAGAAATACTGTCTTGACAGTATATACATGTATATAGTTAAATGACAAAAATATTGACTTGAGTACACCCACAAGAAAATGAAACTCGGGGTTGCATATGGTGACATAATGTATTTTGATAAAATCTACTTTGACTTTGAAGTATTTACTGGCGACACCCAATTTCCATGAATGTCAACATCCTTCAATTTCCCCCTCCCCCTCCCACTTTCAAATCTCTTACTATCTTTTTCAGTTAGTCCTGACAAAGGGTCTCGGCCCGAAACATTTACTGTACTTCCTCCTATAGATGCTGCCTTCCCTGCTGTGTTTCACTGGCATTTTGTGTGTATTCCTTCAATTTCTGTTAACCTAACAAAAAGCTGGCTGGTGGCGTAGTGGCATCAGCACTGGACTTTGGAAGCAAAGGCTCCCAAGTTCAAACCCAGTTGGCCCCACTCTCTCCAGCCCCCCCCCCCCCCCCACCCGTGCTGGGTTGAGGGCCGAGCTAGCCACTCGGCCTCGTAAAAAAAAAAGGTCAAGTCAGGAACGTTCATACTGTGATCCGGTTAATCTGAAAGGAGACCAATCCTGACACTACGCACCAGACAAGAATGACAATAGACAATAGGTACAGGAGTAGGCCATTCGGCCCTTTGAGCCAATGTGATCATGGCTGATCATCCACAATCAGTACCCCATTCCTGCCTCCTCCCCATTTCCCTTGACTCTGCTATCTTTAAGAGCTCTGTCTAACTCTTTCTTGAAAGCATCCAGAGAATTGGCCTCCACTGCCTTCTGAGGCAGAACATTCCATAGATGCACAACTCTCTGGGTGAAAAAGTTTTTCCTCAACTCTGTTCTAAATGCCCTACCTACCCCTTATTCTTAAACTGTGGCCTCTGCTTCTGGATTCCCCCAACATCGGGAACATTTTTCCTGCCTCTAGCATGTCCAATCCCTTAATAATCTTATATGTTTCAATCAGATCCCCTCTCATGCTTCTGAATTCCTGTGTATACAAGCCCAGTCGCTCCAATCTTTCAACATATGACAGTCCCGCAGTCCCGCCATCCCAGGAATTAACCTCAATAGCAAGAATGTCCTTCCTCAAATTTGGAGACCAAAACTGAACACAATACTCCAGGTGTGGTCTCACCAGGGCCCTGTACAGCTGCAGAAGGACCTCTTTGCTCCTATACTCAACTCCCCTTGTTATGAAGGCCAACATGCCATTAGCTTTCTTCACTGCCTGCTGTACCTATATGCTTACTTTCAGTGACTGATGAAAAAGACACCTAGATCTTGTTGTACTTCCCCTTTTTCTAACTGACTGATTGTCTGGTATGACAAGCTATGAAAATGAAACATTACAAAAACAGTCCCACGGTATTTTGTCTTCCTTTCACAAGGTAAACGTGGCTCCTAGCAGTTATCTAGTATTGCATTGTGAATCTAGCCACCTGGGCCATGGGCCAAGGAGCTGGCGACATCTGGGCCTGTGTCTGAGCTTAAAAAAAGAAGGCAAAAGTAAGAAGTCTTCAGCCATTTCAGGCCTCTATTTCTCAGCAGAACTACTTAGTCACCTTTAAAATAATTGCTTTACAGTAAAATCCCAATTTACATTAAATTCTGTCAAAATCTTTGGGAGGAAGTTGTCCTAGCATAGTAAATCGAGCACTGCAGTTTGAATGGGTAACAGGTTCTGCCAGTACTTGATGGTTGGTTTAATATCTTTAGCCTTACTTACTTACTGCCTGTTACACCGCTGGCATTTAGGGCAGCAGTGAAGGTCCTCCATCTCTGGTGGTGTTCAGGGCTTCCTTCATAATGTCAGTAACTTCCTCTCGGTTTTCATTACTGTCAGTTAGCCAGGTCCCAGACACAGTCTTGGGAATACCATCACACTCAGATGTAGAAGATGTCTTCGTTGCTGTTTCTGCAACAGTTTTGTTTTACCAGTCAGAGTTGTTAGCCCTGAGCTGAACCCCCGTGCCTCGAAGACAGGTGCACTAGTCTTGGTCTGTCCTCTACCCCTTGACGTTTGGCATGGGTGAACCTACTGAGAGCCAAAGCATAAAGCCCAACATAGCTCTCCAGGCACGCAAG
The DNA here is from genome assembly GCF_030144855.1 of Hypanus sabinus. Taxonomy (NCBI): domain Eukaryota; kingdom Metazoa; phylum Chordata; class Chondrichthyes; order Myliobatiformes; family Dasyatidae; genus Hypanus; species Hypanus sabinus. The sequence goes on along the minus strand of NC_082712.1, from coordinate 89,181,729 downwards.
CCTTCAAACCCTATGACAAGTTTGTGGTTCACGGAGGTAGACTGGCAAAAAATCCATGTGCTGGTTGGTTTGGCATTGTTTACAATTAAGGTACCAGTAGCAACATCCTAATTGCTTAATTACAGTAATTACCAACACAATTAAAACAGTTTACTTCAGAATTGAATTAAATGCTAATTCCTCTTGAGTAACAGTGAAATAAATAGTGCCTGTTGAACAGAAAAGGATCTTTCATCACAACTGTTTTATGCTGGATTTGATCTGACAATCATTTCTTGATCTAAAACAAATTTGAACCCCCTCCCTTCTCCGTATAGATGCTGCCTGGTCTGCTGTGTTCCACCGGCATTTTGTGTGTGTTGTTGTTTGAACCCCCTCCCCCTTTCCCCTTCCTCAGTTTGCTCTGTGACACTGTCTGACACGCACCATCAATGCCTTTCGCTGACTTATTTATCACATGTACATCAAAACGTGACAAGGCACATAACGAACATAAAAATACACAGTGGTGCATTGTTTGTGTACACAACCTAGGAAGGCGCAAGTGCCGCCACATATTCCAGTGTAAACAGTAAGTGCTCTCAGTGTTTAGCGGGACTACACAAGCAGCAGCAAGGTCGACACAACAGCCAGAATCAGAAGCAGGTTTATTATTACTGACATACAGTACTGCACAAAAATCTTAGGCTCATTTTCACTTCACATTCGACAGGCTGAATAGCCTAATTCTGCTCCTCCGAATGGTCTTGCATAGTTAGGGTGCCGAAAACATTTACAGAGTACTGTAGTAATTTTATGTATTGCACTGTGCTGCTGCTGCAAAACAAAACAAATTTCATTATGTATGTGAGTGATGATTAATCTGATACTGATATGGGTCTCTATCGTGAACTGAGAGTCAGAAGGGGACAGGGAGAGGGGATCATGGTTGGGAAAAGGGAAGATTGAAAGAAGGGAGTGGGAAGCACTAGAGATATATTCTGTAATGGCCAATAAGCCAATTGTTTGGAATCAAATTACCTTCCCTGATGTCTGTACCCGTGTCGCCCCCACCCATGCTCAGCAATCCTTTGCCACCTGTCCCACACCTCTCCAGTGGATCTCCACCCTTCCACCCTCGCTATTCCCAATATCCTTTGCTCCTACCACATTTACAATCCTGCTTTTTGCTGCATGTTTTGCATGTTGACAAATACAGTACAGTAAAAGTCTTGGATACCCTAGATTTTATATATAATACATGCACGCACGCACGCACACACGCACACACACACACGCACACACACACACACACACACACACACACCACATTTATATCACACTATCAGTTGTAATTAGAAAATGAAATGTACATAAAATAAATTAAATGAGCAGAACAAAAAGGGGTAGCAAAGGGAAAGCAAAAAGACAGCAATAGCAAAGCAAACCCATTCCTCCCAAACACTCAGACAGGCCTTGAAACTTTAGTCTGGCCTGGACTTGCCAAATGCATTAAAAATACATCTGTGATTCTCCTTGGAATAATGATGGTGAAATTATCATCATCATTACATGTCGGGGGCGATCATGGTCTTCCAACTGACTTTAATCTGAGTTCTAATAAGCTCTTCAGAACTTTTGCCTGTCAATCCCTTATTGTAACTCATGAATGTCATGCACTGTCAACCATTTAAAAAAAAATCCAGATCTTCAATGTAGCAGAAAACTTCAGTGACTCTCAGGAGTATTATTGAGCAAATTGCTTCGACGCAGCTGCAGAAAGAGATATTGGGACAAGCGGCTAAAGCTTTGTTAAAAGGGAGAGGTTTTAGAGAATGTCTTGGGAAAGAACTTCCCAATTTAGGATTACCATAAAGAGAAGGTAGTTAATTTTACTCCCCAGGAATGTCTTAAATACTTAAAATAAATATGTCAAGATTCAAATTTATTTATTACATGTACATCGAAACATAGAGTGCGTGCTGGGGCAGCCTGCAGGTGTTCCCACGCGTTCTGGGACCAATAAAGCAGGGCTACAGTGATTGGCAGGACAACGTGGAACACAGCAAGCAACTAAACAGCTGCAAAAAAAAGCAGTGTTCCTCCTTCCCACCCACACGCCCACAGCCTGATGAACATAAACAATGAAGCTTTCTTTCTATTAATCCTTTATCTGTGTCCCTTTGTCTTGACTCCCTTGAGCACTGGAGACAGCGAGAGAAAGCTATGACTCAAGCTATTCAGGCCAATCCCACATTTGTGCACCCAGTCCACATTCTTGTAAGCTGTGCCCGATGACGTTTTCCCACTAGTGTATTCCTTTCAAGCCGACCTTCCACCAGCCATTCAAGATTAAATATGGCTGTTGATCAGGAAGCCAAAATTAGATGCAAGTAGATACTCCAGAGGGATATTAATGGTCTCTGGAGATGGAGGGATGAAATCCTGAAGAGGAGCCAAATGGCATCCTTCTGAATGTAGAGCCAGGAAGATGGCATCCACTGTGTGGGCAGCTTGTAGCGTAGTAGTTAGCACAGCTCTTTACAGTGCAGGTGACCTAGGTTCATTTCCCACTGCTGCCTATAAGGAGTTTGTACATTCTCCCTGTGACTGTGTGGGTTTGTTTGCTCCAGGTACTCCAGTTTCCACCCACAGTCTGAAGACCTACAGCACAGCATGGTAGGTTAATTGGTCATTGTAAATTGCTCTGATTAGGCAAGGATTAAAACGGATGGCTGGGCGGTGTGGCTCAAAGGGCCTATTCTGCACTGTATCCAATAAATCTTTTAAAAGTATATATTATTTGAATATATGTGCGCATATATGTCTGTATATATGTAGGAGCTATCTATTTTCTATTTGTTTTGTGTTGCAAGTTTATTGTGATAGTCACATGGGTGGAGATGTGATAAAAGCGACTAGTTTTAGTTTCATATTCATGCTTTTGTCTTTAGTTCAGTGGAGCTAAGTGAGTGAGCTATAGGTGATACTTTTTTTGTTGACAACTTAATTATATTTTAAATCGCAAATTAGTTTAATTACGTTGAAAAATGCTTTAAGTACGTTTAATATGCTAAAACTGTTTATTTTGTTATGTGGCTAGTTTTAGTTTCATTAGTTTTTATTGCTTTAAGATTTTGTTTTGGTAGTACCCTGATATAAAAATAGAAGTATTCTTTGACTTTTGGAGCCTTGTTATTGGATTCGAAAGTGTGTCATACAGGGTTAATTCTGCCCCCTCACTTAGTCTCCAAGCAGTGTTGGTTTGTTCCAGTAGCTGCTAAAATATATATCATACATGTATATATTTGTGTATATGTATATATCTATCTGTGTGTGTGCACATATATGTGTACATATGTATATGTGTATGTATGTATTGAACCTTGTGCTTCCTCACATCTTTGTATAATATGACCCATTTGACACGATAATATAGTCAAATTGTTATAAATTTGCATTACTATACCCTGTTGTCTTTTCTATAAATACATGCAGTAGTTCAAGAAGTTGGCTCAGTTCCACCTTCTCGAGATGCCATTAAAGTTGGGTGGTAAATGCCAGCCCTGTCTTTGACACCTGGTAACCCAAGGAGAATGTGGGGTAATTTGATATAGTTATACAAACTATATAGTTATGCAGGGTAAATGCAAGCAAGTTTACCCGCTACGGTTGGGTGAGACTAGAACAAGAGGTCATATGTTAAGGCTCTAAGCTGAAATATTTAAGGGAAATGTAAGAAGAATCTTCTTCACTCAGTGAGTGGTGCGAGTATAGAATGAGCTGCCAGTAGAGGTAGCGGATGCAGGTTCAATTTCAGCACTTAAGTGAAATTTGGATAAATACACAGATGGGAGGGGTATGGAGGCTTTTACGATTTGATGGGACTAGGCAGAATAACAGTTTGGCATGGGCCAGATGGGCTGAAGGGCCTGTTTCTGTGATGTAGTGCTCTTGGCTCTAACTAGTGAAAGCTGTCATTGTCACTGTGTTAATAAAACTGGGTTCCGACACAGTCCAGGTGAAGAGGGACAGGAAATGAAAACGGAAAATGTTAGAATCACTGAGTTCAAAGTAAATTTATTATCACAGTACATATAAGTCACCACATACTACCCTGATATTCATTTCCTTGTGGGCATACTCAGTAAGTGCAAAAAACACTGGAATTAATGAAAAAACTGCACCCAACAGGACAAACAACTAATGTACACGAGAACAAACTATGCAAATGCAAAAAAGGAAAGAAAAAGTAATAATAAAAAATAAATAAACAATAAATATTGAGAACATGCGATGAAGCATCATTGAAAGTAAATCTATAGGTTGTGGGAACATTTCAGATTCAGTTTAATGTCGTTTAGAAACCACAAATGCAATGCAGTTAAAAAATGAGACAACGTTCCTCCAGAATGATATCACAAAAGCATATGACAAAACAGACTACACCAGAAAGTCCACATAACGTTTGGCAATCCCCAATCCAGAGTCTGGAGAGGCTGCTGCGTATTTCAGTGAGTGGCTGAGTAAAGTTGAGTGAAGTTATCCATTCAGGTTCAAGAAACTGGTGTTTGAGGGGTAATAACTATCCCTAAACCTGGTGTTGTAAATCCTGGGCTCTTGTATCACCTCCCTGATGGCAGCAGTGAGAAGCGAGCATGGGTTGGGTAATGCAGTCCCAGACGCTGTTTTCCTGCAACAGCACTCCATGTAGATGTGCGATTGCAGCTGTACTTGGACTCACTGTCATAAGTAGAAGGTGAGCAGAGCAGGAGGATAAGCACATAGCCTTGTGGAGGAAATGTTGTCAATCCAACTCACTGCTGGTCTGCAAGTGAAAGAATCGAGAATCCATTTGCACAAGAAGGTATTAAGGCAAAGGTCATGAAGCATTGACTAGTTTTGAGGGATGATAGTATTGTTTGCTGAGGTGTATTGAGTGGAGAGCTCCCTGATGTTTGTATCTACACCATCCAGATGTTCCAAGTTTGAGTGAAGAACTCAGGAGATCATGGTAGCATCTGAGGGGAGAGACAGTTTTGAGTCCAGATGGTTTTTAAGAAAGAAAAGAAAATTAGTTTCATTAACAGAATTGGGGAAGAGATGGGGTAGAACAATGGAAGTATTTATGGTAGCTGAGACCAATCAAGACATTGCGGTCATAAGAAGAACATTGTGTTGGTCTGTGTTAATACACGGCCTTGGGAACTAGCTTATTTCTCATCCCTTCTGAAGAGATTCTGTTTCCAGCTGCCATATCCACCCACCACAGCTGTCTTCCTATAGTCTGTGTTCTCTAATAAAGATATTAGTCATAGTGCAGACATCAGGTAGCTGTAGAGGCCAACACGGGCTCCACATATTCTGGTGCATTGTGGGCAAGAGTGAGTGGTGGCTGTGAAGAAGGCAGAATAAGGTGAGGGGAGGGGAAGGAGTACAAGCCAAAAGCTGATCGATGAAGTCAGGTGGGTGGGAGAGGGGGATGAAGTAAGAAGCTGGGAGGTGATAAATGGAAGAGCCTCCCCCCCCCCCTTCTTATTTTGTCGTCTTCCTCCGTCCTTTCCAGCCCTGATTAAGGATTTTGATCCGAAACGTTGACTGTTTAAAGTTCAAAGTAAATTTATTGAAGTGCAAGTACATCACCATATACAACCCTGAGATTCATTTTCTCACAGGCATACCCAAAAGTGTGCCTTATGAGAATAGGTTGAGTAAACTTGGCTTTTTCTCCTCGGAGCGATGGAGGATGAGAAGTGTATAAGATAATTAGGGGCATTATTCTTGTGGGTAGCCACAGACTTTTTCCCAGGGCTGAAATGACTAACATGAGGGGGCATTGTTTTAAGGTGCTTGTAAGTAGGTACAGAGGGGATGTCAGGGGTGAGATTTTCGCTCAGAGAGTAGTGGATGCGCGGAATGCACTGCTGCCGACAGCGGTGGAGGTGGCTGCAACAGGGTCTTTTAAGAGACTCTTAAATGGGTAAATGGAGCTTAGAAAACTAGAGGGCTATGCGGTAGGATAATTCTAGGCAGTTTCCAGATCTAGGTTACGTGGTCGGCACCACATTGAGGGCTGAAGAACTTGTGCTGTAGATTTCTAAGTTCTGCTCAATAAATCCTTAATAGAATTATAACCATAATAGAATCAATGAAAGACTGTACCACCTTGGATGTTAACCTTTTTGCAAAAGACAACAAACTGTGCAAATACAATAAGAAATAAATAATAATAATAAAAAATAAACAATAAATATCAAAAAGATGAGATAAGAGTCCTTGAAAATGAGACCATAGGTTCTGGGAACATTTCAGTGATGGGGCAAGTGAAGCTGATTGAAGTTATCCCCATTGGTTCAAGAGCCTAATAGTTGAGGGGTAATAACTGTCCCTGAACCTGGTGGTATGAGACCTGAAGCTCACCTCCCAGATGGCAGCAGCGAGAAGAGGGTGTGGCCTGGATAGTGTGGTCCTGGATGCTGTTTTCCTACAATAGCACTCCATGTAGATGTGCTCAGTGGTGATGAGGCCCTTACCAGTGTTGGACTGGGAGGTATCCTGATGTATGCATCTTTGCTATCCGTTTGTTCCAGGGTAAGTGAAGAACACAGGAGATCAGGTAGCATCTGAGGAGAGAGAGAGACAGTGAGAGTTTTGGGTCCAAATGGTTTTTAAAAAAGAAAAAATTAGTTTTCATTAACAGAGTTGGGGAAGGGAATGGTTAGAATAAAGGAAGTATCTATGGTAGGCTGAGACCAAATGAGAATCTGTGGTTATTAGAAGCACATTATGTTGCTTTGTCTGTGTTAATACAGGGCCGTGGGAACTAGCTTATTTCTCACGAACTTCTGAAGAGATTCTGTTTCCAGCTGCAATATCTGCCTACCCTCACCACAGCTGCCTTCCTTCAGCCTGTGTTCTCTTATAAAATATTAGTCATAGTGCAGACATCAGGTAGCTGTAGGTGCTGACAAGGGATTCATATATTCTGCTACAGTGTGGGCAAGAGTGAGTGGTGGCTGTGAAGAAGGCAGAACAAGGTGGGGGGAGGGGAAGGAGTACAAGCCAAAAGGTGAAGTCATGTTGGTGGGGGAGGGAGCATGAAGTAAGAAGCTGGGAGGTGATAGATGGAAAAGACCACCTCCCTTCTTATTTTTCCGTCTTCCTCCTTCCTTTCCGTCTTCCTCCTTCCTTTCCAGTCCTGATTAAGGATCTTGGTCTGAAATGTTGACTGTTTAATGTTCAAAGTAAATTTATTAAAGTACAAGTATGTCACCATATACAACCCTGAGATTCATTTTCTTGCAGGCATACTCAAATCCATAATAAGATTAGATACGATTCAACTTTATTGTCATTGTGCCGAGTACAGATACAAAGCCAAATGAAATGCAGTTAGCATCTAACCAGTTACAAAATAACTGCGAATGAAAAGTGCTACAGCACACAAATATAAAAGTACTGAGACAGTACAATATGGGTGCAATACTGCTTTGCGCTGTGATGTGAGGTTCAGCAGGGTCACAGCCTCAGGGAAGAAGCTCTTCCTGAGCCAACTGGTGTGGGAGTGGAGGCTCCTGTAGTGCCTACTGGATGGGAGGAGAGTGAAAAGTCCATGCTTAGGGTGTGATGCATCCTTGATAATGCTTTTCGCCCTACCCAGGCAGTATTTATGGTAGATGTTCTCAATGGTGGGCAATTGAGTGCCGATAATCCGCTGGGCAGTTTTCACCATAATAGAATCATTGAAAGACTATACCACCTTCGAGCATTCAACCAGTGTGCAAAAGACAACAAACTGTAAATACAATAAGAAATAAATAAATAAGCATTATATATTGGGAATATGAGATGAAGTCTGCTTGAAAGTGAGTTCATGGGTTCTGGGAACATTTCAATGATGGGGCAAGTGAAGATGATTGAAATTATCCCCACTGGTTCAAGAGCCTGATGGTTCAGGGGTAATAACTGTTCCTGAGCTTGGTGAACCTGGGGCTCCTGGCCCTTCTTCCTGATGACAGCAATGAGAAGAGAGCATGACCTGGGTGATGGGGGTCCCTGATGATGGATGCTGCTTTCCTGTGACAACGCTTCATGTAGATGAGCTCAATGTTGGGGTGGGCTTTACCCTTGGTAGACTGGAACATATCCACTGTTTTTATAGGATATTCTGTTCAAGGGCATTAAACAGAACTGTTTATTCACTTCCATTGAAACTGCCAATACCAGAAACCTGAAATTACAATGGAAGGTACGAGAAATGCTCAACAGGCTAGCCAGTATCTGTGGAAAGAGAAACAGTCACTGTTTCTGTTTGAAAGTCCTTGGTCTGAATTGCCAAAAGAGAGCTTAAGTTGGTTTTAAGTAACATTGCCATTTGTAATCAGTGCATGCAAAATTCTGGAGGAATTCTTTGGGTCAGACAGCATGTATGGAGGAATATGAACAGTTGGGATTTCCAGCTCAGACTCTTCGTCGTGGGCCCCTTTCAGTCCTGTTGAATGGTCTTGGCCCAGAAAGTTCACTGTTTATTTTTCTCCATTGATGCTGCCTGACTTGCTGAATTTCTTCAGCATCTTGTGTGTGTGGATCCCAGTTTCCAGCATCTGCAGTCTCTCCTGTGGCTCTGTCATTATCATTTGTAAAGTATTTTACAAGCATAATGAGGTCACACTCAGGGTGGTGGAATAACACTTTATATTCTGCTTCAGTAGCCTCCAACCTGATGGCATGAATATTGATTTCATGCTACACCTGCTCTTACACTTCCTCCCTCACCACCCTTCAGGGCCCCAGACAGTCCTTCCAGGTGAGGCGACACTTCACCTGTGAGTTGGCTGGTGTGGTATACTGTGTCCGGCGCTCCCAGTGTGGCCTTTTATACATTGGTGAGACCCGACGCAGACTGGGAGACTGTTTTGCTGAACACCTACGCTCGGTCCGCCAGATAAAGCAGGATCTCCCAGTGACCACACATTTTAATTCCACGTCCCTTTTCCCATTCTGATACGTTTATCCATGGCCTCCTCTACTGTCAAGATGAATCCACACTCAGGTTGGAGGAACAACACCTTATATACCGGCTGGGTAGCCTCCAACCTGATGGCATGAACATTAACTTCTCTAACTTCTGTTAATGCCCCTCCTCCCCTTCTTACCCCATCCCTGACATATTTAGTTGTTTTTTTTCTCTCTCGCTGCCCATCACTCTGCCTGTTCTCCATCTCCCTCTGGTGCTCCCCCTCCCCCTTTCTTTCTCCCGAGGCCTCCCGTCCCATGATTCTTTTCCTTCTCCAGCTCTGTATCACTTTCACCAATCACCTTTCCAGCTCTTAGCTTCATCCCACCCCCTCGGTCTTCTATCATTTCGCATTTCCCCCTCCTCCCACTATTTTCAAATCTCTTAGTATCTCTCCTCTTAGTTAGTCCTGACAAAGCGTCTCAGCCCGAAACGTTGACGGTGCTTCTCCTTATAGATGCTGCCTGGCCTGCTGTGTTCCACCAGCATTTTGTATGTGTTGTATTGATTTCTCCTTCTGGTTTAAAAAAAATCTCTCTTCCCCCCCCCCCCCCCCGATTCTTCTACTTCTTACTTTGCCTCTTACTACCTACCAATCACCTCCCTCCTTCCCTTTCTCCTATGGTCCACTCTCCTCTTCTAGTAGATTCATTCCTCCCCAGCCCTTTACCTTTCCTAACCCACCCGGCTTCACCTGTCACCTTCTAGCTAGTCCTGCTTCTCTTCCTTTCTTTCCAGTCCTGGAGCAGGGTCTCAGCCCGAAGCATCGACTGTTTAATTCACTTCCATTGATGCTGCCTGACCTGCCGAATTCCTCCAGCATTTCGTGTGGGTTGCTAAGCATTTTCCTTGTTGCTATTGACTACAGTCGTTACAGCTTCTCTACTGTACTTCCTCTTGGGTTAAGAGAACAGAACTGTACTTCGTACCACAATGGTGATGTCACCAAGGTCTGGACCAATTGCAGTAAGATGTTTTAACTCATGGAATTAGTCCCATTCGTAATAATGGCCAGCAAACCACTTCTGTCCTAGATGCTTGCCCCTTGAATTCTGTCACTTTGAATGTTTTTCTGTATCTTAACCCACTTGTGCAACACAACCAATAGAACCACTCCTTCAAATGTCCAGTGATCTGTGTTCAGTCCTGACTTCTGGTGTTGTCTATGTGTGGAGTTTGCACATTCTCCCTGTTCACATTCTCTCTCTGTGCCCGTAACTGTCAGCCTATGTAGAGCTCAAATGCCATCTAAAAATGTGCTGATAATAGAAGTATTGTTGGCAGAATTTCAGATGGTGACAGAGGACGTACAGGAGTGAGATATATCAGCTAGTTGAGTGGTGTCACGGTAATAACCTTGCACTTAGTATCAGTAAAACCAAAGAACTGGGGTAAGACGAGGGAACACACACCAGATCTCATAGGGGGATCAGGAGTGGAAAAGAGTGATCAATTTCAAGTTCCTGGGTGTCAATATCTCTGAAGATCTAACCTGGATGCAGCTACAAAGAAGGAACAACATCTCATTAGGAGTTTGAGATTTGGTATGTCACCAAAAGAGACTGCAAATTTCTATCGATGTACTATGAAGAGCATTCTAACTGGCTGAATCACACTCTGGGGGGGGGGGGGGGGGCTACTGCACAGGGTAAGTAAGGTGCTGTGAGTTGTAAATGTAGTGAGCACCATCATGGGCACGAGCCTCTGTAGTATCCAGAACATCTTCAAGGAGTGATTCCTCAAAAAGGGTGGCATTAAAATTCATCATTAAGAACCCCCATCACCCAGGACATGCTCTCTTCTCATTGTTACCATCAGGAAGGAGGTACAGAAGCCTGAAGGCACACACTCGACAATTCAGGAACAGTTCCTTCCCCTCTGCCATCAGATTTCTGAATGGACATTGAACCCATAAACACTACCTCATTATTTTTTTTTGCACTACTTATTTAATTTAACTATTATTAATTCTGTATTTTTTTCTGTATTTAGCATGTATTGCATTGCATTGCCACAAAGACAACAAATTTCACGACATGCCAGTGATGTTAAAACTGCTTCTGATTCTGATGAAGTGGGTTTCCGCCAGGTACTCTGCTTTCCTGCCGCATCCTAAAGATATGTGGGGCCGATGGGTTCATTTGTTGCTGTAAGGTGTCCCATGGTGTGTGCATGAGGAATAGAATCTGGTGAGAGTTGATGGGAATATGGGGAAGGAGGGGAATAAAATGGGATGAAAGTAAATGAGTGATTGAAAGTCATCAGAGACTCGGGCTGAAGGTTGTATCTGTTGTATCCCTCATTGACATCTCCTTGCTTGATTTTGATTTTGCCATTTATTTACCTCGAGCACTTTCAATCTTTGCTGCAAAAAGGCAGCATCTCTCAGCAGTTGCCATTTCAATTTGGCTTTCCATTTCTATTTCTATGCCCTCCTCTATTGTTATGTTGCAGCCAAATTCAGGATGGGGAGGCAACACCTCTCAAACTGTCAGTGTCACTAACTTTCTCCTTCTCCCTTTTTCCATTCCCCATTCTGGTTCCTCTCTAACCCTTCCCTTCTCCATCTCGTCACCTCCCTCTGGTTCCCCTCATTCCTTTTCTCCCATGGTCCAATGTCCTTTTCTATAAGATTAATTCTACTTTAGTCCTTCAGCTCTTCCACCTATCCCCCTCCCAGCTTTATACTTGATCATGCCTTTCTCCATCCACCAGCCTTCCCCTTCACCTTGTCTCACCTATCAGCTGGCTATTTGTACTCCTCCCCCTCGAATTATTCTGGCTTCTGCCCCCTTTCCAGTCCTGATGAAGGGTCTCAGCCCAGAACATCGATCTTTATTCCTCTCCATAGATGCTGCCTGACCAGCTGAGTTCTCCCAGAGTTTTATTTATGTGTTGTGTTTAATTCACTGACTACCATCTTAACTTCCCTTTCTGATTCTCCTTTTCCTGAATTCCTTTTGAGGTTCCCGATCCCATATCGAGCTGGTTTAAACTTACCCCTATGTTACAGGCAAACCATTCACCCTACCACCCTCCCCTGAACTTCTCTGTAAGAACAGGCCAAAATCAAAGACATTCTCCCTGCCTGAGGTTTCAGCCAGTACAAGGTTGTCATGTCTACTCTCTGGGCCACTGGGTAAATGAATTGGACTCCTTTAGTGAAAGAGCTATAAGTGACAAATACAAGAGATTCTGTAGATATTGGAAATCCAGAATAACGCACACAAAATGCTGGAGGAACTGAGCAGGTCAAGCAGCATCTATAGAAATGAATAAGCTGTTGATATTTCAGGCCATGACACTTTACGGTCCAAAATATCGACTTTTCATAAGACATTCCTTTATATAGATGCTGCCTGATTTGCTGAATTCCTCCGGTTATAAGTGACATCAGCAATAAATCAAATAGCCTTGCATCCTGTGAGATGGAGACCAAAAATAGTTTCTTTGTCCCAGTTACTTGTTCCTTGAGGCACTTGTGATGCAGTCAGGCTGTTTAACACTATTCAGACCACTCTGGAAGTTCACTTTCAAGGTTGAGAATGTGAAAAACATAAGCCTTACTATTTCCAGCACTGCTTTGCATATTCATGCCTGGTCACATTTAACACTTCAAAGATTCTCGTTCAAGACCTTCTGTAGTCTGGCTATTCCAAAGTACTCTTGGTCCAACTCCTTAATTCCATCCTCCATGGACCTGAACTCATCCAAATTTCTGCTGCCTTTTCCGGTCTTGCACATTGTGCTTACGACATGTTTAATGTCCTCTCCTCCAACCTTATACTTGCTGACTGGTGCTGTCTCTGATTTCCTCCAAACCTCAATTTTTAAATTTGCATTTTTTCATTTTCAAACCCTATCTTTTAATCATTTCCATTCTCCTTAATCTTGCAAATAAAAATATCTCTAACTCCAGTTCTGTCCTCTGGATCATTACCATATGCATTTTTTCACAGTCAGTGGGTGTTCTTCAGATGCACATGCTCCGAGCTCTGAGATTCCCACTCTAAGCCCCTTTGCCTCTCTCTCCAGTTAATTGAATAAGCAAAATAAATTCAAAACCATGGCAAGCAATGCAAGAAGTAAAGCATTTAAAGAGACCCATGGAATTCTTGTTTTTATTGGCAGGGATATTCTGAAATGCAGACCACAGCTGGAATACTGTGCATGGTTTTGGTTACTGGTCAATAGGAAAGTATTAGAGAGCATGCAGATGTGGTAAGCCTATGACTGAAATTCTCCTTCTGGGGAATTATTCAAGTCAATAGTTTTCTCATACCCTTCAAAGCCTTCGTGTCCTTCCTGAAGTCTTATAAAGGAAAGTAAATTTGAAGTCGTTAGTGACGATAGAAACATAGAACAGTACAGCACAGAAACAGGCATTCAGCCCACAGTATTGTGCTGAACCAACTAAGAAGCAAATCAAAATTACCCAAACACTTCTTACCTACACCATGTCTATGTCCTTGCATCCATGAGCCCATCCAAACATCTTTTAAAAAGCTTCCAGTGTATTTGTCTCTACCACCATGCAGGGCAGTGCTATTCACCACCCCCTGAGTAAAAAAACTTGCCCCTCACATCCCCTTTGAACCTACCTCCTCTCACCTTCAATGCATATCCCCTGGTATTAGATATTTCAACCCTGGAAAAGACAGAAACTCTGTTCACTCTGTCTATGCCTCTCATTATTTAATAAACCTCTATCAGATCTCCCCTCAGCCTGCATGGCTCCAACAAAAATAACCGAAGTTTATCCAGCCACTCATGATAGCACACATGCTCTAAACCAGGCAGCATCCTGGTAAACCTCTTCTGCACCCTCTCAAAAACCTCAATATTCTTCCTATAATAGGGTGACCTATACTCCAGTTGTGGCCTAAACAGAGTTTTATAAAGTTTCAACATAACCTCTTGACTTTTGAACTCAATGCCTCGACTAATACCATAAACCTTAACCACCTTATTGACCTGTGTAGCCATTTTCAAGGAGCTGTGAATTTGGATCCCAAGATCTCTCTGCTCACTGTTAAGGATCTTGCCCTTAACGGTGTACTTTCTCGTTGCATTTGCTCTACCATGGTGTAAAACCTCACATTTATCTGGGTTAAACCTCATCTGCCACTTCTCTGTCCATATCTGCAACTGATCTATATTGTGCTGTATTATTTGCCTGTCTTCTACACTATTCATAGCTCCACAAATTCGGTATCATCTGCAAACTTACTAACCCACCCTTTTACAGTTTCATCCAGGTCTTTTATATACAGTCGGCCCTCCTTATCCGTGAATTCAGCCAATCGCGCATCGTGAAAACCTGGAAATGCTCTTCCAGCACTTGTTGTTCACGCATGTACAGACTTTTTTCCTTGTCATTATTCCATAAACAATGCAGTATAACAACTATTTTACATAGCATTTACATTGTATTAGGTATTATAAGTAATCTAAAGACGATTTAAAGTATATGGGAGGATGTGCGTAGGTTACTGTGGATCAGGATTGAAAATATATCAGAAGTTCTCTTACTAAGTAAGTTGGAACAGGTACATCCAGTATTATTTAGCGCCAGTTGGTCAAACGTTTGGCTTAGTACCTATTTTACCTTTCTATGCATATAAAACACTTAAGAACATATGTTTCAGCACCAGGCTTGGGAATGGAGGTTCCCGAGTTCGATCCAGTGACAGATCGCTCCCGAGCATGCTCTCCATCTGTGTCTGGTTGATGTGGAAGATCAAAACCCCAAAACCCAATAATTAAACCACTGCCTTGGTTAGAAATAATTGTAGCTTTCATCGGGGCACAGCCTTTCTCACTTTATCCTTTAAAATTGTTCCGATCATTGACCAACGTAGCCTAACGCTTTTCTAAAGGCTGATGGCATTTCACCTCTTTTCAATCACTTTATTATTTCCACTTTGTTTTCAATCGTTATTGTGATTATTTTAGTGAGCAGAAACACTGCGGATTCAGATCTCTGCTGCTGGGTCCTAATGTCCACTGCATTGAGACAGGTTGATTAAGGGACTTGAGCATCCACGAATTTTGGTATCCGCGAGGGGTCCCGGAACCAATCCATCGTGGATAAGGAGGGCTGACTGTACATCACAAACAGCAAGGGGCCCTGCGGACTACTTCCATTCACAGAGCTCACAAACTTTCCACCACTGTGCTTTTATGTTTTCACCACCTTTAGATACAGCACGATAACTGGTCCTCTGATCCAATGAACCTCCACAGTCCGATTACACCTGTGTGACTAATCAACCAACTAACCTGTACATTTCACCAAAAGTGTTTTCAGATAGATAAAGTGTAAAAGAGAGGCAAGAGAGGACATTGGATTGCTGAAAAGCAATGCTGGAGAGGTAGTAATGGGGGACAACAAAATAGTGGACAGACTGAATAAGTAACTTGCATCATTCTTCGCCCTGGAATACATTGGAAGTTCCAGGTGTCAGGTCATGAAGGTACCATAACTAGAGAGAGGATTCTTGGGAAACTGAAAAGTTTGAAAGTAGATAAGTCACCTGGACCAAATGGTGTACACCCTCGGGCTCTGAAAGAGGTGGCTGAAGAGATTGTGGAAGGATTAATAATGATCTTTCAAAAAGCACTAGATCCTGTAATTGTTCTAGAAGACTGGAAAACAGCAAATGTCCCTCCAGTCTTCAAGAAGGGAGAGAGGCAGAAGAAAGGAAACTGTAGGCCAGTTAATCTGAGCTCAGTGGTTGGGAAGATGTTGGAGTGGATTATTAAGGATGAGATCTCAGAATAAACATAGAAACATAGAAAACATACAGCGCAATACAGGCCTTTCAGCCCACAAAGCTGTGCCAAACATGTCCCTACCTTAGAACGACCTAGGCTTTACAAATAGCCCTCTATTTTTCTAATATAACCATATAACAATTACAAAATGGAAACAGGCCATCTTGGCCCTTCTAGTCCGCGCTGAACGCTTACTCTCACCTAGTCCCACTGGCCCACACTCAGCCCATAACCCTCCATTCATTTCCTGTCTATTTACCGATCCAATTTTACTTTAAATGACAATACCGAACCTGCCTCTACCACTTCTACTGGAAGCTCGTTCAACATAGCTGCCACTCTCTAAGTAAAGAAATTCCCCCTTAAATTTTTGCCCCCTTCCTCTCAACTCATGTCTTCTTGTTTGAATCTCCCCTACTCTCAATGGAAAAAGCCTATCCACGTCAACTCTATCTATCCCCCTCATAATTTTAAATACCTCTATCAAGTCCCCCCTCAACCTTCTATGCTCCAAAGAATAAAGACCTAACTTGTTCAACCTTTCCCTGTAACTTAGGTGCTGAAACCCAGGTAACATTCTAGTAAATATTCTCTGTACTCTCTCTCTACTTTGTTGACATCTTTCCTATAATTCGGTGACCAGAACTGTACACAATACTCCAAATTTGGCCTCACTAATGCCTTGTACAATTTTAACATTACATTCCAACTCCTATACTCAATGCTCTGATTTATGAAGGCCAGCATATCAAAAGCTTTCTTCACCGCCCTATCCACATGAGATTCCACCTTCAGGGAACTATGCACCATTATTCCTAGATCACTCTGTTCTACTGTTCTAAGCTCCATGTTGCCATCCAGGAGTCTCTTAAAAGACGCTATTGTTTCTGCCTCCACCACCACCACCGCAGGCAGTCCATTCCGTGCACTCACCACTCTCTGCGTTTTTTTAAAAAAAAGCAACTTACCCCTGACATCTCTGTACCTATTTCCAAATACCTTAAAACTATGCCCTCTCGTGCTAGCCAATTCAGCCCTGGGTAAAAACCTCTGACTATCCACATGATCAATGCCTCTCATTAACTTGTACACCTCTATCAGGTCACCTCTCATCCTCCGTCGCTCCAAGGAGAAAAGGCCAAGTTCACTCAATTTTTTCTCATAAGGCATGCTCCCCAATCCGGGCAACATCCTTGTAAATCTCCTCTGCACCCTTTCAATGGTTTCCACGTCCTTCTTATAGAGAGGTGACCAGAATTGAGCACAGTACTCCAAGTGGGGTCTGACCAGGATCCTATATAGCTGTAGCTGCAACATTATCTCTCAGCTCTTAAACTCAATCCCACAATTGATGAAGGTCAATTATGCCTTCATGCATAATCATGCCTTCTTCAGCTTTGGAGGCAAATGATAAAGTAGGCAGAAGTCAGTATGGTTTCCTCAAGAGAAAATCTTGCCTGCCAAATCTGTTAGAATTCTTTGAAGAAATAACAAGCAGGATAAACAAAGGATGTTGTGTACTTGGATTTTCAGATATGCCACGCAAGCTATGAGTCCCTGGTATTACAGGAAACATTCTAGCAAAGATAAAGTAGTGGTTGATTGGCAAAGAGTGGGAATAAATGGATCCTTTTCTGGTTGGCTGCCGGTGGCTAGTGGTGTTCCACAAGTGTCTGTGTTAGGAACAGTTCTTTTTTACATTAGATGGCAATGATTTGGATGATGGAATTATTGGCTTTGTTGCAAAATTTGCAGATGATATGAAGATAGGTGGAGGGGCAGGTAGTTTTGAGGAAGTAGAGAGGCTACAGAAGGACTAGGTTGCATTAGAAAAATGGACAAAGAAATGCAATACAGTGTCAGGAAGTGTATGGTCATGCACTTTAATAGAAGAAATGAAAGGGTTGGCTATTTTCTAAATGGATAGAAAATACAAAAAACTGAGGCACAAAGGGACTTGGGAGTGCTTGTGCAGGATTCCCTAAAGGTTAATTTTCAGGTTGAGTCAGTGGTAAGGAAGGCAAATGCAATGTTAGTGTTCATTTCAAGAGGACCAGAATATAAAATGGAGAGTACAATGTTGAGACTTTATAAAATACTGGTAAGGTCTCTCTTGGAGTATTGTGAGCAGATTTGGGTCTCTATCTTAAAAACAATATGCTGAAAATGGAGAGGATTGAAAGGAGATTCACAAAAATGATTCTAGGATTGAATGGCTTGTCATATGAAGAGAGTTTAATGACTTTGTGCCTGTATTTACTACAATTCAGAAGAATGAGAGGCGACCTCATTGTAACCTATCGAATGGTGAAAAGGCTTGATAGAGTGGATATGGGCAGGATGATTCCTGCTGTGGTAGAATTCTAGAGGAGAGAAGAGAGCATCAGAATAGAGGTGTGTCCATAAGATGATAAAACATAGGAACAGTATTAGGCCAGTTGGTCCATCGAGTTTGCTCTACCATTAAATCATGGTTCATCCCTTCTCCCCCTTCTCCACCCCACTCTATGGCCTTCTCTCCATGAGCTTTGATGGAATGGCTAATCAAGAAACTATCAATCTATGCCTTAAATACACCCAACAGCCTGGCCTCCACAGCTGCTTGCAGTAACTAATTCCATAAATTTGCTACCCTCTGGCTAGAGAAATTTCTTCACATCTCTGTTTTAAATGGATGGCACTCTATCCTGAGGCTATGCCCTCTTACCGTAGACTCCCCCACCATGCCAAACATCTTTTCCACACCTACTCTTTTCCTTATAAATTCCAGCAAGTATAGGCCCAAAGCCATCAATCGTTTCTATATACTAATCCATTCATTCCTGGAATCATCCTTGTGAACCACCTTTGAACCCTCTTCTATGTCAGCATATCCTTTCTTAGATAAAGAACACAAAACTGTTCGCAATACCCAAGGTGAGGCCTCACCAGTGCCTTATAAAGCCTCAGCATCACATCCCTGTTCTTGTATTCTTGATTGCTTGAAATGAATGCTAGCATTGCAATTGCCTTCCTCACCACAAATCAACCTGCAAGTTAACCTTTAGGGTGTTCTGCACAAGGACTCACAAGTCCCTTTGCATCTCAGATTTCTGGATTTTCTCCCTGTTTAGAAAATCGTGTCCACTTTCATTTCTACTACCAAAGTGCATGACCATGCATTTTCCAACATTGTATTTCATTTGCTACTTTCTTGCCCATACTCCTAATCTGTCTAAGCCCTTATGCAGCCTTCCTATTTCCTCAACACAACCTGCTCCGCCACCAATCACTGCCTCTTACTCATCAGCCAATGCTCTAACCATGAACTTTCCTGTAATACCATGGGCTCTTAACTTGGTAAACAGCCTCGTGTGACCCCTTATTAGAGGCCTTCTGAAAGTCCAAATATACAACATCCACTACATCCCCTTTATCTATCCTACTTGTTATCTCCTCAAAGAATTCTAATAGGTTCATCAGGCAAGATTTTTCCTTAAGGAACCCATGCTGACTTTGTCCTATCTTGTCCTGTGTCACCAAGTACTCCATAACCTAATCCTTAACAATTTGCTTCAACATCTTCCCAATCACTGAGGTCAGGCTAATGGGTCTATAATTTCCTTTTTACTGCCACCCTCCTTTCTTAAAGAGTGGAGTGACATTTGCAATTTTCCTGTCTCTGGAACCCTGCCAGTGTCCAGTGATTCTTGAAAGATCATTACTAATGCTTCCACAATCTCTATTGCTACCTCTTTCAGAACCCTAGGATGTAATTGTCTGATCCAGGTGACTTATGCACCTTTAGGTCTTTCAGTTTTTTGAGCACCTTCTTCCTTGCCATAGCAACTGCACTCACTTCTCTTTTCCACACACTTAAACACCTGGCACACTGCTAGTGTATTTCACAATGAAGACTGATGCAAAATACTCATTTAGTTTGTCTGCTATCTCCTTGTCCCTATTATTATTTCTCCGGCCTCATTTTCTAACAGTCCCATATCCACTCTCATCTCTTTTATTTTTTTTATACTTAAAGGCTTTTTCTATCCACCTTGATATTGTTTACTGGCTTGATTTCATATTTCATATTTTCCCTCCTAATTATTCCTCTAGTTGTTTTCTGCAGGTATTTTAAAAGTTCCCCATCCTCTAACTTCCTGCTAATTTTTACTCTTTTGTATTTACACTATTTTTGACTTCTCTTAGCAGCCATAGTTATACTGCTTTGACATGTCAGTATTTCTTTATTTTTGGAATATATCTGTCCTGCATCTTGGAGAGGTAGGTAGTGTTGAGGAAAGAGGTAGGATATAGAAGGACTTAGACAGTTTAGAAGAATGGGCAAGAAAGTGGCAAATAAAATACAATGTTGGAAAATGTATGATCATGCACTTTAGTAGTAGAAATAAATGTGCTGACTATTTTCTAAGTGGGGAGAATATCCAAAAATCCGAGATGCAAAGAAGCTTGGGAGCCCTTGTACAAAATACCCTAAAGGCAACTTGTAGGTCGAGTCTGTATAAGAAGACAAATGCCATGTTGTTATTCAATTCCTAAAGGCTAACTTGTAGGTCGAGTCGGTAGTAAGAAGACAAATGCCATGTTGTTATTCAATTCCTAAAGGCTAACTTGTAGGTCGAGTCGGTAGTAAGAAGACAAATGCCATGTTGTTATTTAATTCCTAAAGGCTAACTTGTAGGTCGAGTCGGTAGTAAGAAGACAAATGCCATGTTGTTATTCAATTCAAGAGGTCTAGGATACAAGAGCAAGGATGTGATGCTGAGGCTCTGTAAGGTACTGGTGAGGCCTTGAGTATTGTGAATAATTTTGAACCCCTCATCTTAGAAAAGATGTGCTGGCATTGGAGAGGTTCACAAGGATGATTCCAGGAATGAAAGGGCTATCATACGGAATGTTTGATGGCTCTGGGTCTGTGCTCACTGGAATTCAGAAGGATGATAGGGGATCTTATTGAAACCTTTTGAATGTTGAAAGGCCTAGACAGTGTAAATGAGAAAAGGATGTTTCCCATGGTGGGTGAGTCTAGGACAAGAGGGTACAGCCTCAGGATAGAGGGGCACCCTTTCAAAACAGAGATGTTGAGAAATTTCTTTAGCCAAAGGGTGGTGAATTTGTGGAATTTGTTGCCACATGCAGCTGTGAAGGCCAGATTGTTGGGTGTATTTAAGGTAGAGATTGATTCTTGATTTAACTTGGCATCAAAGGTTATGGGGAGAAGTTCCTGGAGGTTGAGGAGAAGAAAAAAAAGGATCAGCCATGACTGAATGGCAGAGCAGGCTCAATGGGCCAGTTGGGCTAATTCTGCTTCTATGTCTTGTCTTCCTCATTTTTTCTCCAGAAACTCAGGCCATTGCTGCCCTGCTGTCATCTCTGCCAGCATTGCTTTACAATTTACTTTGGCCAATTCCTCTCTCATACTACTGTAATTTCCTTTAATCCACTTACTGCTACTTGAGACTTTCTCACTATCAAATTTCAAATTGAACTCAATCATATTGTGATTACCGTCTCCTAAGGTTTCCTAAACCTTAAGCTTCCTCTGGTTCTTTATGTAACAAGCAGTCCAGTATAGCTGATTCCCTAGTAGGGTCAATGACAAGCTGCTATACAAAGACATCTCATAGGCATTCTACAAATTCACTGTCTTGACATCCATTATCATCCTGCATGTTAAAGACTCCCATGACTATCACAACTTTCCCTTTTGACACGTCTTTTCTATTTCCAGTTGTATTCTGTAGTCTGCATCCCAGCTGTTTGGAGGCCTGTATATGACTGCCATCAGGGTCCTTTTACCTTTGTAGTTTTTTAACTCAACCCACAAGGATTCAACATCTTCTGATACTATGTCACATATTTCTGATGGTTTGATGCCATTCTTTACTGCCAGAGCTATGGCATCCCTTTTGCCTACCTTCCTATCCCTCTGATACAATGTGTAAACTTGGACATTCAGCTCCCAACTACAACCATCCTTCAGCCACAATTCAGTGATGGCAACATCATATCCAACAATCTGTAAAAGTGCAACAAGATTATCCATCTTATTTCTTTTACTCCATGCATTGAGATATAACACTTTCAGTTCTGTATTTGCTACCCTTTTTGATTCTGTTTCCCTAATGCCCTGATATTCACCTGCTAGCTGCAATTTTGTCCCATCATCTACATGCTTTTCCTGACGGTCTGACTGCATGCTATTCTTGCTTTTTTTAAAAAAATCATGCATCCTATCCTGTGTCCCTTCACTCTGGTTCCCATCCCCTTGCCAAATTAGTTTTAACCCTCCCCAACTGTTCTAACAAACTTTCCCATGAGAAAAAAGGTCCCCCTCAGGTTCAGGTGCAACTCGTCCCTTTTCTATGGGTCATACCTCCCCCAGAAGAGATCCCAACGATCCAAGAGCCTGAAGCCCTGCACCTTGCATCAGCTTCTCAGCCATGCATTTATCTGCCAAATTGTCCTGTTTCTATCCTTACTGGCATGTGGCACAGGTAGCAATCCAGAAATTACTACCTTGGAAGTTCTGCTTCTCAGCTTTCTGCCTAGCTTTCTAAATTCTCTCGCCAGGACCTCTTTGCTTTTCTTTCCTATGTCATTGGTACCAATGTGTACCAAGACATCTGGCTGCTATAAAATGTTGTGGACGCGATCCAAGACATCCCTGACTTTGGCAACGTACCATCTGCATGTCCCATTCACATCCGCAGAGTCTCCTGTCTGTTCCCCTGAGTATTGAGTTCCCTATCACTACTGCTCCCGTCTTCTCCCTCTTTCCCTCTCAATACGGACCCATGCTCAGTGCCAGTAACCTGAACTCTGGGACGTCATCCCCCAGAACAGTACAGTATCTAAAATGGTATAGTTGTTATTGAGGGGAATGGTCACAGGGATGGTCTGCTCTTCCTTTCCTTCTGCCAGTCACCCAGCTACCCATCTCCTGCAACTGAAGGCTGACTATTTCCCTGTAACTCTGATTGATGATCTCCTCACACTCCTGTAGAAGCCATAGGTCATCCACATGCTGTTCCAGATCCCTAACGTGGTCTGCAAGGAGCTGCAGCTGGATGTATCTCACACAGATGTAGTTCCCCAGGAGATTCTGGGGCTCCCAGGACTCTCCATCCAGCATGAAGAACACACAACAGCCATTTAAACTACAATAAGTACCCCTGATATCAAGAAAAAAAATGGAGACATGGGACAATTTCTTTCGTTAGAGAGTGGTGAATCTGTGGAATTCTTTGCTACAGGCAGCTGTGGAAGCTGTGTATGTAAGGCAGAGGCATGAAGTATGTGGCATGTGTATGTAAGGCAGAGGCATGAAGGGATTTGAGGAAAAGGCAGGAGATTGGGGCTGAGAGGAAAATTGGATCAGCCATGATGAAATGGTGGAGCAGACTCAATGTGCCAATTGGCCTAATTCTACTCCGACATCTTTGAAAGATTCAAAGCACTTATATTATCAAAGTATGTATACATTACATAACCTTGAAATTTGTCTGCTACAGTCAGCCCCAAAGCAATAAACCCAAATGAACCCAATTTATAAAAGAATGACCAACACCCAATGTGCAGAGGAGGAAAAAGACACAAATCACACAAACAAAGGAAGCAAGCAACAGCAATCTGAATCAAATTGAAGTTATTCAGGCGGTTCAAGAGCCTGATGGCTTTTGGGTAATAACTGCACCTGAACTTGCTGTGTGGGACCTCAGGTTTTTACACCTCCTGCCCTATTGTAGCAGAAAGAAGAGGGTATGGTGGGGGTCTTTAGTGAACACTGCTTTCTTGTTGCGGTGCTTCATGTAAGTGGATTCAATGGTTGAGAGAGCTTTGCCTGTGATAGACTGGGCTCTATCCACTACTTTCTACAGTCTTCCATTCCTGGTCATTGGTGTTTTCATATCAGTTTAAGGAGAGGGAAGAGAGTTTTATTGGAGATTTGAGGATGTAAGTTCTTTTGCACTGTGAGGGGTTGATATCTGGAAAACATTGCCAGTGGAGGTGATGGAATCAGGTACAATTAGTGGGTTTAGGAGGCATTTGAACAGAAAATGAATTGGAAAAGATGTAGAGGAATGTGGTCCTGGTCTGGGTAGGTGTGTGTTGTGACTGAATGAAGTCACCAGGAGACTGTGAAGTTGGGGATATACAAGTCTTTATTCAGCACCCAAGCCAACATCGTACTCAAGACACTCTTGGGAGAAGAGGCCTCCAAAGTACATCACATTTCCACCAGAAAAAAAGCAGGATCTCTCTGTGGCCACCTATTTCAATTCCACTTCCCATTCCCATTTCCATTTCGACATGCCCATCCATGGCCTTTCTAATGTTGCAAATGAGGCCACACTCAGATTGGAGGAGCAACACCTTCTGTATGGCCTACCTTCCCACCCCTCCCAAGCTGTTTATCTCTTTCACCAATCAACTTTTCAGCTCTTTACTTCACCCCCTTCTCTTCTCCCAGTTTCACCTCTCACCAGCCACCTTGTACTTCCTCCCCTCTCTCACCTTCTTACTCTGACTTCTCCCCTTCCTTTCCAGTCCTGATGAAATGTCTCGGCCCGAAATATTGACTGTTTACTCTTCTCCATAGATGTTGCTTGGCCTGCTGAGTTCCTCCAGCATTTTGTGTGTGTCTCAGTGTATCCCCTTAAGATCAGTGGTAACTCAATAAAGTTTCAATGGTTGCAATGAATCATTTACTACAATACTTTGAGTTGACAATGCTTCATTTAATTGCATATAATTTTCAAACACTTAAATCTTCAACTGCAAAAAAGAAAAGCAAAAATGTTTGAATTGGAGTTAGCTTATTATTGTTGGATGTACCAAAATACTGAAATCCATATTGAAAATTTCACTACGTAAGTCCAGGTTTTTGGGCTGGCTGGTGGCATAGTGACATCAGCACTGGACTTTGGACCGAAGGACCAAAGGCTCCTGAGTTCGAATCCAGCCGGCTCCGAAAATCTGGAGAGGGATGGGCTCCACCAGGTTTCAGGTGCCCAAGACATGCTGTATGATGAGCAATCACCAATAAGATCAGTGCATTAAGCTTGTCATGACGGTGCCCCGACGACTCCACCAGGAGTTAAGGGCAGACACGCACACACACACACACAAGCACATTGAGGCTTTTGCTTAAGAGGTTTGGGCAGGAGGGCACAAGTGACTAACAAGTAAGAATATATAAGGTTACTTACAAAGTAGTTAGCTAGTAAGATTGGGTGGCTGGGTGGAGATGTATCTTCACTAAAGGAGTGTAAGGTGCTCCTTCCCTCCGCTAGCCTGCAGGTTGCCCTTGGGCAAGGTGTAGCACCTGCTTAGCCCCTCAGTCAGGGTGACATGAAGCCATGGGAGCAGATGGTGGATGGTTGTATGAGCGGCTGGTGCATATCACAAGTCCTGGTTACATGACATCTGACACCAGGCAATCTCTGAAGAGTGTTGATAATGGCTGGGTTCACCCGTCTTGTAAAATCACTGCTCAGAATAAGGCAATCACAAACCAGTTCTGTAAAAAAAAAGATTACTAAGAACAATCATGGTCATCTATGCCTTATGACAGCACATGATGACGACGAATGGTAGGATGAATATATGTAGGCTTTCTCTCCTCAGGTTTGTGAGATTAGGTTCAGGGTGAAAGATGAAATATTTAAGAAGAATCTGAGTGGAACTTGCAAATGCAGGATCAGGTGTTGTAGCTGCCTTCCTCACCACCGACTCAACCTGCAAAATAACCTTTAGGGAATACTGCACAAGGGCTCCCAAGTCCCTTCACACTTCAGATTTTTGGATTTTCTCTCCATTTATAAAATAATACGATAGAATTTACCCTGACATTTGAAAGAGAGATAAAATAAGATGGTCTTGGTAATATAGTCCAGTAAATATAACAATAGATACATGAAAGAGGAGCTGGTCAAAGCTAATTGGAAGGGGATTTTAGCAGGGATGACAGCAGATCAACAATGGCTGGGAGCACTTTGGAAGACTCGGGATTGGTTCATCCCAAAACAGAAGAAGCATTCTAAAGGGAGGTTGAAGCAACAGTGTCTGACAGGAGAATTCAAAGAAAGCATAAAAACAAAAGAGAGGGCATACAATAATTGTAAAAAAAAATAGTGAGAAGCTGGAGGATTGCAAAGCTTTTAAAAATCAGCATAGATTGGCAGCATGTTTCGATATACAGTACAGTGCAAAAGTCTTAGGCACATATATATAGCTATCGTGGACTGAGAGTGGGCAGGGAGAGGATGAGGGGAATCATTGTTGAGAAAAGGGAAAGGGAGTGGGGAGGAAGTGGGAAACACCAGAGAGACTTTTGGTATTGATCAATAAACTGACCTTGACTGCATCCGTATTACCCACCCCAGCACTCTTTCTCTGTCACCTGTCCCACACACTTCCCGCAGCACTTCAGTCCTACCATTCCCACATCCTTTGCTCCCACCAAATTTACAAACTCACTCTCTGCCCCAGGTTGACAAATACAGTACGGTGCAGAAGTCTTAGGCACTCTAGCTATATATATGTGCCAAAGAGTTTTGCACAGTACTGTATAGTCCTGTGGGGGCAATAATACTTTATAAAAACACAGGATTGCCAGTGCATCTGCTTGTTAATGTTGGTACCCTTGTTCATGATTCTGTTACTGACCAAATTTTCAACACTGACGCAGGAGATGGATGGATGTTACAAAACCAAGAGTCCTTGATCATGTTCCTTTCATCTTGGGGAAGGTCAGTGTAAGAATCAGGTTACTTTGGAGGTGATTGTCTCTGTGGAGTATATTGCACTTAAAGTTCTGACTTTTCCATCTTGTTACCAATGTTTTGAATGTCAGTATCAGATTTAATATCAATGCCATATGCTGTGAGAATTGTTAGCTTTGCAGCAGTAGTACAGAACAAGGAAAACTGTGAATTATAGTAAGTAGATACTGTGTATATTAAATAGTTGGATTAAGTAGTTCAAAAAGGAATCTGTGGGGTAGTGTTCATGGTTTCAATGTCCATTCAGAAATCAGATAGAAGAAGCTTTTCCTGAATCATTGAGTGTGTGCTTTCAGGCTCCTGTACCACCTTCCTAATGGTAGTAATGAGAAGAGGGCACATCCTGGGTGAAGGGGGTGATGGTTCTTAATAATGGGGGTTCTTTCTGAGGTATCGCTCCTTGAAGATGACCTGGATACTAATGCCCATGATGAAGCTGGCTAAGTTCACAACTCTTTCTGCAGCTTACAACAATCCTGTGCAGTAGCAATCCTCCCCCCACCACCCATACCAGACTGTGATGCAGCCAGTTAGAATGCTCCCCATGGTACATCTGTAGAAATTTGCAAATCTCCTCAAACTCAATAAAATATAGCCGCTGCTTAACCTTCTTTGTATCTGCATTGATATGTTGGGTCCAACTGAGATCCTCAGACATATTGTCACCCAGAAACTTGAAATTGCTCATTCTCTCCGCTTCTAATCCCTCTATGAGAAAAATGTGATTTTCATGCATAACAGTCTCTAGAGCAGAGATTTCCAATCTGGGGTCCACAGACTACTCGGATAATAGTAAGGGTCCATGGGATAAATCCCCTGCTCTAGTGTTTTCAGAGAATGGTGCAAGAAACAAGAGACATCTAGTTGGTGGCAGTTCTGTGAGCAAAACCACTTTGTTAATTAGAGAGGTCATAAAAGAATAGCCAAACTGTTTAAGTTGACAGGAAGGCGACAGTGACTTAAATAACCATGCGTTACAACAGCAAAGTGCAGTTGTGTATCTCTGAACACACAACACTTTGAACCTTGAAGTGGATGGGCTGCAACAGCAGAAGACCACTCCTGGTTCCACTCCTATACTTAATAAGGTGATCACTGAGCGTTTGCCAATTCTCAGAAACAGTACAATCGGTACCTCCACTTGCAAAACAATGGAGCAAAGCAAAACAAATTTGAGATGGCTTAGCTTATTTTGGATAGTCAGCTAGAAATTGAATGAAGCCTCCACTCCTTCAGCCTCTCCATTCATTTTGACAGAGCTAGAATATCAGAGCAAGATATAAACATGAGCAAGTCCACCAATGCTGGAAATCCAGAGCAACACACACAAAATGGTGGATGAACTCAGCAGGTCAGGCAGCATCAATGGACATGAATAAGCAGACAACGTTTTGGGCCAAGATCCTTCATCGATCAACTGTTCATTCATTTCCATAGATCCTGCCCAACCTGCTGTTTCCTCCAGTATTTTGTGTGTGTTGAGCAACATGTAATGCTGACTCTATAACCAATTGGTCAGTCCACATTTGGAATATTATGAGTAGTTTTGGGCTCCTTGTCTAAGGAAGGTTATACTGATGTTGGAGTGGGCCTGGAGAGGGTTTGCAAGAATGATCCTGGGGATGAAAGGTTTAATGTATTTGATGGTTTTGGGTCTGTACTCACTGGAGTTCGAAGAAAGAGGGCAGGTCTCATTGAAACCTACTGGATACTAAAAGGCCTGGATAGAGTAGATGAGCAGAGATGCAAAGGAATGTTTGGTGCATGGGAGGCCTTCAGAAGTGAACTATTGAGAGTACAGAGTTTGTATGCTGCTGTTGGAATGAAAGGTAATAGATTAGGAAATCTTGATTTTCAAGGAAAATTGAGACCTTGGTTAAGAAGGAAGTGCATACAAGTTATAGGCAGGCAGGAACAAATAAGGTACTTGAGTATAGGAAGTGCAAGAGAGCACTTAATAAGGAAATCAGGAGAACTAAAGAAAGGCATGAGATTGCTCTGGCAGACAAGATGGAGAATCCAAGGGCTCCTACAGATATACTAAGAGCAAGAGGATACTAAGGGACAACATTGGTCCACTTGAAGATCAATGTGCTCATTTATGTATAGAGTCAAAAGAGACAGCAGAGATGTTAAGTGGATTTATTTTGCATTTGTATTTACTTGGGAGATGGACACAGTCTATAGAACTGAGGCAAAGCAATTGTGAGGTCATGGATCATATCTAGATTACAAAAGAGGAGGTGCTTGCTATCTCGAGGCAAATTGTAACATCTAAATGTACTTCTGAACTACTCTCAATGCAATCTGCAGCCTGTAATTTCCCTTTAAGACTATTTCGAACTACGTTAGTTAATGAACTAGCAATTTCATGATCTTTTGAAGGACTTGGCAGACTTAACTCACAAGTATGCAAGTACAGCATATTTTAGTGGAGAAAGGTACATTGCCAGGGCAGAAAGGAGAGGGAGGAGGGAAGGACTTCAAGACAGACTAAAACACCAGGATTTGAAACTTCCCCTACCCAGTATCTTGTTAACAAACTCACTGGAGAACGAGATTGGGGACCTGAGGGCAAAATTGCTTTATTGGAGGGGAATGAGGCATTGCTATGTTCTGAGTTTTGTGGAAACATAGTTTACTCCAGACACGATATATTCAGTGATCAGACTCGAGGACTTATCGATAGACAGGATGGACTGGACTGCTGATTTGGAGAAGCCAAAAGGTTTCATGATAAACTGTTTGAGGTGCCGAGACACAGTGGTCCTGTTGCACTCTTGCTCCCCCAACCTGGAACATTGGAGGATCCATGAGCATCAACTGGCTATAAAGTGGCATGACCAACTCTCTCATCTCAATGCTTGGATTGAGAGGGGCACAAATTTGACTGGGCATCAGTGAAAGTTATGGCGCAAGCAAACATGCGACATGCAGCAGAATTCTTAGAAGCATAGTTTTCCACGGACAACTCTGTAAACAGACAAGTAGACCTCGGTCCTATTTATGAGCCAATGCAGGCAAAATTCCAGACCAGAAGGCACAGAGTTTGCCATGCAACCAATCAGCGATGTGATCTGCTCCCTACATCACAATTGAGTTTCCATAATGATGACCAATCAGCGGATTTATACATAAAGGCTAAGCATTCAGAGGACACACCACAAATTAACAGCAAACTGATAATGTCTTCTTATATGATGATGAATCATTTGCAAGTGAATTGCCAAGATTGAAGAACTGCTCAACCCAGCCATCTAATGATCAAGTGCTGACCATTATATTTACCAAGAGAATTCTCCTTCATGATCCTGACCACAGTTTACTACCACCAAAGGCAAATGTAATGCAAGTGCTTGATATATTGAGTACAGTGATTAGCAAATTAGAAACAGCGTACACCAACACTTTTCAAATCGTGATCGGGGAATTCAATCAGGTTTGTTTGGAGAAATCTCAACCAAGCTCAATCATCAACTTATCACCAGCAGCACCAGGGGTCCCAACGCACTCAACTATTGTTACACTGTAATTAGAAATGCCAAGACTGCATTTTGGGATATATGATCCACCTGTACACAAGTAGAGGCTAAAGAGCAAGACAGTAGAGGTAAGGACAACAAAGAGTGGTTGTAAGAGGCAGAGGAGTAGGTAAGGTTTTGCGTTGAGTTGGTGGAATGGGCCGTGTTCAGGACTCAGCAGAGGATCTAAATGAATACATCATGCTTGACACAGACTTCAGAAAATCAGTTGTTGTCAAGTGTGTCCCCACAAAATCATTCATAGTCGCCCCCAACCAAAATCCATTGGAGAACAGTGTGATCCACGATCTACTGAGGGCCAGATCAGTAGTTTTTGTCTTGGCAACCAAGTAAAATACAAGAGGCCCAGGTATGATCTTAGAAAGCCATGTCATATGCAAAGTGGCAATTCCAGATCAAACTTGAATCACTGATGCCAGATGGCTGTGGCAGGGTTTGAATGCTATCACCTGCTCCAAAGTGAAACCAAATAACATGCGTAGGTAAAAGCAAGGTTTCACTCCCAGATGAGTTCAGTGCCTTTAATGCTCACTTTGACAGTCAAAACATAGAACTGCCACAGCCCCCGATGACCCCAGTTCCAGTCTCTGAGGTCGATGTGAGAGCATCTTTCCATAGTAAACCCACGGAAAGCACCTGGCCCAGATGGGGTACCTGGCCAAGTACCATGACCTGTGCTGATCAACTGACTGGAGTGTTCACTGAGATCTTTAATCTCTTGCTTTGGCAGTCTGAGGTACCCACCTGCATCAAGCAGGCTTCAAGCAGAAAAATGTGGTAGCCTCCCTCAATGACTATCCTCCAGTAGCACTTACATCCACTGTAATGAAATGCTTTGAAAGGTTAGTGATGAAACATATCAACCCCTGCATGAGAAGCAACTTGAATCTGCTCTCATTTGGCTACCAACACAACAGGTCCTCAGGAGATGCATTTTTATAGGCTCTTCACTCAACCCTGGAACATTTGGACAGGATGTTCTTTATCGACGACAGCTCGGTATTCAGTACCATCATCCCCTCAAATCAATAAGCTTCAATACCTTCTTAAGCAACTGGATCCTCAATTTCCTTCCTTACAGACCACAATCAGCATCTCCTCCACAACCTTCCTCAGCACAGGTGCACCACATGACTGTGTGCTTAGCCCCCCGCTCTATTTACTTTGTACTTATGACAGTGAGGCTAAGCACAGCTCCAATGCCATATTTAGGTTTGCAGGTGACACCACTGTCATTGGCTGAATCAAAGGTGGTGATGAATCAGCATATAGGAAGGAGTTGAAAATCTGGCTGACTGGTACCAAAATAAACAACCTTTCAGTCAATGTCAACAAGCCCAAGGAGCTGAATATTGACTTCAGGAGGAGGAAACCAAAGGTCCATGAACCAGTCTTCATTGGGGAATCAGAGGTGGAGAGAGTCAGCAACTTTAAATTCCTTGGTGTTATAATTTCAGAGGATCTGTCCTGGGTCCAGCACATGTAGTAAGCGCCATTACAAAGAAAGCACAGGAGCACCTCTACTTCAAAATTTGTGAAAATTTGGTATATTATTTAGAACTTTGACAAACTTCTATAGATGTGTGGTATATCGACTGGTTGTATCATGTCCTGGTTTGGAAACCCCAAAGTCATTGAATGAAAATCTTTCAAATAACTAGTGGATACAGCCCAGTCCATCACAGATAAATCTCTCCTCACCATTGATCACATCTGCACAGAGGGTATCCCAAGAGAGCAAAATGCATCATCAAGGACCCCCACCATCCAAACCATGCACTCTTCTTGCTGCTGCCATAGGGAGGAAACTACAGGAGCCTCATGACTCTCTCCACCGGGTTCAAGAACAGTTACTACCCCTCAGTCCATCATGCTCTTGAACCAGAGGAGATACCTTCACTTGCCCCATCACTGAGCAGTTTCTGGAACCTATGGATTCACTTTCAAGGTCTCTTCATCTCATGTTCTTGATATTTATTGTTTGTTTATTTATTTGTTATTTATTAGTTTTCTGTGATTTTGGATTTGCACAGTTTGTTGACTTTTCTGTATTGGTTGTTTGTCCATCCTGTTGGGTGTGATCTTTAATTGATTCTACTGTGTTTCTTGTATTTACTGTGAAAGACCACAAGAAAATGAATCTCAGGGTTGTATATGGTGACACATATGTACTTTGATAATAAATTTGCTTTAAACTTTGAAATTAGGGTGGATAAGACCTCAGAGACTGACAAAGTGTTTCCTTGGACTTTGTGGGAGGCTAGTGCAGAAATTGCAGAGGCCCTGGCAGAGCTATATACAACGTTCTTAGTCAATTGGAGAGGTGCCAGAAGACTGAAGAATAACTAATGTTGTTCCTTTTTTTTTGTTTTATATATATATATATATCAATAATTTCAGTGATAACCTGGTAAAGTGAATCAGCAAATTTGCTGATAACATTAAGATTTGGGGAGTAGTGGACAATGAGGAAGGCTAGATCTGGACCAGCTGGAAAAATGAGCTGAAAAATGGCAGATGGAATTTAATGCAGACAAGTGCGAGATGTTGCATTTTGGGAGGAAAATCCAGGGTAGGACTTGCACTAGGGTACTGAGGAGTACAGTAGAACAGAGGGTCATGGAATAAAGATTCATAATTCTTTGAAAGTGGCGTGACATGTAGATAGTGTCATAAAGAGAACTTTTGGTATATTTGCCTTCATAAATCAAAGTATTGAGTAATGGAGTTGGGATGTTGTGTTGAACTAGTACAAGATGTTGGTGAGGCCAAATTTGGAGTATTTGTGTATTTCTAGTTACATACCTGTAGAAAAGATATCAAAAAGATTGAAAGAGTACAGAGAAAATTCACACGGATGTTGCTGGGATTTGAGGACATGAGTTGTAGGTAATGGTTGAAAATGTTTAGGAGTTTCTTCCTTGGAGTGTAGGAGAATGAAGGGAGATTTGATAGAGGTGTATAAAAATGTGACGAGTTTTGATAGGGTGAATTCAGGCAGACTTTTGCCCCTCAGGTTGGGTGAGACTAGAACTAGAGGTCATAAGCTTAGGGTGAAAGGTGAAATACTTAAGATCCTGGGGGGTGGATTTTAATCAGAGGGTAGAGTGAGTGTGGAACAAACTGCAAGCAAAATGGGGGATGCAAGATTAATTGTTTAAGAGAATGTTGAATAATTACATATATAAGAGGGATATGATGGGCTGTGGTCCAGCTGCGGGTCAATGGGACTAGGGAGAACAGCAATTTGGCCCAGCAGCAGGCCCGTTTCTGTGCTGTAGTATTCTATAACAATGTGGCAAACTGGATCAGCAGATCGGGGGCAAAGTGGACAGCAAAGAATACTATCAAAGCTTGTGACAGGATCTGGATTGGCTGGAGAAAATGGGCTGAAGAAATGGCAGGTGGAATTTAATGCAGACAAGTGTAAGGTGTTGCACTTTAGGTGGGCACATCAGGGTGGGTCTTTCACAGTGAATAGTGGGGTACTGAGGTAGTGCAGT
This sequence comes from Hypanus sabinus, assembly GCF_030144855.1. Classification (NCBI taxonomy): domain Eukaryota; kingdom Metazoa; phylum Chordata; class Chondrichthyes; order Myliobatiformes; family Dasyatidae; genus Hypanus; species Hypanus sabinus. The sequence goes on along the minus strand of NC_082712.1, from coordinate 89,148,125 downwards.
GAAAAGTGTGGAATAGAGGTCTGTAAATCTTTGAAAATGGTGTTACAGGTAATTTAAATTTCACTACAATGTGACATCATTAGTAAGGTGTGCCATGAAGCTTGATTTTTTAAAATTATTTTTCTCCCTCCCTCCCCAACCAGAGACAGGAACCTGACTGTGATACAGTGAAATAAGTTGCATTATCAATGATGTGGCAAATTCAAAATACATTTATTATCAAAGTATGTATACATAATACAACCTTCAGATTTGTCTCCTTACAGGCAGTCACCAAACAACGAAACCCAAAAGAACCCATTAAAAAGAAAGTCCATCAATACACCCAATGTGCAGAGGAAAAAAAACAATAAATGTAAGCAAATATCATTCTGAACTGAAATCCAGAAAGAGTCTGTCCCCAAACCCAAGCACAGAGCGGAGCAGTGTGCTGAACCGGCCCATCCCTCACCTTGGGCCCAACACCTTGACCTTTTCAATGTGACCCGGTGCCTAAGTCGTCATCCAAACATCGGGTTCAGTCGCTTTGATGTGCTGTGGGGCCTGGACCCTGCTGCTTTGATTCAGCATGCAACCAACCTTTCTGATTTGGCCCGGCGCTTAAATCAGTCGGATGAGTGGGTGGGAAAGGGAGGGGTGGGAGTTTGCTGTGAGAAGCTGGTGGGTGATAAGTGAAACTTGGTGAGTGGGTGGGGCCTTCCTCTCTCTTGGCAACAAGCTCACCTCGCCACGGTTCTGCCACATCAGATTGCCTCTAAGTTGAAAGGGAAGTTACAGGCTATCGCTTGTGATGATCGTTTGCCAGAAAAAGAGTGATTAGTTGTTCTCACCGCTCACCAGACAGAAATCACTGAGATTCACCAGCGCCATCTTAAGTCGGACTTGTGTTTCTAATTACCTCGCTCTGCTGTACTAACCTCTTTGAGGCAAAGGAGTACTGTAGTGGTTAGTATTTGTAATAAATGTATTTTTGTAAAATAAAAATGAAGGTTGAGAGGAGATTTGGTGCATATGACTGGTTTGCAGTCATTCCCGTTAGCAGATGGTTAGAGAGCCCAGGGGCACAGATTTAAAATTCAGTGCAAAAAATACAAGAGGATGTGAGGAAAACTTTGTTCTATACCAAGGCATGATATGAACTGGAATTCACAGCCTGTAGGAGGGAGGGAAATGAAATGAGAGACTTGAAAGCAAATTAGACAGAATTTTAAAAAGAGAATAATTTACAGAGCAGCTCACAGAAAATTGCTGGAGGAAATCAGCAGGTCAGGCAGCATCTATGGAGGGGAATAAACAGTTTTGTGCTGAGAGCTTTCAACAAGACTGGAATGGAAGGGAGCAGAAGCCAGAGCAAGAAGGTGGGAGGAGAGGAGAAGCTGGCCAGTGATGGGTGAGACTAGTTGGGAGGGGAGTTGGGGGTCTTCATGTGAGAAACTGGTAGGTGATAAGTTGGTGGTAAACACGAGGAAATCTGCAGATGCTGGAAATTCAAACAACACACACAAAATGCTGGTGGAATGCAGCAGGCCAGGCAGCATCTATAGGGAGAAGCACTGTCGACGTTTCGGGCGGAGTCCTGACGAAGGGTCTCAGCCCGAAACATCGACAATGCTTCTGCCTATAGATGCTGCCTGGCCTGCTGCGTTCCACCAGCATTTTGTGTTAGTTGGTGGTAAGACTAGGTGAGTGGGTGGGAAAGTGGGGGGGGGGGTTTGTTGATGTGAGAAGCTGGTGGGTGATAGATGAGATCACGTGAGGGGGTGGGAAAGGGGAGGGATTGCTGTGAGAAGCTGGTAGGCGATAGGTGAGAGCACGTGAGGGGTTGGGAAGGGGATGGGGTTTGCTGTGAAAGTCTGGTGTGTGATCGATCTGTGGGTGGGAAGGGGGTGGTTGCTGTGAGAAGCTGGTGGGTGACAGATGAGACCAGGTGAGGGGAAGGGATGGGGTTTGTTGTGTGAAGCTGGTAGGTGATGGTTGAAACCAGGTGAGGGGGGGTGGGAAAAGGGGGCAGGTTGATGTGAGAAACTAGGAGGTAAAATAGGACATATTTCTCTGCTCGGGGCTGGCATAGACTTGATGGGCTGAATAACCACCACCTGAGGTCCAATTGTTTTCCATCCGCTGCAGGTTATAAAAGTGGCAATCAGAGTGAGTTACATATTAGCTTCACAGAACAGATTCCATCACTGATTCAGTAAATCCTGGAGGACAGGGATGATTTTCTGATTATCTGTTCTCAGCACAACTTCTAAGACTTTTACTTGCAACAGTAAATAATCATACAGCAAGTTAATATTTCCTCTGTGATGAGCCTTGCGAATAGACATGAATTTGACTGTGTTAAGGACCTTTGAGATTGTCTTGTCTTTAATGTACGGTACCTTGTGTTATTATTAACGTCAAAAACATGAAGCTCCCTCTGCAGCGTCCTGTAAACACTGACTATCAGGAATACATCCTGATCGAAGTGTCACAGTCATACAGTGCATCCACAGTCCCTTTGGTCCACAGTATACCTACTGACCTCTTTGCCATAGGGTCATAGAGCACTACAGCACATAAACAGCCCCTTTGTCCCATCTAGTTTGTGCCAAATTTAGAAAATAAGAACTTAAACAAAGATGAAAGTCTTGCTCTAAGTAAGAACTGGAATACAATTTTAAACAAGACCTCCATCTGTACTAATCCCATATACCTGCATTTAGATGATATCCTTCTGCAGCTTACCTATTTAAGTGTCTCTCGCCATGACTCCAAAGCATAGTTTGTGTATCTGATTCCATCATCTTTAGGTATTAACCACTCACTATGTGGAAAAGCTTTGCCCTCAGATTTCTCTTTTTTGAAAACTCCTTCTCACCTTAAACCTATACCTTCTTGCTTTCGATACCTTAATTCTAAGAAAGAGATTTTGACTGACTATCCTACCAGTGTTATGGCGGTGTGGAGATATGCTTCTACCAAATGTGATCATGGTGTAAAGCGCTCTTTCCCTCCACTAGTGTGTAGGTCATCCTTGGGTAAGGTGTAACCAGCTCCCCCACCACCATCCTGCACCAGTCAGGGTCATGTGAAGCCATGGGAGCAGGTGGTGGATGGTCATATGAGCAGTTGGTACATATCACAAGCCCTGCTGACACCAAGCAATCTCTGAAGAGTATTGATGATGGCTGGGGTCACCTGTCTTGTAAAGACACTCCCAGAAGGTGGCAATGGCAAACCATTTCTGTAGAAAAATTTGCCAGAACAGTTATAATCATTGAAAGACCATGATTGCCCACTTCATATGGCATGGCTCATAATGATAATGATCCTATCTATGCTTCTCATAATTATATATGCCGTGGTCGCCACATAGCAGGGGACCCACCCTGAGGTCCATGGACCCCTTGCTTAATGGTATTGGTTCATGGCATAAATAAGGGAATCCCTGTCCCATGGTCTCTTTTGCTCCAGGGAAAACAAGCACAGCCCATCAAATATCTCCCCTTAACTAAAGTGCTCTGAATCCTCTCCTGGAGAATCCCTCTGCCCTCTCTGCAGTGCTCTCACTTCCATTCTGTTGTGCTGTGACCAGAGCTACTTCATGCAGTGTTTTGTAAACACTCCCAGGGAAGGAAGACAAAGGTAACACGCCTAAAGAGAAAGATTAGCTTTATTTGTCACATGTGCATCTAAACATACAGCCAATTGTAGTCGACAGAGTAGATGTGGCAAGCACGTTTCTTATGGTGGAGGGGAGTCCAAGACCAGAGGACCCAGCCTTAGAATAGAGAGGTGTCCTTTTAGAACAGAGATGGGGAGGAATTTTTTTTGCTAGAGAATGGTGAATCCGTAGAATTTGTTACCACAGATGGCAGCTATGGAAGCCGAGTCATTGGATATATTAACAATTAATGGAATCATGATTAGTCGGGGCATGAAAGAATATGGGGAGAAGGCAGGAGATTGGGGCTGAGATGGAAAATCAATGAAATGGGCAGATGACCTAATTCTGCTCCTATAGCTTATGATGTAACATCTTAAATGTGACATTTGGTGTGAAATCAAATCAGTGCAGGTTGTGTTGGGCAGCCCACAAGTGTCACCATGCTTCCAGTGCCAGCATTGCATGCCCAAAACTCACTGACTCTATCACGTATATCTTTGGAAGCAAAATGGATGTGGTCACGGGGAGAACATGCAAACTCCTTACAGACAGTGGCAGGAATCGAACCCCGATTTGACAAATAAGTATTTCACCTTTCACCCTAAACTTATGACCTCTAGTTCTAGTCTACCCAACCCGAGGGGCAAAAGTCTGCCAATGAGATGGCACGGCATCACAGTGGTTAGCACAACACTTTAAAGTACCAGTGATCTGGGTTCAATTCCCTCTGCTGTCTGTAAGGAGCTTGTACATTCTCCCCGTGACCACATGGGTTTCCTCTCAATGCTCCTATTTTCTCCCAAAGTTAAAGACATACTGGTTGGTAGGTTAATTGATCATTGTAAATTGTCCTGTGATTTGCCTAGGATTAAATCAGTGGTTGCTGGGCAGCGCAGCTCGAAGGGCTGGAAGGGCCTATTCCACGCAGTATTTCAATACAATAAAATGTTGGTTTCATTTTGAATATTACATAAAGCTTATTACATGTGTTTAGTAGCCCAGCCTGAGGGATAAATATTGGCCGAGTCACTTGATATCCATCATCAAAGATTGCCAGCAGCTGGGCCATGTGATCTTTTTGGTGTGTGCTGACAGACGACTGAACCGTGCAGAGGAACAACAAGCTCCCCTGTTGAGACAGAAACAAGAGTTTATTCATCAGAATTCCAACTGAACATTGGTGGTTTGATCGAATGACACCACAAGACAAATCATTCTTGAAATGTGCGTGCACACACAGACACAGAAAGAGAAAGAGGAGGACTCGCGCACACACCACCACCACCACCCAAGCAGAAAGCATAAGGGCTTAACGACTCTAAATAAGATGACTAATACAGGCACAAGGCCAGCGGGACCCATGGAAATTGGGCAGAGGTACAAAAGTTAGTACGTTCTCCTCGTGATCGCATGGGTTTCCTCTCAGTGTTCTGGTTTCCTTCCACCCTCCAAAGACTTTTTACTAGGTTTATTGGTCATTGTAAAGTGTCCTGTGACTAGGCTAGTGTTAAATCGGTGGGTTGCTGTGTGGTGCGGCTTATTGGGCTGGAAGGGCCTGTTCTGCGCCTGCATCTCTAAACAATTAAACAAATTTAGGTTCTTGAACCAGCTAGCACAACCTTAAACACCACAACTTAACAATACTGTGACCATTTTGATCACTTTGGATTCAACTGGATTTATTTTGTTCTAATTGTGATCCATCTTGTAAAAAAATACTGTTTATGTTTTCCTTCTGAATGCTGTCACATGATCTTATAAGAAGCATAGTTATGTTCAAAGTTCAAAGTAAATTTATCATCAAAGTACATATATGTCACCAGTACAAACCTGAGATTCATTTTCTTGTGGGCATATTAAGTAAATCCATAAAATAATAACCATAACATCAAAGAAAGTCCACCCAACTTGGGTGTTCAACCAGCAAGCAGAAGACAACAAATTGTGCAAATACAAAACAAAGAAATAATGATAATTAAACAAGTAATAAATAAGCAAGCAATAAATGTCGAGAACATGAGATGAATAATCCTTGAAAGTGAATCCATTGGTTGTGGGAGAATGTCAATGATTGGGCAAGTGAAGTTGTCCCCTTTTGGTTCAAGAGCCTGATGGTTGAGGGATGGTAACTCTTCCTGAACCTGGTGGTGTGAGACCTGAGGTTTCTGTACTACCTTCCTGATGGCAGCAACAAGAAGAGATCATGTTCTGGGTGGCGGTGGAGGCCCTCATGATGGATGCTGTTTTCCTGCGATAGCATTTCACTTAGATGGCTCAATGGTTGGGAGTGCCTTACTCGTGATGGACTGGGCCATATCCACTACTTTTGTAGGATTTTCCATTCAAGGGCATATGTTGTTATGCTGTTACTGCAAGTAAGTTTTTCATTGCGTGTGTGTGTGCATGTGTATATGTGTTTAAACAGAACTCAAACTTGAAATGAGAACTAACTCTCCCCACCCATTCTTGGTTAACCTTCGAGTCCGCCACTGGCTCACCACCTCTCTCTCTCTGCTCTGGATCCACAGATGCGCTTCATGCTACTGTTTAGCCGGCAGGGCAAGCTGAGGCTGCAGAAGTGGTACATTGCCATGTCAGAGAAGGAGAAGAAGAAGCTCGGGCGAGAGCTGATGCAGATCGTGCTCGGCCGCAAGCCCAAGATGTGCAGCTTTCTAGAATGGAAGGACCTGAAGATTGTTTACAAGAGGTGGGTCCCAATTGTGCTAATCATCACACATGCTCAGGAACAGACCATTCAGCTCAGCCTCTCTGTCCTATTGTTTAAACCCTTCGCTCCTCCTATCCTTTGCATCTCAGCATATTGTCAGCGTTTTCATTATGTTTATTGCTTCCTCCATACAAATAAATCAGTCCCTAAGGGAGTGAATTATACATTATCAAAGTTCAAAGTAAATATATTATCAAAATACATATGTTGCCATATACAACCCTGAGAGTCATTTCTTGCAGGCATACTCAATAAATCTTTTGAAAAATAACCATCACAGAATTAATAAAAGACCACACCAACTTGGATGTTCAACCAGAGTATAAAAGACAACAAACTGTGCAAAGCCAAAAAGAAATAATAATAGTAAATAAGTAATAAATATGAAGAACAGGAGATGACGAGTCCTTGAAAGTGAGGTTGTAGGAGTATTTTAATGACAGGGCAAGTGAAGTTGTGTAAGTTGAAGAACCTGATGGTTGAGGGGTAGTAACTGTTCCTGAACCTGGTGGTGTGAAGCCTGTGATTCCTGTCCTGGGTGGTGGGGGTCTCCGATGATGTACTCTACTTTACTGCGACAGCATTTCATGTATATCTGCTCAGTGGTGGGGTAAAGCGAAGAATCTTCTCCTGAATTCCCAAATGGATTTATTAATGAATGCGCCTTTATGTTAATGTCCCACAAGTATTTCACATCACCCTCACTGATAAGCAATCTGCTGGAAAAACTCAATAGATTGAGTAGCATCTGTGGGAGAGAAAGAATTGTTGACGTTTCATGACAAAGCATTGCATTAGGGCTGATCTAGTATGTGGAAGAGCTGGTGGTGGTATGGAGTGTTAATAGGTATGTGTGAGAGAGTAGATCACAGGGAAAAGAAATCGGGAGAATGGGATGATTGTGAGTGCTAACACAGAAGCAATGGTCCAGAAGCTGTGGTGTCAGGCTCAAAAAAACCCTGATCCCCCGGCCTTCTCTCTTGATTGGATGGCTCACATTCCAAAGCACCCTTTATCACTAACTGTAATCCAAATACTGCTTCTACAGAAAGACCATTACATGAAATACTCTACAACGTTAACAGTGACACCTTTATCAGGGCTTTACATCTGTAAGTGAGGAAATTGAGGATCCAGTTGTACAAGGAGATATTGAGGCCTGAGACTTGAAGCTTATTGATCAGTTTAGAAGGGAAGATAGTATTGAATGCCGAGTTGTAGTAAATGAAAAGCATCCTGATGTAGGCATTTTCGCTGTCTGGATATAGACAATAGAATAGACAATAGACAATAGGTGCAGAAGTAGACCATTCGGCCCCTCGAGTCTGCACCGCCATTCTGAGATCATGGCTGATCATTCACTATCAATACCCAGTCCCTGCCTTGTCCCCATATCCCTTGATTCCCCTATCCATCAGATATCTATCTAGCTCCTTCTTGAAAGCATCCAGAGAATTGGCCTCCACCGTCTTCCGAGGTAGTGCATTCCACACCTGCACAACTCTCTGGGAGAAGAAGCTCTCCCTCAACTCTGTTTTAAATAACTGACCTCTTATTCTCAATCCATGCCCTCTGGTACTGGATGTTCCAACATTGAGTGGGGAGCCATTGAAATGACATCAGCTGTTGACCTGTTATGACAGTAGGCAAATTGGAGTGGATCCAAGTCATTTAGGTGGGAGTTCATATGTTTCATCACCCACCTCTCAAAGCACTTCATCACAGTGGATGGAAGTGCTACTAGAAGATAGTCATTGAGGCAAATTACCATGTTCTTCCAAGGCACTGGTACAGCTTGAAGCATGTGGGTACCTCAGACTGCCAAAGCGGAATGTTAAAGATCTTGTTGAACATGCGAGCCTGTTGATCAGCACGGGGCTGTGGGAGTTCATGAAGGTGTTTCCATCTCTTGTTAGTCAAAACAAGCACAACAAACACTGAGGTCATCTTGGAGCAAAACTTCATTGTCATGTCGGCTGGTTTCACTTTGTAGGGTGTGATAGCACATGAGATGGCTTTCTGGAAATCGTACCTGGACATCTTGTATTCAACTTTGTCCCCAGACCTGAATGCCACTGATTTGACCCTCAGCAGATTGCGGATCTCGTCGTTCATCCAGGGCTTCTGGTTGGGGAAGGCTCTGAATGATTTTGTGGGGACACACACAACTTTGAATGTTTTTATAAGGTCCGTGACAACCGTAGTGTATTCATTCAGATCCTCTGAATGGCCCAGTCTACCGACTCAAACCAATTCAGTACCTGCACCACAGCCTTCTACACTACCATTTTGTTGTCCTTACTGCTGCAGTCTTGGTCTTTTGCTTCTGCCTGTAAGTAGGTAGGAGGTGGATAGCCAAATGATAAGACTTCCTGAAATATGGTCCAGTTGTGGACAGCTCACAGTCCTAACTGTAGTGTAACAGTGGTTGAGCGTGTTGGGACCCCTAGTGCTGCAGGTAATATGTTGATGATAACTGGGCAAAGTTTTCAAACAAGCGTGATTGAAGTCTCTGACTACTATTTGAAAGGTGTCATGGTAGGCTGTTTCTTGCTTGCTAATTGCTGCACTTAATATATCCTGAACGTGCATAACATCTACCTGTGGTGGCATGTAAACTGTGGTCAGGATCACAGAGACTTCTCTTGGTAGGCAGAGCAGTCGGCACTTAATCATTAGATGGTCCACGTCAGGGGTACAAGAGTGGGGCAAGGCCACTGCATTGGAGCACACAAAGAGTTTGTCATGAAACACGGACATCCAGCTTCAGCCTTCTCCAAATCAGCAGTCTGGTCCATTCACTCTGTTGCGAAGCCCATATCTGGCGAGTCCAGAGTGAGCCGTGTCCGTGAAACACAGAACACAGTAGTTCTTCATTTGCCTCTGATATAGCAATTTGGCCCTTGGATCCTTAGTCTTATTCTTCAGTGACTGTATATTTGTTTACAAGCTGCTGGGTAGAGGAAGTTTCATTCCCCAGGTTTCAGTCTGGCTTGAAGTTCTTCCCTCCTCACTCTTTTTCAGCCAAGGTGTGCTAAGGAACTATCAGATATGGATGGTTATTATAATTAGAAGCGGAAATGGAGCAGTCACATAAATACTGTTGGTACCAGAGTGGATCAGAAACTGGGTAGCTTGTGGCAAATGAGCCCCCTTCTGATTTCCTGAAGCCTTTTGTATCTACATAGTATATGTCAGGAGCATGACAGAACACACTGCATTGCCCTGCACATACTCTGCTTGACTGTAAGGATCTCACTGTAGCCAGCTATTTCAATTCCACTGAATCTCCTGGTAGTCACCAATTTCAAATCCACTTCCCATTCCAAATCCGACATCGCAGTCCATGACCTCTTCGACTGCCGTGATAAAAAGCAACACCTTGCATTTCAATTGGGAAGCCTCCCGTCTGATGGCACGAACATCGATTTCTTGTACTTCCGGTAATTGCCTTCACCGTTCCCCGTTCCTGTTTCTCTCTCTTCTTACATGCTCATCACCTTCCCCCTCCTCCAGCCCTTTACCTCTTTCACCAACCAACTTCCCAGCTCTTTACTTCACCACCCCGCCACCCCTCTCCCGGTTTCACCTATCACCTGTCACCTTAAATTTCTTCCTCCCCTCCCCCCACCTTCTTATTCTGACTTTTCTGCTTCCTTTACAGTCCTGAAGAAGGGTCTCGGCCCAAAATGTTGACTGTTTACTCTTTTCAATAGATGCTGCTTGGCCTGCTGAGTTATTCCAGCATTTGGCGTGTGTAACCTCGGCTGTAAGGGCTTGCTCTTCAGGACGTCTCAAAGCAATGTAGGCAGATGGAATTTAATGCAGACGTGTGAGGTTTTGCACTTCAGTTGGCCTTACACATGAACAGTAGGGCTCTGAGGAGTGTGATAGAAGGAAGGGATCTGGGAATACAGATTCATAATTTATTGAAAGTTGTAACGCAGGTTGATAGGATCGTAAAGAAAGCTTTTGACACATTGGCCTTCATAGATCAAAGCACTGAATACAGGAGATGGGATGTACAAGACTAACTTAGAGTATTGTGTGTAGTTTTAGTCATCTACAAGAAAGATATGAGCAAGGTGGAAAGTGTGCAGAGAAAATTTATAAGGATGTTTCCAGGTCCGGAGGACCTGAGTTTTTATTAAAAATTTATATAGTTTAGGACTGTATTCTTTGGAAAGTAGGAGATTGAGAGAAGATTTGATAGTGGTATACAAAATTATGAGGGCTTTAGACAGGGTAAATGTGAACAGATTGGGTGGGACTACAACCAGAGGTCATGGTTTAAAGGTGAAAGGTGAAATGTTTAAGGGGAACATGAGGGCAATCTTCTTCACTCAGAGAGTCCTGAGAGTGTGGAATGGACTGCTAACACAAATGGTCCAGGTGAACTCGATATCAACATTTAAGAGATGTTTGGACAGTTACATTGATAGTAAGGATATGGAGGGCTATATCCAGTGCAGGTCATTGGGAGTAGGCAATTTTAATGGCTTTTCAGCATGGACTCAGTGTCCTGAAGGGCCTGTTTCTATGCTGTACGTCTATGACTCTATAACTAAAATGGAGAATATAACTACTGGGCCCTGTTTGTTGGGAGACTCAAGGGGGTACTGCAATTGACCCCAGTTCTTCTCAATCTATATCAACATTTGGATGATTTATTTGAGTGTATTAGATTCACGTTTACTGAAAATACAAAGCTAGGTGGCAGTGTGATCCATGGGGAAAGTGTACAGAGACGTTCAGATTCCAGGAAAATCTGCTTGACATGACAAGTGAAAAATAATGTGGAAAAATGTGAGGTCATCGAACATAGATGAAAAAATAGAAACAGACTTTTTTTAAATGATGAGTAGTGTTCAGAGAGTTCTGGGCGTCCTTTCGCATGAATCATTTCGTACACCAGTTTGACACGCAGTTTGAAAGCTGGCTTTTATTGCAAGTGGGTATGTACAAGACTGAATTATAGGGATTGAAAGGTTTGTCATATGAAGAGCATTTGATGGCTCTGGGTCTATTCTCACTGGAATTCAGAAGAATGAGGGGAAACCTATCAAATGTTGAAAGGCCTCGATAGAGTGGATGTGGAGAGGATGTTTCCTGGGGTGGAGAGTCTAAAACCAGAGGACGTAGCGTCAGAATAGAGAAGCATTCTTTTAGAATGGAGATGAGAAGGATTTTCTTTAGCCAGAGAGTGGTGAATCTGTGGATTTGTTGCCACTGGCAGTGGTGGGGGCCAAGTCATTGGGTATATTGAAGGCAGAGTTTGATAGATTCGTGATTAGTCAGCACATAAGGGATATGGGGAGAAGACAAGACAGGAGATTGACACTGAGAGGGAAAATGGATCAGCCATCATGAAATGGCGGAGCAGACTTGATGGGCCAAATGGCCTAATTGTATTCCTGTATCTTATGGTCTCATTGAGAGGGGGAGATTGAGTTACAGGGAAAGATTGGGCAGGTTTGGACTCGGAGCATAGGCAACTGAGAGGTGATTTTATAGAGCTGTATAAAATCATGAGGGGCATAGAGAGATTAGCTGTATTAGTCACATGTACATGCATCAAATCAAATCAGTGAGGGTTGTGCTCGGTGGCCTGGAAATGTCACCAGGTAGCCAGCACCAACATAGCATACCCATGACTCACTAACCCTAACCCATATGTCTTGGGAATGTGGGAGGAAACTGGAGAACTCAAAGGAAACCCTCATGATTATGAGCAGAACATACAATCTCCTTATAGACAGCAGAGGGGACCGAACCACAAACAGCAACAATGCTTCATTAGCATTTGAGGAGATTTGGTATGTCACCAATGACTTCAGTAAATTTCTACAGATGTGCCCTGGAGATCATTCTGACGGATTGCATCGCTGTCTGTTATGGATGGGTCACTGCACGGGATTAAGAGAGGCTGTGGATGGTTGCAGGCTCAGTCAGCTCCATCATGGCACCAGCCTCCCCTACCATTGAGGATATCTTCAAAATGGCGATGCCACAAAAAGGCAACATCCATCATTAAGGAATCATGCCACCCAGGACATGCCTTCTTCTAGAGCCTGAAGACACACACTCACGCTTTAGGAACAGCATATGTCCCACTGCCATCAGATTTCTGAATGGTCTATGAACACTATCTCACTATTTTGCCCTCTTTTCACACTACTTATTTATTTCCTTTGTATTTCTTATTACAACATCATTTTAAAATGTTTTGCACTGTAGTGCTGCCACAAAACAACAAATTTCATGATGAATGTCAGTGATTATAAACCTGATTCAAATACTGAATGATACAAGAGATCAAAAGGCCAAATTCCCTTTTTTAATTATCTTTTCCTTCCTTGACCCTCTTTCTCTTTCATTCTATTCAAGTTCCCCGATTTCATCGCATCATTATCCCTGAGGCCTGACTTGGTGATTCTGACAGAAAGCTCGAAGCAGGTGGTCATGGTAATATTGACAGTTCTTTGGGAAGACTGATTGAGGAGGTCTTTCAGCATAAGAAAGCCATTTACCAGGAGCTTGTAGAACAGTGCCAGAGATGGGGGTGGAGGGCACGATGCGAGCCTGTAAAGGTGGGGTATAGGGGTTTTGCTGTTTGCTTGCGCTGCAGAACCTACTCTCACCTTGGCATAATGGACTGCAAAGAGAAGAGCCATCAGGACCAGCACAGAAGCTGATGAGCGAGCCTCCAGATGGCTGTGGATCAAGAAGTGTGACTCGTGGACCGATGCAGCTGGGACACAAGCCAGGGCTTATTCAGCTCTGGCTGAGTCACCTGGGAGTGGGTGTCTGATGTTGAAAGACCCAAAATGCTTGATGACCCGAGGCTCATGTGTCCCAGTACATCCTACGATGCAGCTTAGCGTCACTTGATTCACTCAGCCTCCCAACATCGATTAGTGTTCTGCGGAGGAGGAGATAGTCACTATTGAATACAAGGTACATTAATGCTTGGATTACAAGAGGAAATGAGAGGCTGGGTTACCCTGTGGTGAGCGACTCACTTCCTAACTCCATCCACAGGTTGGGAGTGTGATGAAATTCTCCCTGCTTGCCAGCTAAATGATTAAAGCTTCTGTATCCATTGCCTCATTCACAACCTCAGGGCATGGCTGGGGAGAGAGAATTAACTATTAAAAAGCTGCACAAACTTGGATTGTTTCCTGTGGAGCATCAGAGGATGAGGGGAAATCTGAAAGACGTTTTAAAAAAATTCTGCGAGGCATCGACAAAGTGGATACCCTCAGTGGCCACTTAGTATATCTGCTCGTTAATGCAAATATCTGATCAGCCAATCCTGTGGCAGCAAATCAATGCATAAGAGCATGCGGACATAGTCAAGAGGTTCAGTTGTTGTTCAGACCAAACATCAGAATGGGGAAGAAATGTGATCAATGTGTCTCTGACCATGGAATGATTGTTGGTGCCAGACGGGTAGATTTGAGTATCTCAGAAACTGCTGATCTCCTGGGATTTTCACACACAACAGTCTCTAGAGTTTACAGAGAATGGTGTGAAAGCAGAAAACATCCAGTGTGTAGCAGCTCTGTGGGCGAGAATGCCTTATTAATGAGAGAGGTCAGACTGCTTCAAGCTGACAGGAAGGTGACAATAACTCAAATAACAACAGGTTATGAAATTGGCGTGCAGAAGAGCATCTCTTAATGCACAGCACATCGCTTATTGAAGTGGATGGGCTACAGCAGCAGAAGACCATAAACATGCACTCAGTGGCCACTCTATGAGTTGCAGGAGATACCTAATACAGTGACCCCTGACTAGTCAAGAGTTTGCCCCTTCCCCCAGGATAGAAGCATCAGATACTCGAAGGCAGAGGTTTAGTGTGAGGGGGGAACGTTTTTAATGGAAATTTGCAAAACAAGTCTTTTCACAGAGAATGGAACATGCTGTCAGGAGAGATAGTGGAAGCAGACACAGTAGCAGCATTTAAGAGGTATTTAGACAGCCTCGCTAATCCTTTCTGGCTATGCATGGTCTCTGTCCCTCAGTGCTCTGCATATTCCTGTGCTTATCTAAGACCCTCTTACACACCTCTATCATATCTGTCTCCACCAACACCCCTGGCAGTGCTTTCTGTGTACAGCCCCCACTCTCTGCATAAAACAAACCTTGTACCGCACACCTCCTTTGAACTTAACCCCCTCACCTTATTTGCATACCATTTGGGGAGAGATGTGAGCTGTCTTTATCTTTATTTATTTAGAGACTTGGGCCCTTCCAATGAGCCTGCAGTGCCCAATTACACCCGTGTGCCCAATTAACCATCTGTGGGAGGAAACCCACGCAGTCATGGGTATAACATACAAACTCCTTACTGCCAGTGGTGAAATTGAACCTGGGTCACTGATGCTGTCACAGCATTCCACCAAACCACTTTGCCAATGTTCTACTTTGCCTTTCATAATTTTATAAATGTTTCTCCTCTTTCCCCCATAGCTTAGAACCATAGAACATTATAGCACAGAAACAGGCCTTTTGGCCCTTCTTGGCTGTGCCGAACAATTTTTCTGCCTAGCCCCACTAACCTGCAGCTGGACCATATCCCTCCATACCCCTCTCATCCGTGTACCTGTCAAGTTTTTCTTAAATGTTAAAAGTGAGCCCGCATTTACAACTTCATCTGGCAGCTCGTTCCACACTCCTACCACTCTCTGTGTGAAGAAGCCCCCCCCCATGTTCCCTTTAAACTTTTCCGCCTTCACCCTTAACCCATGTCATCTGTATTTTTTCTCCCCTAGCCTCAGTGGAAAAAGCCTGCTTGCATTCACTCTATCTATACCCATCATAATTTTATACAGCTCTTTCAAATCTCAGCTCATTCTACTTTTCTACCTCTTTCGGCCTCCCCTTAGCCCAGGCATGGGCAAACTACGGCCCGCGGGCCGTATGCGGCCCGTTAAGTTTTTTAATCCGGCCCGCAGAACTTGATGAAATTATATTAATAAACCTTGTTAACATTTTTTCCCCGCAATTCTGGCGTTTTCCCAATAGATGACGCACTCTATATACATTGACCTTTGTTGAGGTGCAGCGTATTACTCCACATTTGCGCTTTACTCTTTGTTTGGCTTGACCTATTTGTGTGAACAGGCGTTCAGCGTCATGAACATCAACAAAGCCAGGCACAGATCCAAGTTAACTGACCAACACCTCAGATCCATCCTGAGAATCGTCACAACAAAACTAAATCCAGACTTCGATGCGCTGACTAAAAAGGGAGACCAACAACAGTGTCCCACTGAAATTAAAAATAAGTTTCTTCGTTGTGTTATGTAAAAAATGCATTTGAAAATATTTTTTTCCATAAGCCTTACATGTTACATGTCATTTCTGTTAAGTGATGGACATGAGTAGTGCGCAGGTGCACGTACGTTCTCAAAATAAAAAATGCACTCCAGATCAAATAACCCGCTCCGCATACTGGCGCGCCGTCAGTGTTCTGTCTTTGTGCGGGTCGTTGTTGAGTTTTGGCATAGGGGACAATTGAATAAGAAGGAACAGGACAAGTAGACCTGCATCTCCTACCGTTTTTGAAATAAAGACAGTCAGGAGGAGAGTGATGATGATAATATCTTGAAGGATAACAGAATTTTCAGTGCTTTAAAATAATAACTGTTACTATTAAAAAAAGCTGTATTTTATTCATTTAATTTTCAGTGTTTTAAAAGTCATTTCAATAAATAGATAAATACCATGGGATTTCAAAGACAGATATTTTGTTGTAATGCATTTGTTCATTTTCAATTGAAATTAAAGCACATGTTTTCTACATATCCCATGATATTTTATTTTCTCTTATGAGGTGTATTACCAAAACACTCCGTCCATCTGCTCCTGGTCCGGCCCCCCTGTCAAATTTTAGAACCCTTTGTGGCCCACAAGTCAAAAAGTTTGCCCACCCCTGCCTTAGCCTTTACCGCTCCAGGGGAAAAAATCCCATTAACATGCCACTGTCTTAGTTGCCTCCATTACCATCCCTGCAAGTGCATTTGAGGAACCTAGCACTTTCTGTAAAAAAAAAAGTTGCCGCACATGTTAAAGTTCAAAGCACATTTATTATCAAAATATGTTTACATTATACAACCTTGAGATTCGTCTCCTTACAGGCAACCAAAAAAAAAGAAACCCAAAAAATTTTTAAAAAACTGACAAACACCCGATGTGCAGAGAGAGGGGAAAAAAAGCAATTATGCAAACAATGAAAGTAAACAAATAGCATTTAAAACAAAAGTGAGACGTCAGACACGAAGCCCAGAGCAGCCAGAGCAGACCCACAGCCTGGCCTCAATTCATTGCATATGGAGTAAATTCATGGAGCTCACAGGTATGAAGCCCCACAACTTGGAACGTCCCCCTTCTCATCTCAAAAGCATTCCCGAATTTGGGGGAAAAGATACCATCTGTCTATCCTATCTATGCTTGTCATAATTAAAAAAAAATTCTCTTCTTTCCCACAAAACGTTTCTACCTCATCCCCCCGTGACCTCTGCTTTCACCTCACCCTGAACCATCACTGTAAAACTCCTTGCCTTTCTCACTCACGTTCCATTCTTTCCCTCTCACTCCTGCAGCATTCTTCCTGCAATTGAAATTAAAATCTGCTTCACACTGAGCACAATATGAATGTCAGTAGTAAGGTTTACTGCTTTATAAACTTGTACATTAATGGCCAGAAGGAAAGCTTGGCTTTGCTCGGATGCATTCGGTAAATGGATTACGTTGTGCAAGCTTTCTGGTTAGTGAATCCTGCTGATTTTCTGTAATGCTTCCTGGGCACAATGTGGAGTAAAGTGTAAACTGACACGGTAAATTAATTTGCAATCTCAGCTTCAGATTACTCATTTAGCCTTTGGCAGTTGTGCATTTGGTAGAAGAAATAAAAGTGTAGACTATTTTCAAAATGAAGAGAAAATTCAAAACTCTGAGGTGCAAAGGGACTTAGGAGGTCTTGTGGGGGTTACCCTTAATTTGCAGGTTGAATCTGTGGTGAGGAAGGCAAATACGATGTTGGCATTCATTCTGAGAGGACTAGAAAATAAAAGCAAGGATGTAATGTTGAGGCTTTATAAAGCACTGTTGAGGCCTCACTTGGAGTATTGTGAGACATTTTGGGGAAAGAAAGAAAGGATGTGCTGATATAGGAGAGGGTTCAAAGGAGGTTTACGGAAATTATTCCGGGATTGAAGGGTTTATCATGTGAGGAGCATTTGATAGCTCTGGGCCTCTACTCACTGGAATTCCAAAGAATGAGGACAGGACCTCAGTGAAACCTATTGAATGCTGAAAGGCCTCAATACAGTGGATGTGGAGAGGATGTTTTCCACAGTGGGGAAGTCTTAAGACCAGAGGACACAGCCTCAGATAGAGGGACATCCATTTAGAACATAGATTAGAAAGAATTTCTTTAGCCAGAGAGTGGTGAATCTGAGGAATTCGTGGCCACAGGTGGCTGTGGAGGCCAAGGTATTGCATATATTTAAAGCAGAGTTTGATAGATTCCTGATAGTCAGAGCATGAAGAGATGTGGGGAGAAGGCAGGAGATTGATGCTGAGAGGGAAACGGATCAGCAATGGTGAAATGGCAGAGCATACTCAATGGGTAAATGGTCTAATTCTGGTCCAGTGTCTTGTGGTATTAAATTTGGGTTGCCAAGCAACACTGGTCATTGCAAGGGCCGCTCAATTATAAGAGCCGCTCGGAAAAAGCGGAAGGTTGTAAGCTCATTCAGCTCCATCGTGGGCACTGGCCTTCCCACCATTAGCAGTGGAATCAGGTTTGATATCACCTACATATTTCGTGAAATCTGTTGTTTTGCAGCAGCAGTACAGTGCAATACATAAAAATACAATAAATTACAATAAGAAATATGTTTTAATATATTAAATAACTAGTGCAAATAGAGAGGAAAAAGTAGTGAGGTAGTGTTCATGGACTGTTTCATTGTCTGATCAGAGGGAACGAAGATGATCCTAAAGAATTGTATGAGTGTCTTCAGTTTCTTGTGCCTCCTTTCTGATAGTGCCAATCAGAAGAGGGCATGCCCTGGATGATAAGAGTCCTTAATGATGGATGCCGCCTTATAGGGGCATTGCCTTTTGAAAATGTCCTCGACACTGTAAAGGCCTAGTACTCATGATGGAGCTGGCTAAACTTACACTATCGAGGACAATCTTCAAAAGCCAATACCTCAGTGAGTGGCATCCATCAGTAAGGGCTCCCACCACCCCTTCTCATTACTACCATTAGGGAAGAGGTACAGGAGCCTGAAGGCGCATACTGGGAATAGCTTCTTCCCCTCTGGCATTAGATTTCTGAATGATCCAGTAACACTACCTCATTATTTTGCTCTGATTTTGTACTTTTTTTTAATTTCTTGTTGTAACTTATAGTTTTATGTATTACATTGTACTGCTGCTACAAAAAAACAAATTTCATAATGTATGTCAGTGGTAATGTTTTTTTTATTGCTACAATAACTCATTCATGAGCTATTGTTGTTGCACTTATAGCCAGTGTTTATTTGTCTGTATGCTTAGCAACCTAGTAAGCCATTTTGGAGGTGGGAAATTGACCACCTTGTTGGGTCTGAAGTCACCGACTGAGTGGTAAGGATCTTGAGTTCAATGTCTGAATTGTACGTGAGAAACTGTGTTTGGGTAAGGTAGGGGTAGTGGTTCATAAACACAAGTGACTCTGGAAATCCAAAGAATACATGCAAAATTCTGGAGGAACTCAGCAGGTCATGCAGTATATTTTTGGATCATAGGCTAAAAACTGATTGAACCCCCCTCCCCACCCCCCTTCGACCTCCTAATCCCCGTTCATTTTGACAGAGCTAGAATATTAGAGTAAGATATAAACACAAAGATTCTGCAAATGCCGGAAATCCAGAGTAACATACACACAAAATGCTTTTAAAACTCAGGGTTAGGTAGCATCCATGGAGGTGAAAAACAGTCATTGTTTTAGGCTGAGATCCTTCATCAGTACTCCCTAAAGAATATTAGTGAATGAACCATTTTGATAACTGTTGAGTCGTTTGCTATCAAAGAA
Source organism: Hypanus sabinus (assembly GCF_030144855.1). Taxonomy (NCBI): domain Eukaryota; kingdom Metazoa; phylum Chordata; class Chondrichthyes; order Myliobatiformes; family Dasyatidae; genus Hypanus; species Hypanus sabinus. The sequence continues at coordinate 89,128,655 of NC_082712.1, read as the reverse complement.
TGTATAAATTATACAACCTTGCAATTTGTCTCCTCACAAAACAAAGAAACCCAAAAGAACCCATTTAAAAAAAGACAGTCAAGCACCCAATGTGCAGATGAAGAAATCCAATAAAAGTGAGCAAATGGCATTCAGAATGAAAGTGAGTCTCCAGACACAAAGCCCAGAGCATCTGGAGCAGACAACAGTGTCAACCTCAGTTCAGCACAGAGCCTGGTAAGCTGCCTGGAGTGCTTAGACAGAGGAGCCCAGTGCAGGCCTCAGCCTCAGGCTCAGCACAAGGCTGAGTAGATGTTGCAGAGTAGCGAGCAGAATTGGCCTGACCCGCGTCTCTGGTCATGACACCCTGCCTTTTCAATCTAGCTGGTCCGGGATTTAAATTGTCTGAAACATTGACCATTCATTTCCATAGATGCTGCCTGACCTGCTGATTTCCAGCATTTTGTATGTGTTGCTTTGTATTTCCAGCATCTGCAGAGTTTCTCATGTTCATGAACCCTCACCATGCATCTTTTGGAATATGCAAGGAAATTGGAGCACCTGGAGGAACCTCACCCGGAACTCAGATCAGTTAATGTTGGTTCTATAAGTGTTGCATTACGTTGGAACTGGCCATCAGGGGTGATGGTGGAAGCAGCTACAATAGGAGCATTCAAGAAACTTCTAGACAGGCATGTTGATATAGTGGAATGGAGGGGTATGCAAGCAGAAGGGATTAGGTCAATTTGACATCATGCTTGGCACAGATGTTGTTGGCAAAAGTCCTGTTCCTATATTGTAATGTTTCTAGTTTATTCATGGGTTGGATGTTGATTTTAGTGGAATCTGAGGCCTCTGTTGGTCAGTGGAGATGTTGGATGTTCTGACCTATCTGTCTAGATACACAAGCCAGGGTGGTACAATGTGGAGAGCAAACTGTTGCCCATGTAGCAAGCTCCCGCTCTCATTGCATATGGTGAACCCAAAGGCACGGCAGAGACCAATACGGTTTGGCACCTGCAGCATCACAGGAGTTGCCAATCAGTGTTGAACTCAGGGATTCCAGCTCTGGATTTTTTTCCCTTGGGTTTTACTCCCAAAGCTTTCCCTTTGAATGTTTTCCTTCTCCCAGATCAGCTGCCAACCACAGCTGACTAGCCCCATCTGCCTGGAGCGACTGGTTTTAAGATGCCAGTAACCCACCTTTTCCCCATTCTTCTGTCAATACAAACAGTTCCACAGCTACACATGAAGGTCAGGAGCTGGACTTGGTTGTCAGAGGCTATTTGAGGTGCACACCATTGAGAGCATTTAATAGGTAGTGGGAGCTTATCCCCATTATCACCCTTGGCTATAAAAACCTTAAGGAACCAATTTTCAGCAGATCTATTTTAGTAGCAGTAACAGCAATTATGGTCCATTGCAACTGTGGGGTTAACAAGTTGACAAATCTGGAGTCTTGTATTGATTGGACCAAATACGGATGGTGGATTTTGGCCCCTGAAAGGCACTAATGAACCAAAACGAAATTTCTCGTCACCCAAGATTAGGTTTCAACTTCTTTCTCTGCATGAGTAGTCAATATTTACACATCCAATAGCTCACCTAATGTTTGTGTTAAACCCTGTGACTTTAGTACTGCTTTCAACCAAGTTACATGTACACAACAGATTTATTTTAAACTTGTATAGTCATTAAAGGAAACTGCTGAGAGGCTCTTTGTACTGGTTGACAAGTGTCAGACTCTGAGCAGAGGCAGCAACTGTATTTCACACAAAGAGATTTTTCACTCAGGTTGAGATCAGACTTTCCTCCTCGGTTGGAGATTGCATGTGTCATTACCTGTGTGAGTAGCCCTAGATTTAAAAAGCAAATGGGGCCTGTCAGAACTTCCTGCTCAGTTTGAGATCAGATTGAATGATTTGTCAATTGGCAAAGGCCAATAAAGTCGAGTATAAGCAGAGCAACCATTGCGTGACTGGACAGAATTGGAGTGGGAAATGGAGATTTTGGCAGAAGAGGCTCTGGTGAAGGGAGGTTGACATCAAGTCCCAGAGATCATTTTTGGAGCATCCAATTTATGAGTAAAACAGTGTAGCAGTCAGAGATATGAAGGTTCCACAAGGAGGCACAGATGAGTAGTAGATGAGGTCCCCTCTCCCCCCATTCAGTGGCCTCTGAGTGTATGTTCATGGTCTTCTCCTGCTGTAGCCCATCCATTTCAAGGTTTGATGTGTTGTGCATTCAGAGATGTTCTTCTGCACTGTCATCTTCCTGTCAGCCTGAACCAGTTTGGCCATTCTCCTCTGTCATTAACAAGGCGTTTTTGCTCACAGAACTGCCGCTCATTGGATTTTGTTTTGTTTGTTTCTTGCACCATTCTCTGTAAACTCTAGATACGGTTGAGCATGAAAATCCCAGATGATCAGCAGTTTCTGAGATGCGCAAACCACCCTGTCTGGCACCGACAATTATTCCACAGTCAAAGTCACTTAGATCACATCCCTTCCCCATTCTGATGTTTGGTCTGAACAACAACTGAACCTGTTGACCATGTCTGCATGCTTTTATGCATTGAGTTGCTGCCACATGATTGGCTGATTAGATATTTGAATTAAGAGTGAGTGTACGGGTGCCGCTAATAAAGTATAAATTAAACACAATCTTTACAAGAAAGTTACAGCTTTATAAAATTCTGGTGATGCCACACTTGGAATATTATGTTCTACTCTGGTTGCCTCGTTGTAGGAAGGATGTGGAAGCTTGGGAGAGGGTGCAGAGGAGTTTTACAAAGATGCTTAAAAACAGAAATTCTGTAGATGCTGGAAATCCAAAGCAACACACAAAATTTTAGAGGAGATCAGTAGGTCAGTAGCATATATGGAAAAGAGTAAACAGTTGAAGTTTCAGGCAGGACCTTCCTTCAGGATGCTGTTTGGATTAGAGAGCATGTCTTTTGAGGAAAAAGTTGAACAGGCTTAGGCTTTGCTCTTTGGAGTGAAGGAGCACGGGAAGTGACTGAATAGAGGTGCCTTGGATTATAAGAGGCATATTGTAGGTGGGATGGATAGCCAGCACCTTTTTCCTAGGGCGGCAATGGCTAATACCGGACAACATGATCTTGATGCCCCAACCAACCAGGAATCTATCAACTTCTGCTTTGAATATACCCACAGTCTGTGGCAGAGCATTCCACAGATTCAGCTCTCTTTGGCTAAAATAAATTCCTCCTTGTTCTGTTCTAAAAGGTCACCCCTCAATTTTGAGGTTCTGCATGCTCCCCTCCAGAGGAAACATTCCAAAACTGTTGACAATACTCCAACTATGGCCAGACTAGTGTCTTATAAAGGCTCAGTATTATCTCCTTACTTTTATATTGTATTCACTTTGAAATAAATGCCAACATTGCATTTGCCTTTGTTACCACAGGCTCAACTGGTAAATTAACCTTCTGGAAGTCTTGCACAAGGACCCTTAAGTCCCTTTGCACCTCTGATGTTTAAATTTTCTCCCCATTTAGATATCATACATTTCCCAACACTGCATTCCATCTGCTACTTTTTTGCCCAGTCTTCTAATTTGTCTTAAGTCCTGATGCAATCACATTGTTTCCTCAGCACAACCTACCCCTCCACTTATCTTTGTAATGTGCAAACATCTGCAAACATTGTCACAAAGCCATCAATTTCATTATCTAACTCACTGACAAGCAATGTGAAAAGTAGCGGTCCCAATACTGATCCGTGAGGAACACCACTAGTCACTGGCAGCCAACCAGAACAGGCTCCCTTTATTCCCATTCTCTGTGTCTTGCATCAGCCATTCCTCTATCCATGCCAGTATATTTCCTGTAACACTGTAGGGTTTTATCTTGTTAAGCATGTGAGGCACCTTATCAAATGCCTTCTGAAAATCTAAGTAAATGATATCCACTGCCTCTCCTTTTTCCACCCTGCTTGTTACTTCTTCGAAGAATTCCAATAGATTGTCAGGCAAGATTCCCCTCTGCAGAAACCATGTTAACTTGAACTTATTTTATCATTAGTCTCCAAGTACCCTGAAACCTCAGCCTTAATAATCAACTTCAACAATTTCCCAGCTACTGAGGTTAGGCTAACTGGCCTGTAATTTCCTCTCTTTTGTCTTCCTCCCTTCTTAAAGAGTGGAGTGGCATTTGCAATTCTCCATACCTCTGGGACCATGCCAGGATTAAGAGATTCTTGAAAGATCATGACCAATGCATCCATTATCTCTTCAGCAACCTCTCTCAGTACTCTGGGATGTAGTCCATCTGGTCCAGGTGACTTATCTTCCTTAAGAGCTTTCAGTTTGCCTGGCACATTTTCCTTGGTAATACAATGGCACTCACTCCTGCTCCCTGACACTCACAGACTTCTGACTTGCAGCTAGTGTCTTCCACAGTAAAGTACTTATTAAGTTCATCTGCATTTCTTTATCCCCCCCCAGTACTACCTCACCAACATAATTTTCCAGTGGTCCAATATCAACTCTTGCCTCCCTTTTGTTCTCTATATAACTTTAAAACATTTTTAGTATCCTGCTTTATATTACTGGCTAGCTTGCCCTCGTATTTCATCTTCTCCCTTCTCATAGCTTTTTCAGTTGCCTTTTGTTGAATTTTAAAAACTTATCAATCATCTGACTTCCCACTCACTTTTGCCACATTATATGCCATATAACCATATAACAATTACAGCACGGAAACAGGCCACGGAAACATGCTGAACGCTTACTCTCACCTAGTCCCACTGACCCGCACTCAGCCCATAACCCTCCATTCCTTTCCTGTCCATGTACCTATCCAATTTTACTTTAAATGACAATACCAAACCTGCCTCTACCACTGGAAGCTCGTTCCACACAGCTACCACTCTCTGAGTAAAGAAATTCCCCCTCGTGTTACCCTTAAACTTTTGCCCCCCTAACTCTCAACTCATGTCCTCTTGTTTGAATCTCCCCTACTCTCAATGGAAAAAGCCTATCCACGTCAACTCTATCTATCCCCCTCATAATTTTAAATACCTCTATCAAGTCCCCCCTCAACCTTCTATGCTCCAAAGAGTAAAGACCTAACTTGTACAATCTTGCCCTGTAACTTAGTTGCTGAAACCCAGGTAACATTCTAGTAAATCTTCTCTGTACTCTCTCTATTTTGTTGATATCTTTCCTATAATTTGGTGACCAGAACTGTACACAATATGCCTTTTCCTTGGCTTTTATGCAGTCCTTAACTTCCCTTGTCAGCTGTGGTTGTTTAGCTGTGCCATTTGAGAACTACTTCTATGGGACATATATCTGTCTTGCACATGTGAAATATTCCCAGAAACTTCAGCCACCTCTTCAGTCATCCCTGCCAGTATCCCCCTCCAATCCACCAGGTAAGCTCTTTCATGCCTCTGTAATTCCCTATATTCCATTGTGATACCGCTACATGTGACTTACGTTTCTCCCTGTCAAATTGCAGTATGAATTCAATCATATTATGATCACTGCCTCCTAAGGGCTCCCTAATAAGATCTGAGTTATTACACAGCCCCCAATCTAAGATGGCCTTTTCCTCAAGTAGGCTCGAGCACAAGCTGTTATAAAAAGCCATCTCATAGGCATTCAACAAATCCTCTCTCTTACAATCTGACACCGTTCTCCATACCCCCATCTTTCTTGCATGCACTCTCTGTTCCCCCCCCCCCCCCCCATCTCTCTGTCTCTCTAAAATAAACTCACACTGTCTCACTCTATTGTACTCTCTCTTTTCTTGGTCCATGCACTCTCACATTCACTTAAAACTTCAGAATTCTGGATTGAACCCAGATCACGAGCTGTGAGGCAGTAGTTTTAGCCAGATGTCAAGACGCTTTTCTTCATCCAGTGGATTGTGACAATCACAAATCAAGCAAATAGACCTGGGAAGTGGGGGGTATTAAACTGGCAGGTAGGTAGCTGAAGTTAAGATGCAGGTCAGCTAGGTCCTCGAGCGGCTGTTCGGCCCCAGCCTAGTTGTGTGCCCATCTCCAGGAGATAACAGCCTTGGTCTGGATCTATGTCGGAGCGAGATGAGAGATTTAGCTTTGCTGTGCAGCAGTTAAGAAATTCTTACCACATCTTTCCAGCAATTATTGATCAGACAGTGATATCTCTCTCCGCCTGTGGCACTTTTCTGTCCCAGTGGGGGATTTGAAGGGAAGCAGCGAAGCTTGACAGAGATGGGAAGTATATCCTAATTGCTCCACTAGCATTGATTTCTGCATTTCATTTTAAGTTGCATTTTGGCAGAGCTTTCACAGGCTGAGCATTCAGTGTGCTCAACTTGTAGCACGGAGCCCCTGTGCTCCACCCACCACTCCTCGTCTTCTTTTGCACTTCTTTCTGGTCTTGTTCCTCCTCAGGGTCGTGGGTTTGTGCCCCTATACAAACACTCCACTGCACAGCCCAATCTGTGCTCTCAGAACAGCATCAAGCAAGCACAGTGCTGTCTTTCTAGGGCAACAGGAATCCGAAGCCCCACTCTGCCCCTTCCCTTGGTTAGAAAGCGGCTGATCCCAGCAGGAATATTGGTGAGATTCATCCAAACAAATGGCATTCTGAATCGACACAATCTGATAAGACCAAAAGACAGAGGAGAAAAATTGGGCCATTCAACCGATTCGATCATGGCTGATTTATTATCCTTGTCAACCCCATTCTTTTGTCACCTTTGTCACCCTTACTAAGCATCAACTAAGGTTTGAGCATTACCTGTGGGAGAAAAAGGATTGCTAGTGATCCTGGTTGACACTCAAAGGTTCAAAGTACATCTATTATCAAAGTATGTATGTGGTATACAACCCTAAGATTCGCCTTCCCCACAGTCAGCAACAAAATAAAGAAAAAACTTGAAACCCGTTCAAAGAAAGATATCAGACAAATTGAACAAATTGGCAACAAAAAAAAATTAGCAAAGAACGCAGAATGTAAAACATAAAATCGAAAGAGTCCATATTCAGTTCAGCTCAGTTCATTATCTGCAGGCTGCCATGATCAACATCCACCAAAACAGCAACAAAAAAGGGACAACCAGAAACATATCATAATGTGAACTACAGAGTCCAATCCACACACCATGTCGATTAAACCTTGGCAAAGACCCAGAGGTCCGGCACATCCTTCAACTGCATTGAGGGAGAGAGACCATTTGAACGCAAGGACCTTCCTTCAGGAGCAGTGACAGAGAGAGAGAGAGAGAGAGAGAGAACATCATACGCAGCCAGCTTCCTTGGGCAGCAGCAAGCAAGAGGCTGGTAGATGGCACTGAACACATGCTCACCTTCTGCACTCGCCTCAGTAATTTCAATGTTCCTTAACACTAATGGGCAAGATTGGCAAAAAATGGAATTGCTCATAGCCTCATGCCCATTTCCAGGCTTCTTGGCTCGAGGCTGCTCAAAGCCCTCTCAGAGACACCAAAGCACCAGATCGCTCAATCGGCCCGAAAACGCACCACCAAAATGTATATCACAGATTCCAAGAGCAGCAGAACCACATTTAAAAGGAAAACATGACATAAAAAAGGTGAAGGAAATAGTCCTGTGAACTGTCTGGTGCATGTTACCCTTTGTCATGTTGTTTGCTGGCATATTCTTCTTCCAGATCGCTGGATCAGGACTGTGACTGGAGAGGGGTGATGGCCAGTATAATGAGGAGATTGGGTATTAGTGAGTTAGGAGTCTGAGGTGATTGGTGCACTGGGGAGTGGTGACAAATGATAGACCAAGGAAGGGCAGGGAGTTGTTTGGCTATGGCAAGTTCTACAACAATTTAAATGCTGTGAAGAGTCTTGAAATATCTGTGATGAATAAATCTTCAGCCTCTCTTCCTCTGACCCCAGGACTTCATCTCTTCCTTTTTCCTCTATAATTCCATGGAATGCCCTCTCAATACCACACAATCCAGCAGATATCCACTCTCAACACTGTGAGGCAACATGGTAGTGTAACAGTTAACGTAACACAATTACAGTGCTAGTGTAAGACCGGGGTTAATTTGCACCACTTTGAAAAAGGAGTTTGTAATTTTACCCTGTGTGACCATGTGGGTTTCCTCTGGGTGCTTCAGTTTTCTCCTATATCCAAAAGACGGCTAGAGTTAATAATTTCTGGGCATGCTATGTTGGCACTGGAAGCACGTCAGCACTTGGCAGCACAATCCGAGCTGATTTGATTTGATGCAAAGGATATATTTCACTGCATGTTTCAATGTACATGTACTGTGCAAAAGTCTTAGGCACATACATATAGCTAGGGTGCTTAAGACATTTGCACACTACTGTGATAATTTTATGTTTTGCACTGTACTGCTGCCAAAAGAAAAGCAAATTTCATGACATAGGTGAGTGATGATAAATCTGATTCTGATATGGGTCTCTATTGCGGACTGAGAGAGGGAAGGCAGCAGGGAGAGGAGAATCATGGTTGGGAAAAGGGGGAGGGAATGGGAAGAACCAGAGGGATATTCTGTAATGATCAAAAAACCATTTTTGGATTCAAATGACCTTCCCTGGTGTCTTAGGGCTGGATGGGTCTGCACCTGTGCCACCACCTCCCTGCCCATTACCACTTCTTCCCTGCCACCTGTTCCACACCTGTCCCGCAGTGCACCACCCTTGTCATTTGCAATATCCTTTGCTCCCGCCAGATTTACAAATTCATTCTCTGCTGCATGTATGATACTGTGCAAGAGTCTTAGGCATCCTAGCTATATAGTATATGTGCTGAAGACTTTTATACAGTATCATACATGTGACAAATAAACCTAATCTTAAGTTATAACACTGTAACCTTGACTGCTAAAGCTATTCAGAACTGACTCATTCTCATGTGGCCCTCAAAAAAGTGAACAACCATTATACTGACAGATTTTAATTTTCTTCCTCACTAACTCTGGAACGCTGAAATCTATCAGTTTTCCTGCTAGGGATCAAGTAGCTTGGTGCAACAGTGTAGAGGAATTGAATGATCACGTTAAAGTAAATAGAAACTTTTGAGTAACACACACAAAATGCTGGAGTTGCTCAGCAGGTCAGATTCTTGTTCAATGCATGAAGCACTGGAGGAACTCAGCAGGTCTATTATGGAGGGAAGGGGCAGTCAACATGTAGGGTCGAGACCCTTCATTGGCACATTTATTCCTTTCCATCCATAGGTGATGCCTGACCTGACTGAGTTCCTTCAGTGTTTTGTGCGTTGTTCCTGTCTCTCCTAGATTCTTGGCCTACTTAGGAAGCCCGGTCATATTTCTTGTTAGCAAAGACATTAGGCATCCAGTGTTATTAAGAGTGAGATTCAACGGCTAGGAAGGTGGTTCTGCAAAGGTTCGTGGAGAGCGAAGAGCATGGCAAGGCACAGAGGATGTCATGGTCAGCCACTGAAGCCCCTAGATGCTAGCCCCTAGCCCCTACTTGTAGCTTTGGACCCAGACTTCCATGGCTGAGAGAGTGGAACTGCCCCAGTGCAACGGCTTTTCCACTTAAAAAAAACTCTGTACACGGGTTTCCTGTCATCATCAGATATGATAGACAACCAATCACATCAATCCATGATTGATTGTACCTACTTGGGAGTAGGTGCAGAGGAGATGTCAGGGGTAAGTTTTTTACGCAGACAGTGGTGAGCACGTGGAATGGGCTGCAGGCAACAGTGGTGGAGGTGGATATGATAGAGTCTTCTAAGAGACTTTTGGGTAGGTACACGGAGCTTAGAGAAATAGAGGGCTATGGGTAATCCTAGTAATTTCTAACGTAGGGATGTGTTCGGCACAACTTTGTGGGCCGAAGGACCTGTATTGTGCATTTCAATATTTCTAGGTTTTCTATGTTTCTATGATGAGGAGAAAGGTCTCAGCCTGAAATGTCGACTTTTTACTATTTTCTATAGATGCAGCCTGACCTGCTGAGTTCTTCCAGCATTTTGTGTGTGTTGTTTTGGATTTGCAGCATCTGCAGATTTTCTCGTGTATGATCTTTTGAGTATTTTTATTTTGTGCAAGGCTTATTCTGAACACTGAGAAATTCCAGTTACTAAGAATAAATTGCAAGGTCAATTTGTTGCTGTATAATTCAGGGGATTGGTTTGTGTTTTTTTTTGTCTTGTTCTGGCCATCTACAATTGTTACCATTTCATGCTGGCCATTTGTAAGTACCCTTGTTTTCAGTTGATGTTTCCTACCTCAAAACTCAGACTGGACAGTTATACTGAACACATCAGAAACGTGAGAGTCCACAATACAAGTCTGTTTACTTAGCTAACTTGCTGCCTGTTGCACCGCTGGTGTTTAGGGCAGCAAAGAATGTCCTCCATATCTGTCTGTCTATACTGTCAATATGGAAATATTCTTTATTGCTGGTTCCATAACAGTTTTTTTTTTACCATTCGGGGTTCTTAGCCGTGAGCTGAAAACCAGAATCTAGAGGACCAAAAGATGACTCTTAGTCTGGCCTGTTTGTCATGGTGACCCTACGAAGAGCCAAAGCATAAAGCCCTGACTCCAGCCAGTTTAGCTCTCCATGTCATGGAGGTATGCAAGCCTCCAAACCCAAACCCAAATGCAACAAGAAGGTTGTGGTCTTCTTGGAGGAATACAAGTGTATGTAGAAGCAAAAGTATGACAATACACATGTATGTGCAGCTGTATATTTTCCTGTATGTAATGTGCAGGTATGACTATCTATGCACACCTAGTTGTATGTATATGCATTTACATATATGTCCAAACAAATATGCACATAGATTTGTAATGGTTGTATGTAAGAAAGTGGGGGGGAGAAAAAGATGGATAACCTTAAGAAAAGCTTCATAAGTGATCAAAATATTGACATTTTTTGTCCAGATATGCTAGTCTGTACTTCTGCTGTGCAATTGAAGACCAAGACAATGAACTCCTGACCTTGGAGCTCATCCACCGTTACGTGGAGCTTCTAGACAAATATTTCGGCAGTGTAAGTAGTTCTGTGTCTGTTGTTCTACCGCTTGGAGTGGGTGTTACTGACTCAGTTAGCTGTATTACAGGGTCTGGTCCAAAGGGACACAGTAGAGAACATAGAACAGTAGAGCATTGATTTCAGATTCATTTTTATGTATCACATTTACATTTAAATATACAATTTAATGTGTTGTTTACAGTAACAACCAACACACCCCAGGGCGTGATGGAGGCAGCCCACAAGTGTTGCCACACATTCCAGTGCCAGCATAGTATACCTGCAGTGCTCAGCAGAACAACACAGAATACAACAAAACTACACCAACAAGACAAGCCCCATTCCTAAACATGCACACATACAGTCCTCCAACTCCACGTCAGGCTGTCTCCATCCTCCAGCCTGAAGTGAACTCGCGGAGTACAAGCCCTTCAGCCCACAATATTGTGCCTAGGGTGCCAAAGACTTTTGCACAATACTGTACTAAATTTTTTGAATTACACTGTACTGCTGTCGCAGAAATAAAACAAAGTTCATGACATTTGTGGACTGAGAGTGGGAAGGGGCAGGGAGAGGGGAGTCTTGGTTGGGAAAAGGGGGAGGGAAAGGCGAGGAAGCAAGGAGCACCAGAGACATCATTTGTAAATTCAATAGCTGTTTATATATAATGGCCATAAATCCTTTTTGAAATGGTTTAAGCTGAAAGATAACATCTATCATATTTGGTAAAAGAGCAAATGGGTAATTCGGTAACAAATCACGTATATAAAAAAAAATTCCTGACTTGTAAATATTTTAAAAGTTGTGCATTAGATATATTTATATTATTTGTTTTAGTGGGTTTTTTTCCTCTCTCAATAATAGAAATTTTTGAGTCTTTTTTTCTATGAGCTGTTAAGAGGAGTTGTGGTTCTTTTTTTATATTAGCTTAATATTATACTATATATGATTTTGACAGTGTATATTCCTTTGTTTGTACTATTATTGAAATATGTATTTGAGATAACTTCTCCTCTGACTTGTATTTATCCTTATTATTTTAAATCAAGAAAAAAGATTGAAATGGAGAAGCACCAGAGAGACATTCTGAAATAATCAATAAACTGATTGTTGATTGATCACCCTAGCAATATATATGCGCCTAAGACAGTATTGTAACCCTCCATTTTTCTTCCATCCATGTCCTATCTAAGGCTCTTAAATGTCCCTAATGTATCTGCTTCTAGCAACACCCCTGGCAGAATGTTCCATGGACCTACTACTATCTGTGTTTTTAAAATAAAACCTACCTCTGGGATGGCACAGTAACATAGTGGTTTGCACAGTGCTTTACCCTAGTTCAATTCTCACCGCTGCCTGTAAAGAGTGTGTACTTTCTCCCCATGACTGCATAGGTTTCTTCCAGGTGCTCTGGTTTCCTCTCTCAGTCCAAAGATGTCCCAGTTGATAGGTTAATTTGATCATTGTAAATTGTCCCATGATCAGGCTAGGATTTAAAAAAAAATTGGGGGATTGCTGAGCAGTGTCCAGAACAGCCTATTCCATTCTGCATCTCAATAAACAGATAAATAGATAAATAAATAATTTCCCCAGCTACTTTCCATCAATCATCTTAAAATTATGCACCCACATATTTCTGCCCTGGGGGAAAAGTCCCTGGCTGTCCACTATATCTATGCCTCTTAACATCTTGCACACCTCTATCAAGTCACCTCTCATCCTCCTTTGCTCCAAAGCGAATAGCCCTAGCTGGCTCAACCTTCCCTCATAAGATATGCTGATCCAGGCAGTTTGTGGAGTGTTAAAGAGTGTGTCGCAGAGTGGGGGTGGGAGAAATAACAAAGCATCAGAGGCATTAACCAATGAGAAACTAATATCTCATTGCCAAAATGCTTAGCCTGTCTGGGTTACAGACTGCAGTTTCTGATGGACTCTAGATCAAGATCTCTTTGGGGGGTGGGAGTGGTGGCTTTTGCTATTGCTTGCACAGTGGGAGGGTTGTGGGGAGGTGTCAGTCCTTCTGCTGGTGCAAGTTGAGGGAGGGGGAGGATCAATGTTTCTGCTGCTGCTTGTGTGTTTGAGGGAGAGGGGGCCTTTGGGATTCTTATGTTTCTATCATTCTTTGGGGTTTCTTGTTTTTGGATGGCTGTGAAGAGTAAGAATTTCAGGATGTATACTGTATACATTCTCTGATATTAAATTAACCCATTTGAGATCTGCAGGAAGAGTCATAGAGATTTACATCATGAAAACAACTCACTAAGTTTTTGCTGACCTACAATTTATGATGATCTTGCATCAATCAATTTTTACCCTCCCCACATTTTCATTGGCTTCCCCTTAAGATTCTGCTCCTCACCTACGTACCAGCGGATGATTAACAGCAGCCAGTAAACCCAGCAACCTGCACGTCATTGGGATTGGGAGGAAATTTGAGCACCTCAGGGAAACCCAAGCGATCACAGGACGGATAAACCCTTGAGTCTTAGAGACCTATGGCTCTTTGTGCAGGCTCCCATACAGATAGTTCTCAAGGTCAAGATAAAGAGCAAAAGGTAACAGATTCATGATGTCTCACTGTCACTGCTGTTGGTGGTGTAGTAACATCAGCGCCGTACTCTGGAACGGAGGTTCCCGGGTTCGAATCCAGTTGGGCCGTTACCGAGTACGCTTTCCATCCGTGCCAGGTTGAATGTTGAGCTTGCAACTCGACCTCGTAAAATAAAGAAAAAAATACTGTGAAATGTCTGTGTGAGGAGTGGCATGCCACACAGTCTTTCGTTCCGCGCCTTGTAAGGCATGAAAATGCCCGATGCTGGCCTCTCAAGCCTGAGTCGACGTCATCATCATCACTGTTACAAGCACAGTCCTTGAGTCAGATGTTGGTCTAGCGAGGTAACAGGAACCACTTTAGACAAAGTGAGGAATAAACTGTTCGTGATCATCATCATTATGTGTCATGTCATATGACATGGATGATCATGGTTTTATCCATGATTGTTATTGACAACTTTTTCTACAGAAGTGGTTTACCATTGCCTTCTTCTAGGCAGTGTCTTTCCAAGATAGGTGACCTCAGCCATTATCAATGCTCTTCAAAGATTATCTGCCTGATGTCAGTGGTCTCATAACCAGGACTTGTGATCTGCACCGGCTGCTCGTGCGACCATCCACCACCTGCTCCCATGGCTTTGCATGACCTTGACCGGGGCGGAGGGGCTAAGTAGGTGTTACACCTTGCCCAAGTGTGACTTGAAGGCTAGCGGACGGAAGGAATGCCTTACATCTTCTTTGTTAGAGATGTATCTCCACCTTGCCACCCTAAATTGGTACATGGCGATAATAAACCAGTTCACTGAGTTTTGCACGTGATGATTTCATTACAACAATGCATTGAGTAGTACAAGGGGAAAAAAAACAATAGTAGAATGCAGAATAAAGTGTTACAGTTACAGAGAATGTGCAATTCAAGCAGACAATAAGGCACAAGGCCATAATGAGATAAATTGAAGTTAAGAGTCCATTTTATCATACTAGGGGACAATTCAACAGTCTTATAACAGCTGTTGGTACGTGTTTTCAGACTTTTATACGTTCTGCCTGATGGCTGGTGATGTCATGGCATCTCCACCAGACTTCTAGGCGAGTGGTCCCAGGTTTGCATCCAGCCGGCTCCTTGCACGCTTCCCATCCACGCTGGGTTGAGCATTGAGTTAGCAACTCAGCCTCGTAAAAAACAGAAGTGCTAAAGAAACAGCAAGGTTGCCACCCGAGGTGCAGAAAGGAACAACAGCAACTGATGGAAGAGCATGTAGAAAGAGTGCAGGTGATTGGGATGTAGTCCAGTGACCATGTAGGACCCAAAATCACCTGTTTCAGAGCCATAGTTATAATGGAGGGAGTGAACTTGGGGTGTCCTGAGAGACTTCAAAGTCAACGAAACTCGGCACTGTAATATACTCTGCTTCAACGCACTGATTTATAGAATATAGAATATTACAGCACAGTACAGGCCCTTCAGCATGATGCCAACCTTTTAACCTACTCTAAGATCAATCTAACCTGTTCCTTCCTACATAGCCGGCCCTCCCTTTTATTTTTGTATCACCCCTGTACCTATCTAAAAGTTTCTTAAACATATCTGGCTCTACCTCAAATACTGTTGGGTGTTCCATGCACCTACCACTCTTGCCTCTGACGACCTCCTTCCCCTATTCTTCCCTCCAGTCACTTTAAAATTATGCCCTCTGGTATTAGCTGTTTCCACCCTGAGGAAAATATCTGAGTATCCACTCAGTCTATGCCTCTTATCATCCTGTACACCTCTATTAAGTCACCTCTCATCCTTCTTCACTCCAAAGAGAAAAGCCCTGATACACTCAGTTTTTCCTCATTAGACATGTTCTGTCATCTGGGCAGCATCCTTGTAAATATCCTCTTCACTGCTTCTGAAGCTTCCACGTCCTTCCGATAATAAGGTGACCAAAGCTGAACACAAAATTCCAAGTGTGGTCTAACCAGGGTTTGATTGAATTGCCAGGTTACCTCGCAGCTCTTGGACTTGATCCCTCGACTAATGAAGGCCAATACACCATATGCCTTCTTCACAACCCTATTAACTTGCACAGAAACTTTACGGGATCCCTTTGTTCCTCAAAACCACTAAGAATCCTGCCATTAGCCCTGCATTCTGCCTTCTAATTTGACTTTCTGAAATGAATTACTCCACCTGTCACTTCTCAGCTCAGCTCTGCATCTTGTCAATGTCCCATTGTAACCAACGACAAACTTCTACACTATCCACAATGCCACAACCTTCATGTCAACTGCAAACTTATTAACCCACCCTTCTACTTACTAATCCAAGTCATTTGTTAAAGTCACAAACAGCGGGGGTCCCTGCAGAACACCACTGAGCACCAAGCTCCAGGCAGAATACGCTCCATCTACTACCACACTCTGTCTTCTATGAGCAATCCAATTCTGTATCCACACAGCCAACTTTACCTGGATCCCATGCCTCACAACTTTCTGAATGAGCTTACTATGAGGAACCTTATCAAACACCTTATGCATCACATCTATTGTTCTGCCTTCATCAATGTGCTTCGTCACATCCTCAAAGAATTAAATCAACCTCATTAAACGTGATCTGCCCCTCATAATCCTGTCTCTGAATCTCCAATAGTTTGCCCACAACTGAAGTATGACTTGGTGGTCTATAATTCCCAAGGTTATCTTTCTTTTCTTGAATAAAGGAATACCATTTGCCTCTCTCCAATCTGCTCCTTTGGCCAGTGAAGATGCAAAGATCATTGCCAAAGCTCAGCAATCTTTTCCCTTGCTTCCCATAGTAACCTGGGGTATATCCTGTCCAGCTCCAGGAACTTTTCTATCCTAATGTGTGTGTTTTTTTTTAAAGTTCTTGCACATCCTCTTGCTTAACGTCAATATGTTCCAACATATCAGCCTACTTTATGCTGTCCTCTCAAACGTTAAGGTCCTTCTTACTGATGAATACTGAAGCAAAGTTTTCATTAAGGGCCTCCTCTACCTCCTCTAACACCAGGCACATGGTCCCTTTACTATACCCGATCAGTCCTACCCTCACTCCGTTCATCCTCCTGTTCTTCCCTAATCTAACTCATCAAGGCCATTTCATGCTCCCTTCTAGCTCTCCTAAGTCCATTCTTAAGTTCCTTCCTGGCTACCTTTTAACTCTGAAGAGTCTGCCCCATCTGATTCTTGCTTTCTAAACCTTAAGTAAGCCTTTTTCTTTTTTCTTCCTCTTGACTAGAGGTCCTGTGATCTTTTCCTGCCTCAGTGGGACAAACCTACCCAGAACCCATGCAAACGTTCCCCTAAGCAACCTCCACATTTTCTATTGTGAATTTCCCCGAGTGCATCATTTTCCATTTCATGCTCTCAAATTCAAACCTAATATATATCTCCTCCCTCCAATTTAAAAACTTCCCAATACCATCTGCTTCTATCCCTCTCCAAGGTTATAATAAGGGTCAGAGTTGTGGTTATAGTCTCCAAAATGCTCACTCACCAAGAGATCTGACGTCTAACCTGGTTCAATACCTCGCCCCAGATCCAGAATGGCCTCTCCTTTTGTCAGCTTGTCTCCATATCGTGACAGCAATCTTTCCTGGACACACATAACAAATTCTGCCCATCAAAACCTTTGCACAAAGGAGTGCCAATCAGTATTAGGGAAGTTGAAGCCTCCATAGCAACAACCCTATTATTTAAGCACCTCTCCAACATCTGCCTCTCGATATGCTCTACAGTTCCTCTGCTGCCGTTGTGGGGTCTAGAGAACACTCCCAATAGAGTGATTTCTTCCTTCCTGCTTCTGACTCAGTAGGCAATCCCTCCACAATGTCCTTCCTTTCTGAGTTAGCAACACTACCCCCCATATCTTTCACCCCCTCCCTGTCCCTTTTTGAAGCATCTAAACCCCAGAACATCCAGAAGCCATACTTGACCATGTGACAGCCAAGTCTCAGTAATGGCCAGAGCATCATAGTTCTATGTACTTTCCCATGCTGTGTCTGAGCTGTCAGGGGTTAATTGCGTGGAGAAACTGAGGTCCCCAGTATTCCACTGCCCCTAACTTGTATGTCTTCTCTATTCACTGACTGAATGTATCTGTCCTGTGTGAAGCCAGTGTGTGTTGTCCCTTCCCATGGTGACTTGGAGAAGGTGATTATGGTGGTCTCCAAACTTCACGGCTGTGGGTCTGGAGTCATTGGTCCTTCCCAGAAAGCGTGGCACGTCAGCATAGTGCTTAGTGTAATGCTTTTAATGCCTGTGATTTTATTCAATTCCTGCCGATGTCGATAAGGAGTTCTCCCTGTGACCGCATGGGCTCCAGGTTCTTCACTTTCCTCCCACATTCCAAAAACATTTGGGTTAGCGTTAATATGTTGTGGGTGTGCTACAATGGTGCCAGAGGCAAGGTGACACATACAGGCTGCCCACAGCACATCCTCAGTATGGTGGACGTTGGCACAAACGATACATTTCACTGTATATTTCAAAGTACATGTCACATGAAGGGCTGCTGGTTCTAGTTGCTTCCCTTGGAGAGTCACTCGGAGAGTCTCTCAGCCTTCCCTCAGAGAGGCTGCTGGGTCATGATGCTCTCGGAGATGTTATTAAAATTGTGCTGCCAATTAGTGGGCTGAGGGGTTAGGGCAGGGGTCAGCAACCTTTACCACTGAAAGAGCCACTTGGACCCGTTTCCCACAGAAAAGAAAACACTGGGAGCCGCAAAACCCGTTTGACATTTAAAATGAAATAACACTGCATACAACGTTTTTTTTTGCCTTTATGCTATGTATAAACAAACTATAATGTGTTGCATTTATGAAATTGATGAACTCCTGCAGAGAAAACGAAATTACATTTCTGCATGCAACAAAAACATTTTGAACTCCGAAAAAAAGACGTTGGGTTGAAGGTTACTTTTAAGTAAAATACTCAATCTATTTGAGCCCTTCTTGTATTTATGAAAAACGCCAAACTTAAATTTGCCGCCAGCAGCAAACCAAAAATAACGTCAGCCAGCTGTCAATCTGAAAAATAAAAGGACTATTTCATTGAACGATGAAAAAATATGAATATAAGTAAAATAATAGGCAATTAAAATATTTATCATACTTGGTCAGGTTGACTCACATCTGACAATGCAGTCGTATTCAGTAGGGATGGATCGATGCTTCGGGGAGTGACCGGGAAGGATAATGTGTTTTTTTCCTCTCTGAACTCACAGAAGTGTTTCCCAAACGATGTTTGCATTGCGATGATTGCAGAATGTAAATACTTCGAATTTATCATGTCGTGACCTTGTTTGAACTCTCTCAAATTGGGGAAGTGAGACAATGTGCCTTTCTGTAAATCTCTGGCAAGCACTGTCAACTTGCGCTCGAATGCCAAAACATCCTCCAACATGTATAGGGCTGTACGTCCTTTCCCCTGAAGAGCTGTGTTCAGCGTGTTCAAGTGCGCTGTCATGTCTACCATGAAGTGTAGCTTTTCCAGCCACTCTGGCTGTTCCAGCTCAGGAAAGGTGAGCCCTTTGCTGCCCAGGAAAGTTTTCACTTCTTCCAGACACGCGACAAAGTGTTTCAGCACCTCCCCTCTGGACAGCCAGCGATAAAAACACGTTGCAGCAGTGTGCTACACGCAGTCAGTAAACTGCAGTCAAAGATAGCTTTATTCGAACTAAACAGCCTTGCTTTTAAGCCTCCCTCAACCTGCTCCCCCATGGGCGCGGATGCTGCAAAAGACACGTACTCACAAACCCCCGTAGGCTATCTCCCTTAGCCTGAACGCTGGCTAATTGTGAGCCGGTTCGGATGTGTCAGGAAATGGGTCTCCACAACGTCTTATTTAGATTATACAAGATCACCATAATCTTCAAATTTAGAATTACATTTCAAAAACTAACAAACTAACATAAAATACATTTTAATTAAATACTGACCAATTATTTCCCAAAGCAACAGGGAGCCGCAGCACAGAGGTAAAAGAGGCGCATGTGGCTCCGGAGCCACGGGTTGCCGACCCCCGGGTTAGGGGTTTGATCTCGTTTCTCCATGTGGGTGATCTGTTAGTTTTTGTGCGAGGTAAGTGTTGGGGGGTTTGGAGTTTGCAAGTTTTTGTTTCTTTTTCTTTTTCTTTTCATGCAGGGGGGGATTGATGTCTTTCTTTCAACTACTTTTGTGATTTTCCATATTTTATGGCTACCTGGAGAAGAGAAATCTCAGAGTTGTATTCTGCAGACATACTTTGATAATAAATTGAAGAATTGAACCCATGAACCATTGAACAAATAAAGCTATTTTTTTTTAAATTACTCGGTTGCCCTAGATATCGTTGTGGGATTTGAACTCCTGACGCCAGGGGTAATGCCCCTCAGCTGGATTACTAGTCTCACCTTGCTGCCATACACTTGTCATTTTCCAGGTGTGTGAACTGGATATAATCTTCAACTTTGAGAAGGCATACTTCATTCTGGATGAATTTATCATGGGTGGAGAGATCCAGGATACTTCGAAAAAGAACGTCTTGAAGGCCATCGAGCAGGCTGATCTCATGCAGGAGGTAAGTGCGATCAGTGGGAGGTGAAGGAACAGGGATACTGGAAATGCTGGTTAGTCCGGCTACTGCCAAAGGTCGGAGACTGTCAGAATGATGTGAAGTCCATCTTGCACTGCTGAGGCATTGCTTCTGGCCATGTGATCAACCTCAGAGCAGATTCAGGTTCAGATTTATTTATTACACGTACATTGAAACATATAATGAATTGCTTCGTTTGCTTTAACAAACAGGGCTACCACCACCAGCTCTGCCGGGGCTATTGGCAGAGGCAAATAGATTGGCAACATTTAAGAAACTCTTAAGTAGGCACATGGATGAAAGATAAATGGAAGGACGTGTGGGAGAAAAGGTTTAGGTTGATCTTAGAGCAGGTTAAAAGGTCAGCATAACATCGTGGACCAAAGGACCTATACTATGCTATGCTGTTCTATGTTGTAATCAACAGGCCCAAGGATGTGCTGAGGCAGCCTGTAAGTGTCAACACCCCACAATTCTGAGCAGAGCAACTAGCGGCAACAACAACTGGAAAAAAAACAAGTCCTGTGCCACCCCTCTACCCCCCTTTACCCCCACCCCCCTTCCACACTCTCCCTTATTCTCTCTCCCTCACACACAAAAACTACTTTTTTCTTTAAAGGCAAGGAGGCAGTTGAAAGTCAAATATTATTACAATAGAATTACAGTACAAATTGGGTCCAAGACATTCAACCACCACCAATTAAATTGTAGTGCCTACACAGTCTTCATCTTAATGAGAATGTGGGTGATGCCTTTCTACAAAATCAGCTCTTTCATGGTTCATTTACCTTAATCATAATTGTGATGAACAGTGGGGATATGTAGCAGTGTGCTAGCACCGTAGAGAAGATACCTGCCTGGAGTTTTTAATGAAGGATCACTCACTGTCTTGTATGGCTTTTAGATCTATATAGGAGCTCTTTGACTAAATTACCAACTAAGTTTACTGACACTTAACCTCTCTGCATTGAGTCCAGCAACATCCTTGTAAATGTTCTCTGAACTCTTTCCAGTTTAATAGCATCTTTCCAACAGCAGGGTGATCAAAACTGAATGCAAGCATTTTAATTGTGGCCTCACTACCATCTTGTACAACTTCCATTCAACACTTCACCTGCAAATCTGCTGGGGTCATCTATTGTGCCTGGTGCTCCTGATGCAGATTCTTCTACATTGGTGAGACCTGTGGTAAGTTGGGGGACCGCTTCATCGAGCACCTCCATTCCATCCATCACAAGTGGAGTCTCCCTGTGGCCAAATATTTTAATTCCTATTCCCGTTCTGACATGTTGGTCTATGGCCTCCTCTTGTGCCAAGATGAGGCCACCCTCAGGGTAAAGGTGCAACACCTGGGTAGCCTCCAACCTGATGGCACGAATGTTGATTTCTCCTTCTGGTTTAAAAAAAAAATCACCTCTTTGCCCCCCCCCCCCACCTCTTCCTCTATTCCCCACTCTGACCTACTTCTTCTCTCCTACCTATTACTTTTCCCTGAGTCCCTTCCTCCTACCCTCTACTCTCCTGTCCTATCAGATTTCTTCTCCAGCTATTGACCTTCCCCACCCACCTGACCTATCACCTTCTAGCTATCCTCCTTCCCTTCCCCCCACCTTTTTACTCTGGTATTCTCTCCCTTCCTACTCAGTCCTGAAGAAGGGTCTTGGCCTGAAACGTTCATTTCTATAGATGCTGCCTAACCTGGTGTATTCCTCCAGCATCTTGCTTCATTATAACCTCCCAACTTTTATAGTCAGTGTTGAAGACCAGCATGCCAGCAGCCTTCTTCACCATCCTGTCCACCTGTGATGCGGCTTTCAGGGAATCATATACCCATAGTCCTAGGTTCCTCTGTTGTAGAAGCAGATTCTAGAACCCCACTGTTCACTGTGAACGCTGTACGCTCATTTGTCTTTGGCAAAATACAACAACTCACATTGGTCAAATTAAACTCCTTTTATCATTTCGTGGCCCACTTAACCAGCAAATCAAGATCCCTCTATGAATCCTGATAACCAACTTCACTGTCAATGACACCACTTAAATTAGTGTTATCTTCAAACTTCCTAACAATGCCTTCTCATCCAGAACACTGATATAGATCACAAATAGCTTTTTTCCCTATACAATTGTCACAGGTACTGAAATACAGTAAAAAGATTGTCTTGCATTCTGATCATACAGATCAAGTCATTACACTCCCAGACCATAAGATGTACATTAGGAGCAGAATTAGGCCATTAGGTCCATTGAGTTTACTCTGCCATATTCTTCATGGCTGATCCATTTGTCCTCTCAACCCCAATCTCCTGCCTTCTCCCTATATCTCTTCATGCCCTGACTAATCAAGAATCAATCAACCTCTGCCTTAAATTTACCCAGTGACTTGACCTCTACAGCTGCCTGTTGCAACAATTTCTACAGATTCACCACTCTCTGGATAATCAAATTCCTCCTCATCTCCATTCTAAAAGGACGCCTTTCTATTCTGAGGCTGTGTCTTCTAGCCTTAGACTCTCCCACCTCAAGAAACATCGTTTCCACATCCACTATATCGAAATGAATGATAAACTCAACATTCAAAAGGTTTCAATGAGATCACCCATCATTCTTCTGAACTCCAATGAGTACAGACCCAGAGCCATTAAATGTTCCTCATATAATCAGCCTTTTAATCCTGGAATCATTTTCATGAGCTTCCTTTGAACCCTCTGCAATGACAGCACATCCTTTCTTAGATAAGGAACTCACAATATACAGGGTGAGGCCTCACCAGTGTCTTATAAAGTATCAGTGTTACATCCTTGCTTTTATATTCTAGTTCTCTCAAAATGAATGCTAACATCGCATTTGCCTTCATAGACAGTGCATTGAGGTAGAACAAGGTGAAACAATTGCAGAATAAAGTGTAACAGCTACAGAGAAAATGCAGTGCAGGTAATCAATAAAGTGCAAGATCAAAACAAGGTAGTTTCAGTATTAAACAAGTTTTCAAAAGTCAAAGGTAAATTTATTACCAAAGTACATGTATGTCACCATATACTAGCCTGAGATTAATTTTCTTGCAGGCATTTAAAGGGAAATTAAAAAATGCAATAGAATTTATGAAAACCTATACATAAATGAAGACAATCAATATGCAAAAGTTGACAAACTGTGCAAAAAAAAATACTGAGAACATGAGTTAAAGAGATTTTAAAAAAAGGGATTCTGCAGGTGCTGGAGATCCAGAGAATAAAGAGTCAGCAGCAACATGAGACATCAACCCGTTATTCCTCTTCATAGATGCTGCCTGACCTGCTGAGTTCCTCCAGCATTTTGTGTGTTGTAGAGTTCTGGAAAGTGAGACCATAAGTCAGTTATTGTGTGTGTGTGTGTGTGTATATATAAAAAATATAGAACCATGGAACATTACAGCACAGAACCAAGCCTTTTGGCCTTTCTTGGCTGTGCCGAACCATTTTTCTGCCTAGTCCCACTGACCTGATCCTGGCCCATATCCCTCCATACCCCTCTCATCCATGTACCTGTCCAAATTTTTCTTAAATGTTAAAAATGAGCCCACATTTACAACTTCATCTGGCAGCTCATTCCACACTCCCACCACTGTCTGTGTGAAGAAGCCCCCCCCCCATGTTCCCTTTAAACTTTTCCCCCTTCACCCTTAACCCATGTCATCTGTATTTTTTTTTCTCCCCTAACCTCAGTGAAAAAAGCCTGCTTGCACTCACTCTATCTATACCCATCATAACTTTATACACCTCTATCAAATCACCCCTCATTCTTCTACGCTCCAGGGAATAAAGTCCTAACCTATTCAACCTTTCTCTGTAACTCAGTTTCTCAAGTCCCAGCAACATCCTTGTAAACCTTCTCTGCACTCTTTCAACCTTATCCTTCCGGTATTTCAGTGACCAAAGCTGTACACAATACTCCAAATTCGGCCTCACCAATGCCTTATACAACCTCACCATAGCATTCCAACTCATATACTCAATACTTTGAGTTATAAAGGCCAATCTACCAAAAGCTCTCTATACTACCTTATCTACCCGTGATGCCACTTTTACGGAATTTTGTATCTGTATTCCCAGATCCCTCTGTTCTACTGCACTCCTCAGTGTCCTACCATTTACCTTGTATGTTCTACCTTGGTTTGTCCTTCCAAAGTGCAATACCTCACACTTGTCTGCATTACCGTAAACTCCATCTGCCATTTTTCAGCCCATTTTTCCAGCTGGTCCAGATCCCTCTGTAAGCTTTGAAAACCTTCCTCACTATCCACTACACCTCCAGTCTTTGTATTGTAGCGGTGTGCTACGAGCAACGCTAAAATTACGACACGGAGTCGGTAACTGCAGTCGAAGGAAAAACTTTATTCGAAAACTTCAGCCTCACTTTTAAGCCTCTGTCAACCGGCCCCCCATGGCGAAGAGGCTCCAAAGCTCTGTGCTCGCAAACCCCCGTAGGCTATCTAATTGTGAGTCGGTTCGGATACGCTAGGAAATGAGGCGCTACAGTATCATCAGCAAATTTGATGATCCAATTTACCACATTATCATCCAGATCATTGACATAGATGACAAATAACAATGGACCCAGCACTGATCCCTGTGGCACACCACTAGTCACAGTCCTCCACTACCACTCTCTGACTTCTCCCATTGAGCCAATGTCTAATCCAATTTACTACCTCACCATGTGTACCTAGCGACTGAATTTTCCTAACTAACCTCTCATGCAGGACCTTGTCAAAGGCCTTACTGAAGTCCATGTAGACAACATCCACTGCCTTCCCTTCATCCACTTTCCTGGTAACTTCCTTGAAAAACTAATAGATTGGTTAAACATGACCTACCACGCACAAAGCCGTGTTGACTCTCCCTAGTAAGTCCCTGTCCATCCAAATTCTTGTAGATCCTATCTCTTAGTACTCCTTCCAATAATTTACCTACAACAGACATCAAACTTACCAGCCTATAATTTCCTGGATTACTTTTTGAGCATTTTTTAAAGAACAGAACAACATGAGCTTTCCTCCAATCCTCCGGCACCTCACCCTTCGATACCGACATTTTAAATATATCTGCCAGGGCCCCTGCAATTTCAACACTAGTCTCCTTCAAGGTCCGAGGGAATGCCCTGTCAGGTCCTGGGGATTTATCTACTCTGATTTGCCTCAAGATAGCAAGCACCTCCTCCTCTTCAATCTGTATAGGTTCCATGACCTCACTACTTGTTTGCCTCATTTCCATTGACTCCATGCCAGATCCTTAGTAAATACAGACGCAAAAAACCCATTTAAGATCTCCTCCATTTCTTTTGGTTCCATACATTGCCGACCACTCTGATCTTCAAGAGGACCAATTTTATCCCTTACTATCCTTTTTCTCTTAATATACCAGTAGAAGCTCTTTGGATTATCCTTTACCTTTATTGCCAAAGCAACCTCATGTCTTTTAGCCCTCCTGATTTCCTAAGTATTTTTTTGCACTTTTTATACTCCTCAAGTACCTTATTTGCTCTCTGTTTCCTATACATGTCATACATCTCTCTCTTCTTCTTTATCAGAGTTCCAATATCCCTACAGAACCTAGGTTCCTTATTCTTATTCACTTTGCCTTTAATCCTGACAGGAACATACAAACTCTGCACTCTCAAAATTTCTCCTTTGAAGGCCTCCCACTTAACAACAACATCCTTGCCAGAGAACAACCTGTCCCAATCCACGCTTTTTTAGATGCTTTCTCATTTC
The DNA here is from genome assembly GCF_030144855.1 of Hypanus sabinus. Lineage (NCBI taxonomy): Eukaryota > Metazoa > Chordata > Chondrichthyes > Myliobatiformes > Dasyatidae > Hypanus > Hypanus sabinus. Next base: position 89,102,820 of record NC_082712.1, on the reverse strand, counting down.
TTCATATTTGGCCTTTTTCCAGTTTAGAACCTCAACCCGAGGACCAGATCTATCTTTATCCATGATCAAGTTGAAACTAATGGTGTCATGATCACTGGAACCAAAGTGTTCCCCTACACACACTTCCGTCACCTGTCCTAACTCGTTTCCTAATAGAAGATCTAATATTGCATCCCCTCTGATTGGTACCTCTATATATTGATTTAGAAAACTATCTTGAGCACAGTTTACAAACTCTAACCCATCTAGAACTTTAACAGTATGGGAGTTCCAATCAATATGTGGAAAATTAAAATCCCCTACTATCACAACTTTATGTTTCCTGCATTTGTCTGCTATTTCTGCAGATTTGCTCGTCCAATTCTCGCTGACTATTGGGTGGTCTATAATACAATCCCATTAATGTGGTCATGCCTTTCCCGTTTCTCAGCTCCACCCATATGGCCTCGGTAGACAAGCCCTCTGATCTGTCCTGCCTGAGCACTGCTGTAACATTTTCCGTGACTAGCAATGCCACCACCCCCCACCCTTCATTCCTCTGCCTCTATCACGTCTGAAACGTCAGAATCCTGGAACATTAAGCTGCCAGTCCTGCCCCTTCTGTAGCCAAGTTTCACTAATGGCTACAATGTCATAATTCCACGTGTCAATCCACGGCTTCTGCTCATCAGCTGATATAATATCAGCCCAAAATGTTCCTCCAGTATTTTACTATATAGAGTATTTCATTGTACTGCTGCTGTAAAATTAACAAATTTCTCGACATATGCCGGTGATGTTAAACCTGATTCTGGTTCTGATTTTAATCATGGCTGGGGTCACCTGGCTTTGAAAGACACAGACCAGAAGAAGGCAAACCACTCCTGTAGCAAACTTTGTCAAGAGCAATCATGGTCATGAGGCCATGATCACCCTCGTCACACAGTACGTCACATATTGATACTAATTACTATATTGGTTTTGACACTTGCAGGCCGCTGCCAGCACTTCCTTGCATTGTGCTGGCTGTTATACAGATGATGCATTTCATTATATGTTTCATTGCGTACATGATATAGTATATAAATGAATCTGAATTGCAAGTGGCACTTTACTAGTTGCGTTAAATTGGATTTTAATCTGATCTCTCTTTCTGTCTGTAGGACGATGAGTCGCCTCGCAGTGTTCTGGAGGAGATGGGCTTGGCTTAGCTCACCGCGAACTTTAAAAGGGACATCTTGCTCAGTTAGGGTGGGGGGAGTCAAAGGGGAAAAAACACTAAACACTGCGTAATCTGGACTGTCTGGCGTCGCTGTCTGTCTGAAATAAATGATCGAAATCTGCACCCCCAAATACCCTCTCGCCCAACCTCTGGTTTCATCCAGCTCTCCGGATAGCGAGAACCTGGAGCCAGTGATCTGCTCTGCACCCACAGCTGGAGAAAATGGGGCAGCCAAGATTGGGGTGGGGGCAAACTGGGGTTATTGTCATTAGTGGGAAGGGATAGTACAAAACCAGGACTTGATCAGAGAGCATTGGAGAAGGTGTTGGTGCTGTTAACGAGCGGGTGTATTTGGGGGATGCCACATAACCAGGATCAGATCTGTAGTGGGATTAAGAAGGTGAGGAAGGTGTTGGATTTACTAGAGACTACAGATGCTGAAATCTGGAGCAAAACATAAAACGCTGGAGGAACTCGGCAGGTCAGGCAACATCAACGAGGAGAAATGGGCAATCAGTGTTTCAGGTTGAGGTCCTTCATATGGGAAGGTGTTGAAACCTAGCTAGATTCTCTAGTGGGTCGAGTTGTTTAGAGTCTGACACAAAAGGAGAACCAAATCCTTAGTGGGAGAGGTGATTTGGAGAATGATGCAAAACCAGAACTGGATCAGTGGGAGAGGTTTATTGGGGAATGATGTACAGTCTGAACTGGATCGGTTGGAGAGGTCATTTGGGGAATAATGTAAAACCAGAAATGGATCACTAGGAGAAGTTAATTGAGGAATGATGCAAATCCTGAACTGGATCAGTGGGAAAGATGATTTGGGGAATGTAAAACCAGGACTGGGGATTTTATTACAGACCCATACGCGGATTTTTAACCCTTGCTCAAGTACTCCATAAGTGAAGAGGCTAATGCAAAATCCAATTTATTTTCTTATATACATTTTCCAGAGTGTGACAAAAAAAACAATGGAAGGGACTTTTACACTTCCTTGATTTCACTTCCACTGCCTAGCCTCACAGTGTTCCTGAAGTGTTTGCCTGTGGGCATGGGAATCCTATAAGAGGTGTGAGGAGTGATATTCCCATTCCCTTTCTCCATCTGTCAGTAGCACAGGAACCACCTGCCACATTCCACAGTGGCAGATAGAATGATGTCTCACAGCGCCAGAGACCTTGGGTTCAATCCTGACCTCTGTTGCTGTTCGTGTCGAGTTTGCACATTCTCCCCAAGAGTATGTGGGCTTCCCCCATCGCAGAGACGTGCAGGTCGATAGGTTAATTCACCTTGGTATATTTCCCACAGTGTGTAGACGAGATGTAGAGTTTGAGGGGGGCATTGACTGAAATGTGGAAAGAATAAATATTGAAATTAATGTAGAATTAATTGGTTGAGTGTGTAAACTTGATGGGCTGAAGGACCTATTTCCTGTGTTTTTCTCTGACTAGTATTAAGGGAGAGAACCGATCCGGGCTGGGTGGGGTGAAGTGAAGTGAAAGTGTAAGATAATGGAGTTGCTGTATGGGATGGGGAAGGGAGTCCTATTGTTGAGCAGATCAGACTACACCAGCATGTTAATGGCAAAATAATTCACAAGAGTCTGGCCAAACACTGTGCCAATCAGGACTGTACATCCATGTGGAATATTTTTGACAAATCTTTAGGTACAACTTTTTGCTGGGATCTATATCACCAGAAAGAGGAAGGGAGACATAATATTTACTCTTAAGCACACGGAGACAGGAAATCAAGGATCAAATAATTACTGTAGTTGGAGCAGTTGATGAGATGCTCAACTGGGGATCTTCCAGTTGACTTACATGGGATTTGGTTTTGCTGCTTTTTAATGATGAGGGTGTCATTCTCCCTCTCCCTGTGTGTCTCTGTGTCTATCTTTGTGTGTATGAGAGGGCAAGAGGAACTACTGTGTAACACCATCTGAAGATTGCTTAAATAGTTTGAGTGAGCTGGATGGGGTTTTGTTCCCACTGCATGGGCAGAGCTGTTTGATCCATTCTCATTAGCTCATCCATTGTTACATTTCTCTGTTCCATCACTACCTGGCTACCGTGTTTTGCAGGTAACAACAACACTACATTTGGCAGGGATAGAAATGAAAGTCTGAGAATGGTAAAAACACAGGAAGAGACCACTTGGCCCATTGAATACTTGCTGGCCATTGTAGAGCAATCTCTTGAGTTCTTTCATTGAAGCCCTACATTAGTCGGTGTTCATTGAGTTCCCTTTCAAAGTCTCTGCTTCCATTTTGTATCTTTTGTCTAAACATGAGTCAGGGTCTCCCCTACACTGTTGCAAATTCATGCATTTGCCACCCATTGAAGCCATGTCTTGTCCTTTGCTGGGATTATTTTGGCTGCTCAGCTTATAAAGTAATTTTATCCAGATTACTTGATGTTCCTTTTTTGTAAAAATTCTACACTTCAGGTGGCATGTCCACTTAAGATGAGAGAGTGCATTTCTTTCTGTTTGTTTTGCTTGTGATCACTCATCACTAAAAGCCTCCAACTCGGCAGGTATGCTCTCCAACCTGTGCACTTACACAGCCTACCGGCATTTTTACAACGTCTCAATATCACTGGGTGCCCTGCAATTACACCACAGAGCGCATCCTTTGACCTTCAGCCACAGACAGATCAGTGGACAGAGCACATGGGTGTAGCTATCAGAAGGCTAGGTCCTGCCCACCCATCGTGCCCTCCCATCAGAGATAATTTCAAACGCCTTTCAAACTTCCCATGCGTACTTTGCAAGTCACCCTTTGGATTCACGAGAGGCAAAATCCCCTTCCTCCATGACCTCTTGGATGTCTCCAGAGCCACGCACTTATGAATTGCTCTTTCCCGCGCCACAAGGTTGTCCTCTCTTCTCCTCATCCAACCTGACATTAGCCAGTTTACAGTAACAGCAAAAGAAGTTATGAAATCACATGACTAGCACTATGTGACCTTTCAAAACAGATGTCCCTTCATTTTAAAGAAAACTGACATTTTATACAACTTCTATGTTTCCCGTTTTTGTAAAAATGCTAAACCTGATGCCGCATCCATTTAAGAAGGGAGCTTGCATTTTTTTTTTGTTTTACCTGAAATCCCACATCACTGAGGTCCAGGGCAGGGGTCCCCAACCTAGGGTCCACAGACCCCTTGGTTCACAGTAGGGATCCATGGCATAAAAAAGGTTGGGAACCTCTGGTCCAGGATATGATTAAATCCCTTTGTGTTGACCACCTTATGCTGGTTTGGTATCTCATTCTGATGACGGCATCTTTTATTCATTTGAGAGAGATGGGTGCCTTCCTAAATGGTATAGGACTTCTGAGCTTACTCCTCTGTTTGAGGGACATCTAAGAATCAGCTGCATTGCCTGAGGAGGAAATAACTCGAGTACAGGCTTCAGGCTATGAATATGGACATCTAAATGAACTCCCATTATATTAAATTAAAAAGCCCAATGGCTGAATTAGTTTCTTGCCTCTCTTCATTATTAGGTCTTCCTTATCAGTCTTGTGTGCTTTGGTACTGTTCAGTACAAGGGAGTTCCGGTTACCATGTTGAGAGATTTTTGTGTGGAGTCTGACTTTTGGACAAAATTAACTAGAAAACTGAGCTTGTTTGTTACTTAGCAGAACCCAGTGATTGGACTTTAAGACAGATGAAAGGCACAGGAGGACGAATCCCAAAGGATTGATTCCTCTTGGGAGGAGGTAATTTGAGGATGATGAGTTGCCTATTTGAAACAGGGGTGGGGAATTTCTCCAAGGGGCTGTAAAGCCTGTAAAGGGACTTTCTCAGCCCAAGCAGCAGCAGGTTAATTCAAGGGAGAGAAGGACTTTTGGGCTGCAGGGCTAGTCAGGATCAAACTGCACAGTGGAGTTGGGACAAAGGTCAAAGTAGCCATCATCTCATTGACTGATGGAACAGTGTCCATGCGTCTGTGGGTTCAGAGCCTGTATTGGGGAAGAGGAGCAAATTCCGTTCCCTAAGTAACATCGGTAAATCACGTAGGTTTTAATGATTGGTCGTTTAATTAACTAAGTTTAAGTTACCCAGATGCCATGGTGGGCTTTGAACTTGCTACCCTGGATCATGAGACTTCAGAGGTGCTGGGAGGATGCTGAGGGGGAAGAGCTTATCAGGAATGCCTCCTGTGCTGGAAAGGTTCTGTGGGCTGCCTTAAATAAGAAATTGAGGCAGAGGAGAGTAACCAGATTTGAAATCTGTCCAATTTTTGTACACTCTTTCTGACAGTTAGTTTCACTGAAGCCAGTGTAGCCAGATCTTGGAAGGGACTTAATGAGAGTTCGGTGCAGGCACCTGCATTTGGCACACTTGACTACCACTGACTGCATTCAGATTGATGTCAGATTTCAGATTAATCAATCCACACCTCTCTTCTATCTGGAATTTTGAATGTTTATTTTTGGACTATTGTGGAGTGAAAATATTCATGTACAGTATATCTCTGAAATTTGATGTTTTATTTATTAAACATTAAACAGGTACAGCTCATGCATTAGTGCTTTTATTCCTATTTAACCATCGTGTCTTCTCATTTTAATGAAATGTGTTTGGCAAATTTATCACGTGTACATCAAAACATACAGTGAAATGTGTTGTTTGCGTTAACAACCGGCGCATCGACGGATGTGCTGGAGGCAGCCCAGAAGTGTTGCCGCATTCTGACGTCAACATCCTCTTACTCCTTACTGCCCATTACTCCACTGGTGTTGAGGGCAGCAGTGAAGGTCCTCCATCTCTAGCGATGTTCAGGGCTCTCTTCATTGTGGCAATAGCTTCCTCTCGGCTTTTACTCCTGTCAGTCATGCAAGCCCTGAGTGGAGACTCAGGAATACCGTCACACTCAGATGTATAAGGATTCTTCATGGCTGTTTCCATAACCATTTTTTTTGACCAGTCAGAGTTGATAGCCCTTAGCTGAACCCCCAAACCTGGAGGACCAGTGGACCACTCTTAGTCTGACCTCTATCCTTTGACCTGTTTGGCATGGTTGACCCTACCAAGAGACCGAACATAAAGCCCTGACTCCAGCCAACATAGCTCTCTGGGCTGTTGAGGCACACAAACCAAGACAAGGTTGTGGTCCTCTTGGAGGAGCTGTCAACATAGCACGTCCACAGTGCTCAGCAGAATAACACAGATCACAAACAACAAAACAAGCCCTGTTCTTGCCTCCCACCCACCATTGTACACAGTCTCTAAGCCCAGGACAGGTCATGTTCAGCCTTTAGGCTCCAGCTGACTCATGGATATGCAGACATTACACCTTTGGCTTCCCCAGCAGAGATTTGCAGAATCAGGGTTCTGCCAATTAGGCCATGACATTTTGACTTCCAATCAAACTTCAGGCTTCAATATTGTTGTAGGACTTATCGACGATGATGAGTGGGGACCTGAACTCCCGATTCCCCAATAATGGGACCGAGGACACTAGGCCTCAGGTCCTGTCTCACCAAATTGGATACCAAAAGAAAGGAGCTCCCATCCCAGGACACACCAACAACTAACTGTTCTGTGTGGGGTGGAGGTGGTGGGAGCACCAAGCCTTGAACTCGCTGTCCTGAAAGCCCAACATCCTACATCTACGAACACGGAATTGAGTCTTAGATTCCAGCCCATCCTCTAATTCCCCCAAATCCCTGTCGCTAAACCCTAATCAGACATCTAACACCCTCTCTGACCCCACAACTATCCCAATGAATCTAAAAAAGCCTTTTAAAAAAAAAAAATCTGAGCCGCAACCTTGACAGATACCATAGCTGGATGCTGTCTTCAGAATTGGGTTTAATATCACCAGCATATGTTGTGAAATGTGTCTGCAGCAGCAGAGATACAATGCAATACTTAATAGAAGAGAGAAAAAAACAGAATTACAGTGAGTATATAGATACATACATATTAAATGGGTAGTGCAAAACTGGAAGTGAGGGAGAGGACCTGTGGCATGTCGCGCTGTTGGGTGTACAATGGTCTCTTTGGGGCTTTGCTGTTGCTTGATGGGTGGTGAGCACTGATGCTTCCTGCTGGAATGAAGAGGAGGGGGACGGGAAAGGGTTGTTCCTTTGCTGCTGCTTGTGCGTGGGAGGGGGCTTTTGGGTTCTAATGTTTGCTGTCAGTCATTCTTTTGGGGTTTTCTTCTGTTTTGTGGATATCTGCGAAGAGTAAGAATTTTAGGTTGTATACTGTAGACATTCTCTGATATTAAATAGAACCGTTGAGCCATGAAAATGAAAATTAAAAAAAAGTGGTGAGGTAGTGTTCATGGTTTCAATGTCCATTCAGAAATCTGACAGCAGAGAGGAAGAAGCTGTCCTTCAATCATTGAGTGTGTGTGTACTTCTTCCCTGATTGCAGCAATGAGAAGAGAGCATGGCCTGGGTGATAGGGGGTCCTTAACGATGGATGCTACTTTCTTGAGGCATCTCTCCTTGAAGAGATCCTAGTTGCTATGGAGTCTAGTGCCCATGATAGAGCTGAGTTCACAACTTAGTTAACTTGACTTAACTTGAACTAACTTAATTTGCGTTAAGGATATTTCCACTTGTTCAAGTTTCTAGTCATCTGACTGTATGTACAGTATATGCAACCAAGCACAACAATGTTCCTCCAGAACACAGTGAACACACAGTTATATATCTCCCATAGCATATAAAACAAAATAATAATATATCCAAAATGCATGTAGTGTATAAACAGTAAACAGCTCGCTCTCCTACTGATGAGACCTTGGTGGTGGTGAGTATTCATTAGTCTCAGAGCCTGCAGGAAGAAACTAGTCTGGTAACCTAGTCCTAGTTCTGATGCTCCTGCACCTCCTTCCTGATGGTAGCATGTCAATGAGATTGGGGGATGAGTGGTAAGGATCCTCAACATTGTTTTAGGCCCTCCGTTGCCCCACCAAACACGCTTCACAAACAGGTTAGACAAAGAAAGTAAAGCCCCTTCAACACTGCCCCATCAAATTCCCTCAGACTATTACAGGGGAGGTTCAGATGTGAGGATGACACTCACCATCCAGACTATGCCATCTTCAGTAACGTTGAGTGGGAGGGACAAAAGTCAGATGTTCCACACCAGGCTGAAGAGTAACTACTTCCCTTCAACCAATTGGTTATTGAACCAACCGACAAAATGATAGTTTAGCAACACTGACCACTTTTTTTACGACATGGTAGCACAGTGGTTAGTGTTACAACTTACAGCACCTGCAATTTGGGTTCAATTCCCACCACTGTCTGTAAGGAGTTTGTACATTCTCCTCGAGACTGCATGGGTTTCCTCACACATACCAAACGCATATAGGTTAGTAAGGCTTTGTGAGTTATGGGCATGCTATATTGGTGTCTTAAGCAAGGTAGAACATCCAGGCTTCTCCCAGCATATCTTCACACTATGTTGGTTGCTGATGCAAGTAATGCATTTCACTGTATGTTCTGATGTACATGTGGTAATCTTTATTTTGTTCTAATTGTGTTCTTTCCTGTACAAATAATGTTTTCTCGTGAACACTGCTGTCTTCCTGTGATGCTGCTGCGAGTAAGTTTTTCATTGCACCTGTGCATGTCTGGGAAGACCTAACCTGGTCCCAATATATTGATGCAGCTATAAAGAAAGCAAGGCAACATATACATTTCATTAGGAGTTCGAGGAGATGTGGTTTGTCACCTAAAACACTCAAATATACAGATATACCCTGGAGAGCAGTCTCACTGGCTGCATCACCGTCTGATTTGAGGGGTGGGGGTGTATGGTGGGCGGAGCTACTGCACAGAATCAAAATAAGCTGCAGAGAGTCGTGAAATCAGTCAGCTCCATCACGGGTACTGGCAGGAGGGAGAAGAGATTGTATGAGGGGAATTCTCATTATTACCATCAGGGAGGAGGTACAGAAGCTTGAAGGCACACACTCAATGATTCAGGAACAGCTTCTTCCCCTCTGCCATCAGATTTCTGAATGGGCATTCACCCCATGAACAATACCTCACCACATTTTTTTAAAATTTCTGGTTTTGCACTACCTATTTTAACTATTTAATATATGATGTATATATACTTACTGACATTCAGTTTTTTTTCTATATTATCATGTATTACATTGTACTGCTGCTGTAAAGTTAACAAATTTCACAATCTTTGCTGATGATATTACCCACGATTCTGATTCTGATGAATTTCTGCAAATGACAATAAGTGACTTGAATCTCAAATCAGGCTTTGTAGGTACTACATTATCTCCAAGATGAACTAGAAGTCCAAATCCGGAGATTTAAAAAAGAATGTTGGAAACACAGCAGATCAGATAGCAACACTGGAGGTAGAACCCGTCGATGATGTGGGTCGATGACCTTTTGTCAGAATTGGAAAATTGAAGAAGTGGCTTGTTGCGGCAACTGCTCGACCCATCACAGCAAGAAACCAGAGAGAGAGTTGTGGGACTCAGCTCAGTGCATCATGGACACCAGGTTCCCCTCCATGGACTCTCGCTACTCTCCCCGCTGCCTTAGTAAACAGCCTGCATAATCAGACTCCCTCCACTCTTGACATGGATCATGTGGAGCCATAATCAGCCTTCACAGCCACCAGAAAACCCACCCCTCAGGAGAACATCATATCCAACTCGAGTCATTACACATTTCTATTACAGTGCCAAGCTTCAGTGGCTTTGAGGTCTCAGTGGATAACTCATAGCACTCCCTCCATTATAATTATGGCTCTGAAATAGGGCCCATCTAAACATTTTTGGACCTATAAGGGCATTGGACTACATCCCAATGGTCTGCCCTCCTTCCACATGCTTCTCCCATCAGGTAGAAGAAACAAACCTGAAAATGTGTATCACAAGGCTCAAGGACACTTCTTATTCCAATCCCCCCCCCACCCGCCCCATAAGATGATTTAAGTAGGACAACAAGATGGATTCTTGACCTCACGATCTACCTTGTTATGATCTGCACCTTTATCTGCTGACTCTGCACATTCTCTGTAACTGTAACACTTTATTCTGCATTTAGTTATTCTTTTCCCTTGAGCTACCTCAATACACAGCTGTAATGAAATGATCTGTGGGGATAGCATGCAAATTTTTTTAAAACTATATCTAGATGCATGAGACAGTTAATATTCCATTTCCAAAAGGAATGTCAAGTTGCTGTGAAGATGGGGAGAAGAATGGACAGAAAAATGAGAATACCTCCCTTCTCCTTACCCTACCTTCATGTCAAAGTTCAAAGTGCATTTATTATCAAAGTATGTATCCGACAACCTTGAGATTTAAACATGTAACATATAACAATTACAGCACGGAAACAGGCCATCTCGGCCCTTCTAGTCCGTACCAAATGCTCACTGTCACCTTGTCCCACCGTCCTGCACTCAGCCCATAACTCTCCATTCCTTTCCTGTCCATATACCTATCCAATTTTTTTTTAAATGACAATATCAAACCTGCCTCTACCACTTCTACTGGAAGCTCATTCCACACAGCTACCACTCTCTGAGTAAAGAAGTTCCCCTTCGTGTTGCCCCTAAACTTTTGCCCCCAGCTCTCAACTCATGTCGTTTGAATCTCCCCTATTCTCAATGGAAAAAGCCTATCCATGTCAACACTATCTATCCCCCTCATAATTTTAAATACCTCTATCAAGTCCCCCCTCAACCTTCTATGCTCCAAAGAATAAAGACCTAACTTGTTCAACCTGTCCCTGTAACTTAGGCGCTGAAACCCAGGTAACATTCTAGTAAATCTCCTCTGTACTGTCTCTAATTTGTTGAGATCTTTCCTATAATTCAGTGACCAGATTTGTCTCCTTACAAGTAGCCACAAAGCAAAGAAACCCAACAGAACTCATTTTGAAAAAGACCATCAAACACCCAATGTGCAGAAAAATAAACAAATCACGCAAACAATAAAAGTAAGCAAATAGCATTCAGAATTGAAGTTTCACAAAAGTGAGCCCACAAACACAAAGACAGCAGCCAGTTCAGGAGCCTGTAAGTTGCAGGCCACAGCCTCGGTACTGCACAGGGATGAGTAATCCTTGCAGAGTGGCTAGTTGATCTGGCCCATTCCCTTTACTCTGGCCCCAACACCCTAACCTTTCCGATGTGGCCCCATGCTTAAAGCATCCAAACCTTGGATTTCTCCTCTCTCTCAGACCTGGGCCCTGCCACCTCAATTTGGCCCATACACAACCTTTTCCTCCATCCCTCACTCAGCTTCTCCGCAACTTGCAACTGATTTACTTCCTCCTTTTTTCCAGTTTTTTCCTGCCTGATCTGCTGATGCTTTCCAGTGTATTCCATTGTAATTTCAGATTTCCAGCATCTGCTGATCTTTTAAATTTTCAGTTCCTGCTCCAGAACTACTGCTCAAAGTAAATTTGTTATCAAACTACTCATATTACACTATATACAGCCCTAAGATTCACTTTCTTACAGGCATTTACAAGGAAAAATAAGTATAATAGAATTTACAAAAAATTATACATAAATAGACCAAGTCTATCAAAAAATTCAATGTGCAAAATGAATCAAGAACACAAACTGCAAATAAAAGAATATGATGTTGTAAAGAGTCCTTGAAAGTCCATCTGTTGGTTTTGGATTAGTTCAGAGTCAAGGTGAGTGAAGTTATCCACCCCAGTCCTGGAGCCTGGTGATAGTAGGGTAAAAACTGTTCCTGAACCCGGTGGCTTCTCTACCTCCTGCCCAAGGGTATTGGTAATAGAGAGCAGGCCTGAATGACAGAGGTATTTGATGATGAACACTGTGTTCCTGTGGCATAATTGGTGCATAATTCGCTCCTGGTGTGGTACTGGAAGAGTGCGGCCTTAGCAGAGTTGTACTGTTGTTGTTTGACGATGCTCGCACATCACCTGAAGCAGGCAGCCAGTCGCTACCCCATTTCTGCTACGGGAGCTTGTTGTGCGCAAAATGACTGCTGCACTTCCTCCGAGACTTGACAGGCTGGGCACTATTGATACTGCGAGAGGAATTAGTTGTTCATCCATTCAGTAGCCTCTGTTAGGTATAGGAGATACGTACCTAATGAAGTGGCCCCTGAGTGTTGGTCTGTGATCTTCTGCTGCAGTTCCCTATCTACTTCAGGAATCGACATTTTGTGTCTTCAGAGATACTTTTCTACACACCACTGCCGTAATGTGTGATTATTGGAGTTAATCTCACCTTACTGTCAGCTTCCAGTTTAAGATGGTACTGGTGAAGCCCAGCGATTACTTATCGGTGGCAAACAAAACAAAGAATACAACTGCATACTTTATTAATAACACTTTTTCTGGTAAAATTTATGGTAAACAATCACCACAGACACTGGAGAGGTTAATGAAGGTGAAACTGAGTCAAGGGACGAAACGTGCAGGTCGGGGCGAATGGACAGAGAAGAGGAGAGGCAGATTCGAGGCCCATCCACCTAAACTGAGAGTGGTTTGATTGATCTAAGCACTGGGCTGATTTGGGAAGGTCGGGTATGGCCGAAACGTGGCAGCAAATTCCAAGTCTAGGCCCAGAGTGTATTGATGTAACAGGAACCATGTCTTAAAGTGAAGTGTTAGGATAATTTAAATGCCAGGCCAGATGGATTGAAAAGGCAGGGTATCAGGACCAGAGGAGAGAGTGGGGCCAGTTCTTACTCAGCTCTGCGCTGAACTGAGGCCGGAGCTGTGGCCTACTCCGCTGCTCCGGGCTTCGTGTCTGAACTCACTTTTGTTCTGAATGCTACTTGCTTATTTTTATCGTTTGCACAATCAGCTTTTTTTCTCTCTGCACTTTGGGTGTTTGACAGTTTTTTATGGGCTCTTTTGGTTTTCTTTGTTTTGTGGCTGCCTGTAAGCAGACAAACCTCAAGGTTGTATAATATAATGTATGCACAGTTTGAAAATAAATGTACTTTGAACCTTGAACCAGTTTGGCCATTCTCTCTGACCATTAGCAAACTGTTTTCATCCACAGTCCTGCCACTTACTGCATGTGTTTTTTTTTTTTGTTTTTCACTCCTTTCTCCCAGGACATCAGCAGTTCCTGAGATACTCAAACTATCCCACCTGGCACCAACAATTATTCCATGAACAAAGTCACTTGGATCACATTTTTTCCCTATTCTGATGCTTGGTCTGGACAACAACTGAACCTCTTGACCATGTCTGTACACTTATATGCATTGTGTTGCTGCCACATGATTGACTGATTAGATATTTGCATTAACCAGCAGGTGTACCTAATAAAGTGGCCACTGAATGTATTTCCAACAGCAGCACTTGCTGTACCTAGTAGCCTGCCGTCTTCCTCACAGTAGCTTGCCTGCGAGAGATTGGTCCCCTAGAAGCGCAAGCCTGCAGGAACATTGTTCAATCTGATAAGTTATATCCATACACCATGGGAGTTGGTGTCACTCTGAAATCCAGCCAGTGGGGCGCGCTCTCATTAACTATGAAAGCAACCTTTGTAATCTTAAGATCCCTGCAGGGAAGTCAGTGCCAGCTGATGTTTCTGATGTAGCATCTCTGTCAAGTTCTGCCGCCATCTGAGATCCCTGGGTAATTCCAGTTCTGACCGCTGTCTGCCTATGTAACTGTAATCTCTTCCCTAAAGGACCACATTTGCACCACCAGCAAACACAAAGTTCATTCCTGCTACTGTCTGGAAGGAAGTTTATGGGGAGAAGGCAGGAAAATGTGGTTGAGAGAGATAATATATCAGCCATAATCAAATAGTGGAGCAGACGATCGGCCGATTGGCCTAATTTTCCTCCTATGGGCAGAATTATGTCCATGGATTTATAGAGATTGTATGTTCTCCCCATGACCTCAGGTTTCCTCGGAGTGCTTTGGTTTCTTCCCACATTCCAAAGATGCTTTTAAATCGAAGCAAGAGGTGGAGAGGGAAGAAGTAAAGACATTTCGGAGAGAAGCCGTTTGTTTTTAACTGATCAGGGAAAAGAGGCTAGACTGTGCAGGTGCGTGACATAGTGCACCAAAGGGTTAAAAAAAAACGCCATGTACAGCAGCCATCCTCATAGTGGCTATCATCGGAGAAGACTGAGGCAGAGTGGGATGGCTTTGGCTCAATCAGGCTTCCACGAGAACAGGCAGAGGCGAGGTTTGAACGGGGCACGACTGCGCAAGCGTGTGAAAGTCGGCCCGTGAAGCAGAGGGAGAATTTAAAAAGCGAGCAGAGGCTGAGGACGAGCTTCAAGCAAGTTAAGGCCAGGTAAGCTACTTTAATTAATTGAATTCAATTACCTTAGGAGTAGGTAATGGAGGCAGCAGTTAGGGCAGTTGAGTGCTCCATATGCAGCATGTGGGAAGTCAGGGCGAGCACAATTGTCCCTGATGACGACACCTGCAAAAGGTGCCTCCAGCTGCAGTTCCTGACAAACCAAGTTAGGGAGCTGGAGCTGGATGAACTTTGGATCATTTGGGAGGCAGAGGCAGAAATAGACAGGAGTTTCAGGGAGATAGTCACCCCTAAGAGTCAGGAGACAGGTAGCTGGGTGACTGTCAGGAGAGGGAAGGGAATTAGACAGATTGAGTAGAGCACCCCTGTGGCCGTTCCCAAAAACAATAAGTATACCGTTTTGGATACTGTTGGTGGGGACGACCTACCAGGGACAAGTTGCAGTGGTTGCGTCTCTGGCACCGAGACTGGACCCTCAGCTCAGAAGAGAAGGAGGGAAAAGAGGAGAGCAGTAGTGATAGGGGATTCGATAGTTAGGGGGACAGATAGGAGATTCTGTGGAAGAGATCGAGAATCCTGGATGGTCTGTTGCCTCCCTGGTGCCAGGGTCTGTGATATCTCGGATTGAGTCCTCAGTATTCTCAAGAGGGAGGATGAGCAGCCGGATGTCGTGGTCCATGTAGGGACCAATGATGCGGGTAGGAGGTCCTGAAAGGTGAGATTAGGGAGCTAGGTGCCAAGTTAAAGGACAGGACCTCCAGGATAGCAATCTCAGGATTGCTACCAGTGTCATGTGCAGGTGGGTTTAGAAATAGTAAGATAGTGCAGATCAACACGTGGTTGAAGACATGGTGCAGGAGGAAGGGCTTCAGGTTTATAGATAATTGGGCAGTTTTCCAGGGAAGGTGGGACCTATTCCGGCGGGACAGTTTACATCTGAACTGGAGGGGGACAAATATTCTTGCAGGTAGGTTTGCTAGAGAGGCTCCAGTGGATTTAAACTAGATACGAGGGGGGAGGGGAGCCAGAGTGTAGGAACCGATGTATGGGAGAAGGAAGAAAAAGAAGATAGTAAATTTGTTTGCACCGTTAGAGATAAACAGAGAGAAAGTGGTGGAGAATTTCTTAAATGCATTTATTTTAATGCTAGGAGCACTGTAAGAAAGGTGGATGAGCTTTGAGCATGGATTGATACCTGGAAATATGATGTTGTAGCTATTAGTGAAACATGGTTGCAGGAGGGGTGTGATTGGCAAATAAATATTCCTGGATTTTGTTGCTGCAGGTGTGATAGAATCGGAGGGACAAGAGGGGGAGGTGTTGCATTGCTTGTCAGAGAAAATATTACAGAGGTGCTCTGGCAGGATAGATTAGAGGGCTCAACTAGGGAGCCTATTTGGGTGGAATTGAGGAATGGGAAAGGTGTTGTAACACTTATAGGGGTGTATTATAGACCACCTAATGGGGAGTGAGAATTGGAGGAGCAAATTTGTAAGGAGATAGCAGATATTTGTAGTAAGCACAGGGTTGTGATTGTGGGAGGTTGTAATTTTCCACACATTGACTGGGAAGCCCATACTGTAAAAGGACTGGATGGTTTGGAGTTTGTAAATTGTGCGCAGGATAGTTTTTTGCAGCAATACATAGAGGTACCAACTAGAGAAGGGACAGTATTGGATCTCCTGTTAGGGAATGAGATAGGTCAGGTGACAGAGGTACGTGTTGGGAAGCACTTCGGGTCCAGTGATCACAATACGATTAGTTTCAATATAATTATGGAGAAGGTTAGGACTGGACCCAGGGTTGAGGTTTTTGATTGGAGAAAGGTTAACTTTGAGGAGATGCGAAAGAATTTAGATGGAGTGGATTGGGACAATTTGTTTTATGGGAAGGATGTCATAGAGAAATGGAGGTCATTTCAAGGTGAAATTTTGAGGGTACAGAATATTTATGTTCTTCTTAGGTTGAAAGGAAAGGTTAAAAGTTTGAAAGAGCCATGGTTTTCAAGGGATATTGGAAACTTGGTTCGGAAAAAGAGAGATATCTACAATAAATATAGGCAGCATGGAGTAAATGAGGTGCTCGAGGAATATAAAGAATGTAAAAAGAATCTTAAGAAAGAAATTAGAAAAGCTAAAAGAAGATACGAGGTTTCTTTGGCAAGTAAAGTGAAAATAAATCCAAAGGGTTTCTACAGTTATATTAATAGCAGAAGGATAGTGAGAGAGAAAATTGGTCCCTTAGAGAATCAGAGTGGACGGCTATGTATGGAGCCGAAAGAGATGGGGGAGATTTTGAACAATTTATTTTCTTTGGTATTTACTAAGGAGAAGGATATTGAACTGTGAAAGGTAGGGGAAACAAGTAGGTAAGTTATGGAAACCATGATGATTAAAGAGAAGGAAGTATTGGTGCTTTTAAGGAATATAAAAGTGGATAAATCTCTGGGTCCTGACAGGATATTTCCTAGAACCTTGAGGGAAGTTAGTGTAGAAATAGCAGCGGCTCTGACAGAAATATTTCAGATGTCATTAGAAACAGGAATGGTGCCAGAGGATTGGCGTATTGCTCATGTTTTTCCATTGTTTAAAAAGGGTTCTAAGAGTAAACCTAGCAATTATATGCCTGTAAGTTTGACATCAGTGGTGGTAAATTAATGGAAAGTATTCTTAGAGATGGTATATATAATTATCTGAATAGACAGGGTCTGATTAGAAACAGTCAACATAGATTTGTGCGTGGAAGGTCATGTTTGACAAATCTTATTGAATTTTTTGAAGAGGTTACGAGGAAAGTTGATGAGGGTAAAGCAGTGGATGTTGTCTATATGGACTTCAGTAAGGCCTTTGACAAGATTTTGCATGGAAGGTTAGTTAGGAAGGTTCAATCGTTAGGTATTAATATCGAAGTAGTAAAATGGATTCAATAGTGGCTGCATGGGAGATGCCAGAGAGTAGTGGTTGATAACTGTTTGTCAGGTTGGAGACCGGTGACTAGTGGTGTGCTCAGGGATCTGTACTGGGTCCAATGTTGTTTGTCATATACTTTAATGATCTGGATGAAGGGGTAGTAAATTAGATTAGTAAGTATGCAGATGATACTAAGATAGGAGGCATTGTGGATAATGAAGTAGGTTTTCGAAGCTTGCAGAAAGATTTAGGCCAGTTAGAAGAATGGACTAAAAGATGGCAGATGGAGTTTAAGGCTGATAAGTGTGAGGTGCTACATT
Organism: Hypanus sabinus; assembly: GCF_030144855.1. Lineage (NCBI taxonomy): Eukaryota > Metazoa > Chordata > Chondrichthyes > Myliobatiformes > Dasyatidae > Hypanus > Hypanus sabinus. Next base: position 89,085,158 of record NC_082712.1, on the reverse strand, counting down.
TTGGTAGGAATAATCAAAATAGGACATGCATGGTAAAATGGTAGGGCATTGAGGAATGCAGTAGAACAGAGTGATTTGGGAATAATGGTGCTTAGTTCCATGAAGGTGGAATCTCATGTGGATAGGGTGATGAAGAAAGCTTTTGGTATGCTGGCCTTTATAAATCAGAGCATTGAGTAAGGCCAAATTTGCAGTATTGTGTACAGTTCTGGTCACCGAATTATAGGAAAGATGTTAACAAAATGGCGAGAGTACAAAGAAGATTTACTAGAAAAAGCTTCCAGTAGAAGTGGTAGAGGTAGGTTTGATATTGTCATTTAAAGTAAAATTATATAGGTATATGGACAGGGAAGGAATAGAGGGTTATGGGCTGAGTGCAGGTAGGTGGGACTAGGTGAGAGTAAGCGTTCAGCACAGACTAGAAGGGCCGACATGGCCTGTTTCCGTGCTGTAATTGTTATATGGTTATAGGTATGAGTTGTGGACACTCTGCTGGCATTTTTTGGTAGGTAGGTAAATGATCCCAAGGTACTACACAATATTTAGGTCTCAAGTAATGATCAGAAAAATGGCCCCACACAATATTTAGTTAAATGATCCCATGACACTATGCAACATTTAGATTCCACACAATGTTTAGGTAAATGGTTCCATGCTGTTACACTAGGTTTTAGACCATAAGATATAGGAGCAGAATTAGGCCATTTGGCTCATCGAGTCTGCTCCATCATTTCATCATGGCTGATTCATTTTTTATCTCAGCCCCAATCTCCTGCCTTTGCCCCCCCCCCACCTGTACCCCTTTATGCCCTGATCAATCAAGAATCTATCAACCTCTGCTTTAAAAATACATAAAGACTTGACTTTTACAGCTGGCAAGGAATTCCACAGATGCACCATTCTCTGGCTAAAGAAATTCCTCCTCATTTCCATTCTGAAAGGATGCCCCTGTACTTTGAAACTGCGTCCTCTGGTCTTGGATACTCCAACTATAGGAAACATCCTCTCCACTTCCACTCTATCAACGCCTTTCACCATTCGATAGGTTTCAATGAAGTCACCTTTCATTCCTCTGAATTCCAGTGAATACAGGCCCAGAGCCCTCAAGCACTCTTAAAGTGATAAACCATTTAATCCTGCAACCATTTTCCTGCACCTCCTTTGAAGCCTCTCCAGCTTCAGCACTTATTTTCTAAGATAAGTGGCCCAAAACTCATCACAATGCTCCAAGTGAGGCCTCACCAGTGTTTTGTAAAGGCTCAACCTTAATCCCTGCTTATATATTCTAGTCCTCTTGAAATGAATACTAACATCTCATTTGCCCTCCTCAACACAGACTCAACCTACAAATTAACCTTTGGGGAACCTGGCACAAGGACTTTGAAGTCTATTTGCATCTCAGTTTTTGTATTTACTCTTCATTTAGAAAATATTCAACCCTTTCATTTATTCTACCAAAGTGCACTTCCCGATACTGCATCCCATCTGCCACTTCTTTGCCCATTCCCTTAATCTAACTCCTTCTGTAGCCTCTGCTTCTTCAAAACTCACTGCCCCTCCACTTATCTTCATTTCACCTGCAAACTTTGCAACAACACCATCAATTCCACCATCCAAATCATTAACATATAACATGAAAAGAATCTGTCACAACATAAACCCCTGTGGAACTCCACTGGCCACTGGCAGCCAGCCAGAAAAATCTCCCTTTATTCCCACTCTTTGCCTTCTGCCAATCAACCACTGTTTTATCCATGCTACAATGTTCCCTGTAATACCATGGGGGTGTAGTGGGTTAAGCAGCTTTATGTGTGGCAGTTTGTCAATGCCCTTCTGAAAATCCAAGTTCACAACATCAAGTTTGTCTATCCTGTTGTTTATTTATTCAAAAAACTCCAACAGATTTGTCAGGCAAGAGTTTCCCATGCTGACTATGGCCTATTTTATCATTGCCTCCAAGTACCCTAAAGCTACATCCTTTACAATTGACTCCAACATCTTCCCAACTACTGAGGTCAGACTAACTGGCCTATAATTTCCTTCCTTCTGCCTCTCTCCCTTCTTGAAGAGTAGAGTGGCATTTTCAATTTTCCAGTCTTCCGGAACCATTCCAGAATTGAGTGATTCTTTAAAGTTTATTGCTAGAGCCTCTGCAATCTCTTCAGTCACCTCGTTCAGAAGCCTGGGGTGCACACCATCGAATCCAGGTGACTTATCCACTTTCAGACTTCTCAGTTTCTCAAGAAACCTCCTCCTGATAATGGTAACCTCACACGTCAAGACGCCTGACACCTGGAATATCCACCATTCTGCTACTGTCTTCCACAGTGAAGACTGATGCAAAATACTTATTCAGTTCTTCTGCCATTTCCTTGTCCCCCTTAGTACCTCTTCGACATTGTTTTCCAGCAGTCTGATATCCACTCTCAGCTCCCTTTTACACTTCATGTATCTGAAGAATCTTTTGGCATCCTCTTGAATATTATTGGCTAACTTACTCTCGTATTCAACACATACGAACAAGCCGGAGGAACTCAGCATGTTGGGCAGCATCTGTTGAAACGAGCAGTCAACGTTTCGGGTCAAGACCCTTCGTCCCATCCCACTTTCACTCTTGCCTCCTCTTCCAGCTGCTTGTTGCCTCTCTCATGATTCTGCCTTCTTCTACTACCTATAGTGCTTGCCCCTTACATTCCTCCTTCACCTCTCCTGCCTATCCCCTCCCCCACCTCTCAATCTTTTCTCTGATTGGTTTTTCACCTGGCACCTACCACCCTACCTCCACCTTCTTTATGGGGCCCCTGCCCCCTCCTTCTTCAGTCCTGATGAAGGGTCTCGACACAAAACATTGACTGCTCATTTCCACGGATGCTGCCCGAGCTGCTGAGGTCATCCAGCTTGTTCATTCGTGTTGATTTGACCACAGCATCTGCAGTGTTTACTCTCGTATTCCATCTTTACCGTCTTAATGACATTTTTAGTTGCCTTCTTTTGGTATTTAAAAGATTACCAATCCTCTAACTTCTGACAAATTTTTGCTCTGTTATACACCCTCTCTTTGGCTTTTATGTTGGTTTTGACTTTCTTTGTTAGTCACGGTTGTATCATCTTTCCCTTAGAATGTCTTTTCCTCTTTGGGATGTACATATCCTGTGCCTTCTGAATTGCTTCCAGAAATTCCAGCCATTGCTGTTCTGCCGTCATCCCTGCCAGTGTACTTTTCCAATCAATGCTGGGCATCACCTCCTCTCATGCCTCTATAACTCCCTTTATTCCATTGTAATACTGCAGCATCTGACTTTAGCTTCTCCTCAAATTTCAGGGTAAATTTGATCATATTATGATCACTTGTCCCTAAGGGTTCTTTTACCTTAAGCACTCTGATCAATTTTGGTTCATTACACAACACCCAATCCAGAATAGCTGATCTCCTAGTGTGCTTAACCATGAGCTTGTCAAAAAATGCATCTTATAGGCACTCTAGAAATCCCCCCTCCCCCTTGGGATCCAGCACCAAACTGATTTTCCCAAACTACCCGCATAGTGAAATCCCCCTTGACAATCGTAAGATCACATTTTGGCCTGAATTTTCTATCTCCCATTGTAACTTGTAGACCACATCCTTACTACTGTTTGGGGGTCTGTACATAACTCCCATCAGGGTCTTTTTACCCTTGTAGTTCCTTAGCTCTATCCACAATCATTCAACACCTTCCCACCCTATGTCATCTCTTTCTAATGATTTGATTTAATTTTTTTCCAACAGAGCAACACCTTCTGAAGAGAATTGTTAATGTCTGGTGTCACCCATCTTTAAAGTCACTACCCAGAAGAAGGCAATGGCAAGCCACTTCAGCAGAAAAAATTACCAAGAACAGTCATGGCCATAAAGACCATAATCACCCACACCATACAACGCAGCATTGACTACTCGTCCCAATATCAGAAATGTATGACTCAATTTCAATTTTTGGCCTGGTAACTGTGTGCAACTGGAACTGAAGTATGCCCCATCTCCCTTCACGTTAGCTCTGACTGTTCAGGTGGGGAGGGTATGACCAGAAGACTTCAGTGGCGTAAGATGATGATCTTGCACATGCATTGTAAGTTTCATTATTTCCTTAGATGTAGAAGCAGGTCACTTTGCCCCCATGACTCTGCCAGAACACAGAGCAAAACCATATCTGTGTCCATCTTCCCTAAGTTCCATCACACCTCCTATCTCTATCATCAGATTTACAGAAAGAACAGTGCCTGACCCATAAAGAATACATTGTTATTTGTTATTTACACTGTTTATTTCTGTAACTAATTAATTTTTTTACTGTGCACTAAACAACATATTTCATGGCACACACTAATGTCTACTTTATTGGGTACTTCCTGTTCCTAATGAAGTGGCAACTAAGTGTTCACAGTCCTCTCTTGTTGTAACCCATCCATTTGATATGCCAAATCTTCACAAACTTCAATGAAATTAGAGGTGCTGTCGTCCTTTCCCCGGAGTGGAACTCGGTGTGGCTTTCTGCTGCTGGAGCCCATCCGCTTCAAGGCTTCGACATGTTGTGCATTCAGAGATGCCCTTCTGCACACCACTGTTGTAATGTGTGGTTTTTTGAGTTACTGTTACCTTCCTGTCAGCATGAACCAGTCTGGCCATTCTCCTCTGACCTCTCCCGGTAACCAAGTGCTTTCCCCCACAGAACTGCTGCTCACTGGATGTTTATTTTTGTTTTTCACACCATTCCGTGTAAACTCTAGAGACCGCTGTGTGTGAAAATCCCAGGGGTTCAGCAATCGCTGAGATGCTCAAACTATCCCATTGGGCACCAACAATCATTCCACGGTCAAAGTCACTTAGACCACATTTCTTCCCCATTCAGATGTTTGGTCTGAAAAACAACTGAACCTTTTGACCATATCTGCATGTTTTTATGCATTGACTTGATTGGCTGATTAGATATTTGCATTAATGAGCAGGTGTACCTAATAAAATGGCCACTGAGTGTAATAAATCTGATTCTCACTCTCCCCACATTCTTCCCGTATACCACCACACACCTGCACAGCTGACAGAAGGCTATAATGGCTAATTAATTTCCTGACCAGAACATATTTTTTAAATGGTATAAAGCTCACATAGAAAATGCAGACTGCGCGCAGCTGGAGTTTAGTTTTGTGCTTTCTTTTTTAACCTTTTTTATTAATTTTCGAATTCATAAACATAACAACAATAATAGTACAAAGAGATTGGGATTACATTACTGGTAAATAGCATATTCAAATAAAAGCTACAGATAACACAAGTGTATTAAGCCTCCCAACTCTTAATGTAATTAAACATGATAAAAAAATGGAAAAATATCAAAAAACCCCCCAAATTTAAAAAAACAAAAAGCTAAACTAAACTAAGCAGAACTAAACTAAACAAAGCTGGGCTATTATATTACATCGGATACAATCATTAATGTCATTAACTCTGCTCCTCTATACATATATTTCAGGTTAATAAAAAAGGATTCGGGAAAGGTCAAGTTACATCATATGAAAGTTTCTTCAAATTTAACCAAAGGGTCAAAAGTGACACTTCTGATTTTTTCTAAATTTAAACAAGATATAGTTTGGGAAAACCATTGGAATGTAGTAGGAGGATTAATCTCTTTCCAATTCAATAAAATGGTTCTTCTAGCCATTTATTTAACAAATGCAATCAGCCAACGAGCTGAGGAGGATAAATAACTATGTTCCATCATTGGTAAACCAAAATTGCGGTAATAGGATGAGGATGTAAAACAATATGCAAAACTGTTGAAATAGTATCAAAAATGTCTTTCCAATATTTTTCCTAAAGAGGACAAGACCAGAACATAATAGTTAAAGAAGCTACTTCAGGATGACATCTATCACAGACAGGACTTAGATGAGAGTAAAAACTTACATGAGAGTTTAATTTTGTTCTAGTTGCAGTCCTGATGAAGATCTCGACCCAACAAATCGACTGTTTATTTCTCTCCATAGATGCTGCCTGACTCGCTGAGTTTCTCCAACACCTTTCAAAGCTCAAACATTTATCTCAAAGTATGTACACATTATACAACCTTGAGATTTATCTCCTTACAGGCAGCACAAAACAAAGAAACACAAAAGAACACAAAATAAAGAGGCGCATTGAACACCCAATGTGTAGAAAGAATAAAACAAATAATGTAAACAAAAATATAAGCAAATTGCATTCTGAGCTGAAATTCACAAAAAGTATCCCATAGTTCAGCGTAGAGCTGAGTAAACATTGTGGGGCAGTGAGCTGAACTGGACCATCCCTCACCTTGGGTCCCGACACCCTGACCATTTCATTCTGGCTTGGTGCCTAAATCAATGTCTGAACATTGGGTTCAATTGCCACGATATGCTCTGAGGCCTGGACCCTGCTACGTCACAAAATCAAAGGAGCTGGTTGCGGACTACAGGAGGAATGGAGACAGGCTAACTGCTGTAGACATAAATGGATCTGGGATTGAGAGGGTGAACAGTTTTAAGTTCCTTGGCATAAACATCATTGAGGATCTCACATGGTCTGTTCATACTGGCTGTGTGGTGAAAAAGGCACAACAGCACCTCTAGCACCTCAGACAGTTGAAAAAGTTTGGTATGGCTCCCCAAATTCTAAGAATTTTTTACAGGGGCATGATTGAGAGCATCCTGACTGGCTGCATCACTGCCTGGTATGGGAACTGTACTTCATTCAATCACAGGACTCTGCAGAGAGTGGTGCAGACAGCCCAGCGCATCTGTGGATGTGAACTTCCCATTATTCAGGGCATTTACAAAGATAGGTGTGTAAAAAGGACCCAAAGGATCATGGGGGACCCGAGTCACCCCAACCACAAACTGTTCCAGCTGCTACCATCCGGGAAACGGTACCACAGCATAAATGCCAGGACCAACAGGCTCCGGAACAGTTTCTTCCACCAGGCCATCAGGCTGCTTAATTCATGCTGATGCTATTGTATTTCTATTTTATATTGACTATCTTGTTGTACATAATGTTTATTATAAATCACTATAATTGCAAGTTGCACTTTTAAATGGAGACATAACATAAAGAATTTTGCTCCTTATGTTTTGGAATTATGTAATAAATAAAGTAAATTCAATTCTTTTTTATTCCATGAAGTCTTACCATTACCTGAGGGGTTGGGAACTCCTGCTCTACAGCCTCATTTTAGCCCCCATTACTGCTGAATACACAACCTTGTTGCAGGGTTTGGAGCCTTGCGTGCCTCAATGACCCAGAGAGCTATGTTAGCCGGAGTCAGGGCTTTATGCTTTGTCTCTTGGTAGGGTCACCCATACCAAACAGGTCAAAGGGTAGAGGCCAGACTAAGAGTGGTCCACCGATCCTCCAGGTTCAGGGTTTCAGGTCAGGGTTATCAACCCTGACTGGTTAAAAAACAATTGTTACAGAAGCAGCAGTGAAGGATCCTTCTACATCTGAGTGTGACGGTATTCCCGAGCCTCCACCTGGGACTTGCATGACTGACAGTGGTGAAAATTGAGAGGAAGCTACAGTCATGATGAAGGAAGCTCCGATCATCGTCAGAGATGGGGTCCTTCATTGTTGCTCTCAACACCAGCAGCGTAAGTAAGTCAATACCACTCCATAGTGTCAAGGGGCAAGATACTCAGGCGCCACAGTGGCACAGCTGGTAGGATTGCTGCCTGAGTGCATCGAAAATCCTGACCCCAATGCAGTGGACTTTGCATGTTCTGTGTGGGTCTCTCTGGGGTGCTCCACTTTCCCCTTACCTCCCAAAAGTTTAAATTAAATTACAGTAGTGTTGCAGTTAGAGTAACATTCCTTCAGCACCAGTGACCAGCGTTCAATTCAGTAAAAACCTTCTACCTTCTCCTCAGGTTTCCGATTTCCTCCCACATTCCAAAGTCGCATGGTTTTATAGGTTAATTGGCCATATGCACGTAATCAGATGGGCTTGTTGGGCCAGAAGAACCAGTTCCCATGCTGAATCTCTAAATAAATAAATAAATAATCTCCTCCCACACAACAAGGGAATATATGATATATAGGATGGATATGAACAAAATTATTGTCTTCCGTGTGTGAACTGCTCAGACAGAGGTTCATTTGCAGCCTTGGATATATTACAATTGATCTTGCTCTTTCACTTAGCCTTTTCATATCCCCCTGAAGGGTTTCTGCTTCTTTCTCAAAGGCCACGTTATTGACACGTTGTGTATCCTTGCACCCTTTGATTGGTGGCATTTGATCCATTAAGAAGACTCAGTTAAGAGCCAATGACACTGACTTCATTGATAGACCACGCTAGATAAGGAAGGTGGATTATCCTCTCTATAGTGATACTGTAGGCAAACAGGTCCTTCAACCCAACTGGTTCATGTCAACTACATTTCCCCTGCTGGTCCCAGTTGCCTGCTTTCAGCCAGTAACCATCCAAGCCCTTTCTCTCCATGTGCTCATCCAAATGTACCTGCATTAGTACCTGCCACAACCACTTCCTCTGACAGCTCACTCCAGGACACATTGAGGCCTCCGATGGTCAGTGTTGCATCTCAGCTGTCTAGATATGCAAGCCAGGGCTGTAAAATACAGAGAATAATCTGTGGTCCATGTAGCAAGCCCCCCCCCCCAACTTCATGCATCTGATGAACTCAGAGGCTGATACAGTTTGGCACCAGCAGCGTCACAGGAGTTGCCAGTCAGCATGGAACTCAATGTAGGACTGCCTTAGGGACTCCAGCTCTGGAATTTTCCCTTGGGGTTTATTCTCGAAGTATTCCCCAAGTGCAGGTAAAGCTTCAAGGCAGCAGAAGTTTGAGATCAGAGTTTTCCTTCTCCTAGATGAGCTGCCTAGCATGGCTGAAAAGCCCCATCTGCCTGAAGCAGCTGGTTTTAAGGCACCAGTAACCTGCCTTTTCCTTTCTCCTGTCTGTAGATATGGTTCCACCGGGCTCAGTAGCTAAGCCAGACTTAAAGGCTAGGAGCTGGACTTGGTTATCGGAGGCTATTTGAGTCGCACACCATTGCGAGCATTTAATAGGTAGTGGGAGTTTACCCCCTCTATCACTCCTGGCCATAACAACCTTAAGAAACCCAGGACACACGAGCTTTTCTGTAAAGAAGTGAACTTTCAGATCTCTTTTAAATCTCTCCTCTCTACACTTGTATCTGTGCCCCACAGAAAAAAAAATGCTGCGGGGAGCTCACTGTACCAGGCAGCATCTATACAGATAAAAGAAAGGCAGATGATCCAGGCCTGGACTCCTCATCACCCCCTTCACCTTGGGGTAATTTACAACAGCAGTTAGTCTACCAACATGAACATTGGTTTCCCCCAGGATCTCCAGTTTCCTCCCACATCCCACCAATGTGGTCATAGCAATGTCCAAACACAGTGAAATGTCCTGGAGCAGAACAGAGTGCAAGAAAGATGGTTATTTTATTTATTTGTTTGTTTGTTTACAGGATGTAAACATCGTCAGCTAAGCCAGCATTTATTGCCCATCCCTAGCTGCCCTTGAGAAGGTCTTACCCTGTGCACTCAACTGGACCACCTGAATAAAGTTGACTTATTTATAGAGACAAGGGTTAGGGAGAGATAGATCCATAGATTTGAAATCCTGCCCAGCTTTTTGTGGCTACAGAGGATGATCACATATAGCCGAGTATGCTCAGCTAAATATGAACCAGTTACTTTCACACCCTGCTTTACACATTGTCACCATCCTTGTAAAAAGCAATCCCAGAAAACAATTAACTCTCTCCCTACTGCAATACCACCTGCTGCTTCGGATGGGATATTAGTTTTAAAAATGCTATAAGTATTCAGCACGTCAAACAGCATCTGTGGAGAGAGAGATGAAAGGTCATTGTTTCTAATCAGAGACTCTCTGCCAAGACTGGGAATGAGAGAAAACAAGATAGTTTTAAAATGCACTGAGAGTGGGAGGGGGGATAGGTAGCACAATGGGAATTTCCTCGATAGGGTGAAACCAAATAAGCAAATGAAATTGGAATTGGTTGACTATTGAAAAGCTTGTCTTGTATACTGTTATGGTACACACCCTTCTGTGCCAGTCTCCGGGGTTTAGACACTCCGATTCTCCGGAATGATAGCTGGAACAGTCACTTTAAAGATTCTGGCCTGTTCCACTGATTGGCGGCCATGTTTTGGCACCAAGGTTTAAAGAGCACCTGAACTCAGATTCGGGGCTCAATCGTCAGCTCAACTTTGGCTCGGTCCGCGAATGCGTTTAGGATTTTTGTCTCATTTGTATCCTCATCTAGTCTAGTCAGGTTTCTGTCTCGCATCTAGTCAAGAACCTTGTTCTCGTCTCAGTCTGAACATTGTGTCTCAATCTCAACATTGCGTCTCGATTCTAATATCGGATACTCCGGCACTTGAGTCCTTACCATCCTTGCCTAGGCCTCTCATCACATATACTCTTCATACAGATCAAATCGTCAACAGTATGTCAAGGTAGGACAAAGTCAGACAATAATCACACAGAATAAAGCACAACAGCTGGAAAAAGTGCAGTGCAGGTAGGATGCAAGATCATATGAGGTAGATTGTGAAGTCCGTCATACTAGGAGACCATTCAATAGTTTTTTAACAGTGGGGTGGAAGCTGTCCTTGACCTGGTGGTACATGGGATAGAACTGTCCCTGATGTGCTTTCAGGCGTTTGCATCTTCTTCCTACTGGAAAGGGGGAGAAGAGAGCATGTCCGATCGGGAAGAGTGTTTGATTATGCTGCCTGATTTACTGAGGCAGTGACAGGTGTAAACAGAGTCCATGGAGGGGAGGAAAGTCCCCATGGCATGCTAAGCTGTGTCCTCAACTCTGCAGATTCTTGCAGTCATGTTAAGGGGCAGAAGCTGTTGGAGTTTATGGAAACGAGTTTTGATCAATACCTCATCGAAGGCAAGAAAGGAAAGGGAAATCACTGAGGGTAAACCAGGCAAAAGGGTAGGTGGAGGTTCTGCTGGATAGTGGAGGATCATTTTTGAAGGTTGGCATTTCTGGAAGGGATTTCATCAAACATAGAATAGTACAAAACAGGAATAGACCTTTCTATCCAGAATGTTAGTGCCAAGCATAATGACAAATTAAATTAAATCTCTTCTGCCTGCACACAGATCATATCCTTCCATTCCCTCAAGTGGCAGAAGGTACAGGAGCCTGCAGGCCCACACCTCAAGTCTTTTCTTTCTGCTTCTCTCTCTCTCTCTCCACTGTATTTCATATATTTATATTATTATTATAGTATTTTTCACCACTATACAAGGAGCTCCCAACCTTTTTATCCTATGGACTGATGCCATTAAGCAAGGGGTCCATGGACCCCAGGTTCAGAACCCTTGACCTAGACAATGTATATCTCTATACAACCTCATTGTAGCCCTGATTACCACTACATAGAGCCAAGGGACAAGATATTCTGCTTCTGCACCATATGGAATTACATGAACTATAGATTGGATGTACAAGATGATTGTCTTGCATGTCTGCATTCTACTCTCAGAGCACTGACTCAGGAATCATTTGCAAGCTTGGATATATTATACATGATGCCTGTTCTTGCCCTTTCACTTAGCCTTTCTATATCCCCCTGAAAGGTTTCTGCATCATTTTCAAAAGCCTTGGTAATGCCTCATTGTGCATCATTGTAACTTTTCATTGATGACACTTGAGCAACTGAGAAGAAACAGTTAAGAGCTGATTACATTGACGGGTCTGAATTCTTTCATAGACCAAACCAGATAAAGACAGCAGATTATCTTGTCATAGAGTAACACAGCCCGTCAGCCCAATTAGTCCTCACTGACCACACCATCCCCCCATGCAAGATCCACATGCCCATGATCGAAATATAACCCTCCAAGCCTCCCTCCTTCACATACCTATCCAATGCCTCTTAAATGTTTCAATTGTACCCGCTCGGCCACTTCCCCTGGCAGCACGTTCCAGGTAATTGTTACCCTCTGTGTAAAGAAGTTACTTCTCAGACCTCTTTAGAACCTTTCCTCTCTTATTTTGGATCTGCCTACCACTCACACACAAAACGATGGACACCATTGTACCATAAGGTGGCATGGTAGCACAATGCTTTACTGTGTCTGTGACTGGGGTTCAATTCCTAACACTACCTGTAAGGAGTTTGTACAATCTCCCTGTGACTGTGTGGGTTTCCTCCAGATGCTCCGGTTTCCTCCCACAGTCTAAAGACGTACCGCTTGGCAGGTTAATCGGTCATTGTAAATTGTCCTGTGATTAGGCCGGGGTTAAATCGGGGTATTGTTGGGTACCATGGCTCAAAGGACTGGAGGAACTTATTCCGCGCTCATCTCAATAAATTAATTAAAAAAATAGTGGTTTATATGACACTATTACAGATGGGGGCATCGGAGTTAGGAGTTTAATTCCAGTGTCCCCTGTAAGGAGACTCAATACGTACTTGCTGTGGAATGCATGGGTTTTCCCACAGTCCAATGGCACACAGTTTAAGTTAATTGGTCATTGTAAGTTGTCCCGTGATAAGGTTTGGGTTAAACTGCAATAGTTTGAGGTTGCTTGGGAGGTGCAGCCCAAAGGGCCGGAAAGGCCTATTCCACACCCTAACTCCAAATAAAACATAACAACTAAAGAAACTCAGCATGCCAGGCAGCATCTATAGAGGGAAATGAATTGTTGATGTTTCAGGACAAGACTCTTTGACACTTCCTTCCAATGGGGATCATTTACCCTATGAATGTGGATATTGGGGGGTGTGGGAGAAGACTGGAGAGCCCAGGGGAAACCCTCATGGTCACAGGGAGAAAGTGCAGGCAGACTGAAGTGTTTTGGAACAGAAGAGAGTCCAAGAAGTCTTGCCCCGTGCCCTCAAATGGACCACCTGAATAAAGCTGACTTATTTATAGAGGTGGAGGAATACACACAACGTTGTGGAGGAGCTCAGCGGGTCGGGCGGCATCTATGGATAGGAATAAACGGTCGACATTTTGGGTCGAGACCCTTCATCAAGACGGGTCAACCTGTTGTTTGTGACATGTGTTATATATCACATATTAGGTGGGATATTGGCTAAAAGAAAATGATAGAAACATTCAACATGAACAGCATCTGTGGAGAGTGAAACTGGCTGATATTTCAGGTTAAGGACCCTCTGTCAGGACTGGAAGCATGAGAAAGCAAGTTAGTTTTAAATTGCACTGAGAGTGGGAGGAGCGATGGGTAGCACAATGGGAATATCCTTGTGAGGGCGAGACTAAATAAGCTATAGAAACTGGATTTGGAATTGATTTGTTATTAGAATCAGAATCAGATTTAATTTCATTGGCATGTATCATGAACTTTGTTGTTATGTGGCAGCAGTACATAGTAATACATATTAATAAAGACCCTAAATTACAGTGAGAAGTGTGTATATATTTTTTTAAAGTTTAATTAAATAAGTAGTAGAAAAAGAGGAAAAAAAGTAGTGAGTTAAACACCCATTCAGAAATTTGATGTCAGAGGAGAAGAAGCAGTACCTGAATCGCTGAGTGTGTGCCTGTACCTCCTTCCTGATAGTAGCAATGAGAAGAGGGCACGTCCTGGCTGGTGGGAGTCCTTCATGATGGATACCGTCTTTCTGAGGTGTCACTCTTTGATGATGTCCTGGATGCTGGGGAGGCTCATACCCATGACGGAGATGACTGGTTTTACAACTTTCTGCAGCTTTTTCCAATCCTGTAAGAGGTCTCATTATACCAGACCATGATGCAACCAGTTAGAATGCTCTCCAACAAGAGAAAATCTGCAGACGCTGAAAAGGTTATGGCCTGAAATATCGACTGTTTTTTCCATACATGCTGCCTGAGTTCTTCCAGCAGTTTGTGTGTATAGAATGCTCTCCAAGGTACATCTGTAGAAATTTTCGAGAGTCTTTGGTGACATATCAAATCCCCACAAATTCCTAATGAAATATACCTGCTGTCATGCCTTCTTTGACATACAGATACAGTGAAAAACCTGTTTCACATACTGTTCATACAGATGAAATCATTACACAGTGCATTGAGATAGAACAAGGTGAAACAATATCAAAATGCAGAATAAAGTGTGACAGCTACAGTGCAGTGCAAGTGCACAATAAACTGCAAGATCATAACAAGGTAGATTGTGAAGTCAGGAGTTCATCTAATCATGCCATTAAACTATTTCATAGTCTTATAACAGTAGGGTAGAAGCTGCCCCTGAGCCTAGTGGAATGTGCTTTTAGGTCTTTGTGTCACGGTGTACATGACAATATCAGAACTCAGGTGCATTGGAAAGTATCTTGTTGTAGAAACGGCGATTTTCATAATAATTCCAAAAAAACACCAGTGGCTTGGCTGACCCACACTGCAAGAAGTAATGTTCTCAAAACTAGAACCAGTGATTCACGTTAATCAGGCATCCACTTACGTAATACAAGTAACACAGAATCCTTTAACAGGCTTAAACCAGGAGACCAGATTACAAGGAGTCAGTCGCTTGGGAAAAACAGAAGGAACTCTAAACGATTAATGACTGTCATAAAACAACACTTAATCAGTTCAGCTGTTCTTGGCACCCAGACTCTCTGACGCCCCCATCAGCCCCGAAGTACTCATTACACTGTTGTATCTTTTGCCCAATTGAAGAGGGGAGACATGAGAATGGCCAGGGTTAATGGAGGGGTCTCTGATTATGTTGAGTGTCTGTATGTTTACTGAGGCGTGTAGACAGAAGTGAAGTGTAGAAGTGAGAAGTGTAGACAGAGTCCATTGAGGGGAGACTGGTTTCTGTGAAGTGCTGAACTGCGACCACAACTCTGCAGTTTCTTAGGGTCATGTTAAGGAGCAGTGGAACTTAAGTCTGTGGAAATGAATTTTGATCAATACTTTATCGAAGACAAGAAGGGAAAGGGAAACCACTGAGGGCGAAAGGGTAGGTGGACATTCTGCTGGAGAAAAATTTCTCAAGGCTGACGCTTCTGGAAGGCAATTCAACACATTTACGGCAGTACTGCACAGAAAAAGACCTTTGCACTCATAATGTCTGTGGTAAACACATTGCCAAATTAAACAAAATCTCTTCTGACTGCACATTCCTCCATTCCCCTGAGTGGCACGACGTACAGGAGCCTGAAGACCCACATCTCCAGGTTCAATAACAGCTTCTTCCCCACCACCACAGATTCTTGAACCCCCCTGGAAAACCCTATCATTACCTGGGTCTCACTACTTCAGACTGCATTTCTTTTCCTCTCTCAAGTTGACCCAGTGTCTGTATGTTTACCTTGTTGTACAAGTTATCAATAATTTATCTAAATTTAAGTTTTATGTTGACTTATGTTTATAGTATACTGTGTTGCTGCTGCAAACTTCATGATGTTTGTACCCGTGACAATAAACTTCAACTTGCCTTTGTGGGAGCTTGCTGTGCACATCTGGCTACCCCACTTCCCAAAATTGTAGCAGTAACTTCAAGATAGGATGGTTTTGTAGTGTAGCAGATAGCATAACACTACTACAGCACCAGCAACATGGGTTCAAGACTACTGCTATTGAAGGTTCTGACTGCTTTGATTTTCTGCCACACACTGAAGGTTAGGAGGGTAATTGGTCACATGGGTGTCATTGGTGATCGAGCTTGCTGGGATGGAAGGGCCGGTTACAGTGCGGATTTTCTAAGTAAGTAAATAATAGCTCCTGATTAGCCTTCCCACCCTGATCAGGGTCATGTGAAGCCATGGGAGCAGGCGGTGGATGGTTGTATGAGCAGCCGGTGCATATCACAAGTCCTGGTTACGCGCCCACTGACTCCAAGAGGATGATTTCTGAAGAGTATTGATAATGGCTGTAGTCACCCCTCTTGTAAAGACACTGCCCAGAAGAAGGCAATGGCAAACCATTTCAGTAGAAAAATTTGCAAAGAACAATCAGGGTCATGGAAAGACCGTGACATGGCACGTAACAAATGAATGAAAAACTCAAATTATTAAGAGAAGGGGCCTCACTCTGAATATTAAGATTTACCAGGATGAACCAAATATGAAGAGAGAGTGGACAGGCTGGACCTCTTCTATAGTGGCTGATAGACGACCTGACCGAGCTGTACAAACCTGTGAGAGGCATTTGTAGTGTGGATCATGAGAAACGTTTCCCTCTAACAGCGGTGCCTAAAACAAGTTAGCTTTGTTCAGAGCAGGAGTTCCTAACCATTTTTATTCCATTAACCTAAGGGTCCATGCACCAGGGGATTTGAAGGTTTCGTTTTTTTTTGAATGGAGGATGATTGAAGCCTGTAACACACTGAGGGGCAGATGGAAGCAAAGACTCCCAGAGCATTTAAGACAGGGACACTCAACCTGGGGTCCATGGACCCCTCAGTTAATGGTAAGAGACCATGGTATAAAAAGGTTGGACCATGTAGAAGAGGGTCCATTCATCCTATCAATTCTATGCCAGCCCTTCATCCACCCCACCCCATTTATTTCACCATTTATATCAGTATGCAGTGCAAAGGGTGAGGTGTTTCCAGAGCATCAGCATCTCAGAGCCCAACATATTGATGCAATCATGAAGAAATCACACCAGCTTCCCTAATTCATGAAGAGTTTGAGGAAACAGCATGTCACCAAAGCTTCTAAAAAATTTCTGAGGAAGTGCAGTGGAGAGCACTTGAGTGGTTGCATCACACTGTCTGGTATGGAGGCTCCAATGCACAAGCTCGAAAAGGACTACAGAGGGTTGTAGACTCCATCACAGGTACAACCCTCCTCACCATCCAGGACATCTTCAAAAGGTGATGTCTCAAGAAGGTCATCATTATTATGTAACGTGTTGAATGTTGTGGAAGATCATGGTCATCTATCCATGGCCATGATCTTGGCAATTTTTTTCTACAGAAGTAGTTCTCCATTGCCTTCTTCTGAACAGTGTCTTTACAAGACGGGTGACCCCAGACATTATCAATACTCTTCAGAAATTATCCGCCTGGAGTCAGTGGTCGCATAACCAGGACTTGTGATATGCACCAGCTGTTCAGTCAACCATCCACCACCTGCTCCCTTGGCTTCACATGACCCTGATTTGGGGCTAAGCAGGTGCTACACCTTGCCCAAGGGTGACCTGCAAGCTAGCGGAGAGAAGGAGTGCCTTACACCTCCTTTGGTAGAGACGCATCTCCACCCCATCACCCATCTCAAGAAGGTAGCATCCACTATTGACCTTCATGAAGATGGCACCTGTTACTAAGGACATGCTTTCTTTTCATTACTACCATCATGGAGGAGGTACAGGGGCTTAGGAACAACTTCTTCACCTCTGCCATCAGATTAATAGTGTTAATGGTCCATGGGCCCATTAACACCACTGCACTAGTCTTCTCTTGACCTTTTTATTTGCTTTTGTAATTTGTCATAGAGTCATAGAAAAATACGGCACAGAAACAGGCTCTCTGGCCCATCTAGTCTGTGCAGAACCATTTAACAGGCCTAGCCTTATCAACCTTCCAGAATATAAACCTCCAGACCTCCACAATCCAAACTTCTCCTAAGCATTGAAATCGAGCTCACATGCACCACTTGCACTGACAGCTCATCTCACACTCTCAGAACCCTCTGAGTGAAGAAGTTTCCCCTCGTAGTCTCCTTAAACTTTTCACTTTTCACCCTTAACCCATGACCTCTGGTTGTAGTCCCACAAAACCTTGGTGGAAAAAGCCTGCTTGCTTTTATCCTATCTATACCTCTCATAATTTTGTATACCTCTTTCAAATCTTCCTTCAATCTTCTACCTTCCAACGATTAAAGTCCTAACCTATTCAATCTTTCCTTATAACTCATGTCCTTCAGACCCAGCAAAATCCTCTTTCAACCTTATTTACATTTTTCTTATAGGCAGGTGACCAAATCTGCACACAATGCTCCAAATTAGGTCTCATTTACATCTTATACAACTTCAACATAACATCCCATCCCCTGCACTCAATATTTTGATTTATCAAGTCCAACGTGCCAAAAACATTTTTTGACCCTATCTACCCGTGACACCACATTCTTCAAATTATGGACCTGTATTCCCAGATCCCTTCGTTCTGCCACACTCCTACTGCTCACCACGTAAGAACTACCCTGATGGTAAATTACTACTACTCTGTAGTAATTTTTATGTCTTGTATTATACTGCTGACCCAAAAGAAATTTCACAATTATATGTTTGCATTCAGAAACCTGATTCTGATTTTGAATTGCCAAGGCACAGAACACAATGTACCAGTTTGTGATAAACAGAATTAGACTAGATGGGCACAACCACATTGACACACAGTCAAGAAAGCACACCAGCACCTCCACTTCCTCAGGAGGCTAAAGAAATTCAGCATGTGGCCTTTGCCCTGCACTAATTTTATCAATGCACCCTAGAAAGCATCATATCCAAATGATTCATAGATTGCTATGGCAACAGCTCCACAAGGAACTGCAGAGAGTTGTGGAGACAGCTCTGTACAACACAGAAACCTGTTTCCCCTCCATGGAATCCATCCCCTTCTCCCGTTGTACTGCCTCAACGCACTGATACGATGAAATGCTCTATTCGGGTCTATTATCACTGACATGATGCCATGAAATGTGTTGTTCTGTCGTGGCAGTACAGTGCAAGATCACTACATTACAATTAAATTAATAAATATTTCAGGTAATTGGAAGATCACTCTCAGGACCTTCCCAGGCTATGAGGGAGGGGAATAGTTGGAATGAGGTCAGAAGCAGAAAGGTGATAGGTGGAGGTGATAAATAGCTAAAAAAGATGGAATCTGATAGGAAGCAAGGTGGAGCATGGAAGGAGGTGGGGAGGGGGAACCAATAAGAGGGGAATGTGGGTGATGGGCAGATGGGGAGGGAGAGGGAGAGGATGTTGGTGGGGGGAGTCATTTGGATCATGAGCAAAAAGAAAAGAAAACAAGTAGAAGGGACAGAGGGGGAGCAGTTATCAGACATTTGAGAGGTTGACAGTGATGCTGCCAGGTTAGAGACCGGCCAGGCGGATATGAGGTGCTGTTCCTTTACTTCGCGGTTAGCCTTGATCCGGCAGTAAAGGAAGCCTTGGACAGTTGTGTTGGTGTGGGAATGTCAAACGGGATTGAAAAGACTGGCCACCTGGATGTCCTTGCTTTCATGAGCCAAGGTGTTCAGCAAAGTGGTCCCACAGTTTGCGAAATGGGTCTGGACGGACTATGGTGTTGAAGCTTGGACTATGGTGCTAAGTGGAGAAATTGATCACTGGAGGTCACGAGAATAGTATGAATGGGAAGGGAATGAGGAAAAGTTTTTTTTCTAATGCACTGTGGGGTTTGAATCCCACGGTGGTGTAGTACAGGAAGAGAGACCCAGGTTCAATTCCCATCGCTACTTGCACAGAGCTTGTATGTTCTTCACACGACCACATGGGTTTCCCCTGGGTGCTCTGGTTTCCGCTTACAGTCCAAAGATGTACTGGTTGTTAAGTTTATTGGCCATTGTAAGTTGTGCCATTATTAGGCTAGGATTGAGTCAGGGGATTGCTGGGCAGCACAGCTTCAAGGGCTGCAAGGGCCCAATCTGTCCTGTAACTCAATAAATTGAAAAAAAAATCCAAGAAGCATTGCCTGCAGATGTGCTGCAGGCAAATTTCCCTAAAAGAGTAAACTGGATATAGCCAGAAGTTATTTTGCAAAGTTTTAGCCAAAGCACTGGTGTTGATGGAACTTTGGAGTTGAGGTAGGAGTGAGCAAGCATAGTTGTAATGGGCTGAATGGTCTTCCTCTCCACTGTAACCATTTTGGCACCAGATGATCAATCAGGGTAAATGTTCCACTTGGATCCAGAAGATAACTAAGTGACTAATTAAAGGACCCTGTGATCCAAAGGGTTGTTGGGGAGGGTTGGAGGTGGGGAGGTGGACGGTGAGGTGGGTGAAGACAAAATGCCACAAGATGATCCACACAAGGATTACAAAAGAACAAGAAGATGAATTTATAGAATGTAATTCATTATCATCATTATGAGTGATATGACATGGGTGATCATGATCTCATGACCATGTCTGTTCTTGACAAATTTTTCTACAGAAGTGGTTTGCCAACGTCTTCTCAGCAGTGTCTTTACAGAATGGTGACCCCAGCCATTATCAATACTCTTCAGAGATTGTCTGCCTGGTGTCAGTGGTTGCATAACCAGGACTTGTGATATGCACCAGCTGCTCATATGACTATCCACTACCCATGGCTCCCATGGCTGCATGTGACCCTGATTGGGGAGCTAAGCAGGTGCTACACCTCGCCCAAGGGTGACCTGAGCAGAGGGAAGGTGTGCCTTACACCTCCTTTGGTAGAGACGCATCTCCACCCTGCCACCCATCATCCTCCTACACCCATCATAAATTAGTACACCTCTGTAACTTCTCCCCTCATCCTCCTGTGCTCCAGGGAATAAAGTCCAAAGCTATTCACCCTTTCCCTATAACTCAGCTCCGTAAGTTCCAGCAACATTCTTGTAAATTTTCTTTGTACTCTTTCAATCTTATTGCTATCTTGCAAATGATCCTTTGTTTTTTTTTTATTATTTTTGTCTCTTCTCCATACTGGAAAAAATAAAGAGGCCAATTTTTCCAGCTAGAATGCCTCTACTTCCTTAGGAGTTTGCAGAGATTTGGCATGACATCTAAAATGTTGACAAACTTCTGTTGATATTGTACTGGAGAGTAGATTGTCTAGCTGCATCACAGCTTAATGCAGATAGGTATCTTATGGATAGGGGAATCAAGGGATATGGGGACAAGGCAGGAACCGGGTATTGATAGTAGATGATCAGCCATGATCTCAAAATGACAGTGCAGGCTCGAAGGGCCGAATGATCCACTTCTGCACCTATTCTCTATTGTCTGTTGATATGGCTATACAGAAAACAGAGAATCCTACAAAATAATGGTTATGGCCCATTCCATCATGGGTAAAACCCACCCAACCATTGAGCACATCTACAAGAAACACTGTTGCAGGAAAGCAGCATCCATCATCAGGGATCTCCCACCACCCAGGACATGCTCTCTTCTCAGTGCTGCCATCAGGATAAAGTTACAAGAGCCTCAGAACTTGTACCTTCAGGTTCAAGAATAGTTATTACCCCTCAACCATCAGGCTCTTGAGCCAAAGGGGATTCCTTCACTCAACTCCAAACGCTCCATTAATGAAATGTTCACACAACCAATGGATTCACTTTCAAGGATTCTTCCTCTGACTTTTTAAAACATTTATTGCTTATTTATTATTTTAAATGTTATTATTGTATTCTTCTTAGTATTCTTTCCTATTTTTGTATTTGCACAGGATGTTGTCTTTTGCACTCCAGTTGACAGCTCTAGTTTGGTGGTCATTTACTGATTTTGTTACAGTTACTGTTCTATAGATTTGTTGATATAACCACAAGAATACAAACCTCATGGTTGTATATGGTGACAGATATTTACTTTGATAGTAAAGTTTACTTTGTACTTTGAGGTGTGGAGGGGGGTGACTGATACGGAGCACTGGGGAAACACACGTAGACAATGCCCATGGTCAGGATTGAACCCAGAGCACCGTAAACCATGAACAGCACAATTCATATTGATTTGCTCGATACCCACAAAGGAGCAACGAAGTCTGCCAGTCAAGAGTGGTGAACCTTTTCTGTGAAGCTATGCCCAAATTGCCTCCAAGAGAACCATAAACTTGTCGTTGGGTTTGGAGGCTTGCGTGCCTCAGTGACCCAGAGAGCAACGTTGGCTGGAGTCAGGACCTTATGGTTTGGCTTTTGGTTGTCACCCATGCCAAACAGGTCAAAGGGCAGGGGGCAGACTAAGACTGGTCCATCGATCCTATAGGTGCAGAGGTTCAGCTCAGGGCCAACAACCCTGACTGGTAAAGCAAAATTGTTACAGAAACAGCAAAGAAGAATCCTATATTTGTGTGCAATGCTATGGACAGACAGAGATGAGGGACCTAAATACCAGCAGCATAATGGGCAGTAAGTCAAATACCCAAATTGCTGATAATCTTCTAAAAAATTCTATTTCATGCCATGGTAATTTTGAGAATAAATTATCACTAATTAATAAATTAGTTACAATGTGATGGACGTTTTAAGAAAAAAGGAGTCCTGTTGCTTATTTACTGTACCTTTATTCATTGTTATACTCTTAACAAGAACATGACCAAGAAAGATTGAAATACATGAAACATTTCAGAGAACCTGTTCAAAAATCATTAATATTAATCTTTTAAAAAGACAATTGCAAAATAACATAATTTGTAAATAGTCATATTATTGTACCTTATACATAATGTAAAAATATGAATGTGAAATTACAAGCTTTGATGCGTACAGTATTTATAAAAGAACAAGGAAAACAATGACTCATGAATATTCATAAAGACACTAAACTACATGCGGTATTTACTGTTACTCACAAATGGCAGAAGGAAAAAATATTAATATATTAGTTGATTGAGATACACTACGGAATATCCCTTCTGGCCCTTCAATCCATACCACACAGCAATCCCCCAATTTAGCCCAAGACAATTTACAATAACCAATTATCCTGCTAACTGGTACGTCTTTGAACTGTGGGAGCAGAGTGAAATAAATGGCAACAGACCCAACTGTTCACCATCCAAATACTGATGTGGACATCAGGTCTGCAAACATTTCAAAACGTGTCATCCAACATATTCTTGAAACCATCTAGCTGTTCCCAAGCCGGTGTGGGGTGTTTCCTGTGAAACCATCTCACTGCTCTTGGCTTGTAAAAAGCCACTTGCTGCTTCATTTGGCAGTAAAAATTATCATTGTGAATTTTCTGATATCATTAGTGGGGTCTAAATAATCGAGGGGCAGCATTACATGCCACGTGCCAACAAAATCTTTGAGTGTGCCATAGGTTTGCCATCAAAGTTTCTCTAATTACCTCAGCATCTGAATCCCTCTGCACTTCCCAAAGATCTGTTATCATCAAGCATTGTCTAGTGCAAAAGAATCCTTTATATTTATTTTGTCACAGCCAGAGATTATTTTTAAGAGTTTTTTTTTGTCAGTTAGTATGTGGGCTGTATTTTCTCGATGTCACCTCATTGCTCTGCGTTGTCCTTGGATTGTTTGCCTATTATGTCTACTTGTTTGTCTTTGCACCAGCTCTGGGTTTTCACATTGTTTTGCAGGTGTCTCATTTGGGATCATTAGGGATGGTTAAACTCTCTCCGTATTTATCATTTTTATTCAATTTGGGATAGTTACTTAGCACGGTATTGTCAATGTCTGGAATTCCTATGTGCTCCAGGGTGTACCTCAGTGGAGGTATGTCAACTCCTCTTCGTTGGGTAATTGTGGTTCCTTGTCATCTGAAACTCACTCAGATCAAGTGCTTCTGTGTATCAGAAGTGACTTCAGTTCATCAAGATACTGCACAGTTTGACTGAGTTCTTGTTAGCTTTTTCTCTCATTAATTTCTGTAATGAAGCTTTCATTTTATTTTAATTACTGAAGTTGGTGAGTTCACTCATGACCCTTTCACATACTCCCTTGTGCATGACATTTCCTAAATCCTATTTTTATTATGTTTAATCAATTCAGTGTGCATAATCCCCTAAAGGCCATTGGCTGTAAAAAATAAATGTTAGAAATGTTTGCTCTCACTGTCTTCAACCTGAAATATTAACTCTCTCTGATTCTCCCTCCACAGAAGTTGTCTGGCTTACTGAGTTTTTTTCAACACCCATTACATTTACTGATTCCAGCAATGGCACTGGTGGTTACATTGCAGATGCACATTTGGACGATTGTGTACAGCTTTGTCTACCCTGTTATAGGAAAGATATGGTGAACTCAGAATGGCCTCCCCAGCACCCAGGACATCTTCAAGGAGTGATGCCTCAAAAAGGTACTATCCATCATTAAGGACCCCCATCACCCAGGACATCCCCTCTTTTTATTGCTGCTATCAGAGAGGAGGTACAGGAGCCCAAAGACACACAGTCCGTCACAACTACAGATTCAGTGCTGCAGCAGATATGACAACTTGCACTTGTCAATATGCATGTGTCAGCTAATTATTTCATTAACTCCATTCATTCCGTCATAGTATTGGTCAAGACTTGGACACAGCGTTGCTTCGCTGTCTGCTTGCATGCAGCCTTGCCTGAGAAATTGGACTGTCAAGTCAACTGACTCTGAAGCCTCACGGTATTCATTTTATTCTTAGTTCTTTTCAGCCGCAGTGTAGGGTTCATTTTCCATTTGAGAGTTTTAGCTAACAGTCCTGTTTGGCCTAGAGTTTATTGTTTTCTTTTCCCTTTAACACTGTTCACATTAAAGTCTGTGAAATATCGACCCACATCAGTGTCTCACACTCCGCACTTGGGCCATGTCCAAACCTGGTGACACACTCAGTGATTCAGGAACAGCTTCTTCCCCTCTGCCATAAGATTTCAGAATGGACATTGACCCCATGAGCACTACCTCACTACTTTGTTTTCCTCTTTTGCACTATTTATTTAGTTTGACTTTTATATATATATTATGAGGCATGTAGATAGGATAAATGCAAACAGGCTTTTTCCATTGGGGTTGGGTGGAGGTCATGGGGTAAGGGCAAAAGGTGAAAAGTTTAAGGGGAGAACGAGGGAAAACTTCTTCACTAGATGGTTGTTAGAGTGTGGAATGAGCTGCCAGCATAAGTGGTGCCTGCAACCAAAGTTTAGGAGAAGTTTGGACTGGTACATGGATGACAGGGGTATAGAGGACTATGGATGATGGGACTAAGTAGTTGAAAAGTTTCAGCACAGGTGCCAGGCTAGGTATTCATTCCTTGGAACACAGGAGAATGAGGTTCAACCTTCTCAAAGTGGCCATAATGCTATCACAGTACTAGCGACCCAGATTTCATTCCGCCGCTGTCTGTAAGGAGTTTGTACATTCTTCCCGTGACCATGTGGGTTTCCTCTGGGTACTCTGGTTAGACGTACCGGTTAATAGGTTAATTGGTGACATGGTTGCAGTTGTGAGCTGCAAACCCATTGGGCCAAAAGGGCTTGCTGCTGTACTGTTTCTATAAAAATTAAAAAAAAAACATTGCGAGAGGCATCCATAAGGAGGGCGGTAACACTCTTTTCCCCAGTGTAGGGGAGTCTAAAGCTATGGTGAGAGGGGAAAGATTTAAAAGGGAACTGAGAGCCAACTTTTGTACACGGAGGACAACGAGTGTATGGAGCGAGCTGCCACTGGAAGTGGTTGAGGCAGGTGCAACAGTATCAGTGAAGAAGCACTTGGACAGGTAGGCGGAGGGGCGGAGATTTGAGGGTTGTAAACCCAACACAGGAAATTGGGACTAGATTAGTTGACAGTGTGGTTGGCATGGACATGTTGGGCCGAAGGGCCTATATCCGTGCTGAACTGCTCTATTAAATCCTGTTTGATCTCCCTACGTGCATTTTAATATTCCCGAGTGTTTATTGTGCGCGACGCTATTCGGAGTTCGATTCCGTTCTCTGCATGAACTGCGTGAGTTCCTCCCCCCCCCCCCCCGGGTGCACCGGTTTCCTCCCACAGTCCAAATACATAACGGTTGGTAGGTTAATCATTATAAATTGTGCCGTGATTAGGCTGGGATTAAATAGGTGAGTTATTTGGTGGTGCGGCTCACTGGGCTGCGCTATACCTCCAAACTATAACAAAATATTATAACAAAAGTCATGCTCATTCCCCTCTCAAATGAGAATCTCCTTGCATGTAG
Source organism: Hypanus sabinus (assembly GCF_030144855.1). Taxonomy (NCBI): domain Eukaryota; kingdom Metazoa; phylum Chordata; class Chondrichthyes; order Myliobatiformes; family Dasyatidae; genus Hypanus; species Hypanus sabinus. The sequence continues at coordinate 89,059,301 of NC_082712.1, read as the reverse complement.
CAAATTTCACAGTCTCTTAATGTAACAAAATATCCCATTTATTACGTGCGATGGAATCAGTGCCTTCTATGTGACAGCGCCCAAATCCACTTTCTTGTCGATCGAATTCTATTTCCTTTGTCCCTGTGTGTGTACGATAAATCCATATTCATTTTCTTGCATGTGAAGTATTTGATAAGTTCTGCGTATGGTGCTATAACGACACAAGAGACTGCAGACGCTGGAATCGGAAGTTGGATGAACTCGGCAGGTCGAGCAGCGTCTGGGGAAGAGAGGAATTCTCGACATTTCAAGTCGAACTCCCACATTCGGGCGGACCTCCACTGAGTTCCTGCAGCAGATTGCTAGTTACACCTTGTTTCCGTGTGTATTCCCCGTGTAATCGACATATCCATTCCTGAATGCCCACACGACCAGACGATAGACCATAGGAGCAGAATTAGGCCGTTTGGCCCATCGAGTCTGCTCCACCATTTCATCATGGCTGATCCATTTCCCCTCAGCCCCAATCTCCTCCCTTGTCCCCGTAACCCTTCATGCCCTAGTCTATCAACCTCTGCTGTAAGTATACCCAATGACTTGGCCTCCATAGCCGCCTGTGGCAATGAATTCCACAGATTCACTACCCTCTGGCTAAAGAAATTCTTTCTCGCCTCCGCTCTAAACGGATCTCCCTCTATTCTGCAGCCGTGCCCTCTGGTCCATAAGTAACAGATTCCATGTCCCTACGTTATTCCACGAAACGGGTTTAAAATAGCACTTCCTTTCAGTATCTATTACCCTGAAATCTATTTATTTTGCAGTATTTACATTTGCATTATGTAGCAATTTTATCTACTTGCACTGCTGCGGCAAAAACAAGTTTCGGAACGTATGAGTCAGGGATAGGAAATGCGATTCTCTGGATCCATAATGCCCAGATCTTGTATGTGACTGCTAATATTATGTTCACTTCCTGATATGAGTGGTTTTATAACACACGGACATAAACTGCTGGAGGGACTCGGCAGCATTTATGGAGAGAAATGAATAGTCGACGTTTTGGATCGACCCCTTCATCCAGTCGGCCCGAAACATTCTCTATTTTCCTTCTCATTTCCATCCATAGATGCAACCGGGCTTGCTGTGTTGCCCAAGATCTCCAGCGTCTGCAGAATCGCTTGTCTCGAAGATTTTCTTCTATTTCCCACCGTTTCTTCAAAATGGGCGGCACAGTAATGTCGTGGTTCGCACAACGCTTTACAGTACCTGCGCCCCAGGTTTAATTCTCGCAGCTGCCTGTAAGAAATTTGTACGTTCTCCCCGTGAACGCGTGGGCTTCCTCCAGTGCTCCGGTTCCCTCCCACAGTCCAAAAGTGTACCAGCTGGCAGGCTATTTGGTCATTGTAAATTGTCCCGTGATTAGGTTAGGATTAAATCGGTGGGTGCTTGGCTGCGCGCCGCAAATGGCCGAAGGGCCTATTCCTTGAAGTATGTCAATAAAGAAATAAACAAAACCCTGTATTTTGCATTTTTGATATTCTATTTACGCCATTAAACATAGGGACGGCATTGGGCCATTCGCTCCGTCGAGTTCTCTCCACTATCTTCTCACTGCCACCATCGGGCGGGAGTTAAAGAATCCTGAAGCCCCACCGCACCAAGTTCAGGTACAGTTGTGTGTTTGATTTTTTTTTGTGTGTGGGTATCGGATCCGTGAATGTCCTGAGGCGATTGCGGTCGGTGTCCCGCGCTGACAAAGGGAGCTGCCGTCATCGCTCTCCGTCGGAACGGCAAGAAAAAGACGGACCGTTGAATAAAATATGAGTTTTTATTCATAGCAAAACTAGTACTGAACCTCTCGCCCCGCCCTCCCCGCCGTGCTATTTACAAGATCGACTTTGAATGGAAAAAGACATCAGGTACTGCTACATCAAAAGACTATATTTTTTTCTTCAAATAGTTAAACAAGACTCGAGTACACTTCAAGAAACGGACTTGAAAAGGTTTACAATGGAACGCGCGTAATCCTCCCCCGCTCCCAACAGCTCCCCTCTTCTGTCTGTTCGCCTTGCCCTTCGCGTCGTAAGCGGGAGTCAGCCGGGCATCTCAGAGAGAGAGAGAAAAAAATAAGAAAACATTGTCCCAAAGTTTTCAAAAGTAAAACATATTGGGTTCATCCCACCGAGGGAACGATGCACGATACATAGTCATTGACGAAAGAACTCTTTCCGTAACAGCACTTCGTTATTATAGAGGTGGAAAATCTTTTGACCTGAAGATTAACTCTCTCTCTCTCTCTCTCTCTCTGTATAGATACGGAGTTTTACTCAAGCCCCTCACTGCCAGCGTCCACAATATCCTGCACTTTTAGTCAATGGGCGTTTGCTACATAAGACCAGAAGGTCGTAAGATATAGGAATAGAATTAGGCCATTTGGCCCATCGAGTCTGCTCCGTCATTTCAACACGTACAAACAAGCTGGATGAACTCAGCAGGTCGGGCAGCATCCGTTGAAACGAGCAGTCAACGTTTCGGGCCGAGACCCTTCGTCAGGAAAACATTGAAACGCTGACTGCTCGTTTCAAAGGACGCTGCCCGACCTGCTGAGTTCATCCAGCTTGTTTGTACGTGTTGATTTGACCCCAGCATCTGCAGTGTACTTTGTGTTTACTGCTCCGTCATTTCATCGTGGCTGATCCATTGTCCTCCTCAGCCCTAATCTCCTGCTTTCTACGACGCAAAAGCTGAAACATCGGATCGATTTATTCTAGTTAACCTCGCGAAATTGGACTTGGCTCCTTTAAGATTAGGGCGGCGGAACTGTATCAAATACCCAGCCCCTACTTCCGCCCCTTGATCGGATCTCAGAAGTGCATCCTACGCTCCTGCGTGAATCAGTGAAAATCAGTGAAAAGTATACGGTGTATATGACACTGAGATAGATCCCCAACAGGATGAGAACTGTATTCTGCCTTAGGATTTCTTGTCACAGTTTGTGCTGGGCTCATATTTCATAATCAAAATAAGTTCACAAACGTTTTCCTTATTCTGTCATTTTATAGCACCTTCCAGCTGCGATTGTGTCCTAGCTTCACCGATCATCTTTCAACTCACAGTAGATTCAGCTCCTACACAGGACTGTATCAGGGCAGTGGGCTGATGAGAGAGTGGGTATGTAATATAGTTGACGATTAGCTCTGCTTTTCCCCCACCCTTTCAGGGACTCTATCCGCATAATCAGACCACAAGGGAACATAGAAAATTGTAGGCCACTCGGCCCCTTAAACCTGCCCCACCATCTGCCATGGGCCTCAACCCCTCTTGTGGTCCAGTTCTCCAAGACTCCCATTCCTCGTTCTCCCAACTATCAATTTATCCCCACTTCACACACCTCTGAGTGAGCACACTTTCACAACTCTCTGGGGTGTTCATACATTGATTGAATTGTGTGGCACAGAGAGAGAGAGGGGCCTTGACCCACAATACCCACACTGCCTATCTCCAGTAAGCCATTTGTCTTAGCCTTCTACATCTTAGCGATTTCAGCCCTTGCCAAAGTGCTTCTTAAATGATATGAGTCTCTATCTCTTCAGCAACCACACTCTAAACTCATGGAAATTGAGACAGATCAAGCCAAGTTGACAGCCGCCAACAGAAAAACGTTTGCAGACTACCAAGAAGACCCAGACTAGTGTGAAAATTGAGCATATTGAGGATGATCGTGATTTCCTAGGGGACCTGAAGCAAAATATTGCCATTAATATTGGAGTTCCAAACTCCAACCAGCTTCTGTGGAGAGAAAAATCCTCCCATTCTCTAAATCTCCAATGTCTCTCCTAAAAACCATCATCATTTTAACTCTCCCCCCCAGCCTCTCTGAAACATATATTGGATATGCAGGAGGGAAGGGTCAGACTGATCTTAGAGTAGGTTAAGAGTTCAGCACAATATTGTGAAACTCCCGCCATGGATAGCTCCAAGCCTTGCTGTGAAAGGAGGAGGACTGGGCATGGGGCCAGAAACCCCATTCCTTAGAAGCTCAGAGCTACCGAAATAGTATCAGAAATTCTAAAGACCTCATCCCTGGGAGAGGGAGGATCTTTGTTTAGAAGACGAGAAGATGGTTTCACTTGGGAACAATTTGATAGAGGACTCTGGGCAGCTGTGGTCAATGACCTATGCTCCAGGAGGGATAAGGTGGGTCAGGGATCTGTTCTGCTCTCTGTTCTATGTTCTAACAAACAATCCTGTGCAAAAGAAAATATGCAAGCTATGTGTGTGTTAATAGGTTCCAATTTTGGCACAACTTTCAGGATACAAGCTAATATGAGGCTATAAACCCAGAACCCAGAATCTGCTTGCTAAATTGACCACCTTGATCCCATTTTGACACACACATGCACCCTGGGTGAAGGTTATAGGAAGAGGAAAGGTGAATGCAAGATGGCCTGTCCTTTCATTGATATGCCTGGTCCACTGCCAATAGATTCAGGAGATACTGAAAACCTAACATTCCATTCTCAAGTTTTCCAAGACATCACCGAGAGCTGCAACTCCCTACAATACTTGTTCTTCATTGGTGTTGTTACTCTTGGGTAAACTAAGAGTAGTTTGGCAGTACTGGACATATAGGATTCTTGGTTAGCTGAATTGTCACTTCTATAAGCCATTCCATCCAATAAACCTCTCCTGGAGAGTTGGGAACTGACAAAGGAATTTGGATCAGGCCATACCCAGCTCTCTCTACCCCCCCCCCCATTTCCCCACCCCATCTCCTCATCTCCTTCTGAACTGACCTTGGAGGCTTCAAGGTTGCAACGAGTCACTTCCGTATGAAGCAAGTCTAGCAAGTCGTGGAGGGATGGAGGGAGTTGTGAATCGGAACCCTGGATCAGGACTTCTGAGCATTAGGAGGCGGAGGGAGAGAGGTGGTAGACAGTCTCACACACATTAGGAAGGTGGAAAAAGTAGTGTCCCCCAACTCCAGTCACCCCTTTAATGACCCAATAACATCAAGATTTGCAAACCTTTGATCTCCTGGAAACCTGCCCTTGGGCCAGTGTATAAATCACCACAGCTTCTAACGAGTCTGTCACCTTTTTAAGGTCACCCCAGTATCTGGGGCTAGCAATGGTACAGAAACTTGCCCAATATTATCTGGTGCAAAAAATATCAGATTTGGACTGCCCTTTCTGTTTTATAGAACATAATGGGGAGGACGCGACATATGATATGATGCATGTGTTTCAAATTGGATCTCCATGCACACAATGTCAGGGGGTATGTCGTCACATTACCTGACATGCACAAATCTCAACAAAAAAAGGTATCTCAGACAAGAAAATTTAAAAAAAAATAATAGGAGGGGGTGGGGTTAAAAGACCATCAATTTATACCCTGGCGGCTGTGTTACTGGAAAACCTCCGGGTGTTTAAGCAAGATCTTCTCAATGTAATTTTCCAGTTCCTCCTCCTTGTCCTGGGAGTCATCATCATAATAATCTTCATTCTTAAAGACTGGCAGGTAATAGTAGGGGCGGTGGCGTGGTTGGTATGTCCGAGGGCGGATGTAATTGGGGTAAGAGTTTTGCGGGGGTCGGTACCTTCTAGGGATGGGAAGGGACAAGCCATCGTAATCCAATGCATTCTCAGCACTCAGGAGGTCTTGCAGGGTTAGGTCATTGCCAGAGCGGTATCTCGGTTTGTCCTCTCGGTAGTGGGGCACAAGGCTGTTGTCCCGCAAATCAGGTCGGAATCTCTGCCTGGATCCCCCATGCCGGCTTTCCACCCGCTCCATTGAATCTTTCCTTTTCTTCTCAACATCATTGATGATATCAATGACGTCATCCGCCGGCAAATGAAGCTTGCTGGAGATCTCGATCAGCCTGTCAATGGTCTGGGGGTCAATGTCTTCATCATCCTCCTCGTCTGATCTCTTCTCCTCGGATGCACTGTCCAATTCTTGCCCAGAATCTGCCCCACTCTTCTTTGCCTCTTCCTCCAAGTGGGGTTCCTCCTCTTGACTGGCTTCCCCTTTCAACAGATATTGTAGCAGTAACTCTGATGCCATTTCCTTGGCTTGATCTTCTTCCCTGTTCTTCCTTCCAGCCTCTTCACCACCCAAGTCTTGGCCTCGGTATCTTGTCCTTCCCTTCCCATCTTCCGCGCTTTCATAATCAGAGTATCCTTGCTTTCTCTCAACCAGTTTTTCAAACGCATCCAGCTCCCTCAAAACATCATTCTCTTTGGAATCCTCGTTCTTGGCTCCATAGAGTTTCTGACTTTCATTGGATCTCTCTCTTTTGGTAGCCGAGCTGTACTTCTCTAAGTCCTGTAGCATTGACTCCAATTTCTCCAGGTTCCGAGGAGCCAACGTGTCTTCATTGTCTTCATCCAATTCCCTGTCATCAGAGTTGTCCTGCCTTTGTGTCTTGGCCACCCGAGTCCTACTCTTTACATTCTCCTCAGTGTTTCCCCTGTCCTTCTGTGGGAAGCCCTGGTAGATCCGATGTTCTGACTCCTCAGACTCCTCCTTCTCCCCATCCACCTTCAGTGCCTGCAGAATAATGGTAGCTAATGCCTTGGCATCCATGTCTCTGAAGAGATCCTCATCATAACCCAGGTCCCGCGGGGAGCCTGGGTGCGACGCGGCCACCGACCTAACCTGGTACATTTTTGCAGTCTCCACTTGACCCTGAGGCACTCCTGTATCTTCTGTGGATATGTCCCCACTTGGCACCTGATGGAAGTGAGCGATCTGGCCTCCCTCCTGGGCTTTGGCCTGGCGTGACTGTTCCTCATGCCTGTCTAATGCAAGTGGTGCACTATCGACAGATTTCGGAAATAGTAGAGTGATGGTAAAGACCACGAGAGCTGGTGAATGAAGCGACCAAATCATCTTGACTTGGGAGATGGGGAAGGAGGGAACTGCAGATAAAAGATAAAGACAAAGTTGAAGAGATGAGATGTGTACTGATCTTTAAAGCAGGCAAAAAACAACGCTAACAATTCTTTTCCTAGATAAGGAGAACATAAAGAGTTCAAGGTTCTTAGTAAATTTTATCATTAAATACATATATGCCACTGTATATAACCATGAGATTCATTCATTGTTTAATAAATCTATAGAATAGTAATAATAACAGGTTCAATGAATGATCAACCTGTGGAAATACAGATATATAAACAGAGAGAAATAAATAAAGAGAATGAGATAATGAGATAAAATCCTTAAAGTGGGATCACTGGTTGTGGGAAGATTTCAGTGGTGAGGTAAGTTGCTGTAGTTACCCTCTTACAAACGTTTATATGTTCAAGAGCCTGAAGTTTGAAGGGTAGTAACTGTTCTTGACCCAGGTGGTGTGAGACCTGAAGGTCTTCTATCTTCTACCTGATGGCAGCTGTGAGAAGAGAGTCATGGCCTGGGTGGTGGGGGGGGGGGACCTCCAGTGATGAATGCTGCTTTCCGGCAACAGCATTTCATGTAGATGTGCTCAATAGTTGGGAGGCCTTTAACCATGGTGTATGGGGCTGAATCTGCTACGTTTTGTACCAAGGACATACCTCTGAGGCTTTACAAAGATTAAAAGGTCCACTTCATTTGTCATATTTACATAGAAACACACAGAGAAGTGCATTGTTTGGTCAAATCAAATCAGCGAGGATTGTTCTGGGCAGCCCACAAGTGTTGCCACGGTTCTGGCACCTAAATAGCATGCCCACAACTTACTAACACTAACCTGTGTGCCTTTGGAATGTGTATGTGGATGGAGTGAGGTTGGTGGGGGGGGGGGAGATCTGTGCAGTCATGGGGAGTACATACAAGCTGCTTACAGACAATGGAGGAATTGAGCCCTGATGTAAAGCGATGTGCTAACCACTACATTACTGTGCTACCCAGTATTGCACTTGCCAGACCACATTTGGAATTTTGTGAGCACTTCGGCAGCCCTGTGTCGAAGGAAGACTGTGATGACATTGGAGAAGGTCCAGAGGATGTTCACAAGAATGATCATGGGAATAAGAAAGTGTTTGATTTCTCTGGGATTGTATCCAATGGAATTCAGAGAATGAGGAGGATCTCATTGAATCCTACTGGATACAGAAAGGCCCAGATGCAGTAGATGTGGAGAGGATATTTCCGTCAGTGGGATCCAAAGACACATCCTCAGAATGACGGGATGTCCCTTTAGAACTGAGATAGAGAGGAATTTGTTCAGCCACAGGGTTGTGAATCTGTGGAATTAATTGCCACAGAGACTGTGGAAGCCAGTCATTGGGTGTATTTAAGGCAGAGATCCTTAATTGCTGGGGGGTGGGGGTTATGAGTTATGGGGAGAAGGTGAGAAACTAAGATTGGAAAGAAGAGTCAGCCATAATTGAACGGCAGAGCAGATTCGGTGAGCTGAATGGCCTCATTCTGCCCCTATCTCTCTTGACTTTATGCTCTATGGGTATTATCCTCAGGAATAAGCTGTCATTGACATAAGAATGGATTATTTCACCTGCAAAGACAAAGTTTCAAGATATTTTCTCCTGCTAGGGTTGTTCTATGGTGTACACGTTAAATTCTTACATATTGGAGTGGTGTACAGATATACTATATTACATTCCTAATTCAGATATTCTATCTCTGTTTTACTATAATAACAGTATTACACTGTGCCTTGTCAAACAATTACTGTATTCATCCAGGCCCTTCAGCCCACCAAGTCCCTGCCAAACATCAAACTCCCAGCACTAACAAACACATCTGCCAGAGGGTTATACAGCATCTGTGAGAGGAAAGGAGTTGTCAACATTTAGGGTCAAAACCTTGTATCAAGATTCAGAGCTTCAACACTTTTTTCTCCCCCTGGCAATGCTGCTCGGGCCCATGGAGTTTCTCCACCAGATTGAATGCTGCTCCAGATTCCAGCTTCTGCAGCCCCCCGTGACTATACCAGCTTCTTTATGATATCCATTTTCCGTATAAACAGGGATGCGGGTGAAGAATTGCAGACTGGAGACACACAATGAATAGGCTTCATAAATTCCTTAGTATTACCTTACAGAATGTAAAGGTGCCATTCACTTTATCTGGTCCATGCTAGTTCTCAAATGAAAACCATCAACTAACTTCCCTCAAGTACTTCTCTGAAACCTATTCTCTCTCACTTGGCCATCCACTCCATTCTAATCCTCCCAGAACTTACCTGCATTATGGGTAATTCACAGTGGACAATTATCCTCACAAACCACAAATCTTTGGGATGTGGGAGGAACTGGAAAACCCAGCGGTCAGACTGATGTGGCCACAGGGAGAATGTACACTCTCCACACGCACACACTCACAAACTCTTTCTGTCAGACACACACAAACTCTCTTGCTCTCACACTCACACACACATACACACACAAACGCTCTCTCTTGCACACACAGCAGCAGAGACGGAGTTCGGGATTGAGGCTGTGAGAAAGTAATGTTTCCTGCCATGCCAATTTGAGGAGTAAAGGTGTTCATTAAATACAGCCTGATGCAGCATAGAAAGATGCCCTTCAGCACACCTTTTCCATGTTGACTATAAAGTACCCAGCTATTTGAAAACTTTTCAAGCATCTTGTCCCCATTCCTCCAGGGTGGCCTCCCTTTAAGCACAACAAGAGTCATAATTGGTCAGCCAATCAAATGTCTGTTCCATCAGAAGTTTGAAAGATATAGGCAAGTGAGCGGGTGATGTTTCTGGCAACCAATTATTCTGTTTTTCAATTGAAGAGAGAGAAAAAAAAACAAAAGAAAAACTGCAGATGCTGGAAACCGGAAAAACAAAAAGGAAACAGTTAGAAAGACTCAGCAGGGGCAGCAACATCTGTGGAGAGAGAAAAGGTTAATGCTTCAGCTCTTTTCATCAGAATGAGAAGAAGTTTCAAAAAAGTGAAATGATATCAGAGCGTGCTGGAAATACTCAGCAGGTCAGGCAGCATTTGTGGTGAACAAAAGAATCAGAGACATTGAATCCAACAATAAGTTGGAGAGAAAGGGTGTATGTGTTGGGTGTGGACTGATTCCTCCACTAATCCACTCTTTCTCTGAAATTTAAGAGTATGTGTCTGAAACGCAAACTGTTTCTCTCTTCACAGATGCTCCCTGACCCACAGGCTATTTCCAATATTTCTGCTTTGTCCAATTATGTACATATGTAATTGGGGCAAGATTATTCTATTATTTATTCCTATTTCAAGATATGGACATTGCTGATTACACCAACTTTGATGCCCATTTCTAATTACCCTCTAAAGAGAGTAGTTTGCTGGGCTAGTTCTCGGGGTGGGGGCAATTAAGAGAAAAACATATAGGTCTAGAGCTGACAAAAGATTGATTTATCTATCTTGATGTGCCAGGTTGTTGATGTTGTATTTGGAACATTGTGCTCAATTTCAGTTACTCTGTAATAGGAAAGGGGTAGCAGGATGGAAATACATCTCTACCAAAGGAGGTGTAAGGCACGCCTTCCCTCTGCTAGCCTGTAGGTCACCCTTGGGCAAGGAGTAGCTCCTGTGTAGCCCCCCCCCCATCACCCCTGATCAGAGTCACGTGAAGCCATGGTAGATGGTCATATGAGCAGCTGGTGCAAATCACAAGTCCTGGTTATGCAACCAGTGACGTCAGGCAGACAATCTATGAAGAGAATCTATGGTAATAACTGGGGTCACCCGTCTTGTAAAGACACTGCCCAGAAGAGGGCAATGACAAACTACCTCTGCAGAAAAAAATTGCCAAGAACAATCATGGTCACCATGATTGTCTACATCATATGACAAGGCATATAATGATGATGTCATTAAACTGGAAGTAGCTCCGCAGAGACTGGCAAAGATGTTGCCAGGACTTGGGGGACAGAGTTATAGAGAGGGGATGAACAGACTGGGACATTATTCATTGGAAATCAGGAGAATGAGAGGAGAGGAGAATAGCTTATAGGAAAACTATGCACAGTCTTTTCCCGGGGTGGGGAATCAAGAGCCAGAGGGCATAGGTTTAAGGTGAGAAGATAGAGATTTAATAGGAAGCTGAAGGGCAACTTCTTCAGCCAGGGAGTTTTCAATATATGGAACGAGCTGCCAGAGGAAGTGATTGAGGCAGGTACATTAACAACATGTAACAGGTACTTGGACAGGTACATAGATAGGAATTATTCAGAACAGGGGTTCCCAACCTGGGGTCCACAAACCCCTTGTTTAATTTTATTGGTCCATGGCATAAAAACATTGGAAGCTCCTGCTTCAGAAGCATGGCTAAATTGGACCAACTTAGATGGCAGTCTTGGTCAGTATGGACCAGTTTGGTCAAAAGGTCTGTTTTCTTACTGTGGGAATCTATAAATCTAAGATTGTTTGTACAACGGCCCATTTTTAAGTGAATTGAAATGCCACTGTAGTTCTGGCAGGATACGAGCTTTCATTGTTAGATCAGAACACTGGAAACACAATCGTGATATTGTGGCCGCTAAGGTAGAGATGTTAGGATTATATTATTAGAGAGCAATGGCGGTGAGACAGAGAGAAACATCAAGAGGAGGCCATAACTAAGAAGAGGAAGAGAGAGGCGCAGAGGTAAAGAAAAAGGGAAAAACAATGAACAGGTGAGTTAAGTGGAAGTGGGAAGGCAGAAACAGAGGGTATGTGGGGAAGAAGATTGCAGAGATAACAAGACTGGAGGGTTGAGGGAATGAGGAAAGTCAAAGGTGGGCTCAAGTTAGAAAAGAAACCAGGTGCATTAGTGTAATCAGGTGAGTTCAAAAAGAGGAGAAAGACGCAGAGATATGCAAAGAGAGGGAAAGAGCAAACGATAGAGAGAGCAGGAGAGAGGAAGGAAGTGGATGGGAGATGGAGAAAGGTAGAGAGAGGGGAATAGCAAAAATCGAAAAGGAGAGTGGGGAGAGGGAGAGTAGAGAAAGGAAGGGAGCAAAAGAGAGGGAGAGATGGGGAGGGAGAGAGCAAAGAGAAAGAGAGGGGGGAGTGGAGGAGAGTGGGTGGGGGAGGGAGAGCTAGGGGAAGCAAGAGAGAAAGGTAGAGAGTAGGAGATGGTAAAAAGAGAAAGACAAAGGCAGAGAGAGAGGAGGAGCGAAAAAAGTAGAAGAGAGATAGCAAAAGGAAAGAAAGATGAGGAGAGAATGGGAGTGAACAAGTGAGACAGAGAGAGGGGAGAATTGCAGGGAGAAGAAGCAGGCAGATAGAGGGGGGCAACAGAGTGCAGAGAACGAAGGCGAGAGGGAGGCAAAGTGAAGAAGAGATAGGAAGAGAGGGTATGAAAGGAGGAACGGAAGCGAGGGAACGATGCGGGTCTATAGATTGGGGGGGTAGATAATTCAAATGATAGAGGGAGAAAGAGGGAGGCGGTGCAGACAGCCAGAGATAGGAAGGACTCTGAGAGGCTGAGACATACAGCATATCTCAGTATTAAAGCAAACGAGAGAGTGACAAACTAGCAAAAATATCTAACAGATGATAGGAATGGATGTGTAATCTAAACGGGACTGAGTTACAAGCAGCAAAGGTACAAACGACATGTGATGGGCGGGACAGGATAGCTGTCTATTCACTCTCCCTAGAATTCCTTGTTTTCCTTTATCTCCCCCATCCCACAGACACACATACAAACCCTCCTCCAATTCGCCATGCGCACATCTCCTGTTTTGTCTTCCGTATATGAAATCTTTCCCTCTCTTGTTTGGTTTTCTTTGTGTGCACCTCATCTTCGCTTCCGATGACAGAGCTCCCTGGTCTCTGTTGCTTTGCCCCAGTGTGCCCATACCAAGTGGGTGCGTCACCCTGCCTCTGTGTGTGTGTGTGTGTGTGTGTGTGTGTGTGTTAATCCATGGTGTTGTATGTATGTTCATGCGTGTGCATGCGTTTCTGCGTGTGTGTGTATCTCTGGGCGTATCACTTTATGTTTCCGTATTCCACACACGACCACGTCTGTCTTTTCGCTGTTCCCTCTGTGTAAATACGTCAGTACACGTCCTTCTGCCTTTAGTATCTATGTATGTTTGTACGCGCGAGCGTTTACGTGTGCGAGAGAGAGGTTGAGACATAATGTGTGTGTTTGTGTGCGTGATTTGTATGCCCGTGTGTATTAGTGTTCACTTCTGTGCTCATATGTACTTTGTGCGCGCGTGTGTGTTTACGCGTGAGCATTTTGCATATATGTGCCTGTATGTATGTAGTTAGTGCATGCTTGTGAGCATGCGTGAAAATACAGTATATTTTCCATGTATTACTGCGGGTTATCTCTGTGTGCGCGTTGAGTAATTTGTATCTATCCGCGTACTTGCGCGAATGTGAATTTGCGCGTTCCTGTACTTACACGGGTATATTTGTGCGTGCTCGCGTTCGTCTGTGCTTGTGTGTGAATCAGTCTCCCTGTGTACAATTCTGAGTCCACGATAGTGCGAATTTTGCGTTTGAGTGCGCGCATTGGCGAATGCAGGTCTGCGTGCTAGCATCTGCTTATGTGAAATTGGACTGCCTCTGTGCGTCTGATGGCCTTCGCGCGCGCGTGTGTGTGTGTGTGTGTGTGTGTGTGTGTGTGTGTGTGTGTGCGTGCGTGCGTGCGTGTGTGTGTGTGTGTGTGTGTGTGTGTGTGTGTGTGTGCGTGTGTGCGTGTGTGCGTGCGTGCGTGCGTGTGTGTGTGTGTGTGTGTGTGTGTAAGGGAGAGAGGGATTCAGAGTCCAGAAATAACTACACGTCCCGTCATAGATAAACCCCCGCCCTTTCCCCGTGAGACTATTAGAACTTCCTGCCGGGTGGTCGTGATTCCTTCAGTAACCTCTGCGCTATAGATGGGAGTGTTCAGCTACGATCAGAGAAGGATCGGGGGCACCTTGTTGCAAAAAAAAAGGACGACTGCTCGAGGTCTAAAAATAGTAAAAATAAGGCTTGTTTATTTTTAACGAAAGCCCAGCGGTTTAATGTGAAGTGCTAATGCGGTGCGTGGGGGGACCGAAACAGCGGTGGCCAGGGGTGGCGACTGCTGAATTGAAGTAGCTGTTACCATGGCAATTAATTCAGCTGCAGCCTCGAGTCTCGTGCCCACGTCTGCAGCTCCCAGGTTGTCACGGCAACCCCGGGATTCATGAATGGGGCGGTAGGAGCCGAGAGTTCCAAAGCTGCACTGTGAGATGGGCGGCTCCCGCCTGCAGCAGTCGACAGGCAAGGCGCCCACACCGAGCGGTGACTGCAGAGGTCTTCCGCATCCCTCTCTGACACTCACCTCACAATGGCGGCTCCCGTTACTTTCATTCCGGATAATGCACATTGGCATAGTGAGGGGTGGGCGGGAGGGGGTGTGGAGGGCGAGGGATTATTTGAAAAGGATTGAGGGAGCACTCTCAGTGCAGTCACTGAGCCCAACCAACGTGTCCAGCGCCATCATAATGCTTCTTTCGTTTCTGTAATTGGTCGTGGGTATGTGTCGCTACCCATCTGCATGGCTTTTTATCTATGTCTGATTGTCTGTCTGTCTACTTCTCTATCGCTCATTTTTTCCCTTATATCAATATATCTCAGTCTATTGATCTCCTTTATCCCCGTCTATTGATCTTCTAGCTGCCTTTCTGTTTTGTCTTTCTGGCTTTATCTATCTGTTTATCTATCTATCGATCGATCGATCTAACCAACTAACTAACTGTCCATATCTCTATCAGTTTTGGTCTATGCATATATCGTTTTCTATCTATCTATATCTCCTTTTTATCTACCACATTCTTATCTTTCTCTTTTCATCTATCTATTTCTTTCTCTCTCTCTCTCTCCCTCTCTCTCTCTCTCTCTCTCTCTCTCTCTCTCTCTCTCTCTCTCTCTCTCTCTCTCTCTCTCTCTCTCTCTGCCTGCCTGTCTCTCTGTCTCCGTCCCTGTCTCTGTTTCTGCCCCTTTTCTGTCTCTGTCTCTCTCCCCCTTTCTCTCCCCTCTCTCTCTCTCCCTCTCTCTGTTCTCCCCCACCCAATCTATTTACCATATGTTCAATTTTCAAGGATAAAATGGGACTAAACTGTATTTGACCGCATTTCAATTCAAAGCTGATTGTAAACGAGAAATCCCATCTGCGTTGCTGGCAAGTCGCGTTGCGCTTATTTCAACCGGAATGTGTCTTCCAGGGATCTCCCCCTTCCTCGTTCCGCAGACGTAAAGACAATTCATTCTCATTCAGTGTTAGTAGGATTACAGGCAATAGC
This sequence comes from Hypanus sabinus, assembly GCF_030144855.1. Classification (NCBI taxonomy): domain Eukaryota; kingdom Metazoa; phylum Chordata; class Chondrichthyes; order Myliobatiformes; family Dasyatidae; genus Hypanus; species Hypanus sabinus. Next base: position 89,044,108 of record NC_082712.1, on the reverse strand, counting down.
ATCTCGGAACGAACACAGTGCCAGGTTAAATGAAACATCTTTGATCCTGAGACTGCAACCCGCATTGAATTACCAGTGGTTTGACGCCACCTTTATAGTCACGATTGTTATTAATTTGCAAATGCAATCATATAAACATACTAAATGATACATTTAATGAACCAAGTGAATATGCGAGAACCTCATATACATAGTCATTCCTGTGGTGGTATCGAATAATTATATATTTCGTACGATGCTTTTTCAACTGGGATATCTTAAGATGAATTATCGAATATGGTTTAATATAATTAATTCAAACTGTCAGTATTCAGTATGCATATCGATACATATATTCATTCATTAATTATTCTATGGATATATGCTAATTTAAATTGTTAACACACGCACACACGCATCTGAATCTAAATGTATATCAATTTTGACCACTAACAAATTAGAAAGTTTCAGACAAGCCCCCGATGATAGCCCAAACAATTAACCGTGCATTGCAATGGACGCGAATTTCATGTATCTCCGATCCTACCGATGTTAACCTGCTTCGTTTCAACCACCGCTGAAATATGAACACGCCGATTCACAGGCAAACTACTGAATTTGAACGAATTAATGGCTAGGTTGATGTCGGTTCTGTTAACGTAGTGTTAGCCTGAGGTGTCTCTTACCCTGACTCGTCGATGTCTTGGATACAACAGATGGCAGTCTGGGTCCAGAGGATCCCCTCTTCTCTGGCTTGTCACTGCCTCTCGCTTTCAGCACCTCGGACAGCGACCGACGCTTTTATGCCTTTCTGGGAGCCCCATGTGACCATGACGTCATCTTGCATTGACGTCAGCGGTTCATTCATTCATTCCCAGCCTCTGCTCTGGAAATCACCCGCAGTCCAGAAACTCATGAATGAAACTCCGCTCCATTCACATAGAGGGAGGGAGAGTTGGGGGTTGGGGAAGATGCTCTGTAGATGTTGACATGCGTTAATTTTAATGCAAGTTAAATTTTCAGTACAAACCGGTTCTGGAGAGAAGGGAATGATAGATGATCGGACAACTCAACGCAATGAAAAATAAAATGAAAGATTAATCAGACACATCTAAACATCAAAACATTCAGATGCTTAAGGACATTTTTCAACGTCAATAGGTGATGTTTCTAGAAGGTTATTGCTAGCGATGAGTGTTGATCAATTTGATGCGTAAATGGTATTAATCACGTCTCGGCTAATTAATTCAAAAAGACACATGGACAAAATACATTTATATGTATGCATGCAATTAGCAACAGTGAGGGGTCTGCCTATATCGGACAAATTTAAATTTTTTAAATGATATGTCGATATGTTCTTTGTTGTGTGTGCGTGCGTAAGTACCTTCTATATACAGTAGATAATGGTACTATGTAGCAATATGTATTAATATATTCATATATGACAAATAATATTAAGCATACTGTATATTCTACGTATCATAAGTACCCTTGCAGGCATAAACAATATTTTTGACTTCAATCGACCTCTCCATCCGTAAACATTTAAAGATTAATCGTTTTAACCGTACTATAAATTACTGCGTGGGGAATTGGGGAAATTTCCCCTACGCCTCGCCTGGGGGAAATTTTGGAATGAGAAACAGACTGTGTGCGTCAATGTTTGATTGACATGTCCCATTCACGCTTGTTTAGATTCTTTTAAAAATCATTAGTATTGGAAGGCACAGACAACCTCCTTCCGAATTGCACATCAGTTCTCGGATGTTAATCTCACACTTATTTCCGTGCTGCTTCGAGCCTTTTATCTCATTTTGAAGGGCTGCCAGCGATTTCAGAACCCACACAAATTTTATTCTTAGGAGGTTCACACCATTGTAGAAAGCCCCTGACTTAAGGAGTGTATTTTAAGGACTTTTTTCGGAAATGTCATTGCTTCGTTCGCTGAGCAATTTGTGAACACTAATAATGGTGGTGTGCTGGATTTTTAAAATATATTCCACTGAATGCTAATAAAAGATGACGATCGATTTCTGGCAAACGATCACATATATTAAAGAGCCGTGGTCAGCGAGGGCCAGGTCATATACCGTAAAACTGAAATATTATGTATATATCATTTCAGATTTCCAGCATCTGCAGTTTCAGCTCTTTGTTTGGAGAGCGGCATTTCAGCACCACGGAGAGCGCAGTGACCGGCGGCACATACGGACAGAATTCATTGGCCAGCCTTCGATTCATCTCCTCAACGCCGCCGCACTCCTTCTTCACCCCCCCCCCCATAACACGCACCCCATCAAGATATTTTGAAAATGAAATGTGACATTTGATTACGCAAATATGAACTCTACTTCACTTTGGGCTCTTGGACGCAAAATGAGAAACGATTGATGACAATGCAAGCAATTTGTGGAGGCCATGAACCTCGAACCGGAAATGAGGCCGCAATCAACAAAGTTTCTATTGAACAAAACTAAAACAGGAATTGAGTTCAGATCTTGCCCTAAACTTAATCTGCTGCACGCAACAGTGGATCCCAGCACCTTAATTTTCCCTCTGGTCAAGTTAACACCGCTCCACTCTCAGTCTCCCTTCTCGTCTCTCCTTCCCCCTAATGACAATTTCTTCATTGTTTTCTCTCCCTCTTTTTTCTCCCCTCCCTCGACTCGTTTTATTCCCATTTCTCTCTCGCTTTCTCCCTCTTTCCCGTGCTCTTTTCCTTCTGTATTTTCTCCTCTCGACCCTTCTGTACCTCTTTCCCACTGTTTTTCTTCTGCTGTATACAACCCACTCGCACCTCCCCGCTTCTTCCGTCCCTCCAATTATATTTTTATTTCTGCTTTCCGCATTTTTCCTTTGCCCGCATTTCTCTCCTTGCCTCCCATCATACAGTTTGCCCCTCTTCCCAAGACCTCATTTCTTTCTCACTCCCCCCTCCGCTCTTCTGTTCCTTCTGCTTTAGCCTACTTTCTCTCTTTTGTGCATCTTTTTCTTTCTCTTTCTCTCTGAAGCTCACTTTTGCTTCTCTTCGTGTTCCCTATCCTCAGATCTCTGTTATTTCCTCTTTGCTATGTTACTTCCCTTTACGTTCCGCCCACTCTCTTTCCTCTCGTATGACTTGCCCACACACACACACACTTTACAAACTATATTTGAGACCTTAGCTAATCCATTTTTCCCTTTGTGGCACAAACGTTAGGTGCACGAATAATACTGGGTAGAGGCAAGAAACTTTACCCAAGTCAGAGGTGTCTAAAACCACGGGGCACGAGTTTACACTTTTCACAGCCTCGGTAAAGTAGCCAACATTATCAAGGACCTCTCCCAACCTAATCATTCTGTTGTCTTCCCTCTGCCTTCGGACAGACGGTACAAAATGTTGAAACCATGTACAACCAGGCTACAAAACTTCGATTCCACCGCTATCACACTCTTAAATGGACCTTTTAGGGGCCAAAAGCTGAACTCTCGATCTCACCGCTATAGCTCGTTACAGCCCTTACAATTTATTTCTCTACCTGCACTGCACTTCCTCTGCATCTGCAGCACTACATTCTGTTTTCTTTTTACTACCTCGATGTAAACCGGGCGGGGTAGTGGGGATGAGCTCCGATTACCTATTAAATATTCGCAATGGCGTAGACTTTAAAAAGCCTTTGACAATCAAGTCCAGCTCCTGGCATTGACGCATGGCTTAGCTACTAAGCCCTGCGGAACCGTTTCTGCTGACAGGATAAAGTACAAAGGCGGGTTACTGACGCCTTAAAACCAGTCGCTTTGGGGAGATGGGGCTCGTCATCCGTGGTTGACAGCTCATCTTGGAGAAGGAGAACTCTGATCTCAAATCTCCCCTGCCCTGCTTGTATATCCACTCATGGGGAAGTCTTCGGGAGTAAACCCGAAGGAAAAGTACGGAGCTGCGGTCTCTAAGACATCTTTACGTTGAGTTCCGCGCTGAACGGCAATTCCTGCGACGTTGCAGGTGCTGAACTATATTGGGGTATGCCGTTCCTTTGGGTTCATCAGATGCGCGGAGAGGAGGAGCTTGCTACGTGGGCAGTAGCTTGCACTCCATATTGTACTGCCCAGTCTTGCGTACCTGGATGACTGAACGTAATACCCATGGTTGACCCTGACCGACGGAGGCCTCAACCTCA